>NW_027045443.1:1895069-2526759 GCF_025399875.1 Dalotia coriaria | reverse complement strand
TATAGCGAGATAATAAAAGAACGCAATCGTTGATAATGTGTTTTTGATGTTAATTGCTACAGAATAATATAATGTTTGTTTAATAATTGCAAATATTTTTTCTTGCTAAATTGCGGTATGTTCGGTATTTATACGGCAACTCAAACTATGGAAATTAAAATATTTATAATAAATCATTTTTTTTGGCGCATTGTCCATTTACAGTTGAAAAAAACGTGAAACACGTAAATAATATTCTTCCTCGGCCCCCGGTCTGACATAGGGTGCGTGCATGCCGCCCCGCGTGCGCGTGTATACTGAATAGTTAGCCCCCTCGCAATCTCCACTCGCGTGTCGAGCGCGCAGTGTAACTTTAAGCACATTTAGAAGTCGATGTAAGGTGTAATTTTCGTCTATAATAATTCAATTATCTTCGAACGTGGCCGTGCGCGCACCCCGCGCGCCCGAAAATCGCCGGGGTATCGTTTCGCGTGACGTTCGCGTTTTTCGGCCAAAGGGTCAAGCTAATTTATTCATTTTTTCTCCAGCGTGTGCATTGTGCGAGTAATAAAGACGTCCGAGCGGTCGACGAGTGCCGAGAGCCGAGGTATAATCGCACTCAACACACACTCAACAACAACTACGCCGACGAAACTAAAAACAGAATAAAAAACGAACGCATTACAAATTACTTCTGACGCTAACTTCGCGCACGGGAAAATCAATTGGCCGCTTAAAAATATGACGAAGCCATCATTTTAAATTACCAATTAATTTGGGAGATGACTGTACACACGCTACAAGAAAAAAATTCAAATTTATGCTCGTAGGGAACTCGCCAGGTACAACAACGATCGAGATCATCACACACCACACACACATATGCACACAATCATCGCAACGAAAATGATTAAGTTATAAAACAATTTGAGCGCGAGATAGCATCGATAAATCTTCAATTTTTTTCTATTATGTAGGATGCGTTCATTCTCTTAGGTCGAGGAATTACCATAATAGTTTTAAATTTACAGATTCAACGATTTACCATGAGCTCCCATTGGCTGGACCACATTGAAAACGTCTACGCATTATTATTCAATGAAGCCAATTAATTTTTGTGTTTTTTCTTTTAATAAATTGCCCATTTAATGCTTTCTTTCTCTAATCTTTCGCGTTATTGCGTCCGTCGCGTTCATTTTAATATTTCGACGATAAATCTTCATTCTTTCCAATAATCCGTGACATAATTGCTTGTTTATTGCTGGAAATCTTTGCTCGAAACATAATTCGGAGAATTTTAGAAAGTGCCAACGAAATTTACAATATAATCACCGCATGCTTATATCTATAGGTATTATGTTGGCATGTTTAATAAGTGAGCAGTCATCGAAAGTCTTAATATTCAGCATCATCCATAGAGGAGCGAGAATCGTATTAATCCGATTATTACATTTGATGTTTTCGGATATTTCTCTTTGTGGGCATACATTGTTTACAGCATAGTTTTAATTAAACCCGTATGAATCCAGAACGGAAAAATTGAAATTGCATTCGGGTAATTCAAACATAACGTGCATTCAGCGTTGAATTTTGCGTGATTTTTGTTCTAGATTGTAGGAGTTAATCCGATTATGCGCAATGTTTTTTAATGTTTCCATTCGTGAGGCACATTAGCCCGCACATGATTAATTCCTTATCGAAAAGTTTCGTGATTTCGCGGCGAGCTGGAAATTTATAAGCCATAAAATTAATTAGACGATGGCAGGTTAAAAAGGCGGTCGTTTGGCCGGCGTCGAGCCGAGGAAATCAATGCACAATGCAACAAACGTCAAACGTAATAACGCGAGGCGTTCGTGAAGCCGTTTGCGTGTTCGGCGCGCATACAGGGCGCGCTGGCAATCGGGGGTGGCATTTCGGTACGTAACATGTTTGTTGCGTTCGGGTGCTATCAGATTTCGGCGAGTTCCGATCGGCTGGCGGCTAATGACTCAATTGCGGGCGTAATTTTCATTCATGTGTCGTCGACATGTCGTCCCAAGTCACAACAAGCAGGAACACAACAGGAACCCACCTACGCACCCTTGGCGAGCTACTTCGGCCACACCAAAATTATGTAACGCTCAAAGCGACAAAACTCAAGAGCACGAATAAGGAAAAGAAAAAACAGAAAAAAGAAAATTTACATATTTTTCTGGGCAGGTTATTGTTCAACAGTCAACACTTGATTTGACTACAATAACCTGATGAAAGCCTCTCATATTTTTCCAGCAATAAATTAAATATTAGAAATATTCAGATAAAAAAATGCGAAATTAAGTGCCGCTAGAAGGATGGTTGCGGGCGCGCAAGAAATGACCATTGTGGACGCGCGAAAAAAAAAAACACAATGGGCAAAACGTCAACGGCACTACAGCGAGCGGCGAGCCACTCGCGCGATATTTCATTTACCCCCTGGTACGGCCGAGAAATTACTTAGCCAACAATCAACGTAACGTGCACTAATGTTCATGTAGACACCAGCTAGCTCCGACAACTACCTGCATCTACCGACTGGCATCATCAACTTGGTCATTCTTCACAACCCAAGATCAAATCAGTAAAATCTAACGAAATTAAATCTAATTATTTTTATAGTACTGATCAAAGTTACACAAAAACATAAAAAATTCTTCGGTTTAATTTAGTGTCTCGTGTTTTAAGTCGTACTAGAATGACTAAAATTGAATGTACTCCAAGGGTAGCCTGGAATAGGTGAGTACGATACATTCAATTGAGTCATTATTTAAATCGCGCGTTTCTAAAGCATTCGAGATCATAATCGATGCGCCGGCCGGGGCAGCAAACTACGAGTAATAACGATTTTCAATGTACGTACTCCAGCGGGGCAACGCACACGAGCGCTCGCTTAATTTCTATAATTTGCGCTCGTATAGTTGGCACTTTTTCATGTACACAAATCACACTCGCGGCCGCGCGTGTATTGTCCGGCTGGAAAGTTATTACGCTGACGAGCGCACACTCGTATGCACGGACACGCGTACCCTCGGCATTTCCATACCGAAAAACCGCATCATACCAAGTCGTGTCGGAATACCATCAATAAAATTGTGCTTTCTGTGTGTGACAATGAAAATCCGCAATATTTTCAGCGCCAAAATTTTTCGAAAACTTTATTAACTCCCATCTGACTTGTAAATATTGTGGTAAAATTAATAGAAAATAATAAAATATTAAATTTGAAGGCAATTTGGAGTTTACTAGAGCAAAGAAATCAGTTTTTTTTTTATTTTTATTTTAAAATCATCGAATAAATAAAAAATTGTTTTTTTTCTATAAAAATTTAATCTTTCCCACCCTATTTTAAATATTTCCTACATACCCGTACATCTATTACTTGGCAGTGAAGTCGAAAAGCAAAACACACTGTTTGTGGTCATGCCGAGGTGCGAAGGAAAACGACGGCAGGGCGAAATGGAAAATAAAGTAGAAAAAAGACGCGCTAAAAATGAGGAACGTTTTCTCGCGTGTGCACCTGACACTGAGACATCTTAATAACGCGACCTGACAGCTAAATTGCGTTCACTCGTAAACTATACTGTATCTGTGGAGTCGAGCGCACGCCGAACGCGTCGGTGAAAATTTATTATAACGCTGGCGAACACGACGGGCTACACCCGACGACCGTGCGCCAGAATGAGGCGACCATCGCGCGCCCGTCGAGGGCATCCGTGGGCTTTTCATATTCGATAATAAACCAAAAACTTCGGGCAAAAACGCGCGCTGCGCTGCGCCGCGCAAAAATTAAAACATAATAAAAACGTTTCGACCTGTAATTCACTGGTACCGCAAGTATTAAATTAAATTAGGAGCAGGACAACATTCCGCACCGCACTTATTTTCACACGCGCCTGATTTTTTTCATGTATTTCAATACAGGTGACGCCATCTAGCGTCAGTCAAACGACAATAGAACGTAGATAGTGAAACAACTTGTTTTTGCCCGCTGCAGTTGTCGGTGAATTTATAATTTACGCGCAGGTTTTGACTTGTGTTTCAATCTTAAGCTTCCCGTAAGCCTCGGAATAATAAAAGCTTATCAATTTATTAAATGCATAAACAGACCCGTACGCATGACAAATACGAAGCCGCAAGAAGCACAGGAGGCAGGAGTCGTTGTCGCATTTTTAATTCCGTCGCGCGGACTTAATCGGGCTGGCTGCGGCGATCAAGTGATCGATTAATAATAATCGACCGGCGCGGTCGGCACGACGAAACGCGCCAGCGCCGATGTCGCTGCTTTCTTTTTGCCGAAAAGCCGCGCTGCGCTGCAGATGAAGTTATTAAACGTTGCTCGAAGGATGCCGAGCGGATGATGGACTTAAGTCATTTACGTATGCAGCGTTCGGCGCGCACTGAGTGAATACTCGGCGCGGACCATTCCGCGTAATCGTTCGGTAGCAATTACCCTGTTAATTATTAATAATTTTCGACGTGTTTTTGTTGGACTTTTACGGCCAAGCCGCGCGCTCTGGAAACCGGGAGCTACGTTTCGGACGGTTGCTAACAAGTCATACGCGCAGCGCAAAAATACACCGAACGCAAATAATCATCTTCAGCTTACAGCCGCCATTCAAGCGGCACACAATTTTCTGTATTGCATTTAACTTCCACAAAAAATTAACCGAAGAAATTGCGAGCAATGACCGAATTCAATCGGTAATACCCCGTAGCAGAATCAATGTTGCAGGTTGCATGATCTCGAGCATTGAGACGTTTTTAATTTTATAGGCGCGCAATCAATTTGCGACATGTAAAATCGGTGAAGACATCCAGCGAGCGAGCGAGTCGTAAAATTCCGATATTAATTTAATGCCGTTTTAAATTGTACCACCGATTAGCATAAATTCATAAAAGTGAAGCGCACGCACCCGAGTTATAAGAATCGATGCATTTTCGACCGTCACTTCGACTCCGACTGACTTAGCTCGAGACTAATTAATTTCCCGCATCGTTTCAATAACTTCATCAAAGGCTAGCGACTGATATGTTAAAATCAACAAGCGCGCCGGACTGAAACAAATATAGATAGGATGGTTCAGAAACAAAATTAAGCGGACACAAAAAAGTCGCATTCATTTCCACGGCGACGCGCTGGGTTTTAATTGAGCCGGTAAAAGCGGAGTAGGAAATTAAGAAATTAAAATTTTATTACGCTTTAATGTTTCCAGTAGGCTGGTAACGCAATCAGATTATTTTTTATTTTATTTTTAAACTTCGATTTGTGGCTGGGAGCGAAAATAAGTGGATGTGATTGAAAAATGAGAGGAAATAAGTGTTAAAACGCTGTGAAAACCGCACGAAATGAAATAAACATTCGCGTGGATGAATCGGAGTGTTCCGTGTAATTTGTGTGATTTTTAGATGACTTTTATGTGAATTATTATGGCGGACGTCCCGTCGGGTCGCGGCGATCGCGCCTCGCCGCCACAAATCATCGCGGCGCGCCATCGACACCACGAAACGACACAACTTTATGTTGATGATGATCGCGTGTTGATATTTCAATTTACGTTTTCTTCCTTTCGAATTTCCCCAGCCGTGCGCGCGCGAGTTCGTGCGGATCGCTGTCCAGCGTCGGCGATTCGCGTGTCGAGCGACGTGTTTGCGGCCGAGAGTCGTAATAATAAGGTATGTTTTAGTTTTTGTCGACTTGGTTTTTTCCTGCCCTGTGAGAAATATGAACGCATGCTAGTCTATATTTATTTCGTCACTCTTGAATAGGCTGTTTTTTAAGTTCAGAGTTGACTTTGGGTCATCAAGAATACGCTTTTTGTGGGTTAAAACTGTCGAAATGAACACGAATGTCATAATTAAGCCTCGGCCGATTGTAAAAAAAAAAAACAACTGAGTCGCATTCTTTAACGCTCTTCCTCACTTTCTGTTACAGATTTCCTGATCTGATGTGCGGCACACATGCGAACACATGTAGGCTTAATGTCTTCCGCGCAAAATAAAATACCATCGATGCACGACGACGCAACACTACGCGATGCTTTTTGTGGAATTTAATTATCTTTTAATGTCATTTGTCTTTTGCAATTGTTTTTTTGTTCAATCTTCGCGAAGTGGTAAGTCATTTGCCGGGCCTTTGTTGTGGCGAGAATGTAATAATTCCGTCGTAAAAACGGCGCCATTCAAACACATTTTCACAACAGAGGCCAGAAACCCCTTCTCGTTCAGCGCACAAATTGTGACGCGAGAAAATCTACATATTTCACAATAATTCTAATGCAACACACACAAAAAACACAAAAGAAAAAATCGTCATGTCATCTACAAGGTATGGTTATTAAAAGATTCTACAATTGCCTAAAGTATTATTGAGTGCTGTAATATGCAGTAATAACTCGTATTGGTTTGTTTGTGACGATGAATAATAAAAAAGTCATCGTAGACAGATCGGTACCAGGCCCAGAGGTCTCCGTACAAGACATCGGAATCCCAATCGTAACAACAAGCCTCGCAGCAACAATGCCGGATGACTTTCAATATGTGTCTACTTTGACAACTCAATGCGGTTGATTAAATGATTAAATCGAAGCTGCGCGAGACAGGACGGCGGAGCGGAGAATTACACGTGTATCTGCCGCCTGAAAGCGATTTGTGCATGAAAGCCCCGAAGGCGGAACACGAACGATACGACACAATGCGCGAACGCCACGAGACGATAAATGATAAAAACGCACATGACGAGCATAATAATGCGGCCTGAATGCGCGGACGAAATATGCCTCGGATTAATTTCCTTCATCTTCGGCTGTGTGCGTCGCTCTTGTGCGCCGCAAATGATACACTCAATCAAATAATCATCTGTTAAGTTTCTCATTAAACGCTCCATGTATCTGTATCTGTACGTGTGCGTGGATGTGTGAACCAAATCGCCGACAATTAATTATCGAATAATTTGTTGTTTGTTGTTATTTGTCGGCTGGTTATTTGCTGCTAATCAGTTCGTAATCTTATTGGATGTTTCGAGCGGCCTACGCGCTGTAAATCAAGCTTGTTAGCCGCGTTTTTGTTGAATTTTGATTGCCTTTAAATGCACAATGATATAATTAATATTGGTTATTATAGGCGATTCGATTAGGCCGCGAGGCGAGATGAAAGGGATTTATTAAATTCCGATTGAGTCTTATTGTTTTGCGTCGGGCGCGGCAAATGCTTTGTGCGCTGTTGCGCCGCCAATTCAGCACTCAAATTCGCGAAATCAAGCGTTACGAACGCCGCCACCCGCCACCCGCTTTTCATTCGAAACTTTCAAAGCGTGTCGTGCAGCCACGCAGCAAAAAGCTCTAATAATTTAAGCCTGGCGCGCATGGTGTGCGTCGTGAATAAATACCTTACACATCTCCGGACGTTTTCGTTTGCGCCCCTGCATTATGTATGACTTCTTCTTCGGCTTCGAAGCGACTGCATTCGCTGCAGATCACGGCCCGAGGTATCGCGCGCGCGTATAAGGACAACGATATTATAAGGTGTTAAATATGTTACATTCTCGCGTGTCAAAGGTCGCAGTGGGACATCAATCACTTATTGTTAATAATAGTGGTCAAACACGATGCGGCGCGGGCTCGGCTCGCGCTGCGTTTTCCACTGCTCCTTTTTGGTGCTGCGCGCGCGCGCGTCTTGCAACAACGACGCGCTCGTGTAAGTCATAAGCTCCAAGCTCAGCGATGCCATTCTGGACGCCTTTGTGTGTTTTCTGCACGAGATATTATTTCCACATCTCTGCGTGTATCCCGAAACCACGCACCGGCTGCAAATCTGTCGCTAAGCGAGAAAAGTGTTGGGTTGTGGTGACGCTCGGTAGAATCACTTTTATTGACCAATGGCCATATAAAGAACGTCACTTGTCACTAGGTTCGTCCTTTTATTCTTGGGCATTAAGCGAAGTCACCTTGGCGCGAGCGTTGCGTCGCGCGCTTTTTTTCCCTTATTTTTCGCGAGCGCAAAAATTGCGATTGCCGCAAAACGCGCGCCAGCGCGCAAGAAGTCGATGGCTTCGCAGCGAGCTTTTGTGTGCGCGCGCGCGAGCCGCCAGGATAATAAAATAAAAATTCATGACGTGGAATTAAGTCATAAAACATTTTTCCCCGCTCGTTTTGCATAAATTTAATTTCTTCGCCACGTCCACGTCCATCGATGACTACTTTAAATTTCCCAAGCGCAAAAAATTCCTTCTCGAAACGTTTAAAACATCTTACTTTGATATTAATATGAAATTAGTTCTTTCGTGGCAAAACGAAATAAAGCCGCACCGTCAATTCTTAACCCTTGAATAACTACGTAATAAATATACTAAATCACTAAATAATATAATAAAATTTCTTATATTTTAGTGAATATAGTGAGTTAAAAATATTGTTTGGAAAAATAGTGGTGTAAGTGATAATTGTACGCATGTAGCGATGTTTGGTGTTTGAGGGTTAAGAACAATGACGCTTTTCGATGTGAATAACGGCATGTAATTTCTGTATTATGCAAACATCGCGTCGGGAGCGCAGTGCGCGCACATAGTGTTCAGGAACGATAAAAAACAATTCGATAGCGTACAATTTCGGCGCAAATTACGGTTTTAAAAAGGCGAAGCGTCTATTACGAGGCGCTGTAGTCACGGCTTTATGGGATGTAACCATGCCAGCCCGGGCCCCAGCGAAAAACCGACGCACCGATCGTGCCGGCGATAATTTTTCATTCGCGTTTATTATTTTTATGTCGCTTTCGTTTGTGCGCATACACAACAAGCACTTACGTTCAATCCACTTTTCTTCGCGTATAAATCACTCACAACCTTTCTTTCAAAATCTTTCTTCGTGTTTAATTCAGCATTTCGACAAAATCTATCACAACTCATTTTAATTCCAAATTCAAAACTCACACACGCGTTAAATATTGTGAGTTGTGAGTTGGGAGCAATACACACCCATCCATGCAACGCAAACACCTGCCATGTCTTATAATGGCTTATAATGTTTATAAAATTTAATAGTTTTGTACGATTATTATTAGGAGGCTACCGTATACTTAGCGCTACTGTCATTACACGAGCTCATTCATTATGCCCGGGCTTCTGTCGAGTTGAGTGTGCGGCTCTCAGCGCGCATTGTGTGTGTGTTTTATTTTATAAACACACACTTACACCCGTCCATCCCGCCGAACATGGTTGAACAAAGCTGTCGACCGAAAAAATTTAAATATAAAACACCGGTAGATAACGTCGCAGCGGAATGATCATGCGCGGAATGTTGATAAATGTGATTAAAACGTTTGTTTTCGTTTTGGTTTTTGTGCGCGATGATTACAGATGAGTGGCTGGGTAATACCGGATGAACTACTGCTATTATGAGTTTACGCATTTGAATAATCAAGGCGATCATACGAAATAATTGTTTTAATTATTGATTTGATTTGATTGCAGCGAACGTGTAGCGTCCTCTAACGGATTAGGTAGATTCAAACACAATGGTGTGTATTAAGTCATTATAAAATAAAAGATTATTAAATGAAGTTTTGCATACGTTTGAGTTAATAACACATTTATTTTGACATTAAACAAAAGGTATTGCAAAGAAAACGCAATTAGAAAATTTAGGAACGCGCGCAGCACGCTCTTACCTACATTTGCCTTCAATATTTACTTACTGCAATTACGCGTCATAATAACATAATAAAACGCAGCGCGGCGGTAATGATTGTTGTGTAACTTTGTGCGCATGCCGGTTCGCACCTGCATCGCCGACAATTCTGTTCGAATCACCCATCCATCCTCCGCTGCCCACCGCCACCGTCTTATTCGTTGATGGGTTTTCAATATTTTTTCAATCTGTGTCGAACAATTTCAGCGCAACTTCATTGTATATCTATATATTTATACCTATATATTATTTGTAAGCTAATGTTTTTTTGTTGTGTGTGGAACGCTTTCTTTGATGTTTTTATTGCGCGCTTTGTGCGCCGATTTCGTCCGGTTGGACTCTTCGGTAAATACGGTAAAGTGGCTAATTTATTAATGTATTAATTAAACGCGCCGGTTTAAACAAACTCGTCGCCGCGCGTCGATTTGTCGAGGCACGCTCGCCGCGTAATTGTAACGTGGAATCGGTCGGCGCGCAGCGTGCGTTGAAGAGAAAATTAATGCGAGCCCATTTCGAATTAATAAAACGATGAAGTTATTAAAGCCCCTAATGTCCGCGCGCGCCGGCCGCACAGTGCCATGGTCGGACTGATTAATAAACAGCTGTTTTGAATACAAATTAAAAGTCGAAAGCGCGTCGATCGCTCATTTCCAACCGCATTGGTACTGGTCATTTCAAGAACATTCCACAAATTCCCTCAAAAAGCAAAAAAATCTTTTATTTAATATTTATATTATTTATTGCAAATTAGTCCGACAGTTATTACTTATTGCAATGAATTCACATCGCAAACTTTCGAAAAATCAGTGTTTTAATTCAAAAATTTTACAATTTCTAACATATTTATTATTAAAAACACCAAAAACAACAAAACACTCAACTCTTCCGAAGATTTTATTCTAAACAACTTGTATAAGTCGATTCCGTTCGATGCGTTCCCGATTGCATCTGATCTGATTGAATGGTCAAAAGACACGAACCCGAAACGTCCACAAAGCGGACGAATAAATTAGCAATATTCCCTATTAACTTATTATTCCCATTGAGGCTTGAACGCATAGACGCATCGACAGGTATTTACACTTGCCGCTACACTTGCCACAATTCCAATCTCGATGCCGCGCTTGATTTTCTATGCAAGCGAACGCCACATTTTAATTGAAAGTATACCAACGCGTCGAACATTAACGGTGGGTAATTTATGTCTTCATAACGCGAATGAATTTTAATGGAATCTTTTGATGAAGAAATTAGGAACGAAGCGACGGCGGAAATTTGAATCTTACCAAAACCAACAGAATTTTTTTAAAGTCAACGATTAAATTGATTATGTTCAATTAAAATAAACATAACTTTGTATTGATTAAAAATTTTGAGGAAAAAACTCAACAGAAATGGGCTTTTGCGGCTGTGAAACGTAATTAGTTTCGAAATTTATAACGTTTAATAATTTAATTTAATCTTAAACATCTCCACGAGCCATTAATCATACATTATCGTCTAATTTAAGCACACAACTTCGTTTGGAGACATGCAGGCGCTTGAATACGTTACGTTTTAATTTGTTTTCGAGCGTGTTTTGTGCCCGGAACGCTGAAATTCGTAAATCTTAGTTTCAATCATTTTTAATTTGCATAAATTTGCCTATTGATTGCGGTGTCAATTAATTTTTTCCTCGCGGGAGCCGAGGAAGTTTCGTAACACTCCGTACGTGTTACACAACAGGTGTCTGAAGTCCAATTATTCGCCGCGGTAATAGAGCGGATCCTAATTTTATTCGATTCAATTATTGAGCGACTACTTTGTCGCAATGAAAACATCAATAGCGGAACACGTGACCAATCTTTGTGGGACTTGAAGATCGGACATGCGATCGACGCGGGCACAAGCAGGAGTGATCAAAAACCGAAGAAGAAGAAAAAAAAACACCACACCACACTACACGCTGGCTTATTCAAAGAAGAGCGGACCACAATGCGCACGTTTGTTCTCATCGGCGCTCCGCGCGCGCCGCCGCGGCTCTATCGTCAAGGATAATAAAAACGCCCAGGATAATCGCGCCCCATTATCGCTTTTGTGCGGTGCGCCTCTGCGCGTCCGGCCGCGCACAATCGGCTAGTTAATAATAATAACGTCGAGAAAAACCGCGCGCGTTCGAAAAAAAAAAAAGGCGCACGAAGAGCCGCCTAAATAATTCCGATCGGCGAGCAGATGGCCGATGGTTTGCGCGACGGCCGACGAAGGCGCGCCGTAAATTCGCCGCAATTTATACTAAACTTAATCGAAAATCGATTAAAAGTGCACGTAAAAAATATCATTATCTACCCTTCGGAAAACGGCGCGACGTGCGCAACAAAGGTAACAACATAATCGATCTGCTCGCGATTGCAAGCCAGCTACAGTTTTCAACCAGCGATTAAAGGGACGCGTTTATCGGCTATAATTCTACCTACTTCCGAGTCGTCTTCTTATTAATTTTTCGTCGATTCAATGTTTACACACACAATTTAAACTGAAGGTAAACAAATATCTACAAAACAATTCGAAATCAAGTTGAATTTAATTTCTGTTCTTTATTTCATTGAGTAGAACGAATAAAATGTAAACAAAACAAATTTTATAAAAAATACAGTAAGAAGTGTTTGTTTACTGTTGCATTTTGACAATTTTTGGTACACCTACTGCCCTCTAGTTACAATTTTTAAAAGTAAACCTAATCTCTATGCCTTAGAGTCTAAGGTGTTTGTTTTCAAACATTGTATTCCTTCATCGTTCTATCAGTTCCGATTGTAGAATAAAACGTTTGACTTTCCAACTGAAGCTAAATGCTACAACTGATGTATATAAAAGCAAAATTCGTACAATTAGTTTTCGTGTACATGGAAACAACGCCAGCGAAGTGTAACGAAGTGAAGATACAAACAATTTGTAATTTATCGCAGTGTTTTAATGCGTGTTATTATTTCTTAACTGCTGCTTCGATAATTACGCAGCGTGTCTTTGATCTTCGACTCAATTTCAAACTCATATCGCTCTCGTCCGGAATGAATCGCGCGATTATTAATAAACAACGAAAAACAATTGTTGTTAACATTTTGCGTCCGCAATCCACTTTGTTGTCCATAATTAATATATTTGCTTATCATCAAAGGCGGCGCGCTATCGTCGCATAAAGGGGCCATCAAAATACAGCTCTAAATCAAATCGAAAAAATTTAATTAAAAAGTGCGTGCCGCGGCGTAAGCAAACGCCGCGTGCTATTCATAAATGTAATCCAATTAATTACAATTTCAGCGATTCGCCTTAAAGTCTGGACCGCGTCTTATTATCGCCGAGCGTGACATCACAAAACACTCATTCATTTCACTCGCGAACGCGAGCAAGTTCACTGAGTGCAGTTGATTAGAGTTAATCGTATGCGTAAAAATCGAACACCGAACGAAAAATCGATTTCCTGCTGCGTCTTTTTCGCTCGCCACGCGAACTCGCCACAATTGATTTGTTTGCCCAGACACCGAGATAAGCGTGCTGACCGCAAACAAATCGAAAATACACACTTTGAGATAAATATGAGCGCGTCTGGTAATAATGTGTGCGCGCGCCCGAAAACGGAAAAATTAGATTGTGATAACGGGTCGCGCGTCGACTGACCGACCAGACAATATGTCTCCGCACTCTGCGGGGCTGAGAATCGCAGACCGCAAGTCACCAACCGCTGCAAATTTTGCTCGAATTGTTGAAAAATGCTTTTTGTAGGAATATGGTTTTGGATTCGATCGTTCGAAGGCTTGAATATGGTAATTGGAAGCTGGGGCCGTGGGGTTTCTGATGGAGCACGTTAAACATGACGCACATCAGTTGGCAATAAGTTTTAATCAAAACGCGCACGGGAATTTTGATGTTTTGGGCGCTATTTTACCGGAAATGTAATTACCGAACTCATCCCTTCGGGCGCTCGACGGACGATGCCAACCGCCGCCGCCGCGCTGCCAGAATACGTTCGACGAGATAACATGCGATCATTGGCGTCCGTGGAGGGCGAGGATTCGCGCTCAAAACGCCAAAACTCCTCATCACAGGATGAAACAAATAGAATTCCAACTCGATTTTAAACTTTACAACTTACACAAAAGCAAATTGCTTCATTTACTCCCGAATAAAAACAAATAAAATTTCTGATAATTTTCGATCGTAAAAAACTTCTACCAAAAATATTTAATTATATTTTAGGTAAGGATTTTTGATTGACTGTGTAGAAGTTATTGAATTCTGATTACAACACGACTCATCCTGTATGAATCCAGTTACGGAATTGTTGTCCGAATGGGGAAACTCTCCAACCAGCAATCCGTCCAGGGGCTTTCAGTTTTTGCGACCGCAATTAATGCCGACCGGCTCGCGTATAAATATAATTGGATATTGCCATAAATTCCGGGCCAGATTGTCGACTTCGCGATCGCACTCGCGCTTTGCAGAAGCAATTTCGGCGGGCGCTCGCTTGCATGCACGCCCCACGCCCCACTTTGCCGGCAATTACGTTAATATAATTTAGTTTAATAAAACGCGAACTTAAATTATGTTGTTACACACACTCTACACATAGGTACGCGCGTTGTATTTATTACGGCGCAATCGTAATTGATGTTTATTAAATTCGCCGCGGAAAAATCGCCGCATAAATCAGCCGGGATTCATTCCGGCGCGTCTTTGTCTCTCGTTTACACCTCTTGTCGTAAAGGTGGTGTTAGGTTAGACTCGACGCAGTGTGCAACCTAACCTCAAGTGGCCGCTTTCGGCCGGGCGTTCGGCGCATGTGACCGCTCTATTAATCTAATATTGTTGGGCCCTTGTGTATTATTTGCGCGCGCGGCATATTGCGTTGGCCGGGCGGCCGCGGGCACCCCAGATATAAATTGCAGCGCCCTACTCGAAGATAAGCGCATTAAAGTCCCTCTACAGGGCATGTTATCCCGGTATCTCGGATTTTATCGCGCACAACAAATCTACATAAATCATATTTACTATTTGTTATTTATTGCATTATGCGCGCGAGCGACGCAATGCTTTGCGTCTCGAGCGTTCGCGGCCGATTTTGGCTCCGCCTGGAAAGGGTAAAACTCCGCACGCATGCGAAATGGATAAGCATATCTTATTCTCATTTTAATGAAACTTTAATCAAATTTTTCGCGTTTTCTCCGAAAAGTATGCGTATTATATAGGCATAATGATTTGATCCATCATTTAATCCAACTTTCAGCTGCTGCCTTCAGTCGTTGAAGGTGAGGCATTGTTTGGAATCGCCTTGTACGGCGGATCGGTATTAACTATTCGTCGCATGCGGACGCAAGTAATTGAGATGTTGGCGGTTATTTGTTGGGCCGCGCCGGGCTCTCCGCCGATAAGCATTAGTCCTTCGCGCTTATTACCGAGGTGTTAATGCACAATAACTCGGCGTGCGCACTCGGTGCCGGTTGCCGCTCGCGTTCGGAATGCGCGGATAGATATATGATGCGGCGGGGCGCACCAAGAAGAACCAAGAGAAGAGAGAAAAAGCGGCCGAGAACGCGCGCGCCGTGATGATGATGATGTTCAACAAGAAACGAGACAGGGCCGGTACGAAATCCACGCGCACCAAGAGGGACACCTTCATGCGGCGCGGGTGCCCGCGAGCGAACGCTGGTCGGGTGGAAGCGCGCCGCGCGGAGCTAATGGTGGAAGACGTGGATGAGGTGCGCGAGACCCCCACGGCCCACACCTGGCCCCTTCTTCGTCGCCGATGATTTGCCCGTGCCTGTGCGCTGTGCACGGTGGAAGTAAATATGAAGATCGAATGGCCGGAGCCCCGTTAGATGGACGTATAATAACCGGCGATGATTTATGATGCGGCGTATGTCGCCCCCCGTCGGTGTTCTGGCACTTTACGCGTCTCGCGGCGGAGCGATTCCGACGCGCGTTTGTTAAACACCAGAATGCCGACCGACAACAAGAAAACATCGCCGACGTCACGGCTCACAACGAGCGAGTGTGTTCGCCCGTTTGAACAAAAGCTCGCGACGAACCTACACTCTTCATTAACGCTCCAGAACGCTTCGCATCACATTTCGCGCGAACACCACACCGCACGTACCTATATCTTACGTTAATTATAATTAGTATGCACGAATCGACCAATATTAATTACCATCTAATCGCGGGTTCATTGTTACGGCCGGGGAACATGCACGACACCAACGTGTAATTAATTGAAATTATTCAATCATTTTTTAGCGAGACGCGTTTGTAATTGCGAAGTGAAGGGCGACGATTATTGAGAACCTGTTAACTGCCGCTGCCGCTGCTGTTGCTGCGAGGATCTACGATACTGGGCGTGCAGCTACCATCGCTGTCGTGGATGGTGGTTGTCGAGTAGATAATTTCTAAACTCTTCGATTCGTTTCGTACGGTGTGCCTGTGTCGATGGAGAGCGATCCGCGAGCGATTAAGTGGATTGCTTTGATGGCTTTATTTTCTGAAATAATTTCAGCTCGAGTTGACAGCCATTAAAATTTACTGCTTCCGGGTGCCTTAAATAAACTCGATGCGCGTAACGCGAATCCATCGAGGCATCGATGCCGGTCGATGTGCGAGACTTATGTGTAAAGGTGCAACGCGCGCGTCCAACCGGCCTACGGGTTTGAACAACGCAATTAAACGGTTTTAATCGGATATTAGCTGCAATTTAATTCCAGCTTTATTCATTTTTTAATGAAAATCTACGCACATGTAATTATTTCATCGAATTAATACCTGAAAACGCAATAGAAATATTTTTCAACAAAGATTTTGTGTTCAATCGAAGACATTTGGATGAACTCATCTTTTGTGGACCAAAAATTGATTAGGTTTGTTTTACTTCTTCTAAAATAGGTCCTACTTAAGAAACATTACAAATTTTTGCTTATTTTAAACCTATAAACGTAAAACAAACCCCCCAAGTCAGGAAACTAATTTACACTTTTATAATTATTCATTTTACAAAGAAAAATGTTGAATTCAACAGAAACTGTTTGGATAAAACCGATTTTTCATTAGAAAACTGTATAATTGACTCAGTTTGCTTAAAAATAAAGCCTACATTTTAAAAAATCAATTTTCTCCTATCTTCTAATCCAATTTCCACAATTAACCACAGTATCCAAATTTATTTCCAGCGTTCTATTTAAAAATACTTAAAATCTAAGTGTCCTGTAAGTGAAGTATAATTCAAGAGTGAATAATATTGTGCGAATGTTTGGTTCTTGTCTGGAATCAAAAATGCCCACAAAACCTTTACAACGTTCAATAACAATAAAGAGGTTATCACTCCGTATAGATCAAAAGCTTGAACCGTCGAAGCCTTCCCAGCACCATCTGAAGGTGTGAAATAATTGCAGAATAGCAAATAGAAAGGCCCCATAAACCAATCAAATCACCTACGAGTTTTCCGCAACAACTAACAACAAACAACGAAAGAAATCTTCGACTTTTCAGTTTGTTGTTCATTACCTACATATTAAACGATGCACGTATTGAAACGCATTACTTGGTAGTAGTTGGTCGTTCGCGCATCGAAATAATATTAACAGTTCGATTCACGCCCCCGAAACGTAAATTACGACGCGGGCCTCGACTCGCGCGAGCGCGCGAGCTTGCCCGATGCAACAATATATTCGTAATCGAATTCCGTTTTCGACAAAGAAGGTGTTTAACGAACAGGCCGACCCGCGGCCGTTATTTATGTTTATAAATTGCACCGTTGCGCCCCCGATGCCGGCCGATATATTGTTATAACACGTAGCCGGTGCTTATCCTTTATCTCTTTAATAGTTTATTATTATTATTTTCGGATCGCTCGTGCAGCGCATCGGCTAACGACGCGCGGCAAACAAAAGCAATCACGCGAGCCGGCGCACGGACGACGGGAATCAGTCGATAAATTTCGTGCGAATTGTACGAAACACCCGAATATTAAGAGAGAGTCGGATATGTTTACCACTTGCGCACATAATTTTCAATCATGTTGTTAAATTTTAAACATATAGTATTTTTTTTTTTTTTTGAAGCACTTTGAACGTATTTACACATTTCATAATTAATTTTCTTTAAAATTGTAAATTTTAACGATTTGTCGCAGCCAGTATGTCAAAACTGTGCTATACTAATCAACAATAAGATTTAAAAAGCAATTTATACAAAAATATAACAAAGTTGATTGATTTCGAAAGTGATACAATTCCGAAAATTAAAATTACAGATTCGGAAGATAGGTTCCATTCCAAACATAATTTATTACACCAGCGCTCGCAGCCGCGTGTAAATTGTAAGCGATTACGCCGAAGATTGTAATATATTAATAACGCACAGCGATATTAACAATATTAATAATAACACGTCGTGATCCATGAGAAGAGACCAGAAATGCCCGCGTGCGTTATTCGTGCGCGCGGCGAGTTTGGCTCTGGGCGCATTAACACTGGGCTGTCCTTCGTCGCGCCTCGTTTAAACGATCATTACAAAGCGAGCGGCTTATTAAAAACGATTATCGCGTTTTCGGCGTGAGTTTTCGAGCCGCTGTGCTCTTTCTCCACGAAGAGCGGGCGTTCTCTCGCACGTCGAGATTCTCTATCAACCGTTTAAGCGGAAGAAAAGGGCAAAACAAAATCAGGTGAGAGCAATAATGGAATTTTTTTTCCTTCATAGGCAAATTCAAATCATCGTAAAAAGAGCGTGGCTAATACGAATAGTAAATTCTAAGAAAAGCGATGAAAACAGTTTCAACTAAGCTTGAAATCTGGGCTGTTCAATAACAAAAGCGTTTCCATGCGTAACGAGTGATCATCGCAAAGTTTGGCTGCTTTTTTTTTTTTTTGGTTGGTGCTCTGGCTGTGAGAACAATAATTACGCGTTCATAAATGTCCAAAATGAATGGTTTAAATTTAATCACACAACACTTGTGTTTTTTATAAATATTAAGAATCGTTATTATTATTACTATAAAAAATAAACGTGCGATACACAAAAAAATGCTCCTTATCTGATCATTGGAGGAAAAAAAGCGAAGCGCGATTAATCGAAATTTCCAATCAATAACCCGAAATCAATAATTAATAATTGAGCACTAAGTATCACGATGCGGCGCGTTCCGAGCGCGCTTAAAAGTTAAAATTAAAAATTACTCCAGCTCGGCGCGCCGAACAAAAACAAAAATATCAATATTGAACCGCCGTGCCGCGCCGCGTGTTTGGGGCCAGCCTCGCGGGATAACAACAAGCGAGAGAGAAGACGAAAATTAAAAATTAATGTTTGATGCGGCTGTTAAAAATAAATTACAAATCGGTGCTGGGCTGCGCGTTTGGCCAAAAATGGGAGGCGTTTGTGACACGCCGTTTCGATTAATTACGTTCGATAATGCCGCAGACCGTCGATGTATGAAAAAAACCACCTCACGCTCGATAACAATTTGTGATATTAATTACGTACAAATTAATAGAAATATAAAGATCGACCCGACTGTGTTTACAGAGGCTTAAAGTGTAAAAATCCCGACGGATAGCAATTACGTTCGCATTCGCTTCATAAATCATGTGGTTCTTTATTAAAAATTAATGATAGATATTTGTTGCTGCGGCCACATTCGGAAATTAATTTTACACTCGTGACACATCAAGTTCTACAGGATAATAATTTATTGATAGATAGATAATTTTAATTTCTTCAAGTCGGCAACACATCGATGAGTAATCATTCTCGGGAAAACTTGCTACTCGGAATTTTTATTCAAAAAAATGTAAGAATTAATGATTTTAGGCAACAAATACATGCCTACTTCAAATGAATCTAAAATTGGCGTGTAACAAAAATCTGTGGTACTACTGTTGTCTCTAACTGATTATCCAACAATATTTTGCTTTTTCAAAACGATGCGTCGTTGTCCCTCTTGAAAACCGAATTTATTTTCATGGATGTTTCAATTTTGTGAACTGAATTTGCATGAAAATAAAATTTGGACGCCATGAATGCCCGTATTTTACGACGCGCGTCGACAACAAAGCCACCACATCAGATTTATCACATGTTTGTTCAATAAATAATCATACCAACAATCACATTCCTTCCGTATTAAGATATTGATAATGAGCATGAAATTATGCTCGCCTGACATTATGATATTAAAATGCAAAACAAAAAAAATCACAACGCTCTATATAAAGTGGTGAGTTATGATAGCTTTCATACATGTGTACTGATTTCGATTGAAAGGTGCTTGATTGAAATCGACATTGCACAACTTTTCACACTTAGGTAAGTACCTAGTGCAACGCTTACAATTAATTTCGGCGAGATAATTACGGTTTTTAATTAAAAGTCAATCAATTCAACGCCTTGTTTTTTTCTCTCTATCGCCGTTTATGGTCTTCGCCCGTCGTGTACAATTCTCTATTATATTAACTACTAATCTATCATTGAGTTAATCAATTGGTTAAACGGTTTCTTAATCGGACGGGCCGGGCCAATCCTATTTTTATTCCAGCCTCACACGTTTATGAATTTAATGCAAGTCGTGTAAATGTCTTTAATTTATTTTTGGTTACATTAGCTACTATTATAAATTTTCATTTAATTATTGTTTATTCACATCAAAACATTTGGATCTTTTGTAGCACAATATTTTTATTCATTGTGGCGGGTTTTCATGGCCCGTTAAGTGTCTATGGCAGCGCTCGTTCACTCAGCGCTCTGAAAGTGATAATTAAGCGTTTGATAATTAATTAACAACACTCGTTATTCGTTTAATTTAATGTTACACAATGCGGTCGTGCGTATTCTTTGGTTTTTGCTTTGACTTCAGCATGTTGAAGAATGTTTGAAAGATTAATCAGACACGGATTTAATAAAATCAATCAATATTTATAGGAATTGATTAAATTCGATGTAATTTAAGCTGGAATTAATAAATAATGAATTTGTGGAAAATTTAGCTAGATTTGAGTGTAATAAATGCATGTTTAAAGTCCAACCCTGAGTGGAAATATCGCCTGGAATATACTTGTAAATACCCATCGAAGAACTCATTGTGAAACGTGTTGGATCGATTGCATCTCCGACTCCGGGCCAGGCCTGCCTCATCGGATTGGCTCCGGAGTGTCAGACACCTTTAACCGGCGAGCGGGACCGAGCGAGAGCACTAAACGATTTAGATTTATTATTTTATAATTAATAGGTCGAGAACATGAACATGAGCGATGCAGCGCGAACCGCGCTCCGAGAGAACAAAAGGGCGAGGAAAAACAATAAGAACAAGAAACCAGCACACAAGAACACAGGATCGCGAAGACGCAAACCTTGGTAAATTGGTAAGGTAAGTAGTTTCAGCTGCAAAATTGAAATTATGCTTGGAATTTGATTTTTCGCAGATAAAATTAACAAACATGAGATTTGTTTTTTGATTCTTTCGCACAGTGTATTAATTTTTTGTTGCAATGAGTTGTAAAGTTTTAAGTTAGAGTGGAGTTGTGCGCAAAATAAATAAAAGTTTGCGTAAACTCGCAACCTCAGCACGCGGGGCTCTTAACACACTTTTGCTTTTTGCTGGCGCGCTGTTTTTGCGGCAGCTTTTGAAAGTTAAAGTTGCGTCGTAAAGATAAATGTAATATTTTAATTATGTAACTCCGAAGCTTTTGCGCGCCGCCGCGGTGCAAAGCTCGCACCGGTGCACCGGCTGTGGCATCAACAATTTGTTAAATTTACAACGTCAATGTGCCGTTTATTTGTATTATATTAATATCAAAGTTTTGCTTCCTTAATTTCACCGGCTAACTATTAGAAGACATGTGTGCCAAATTCGATATGCGCGCGGAAAACTAGAAACTAGACTATGATGCGATTGTGTCCGCGCGTGACAATGCACGAAGAGAAAAGACATTTTCACCGCTAGACGCTGTGTTTCTGTTGCCGGTTTTGCCGCGTTTTTGTTCGCGCATCTGTTGCTCGGCTTTTGTAGCACCTCCGCGAACGATTTCCGCGCATTTATTTACACAGCAATATCAGTTATCAATCGGACGTTATTCAATCGCGCACCGCGGCATCGGGAACAACCGTTGCGCGCCGCCGCCGATTTCATAATTGCAAATGATTGTAATGATTAATATCGCGCGCTGGTTTTCGATTCGAACGGTTGCGCTAACCGGCATTGCTTCGTGAAATTTTCGCGCGGCCGTTCGCACGATCCGTTTTCTCCGCGCGCTGACTCTTCGGCGGCTTTTTCGCCACCTCGCCGCAATCAATACATAATGCGGCGATTATCATTTTCAGCCGGTTTGCGGCCGCCGAAGAACAATGCGCGCGGACGCGGATTGTCGAACGGTTAAACTTAATTAAAACGCGTTTGTATTCTATTTACCGTGATAAACGTGATAAATGCACCAGTGACAGAACAATAAAATAACTACAATCGGCGATTTGTTTTGTTCGCGTCGCCGGTGCGCTGCTTTGATCAAGTTATTCGCGCGCATGGTCGTCGGTCGACATCTATCGAGATTTTCACCAGTTTTCCTATGCGTTTCGCGCCGACGAAGTGGTTGAACATCATGACCACACTCGATCAACATTATAAAATACCCTTTGCAGTTTCGATACGCCGCACACACATCACAGTTTGCAATAAAAGCAATAAAAACTAAATAAAAAAGAAGTTAATTGTAAATTTAATAGATTGGCGTTTTTTCTTCTAACTACTACTTTAGTACTAAAGTGACGGTTGAGTGACGTCCGTATAAAAATTATAAATCATTATTTTTGTTCAATTATTTAAGTATTGAACAAGCAACGCGCTGTTTCTATTTAACTTATTGTCCGCTCACCGACACAAACAAATGTCAGTAATACACAGATACAAGAATTTAATGCATAAAGTGCATCCTAACGTCATCTATGCTCAATTCATAAAATTCTCTTTTAGATAACGTGCACGATATGTTTACACAGATCCGACTATCTCTATTCTTGCAATGTGCACGCGCAGAAACAGAAACAACTTGGTTCACACAACAAACCATTATTTAATACCAATAAGTGCATCCTTGCACCATCTACGTTCACACTATATAACTAAGTTTCACCAATTGATTCTTTACACAAACTTTCATTGCATTTTTACTCATTTCATGTTCTATTATAGCAAGAAAAAGCTGTCTGTAGTCTTTATCACTATCTAAATTACCATTATGCCAAATTTCATCAAAAAGATGCAATAATGTACGCTTGAAAATAAATTAGCCTTATTTTGTACATATTTATCATTCATGCATAAAATTTCGATTGATATTCACTTTTATTGTGACTCACATATCTATACTTGTTAAACACACCGCATGTGCAAGCGTGCTATTCTTATCTATTTATTTTCTGTTGATATCATATCCATCTTTACCCGACTTTCAGGTTTAGAGATAGAACGCATGCGATTTTGTTGGCAAACTTGTATTAAAATCTCAATTCACAACCACTAGCGTCCTCTGCCGATGAATACACTAACTAACATGCGTTACAACTGTAGCACAGCTATTCTCATTTTGTTACTTAAACGAAATAAATGATGTTACGCACGTAAGTAACGAATTCAAAAGACGACAAATCAATTAAAAAGTGGCAAACATGTGTGTATGTATTTCACATTTCTCAATATCTATAACAAGGTTGCGAACAAATATTGCTGTTGAATGTTATCACCTTCGAAACTATAAAGTCTGTCGATAACAGTGAATTAGGAACTACGAAATGAAGATTTACACAAACAGTAATAAATCAAAACAGCTAACGTGATGATGCGATGATCGAAACTTAAACCTTACCGACTAAGTGAATGTTACAAAAGTAAACTAAAAATGTTCTAGTAAAAAATTAAGTTAATTAAGTTGATCAAGTGTGAATCTCAGTTGATTTAATACAAAATACAAGAATCAATGTACAACTGATCCTTAATTGTTTTTGGTTTGTTTGGTTTAGTTTTGGTGTAATTTGGAAAATGTATGGAAGTAAAGCTGAATACGAAACGAAAGTTACACGTCGTCGTCGTCTTCGTGACGCGAGAGAACCTGCCAAACATCGTTGCGGTCCGACATGGCTTCCTTCTGCTGCAGCAGCGTCTCTTTCAAAAGTATCAACGACTCCTTCTCGCTCTGCAGGTTCTGAATGTTTTTGAGTTGACGCTGCCTCTCGACGCTCTGCTTCGCGCGCAAGCGGTCACATTCCTGCGTCTGGTAATATATTTGTGTTTCTACCTAACGAACACACAAACTATTATAGAAAACAATTGAATAAGTTAAAAACAACGTCGCAAATTTTAGCTTTAATACCTTGAAGTAGTCCCTCGCAATAGATTTGTGTTCCTCAAAGAGGCGTACGCTTTGCGGATCGGAAAAGTCAGGCGTTGCTGGTCGCAAATTCGGATCCAGACACATGTACATGTTGTCCAGATCAGGATCAGCCTTGTCGGTATCCGTCGGAGTGGTGCGGCCAGCCTGAACAATGCTGGTTTTACCTAAAACCAAACAAAACAGGAAAAATGTTATAAAAGTTCACGGAAAAACAACCCGGAAGTAATATTATGATGCAAGGTGGTGCAATTAGGTGAGGGTCGCGACGCGTGTTACCTTTGTCAGTCTTAGTTTCTTTGTAAATGATCCAACTGCAGTGCGTCTCGTGCGTGGTGAAGACGCCGGCGATCGGGCAGTGCACTAGGCCCTTGTACATGATCGCGGCGCACGCGGGCGCGCAATTTCGTTGGCGTGAGCTGCCTGTGTTAGCCTGCGTCCCTACGTTCGAGGGCTGAAGGTGCGTGGCGTGCGTTGACTCGACGGCGACTATCGGCAGCAGGAAAGGCGGTCGCGCGCGGCAACTCCGCACCGTCCAAACAAAACGGCGCGCGTGTAAATTTAGACACGGCGTGACTCAGTGCGGGCACTCAAGGAGCGCTTCCCCGCGGCGGCGGCGTAAGCTCGCAATAACAATTTGCGCGCTTTGCGCGAAATAACAAACGGGCGCCGCCGCCACCGCCGGTACTCCCGAGCGTTTGATCCAAATTGAACTTGACCCAAAATTTAAATTGGAGCGCACGCCTGATCTATTGATATACGGCGTGAGTCACGCCGCGTTGAGCAATCCTTAACTTTGTCATCTTTGATAATCATCCAAACAATTAGATCGCGGCGCCGAGCTTAATTAATCACGGCAACTTTTCGGTGACTCACCGACATTTTATCCTGCGCGAGCTTTACGAGTCCGCGACAAATCCGAGCCGAGAGGAAATAAGCGAAACGCCGTTGCATAAACATTTTGCGCGCGCGCGGCCGATATTTTCGTCGCGTAGGGCCGTCCCCGCGTGCCCGAAAATAACAACATCGCGCGCCGCCGCCCGTAAATAATACGGGCTTTTGTTATTATGTAAATCCGATGCTGTTGGGTCTGGCGTAGGCTGACTCACCGAAGCCAACGGCCTCAACGAAAATACGCATCGCGGCAAGAGAGTGCATCCGAAAGCGCGCGTCCTTCGCGCGTGCACCACCGCCACCCCACTTACCGTGCTGCTTCCATATCATCTTGTCGAAACCGGGCCGCATCTCCAGCTCCATATCAGCGTCCTCGGCCAACGTCCAGCTATTCTGTAACAGAATTACACCGACATTACTGCGACGCGACATTCATCAGAGAACGTGTACAACATTAAATTTTCTTTTATGTTCGAATTTATTTCGGTGAATAGCGATTCCAAATCGAACATTTATTACTGTTTTCGGAGCGTGCCAGAACCGCGCACCGGGAATTTACGAGTGAATGTCAGCCAATTCCACTCGGCATGCATGAAAACGCGCACATTGAAGTTTTCCGTCCGAATCTATTAAAGTTGAGACGATTTTAACAATAGAGAACGTTATTTACACAGCGTATTGAGTTTGCAAGCATTACTTCAGTTACTTTATTAATATCACTGACAGCATACTCTTCAAATGCTCAGGCATGACTGTTTTAAACTGTTTTCGTGTTTGACTTACAGGATCCACTTGAACATTTAGCTGCGTGGACATTTCGGGCGTCGGTTGCGGCAGGCTCTGCTGCTGCATGCTTCTTTGGCTGTGCGTGCACTGCATCGTGTCATCGGCGTGAATACCATTCTGTGTGAAAAGCACGGAACTGTCATCCATCTCATCGATGTCCTCCAGGTCTTCTTCGTCTTCATCGATCAGTTCATCATCGCTGAGGCGTGTCACCGGTTGACAACAATCCGGAAATAATGAGACTAGTTTTTCCATTAAACTAACAATCTAAACACAACAATAAAAAAGTTTTTTGTTCAAATTTTGATAGAACGGTGAGTACCAAAGAAATTTTTCAAATTTTCACTGCCTTTTAGCAATAATTTAATTTTTTTTTAGCAAAAACCATAAAATTCTTCATTCAGGACCTGCAAATTCCACAAGCAAACAATTGTGAACTTCAAATTCAATTACACAGGTCCTAAACAAAGAATTAGTGAAAAAAATATCAATTTAGTCAAATTTTCAAGTTTTCTTGTGATAAATCAAATTATCTCTCTTTAAAAATAAAATATTTACTTCAGACATGTTCGGCCGATTGATAGCGGTGCCATCCCAACACCTGACGATCAAATCCTCGATGACCGCCGGGCAGTCAAGGATTAATGGCGGCCGTTTGCCCTTGTACACCGACCACATGATCTGCAACGCGTTGAGCCCATTGTAGAACGGCTTTTTACGCGTGAGCACCTCCCAGAATATGATGCCCCACGAGTATACATCGCACTTCTCCGTATAGTTGTTAGTGGAGAACACCTCCGGAGCCATCCACGCCGCTGAACCCTTCTGATTCGTCATGTACGTCGATTTGTCTGCCGCCGTACCAAAATCGCAAATCTTCAGTTGCACGCCGCTGTTAACGAGCAGGAGATTCGGCGGCTTCAAATCGCGATGTATCAGTGGTTTCGGTTTCATATTGTGCAGGTAATTCACGCCCTACAAGAAGAAGTGCTGTACTATTCTGTGTATAAAAAGTTGATTAATGGTACTGCTTTCTGTACCTTTGCACATTGATACACCCAGGAGAGTGCATGGCCTAAATTATATTTAATATTCTTGGCACTGTGGAGAATGTAGAAGAGTGAACCACCCTCTGCATACTCCATGACCAAGCAGAAGTGTTGATCGTCAGTGCAAGCACCATACAAATGGATGATGTTATCATGGCTGACTCTTGACAGCTGCCGGACTTCAACAGTAAATGCCTTGCGTTCCTCCTCGGTGGAGTAGGCCTTGATCGCGACGGTCTTGTTGCGCCACTGGCCTAGGTACACCTTTCCGAAGCTCCCCTCGCCGACGAGCTGCTGCCGCGAGATCTCCTTGTAGTTGATCTTCTGGATGAAGCCTGATTGCTCATTGTCCATAGTCCTCACCGACATCACATTATCGTGCGGCTGGCGCTAGCGCGCGGCGAGGGCGGGCCCACCTGCTCCGCACAGCGTGAAAGACACAAGGGCAGAACACACGCAGTAATTAGTATAACTTTCGACGCGGAATTCGGAATTTGAGGAACGATTCGACGCTTGTAGGTTAGAAACTGACGTCAGAATCGTTCCGAGCGAGGTCAAATTTCGCGTAAAAAACGGCGGAAAAATACCTTCAGAATGCTGGCAGGCGCGTGCAACGATCTATTTCATGTGATGAGGGCGGCGCGAACGCTCAACGCTCATTTTTAACGGGTAAATCTGGAATAATACTTCAGTTTTTCAACATTTTCAGGATAGTGACATTTCGACGGCTTCAAAACGTCATTTAAGTTGCCTATTATCTTATCAACAACTTAAATAATAAAAGAAAATTATAGTTATTTAAATTATTTACACAAGTACAAAAACTATTACTTATATTAAATTATAAATTGTAAACATAAATGAAAATAATCTTTATTGTAGTATAACTTATAAAAATTTAAGTTAGCATTGTAAGTAATGGTGGTTGCCTAGTGCGAAAACGTCAAATTAAGTTTTGAAAGTTTTCGAGTCTTCATCACACAAGTTCGAAGTAAAAACGGTAAGACATAATATAAAACAAGCGAAATAATGCAACAATGAATTCTTTATTAAGTCAAAATAATCACCAGTAAGAATAAACTCATTTAATCAATCGATAAATACTTAAATATATTATTGTGGGCAAAGCCTGTAGGTGCAGCGGGCAGTTTTTCCGTCGGGACCGCAAGTGCACTGGTTGCACTTATCCATGAACCTTTCTCCAGGAGTGCAGTTGTCAGGTGTAGGTGCAGCACGACGCCTGCGACCTTCCGGTGGGCAGGCACGACGTGTGCAGGCGAATTTGCCGTCAATACATCTGCACGAATTGCAACGCTCCTGCTTCACTTCGCCCGGTTGGCAGGAATCGTCGGGACTCCTGCGTTGATGATGGTGCGATGGGCAGGCCATCTGCGTGCACAGCCAATTACCGTTACCGCACTTGCAGGTATTGCAATCCAATTTCTTTGTTTCACCCTGCGTGCAGCCATCATCCGCCCCTGAATCGCAAAATTTCAAATTAAATTACCCCAAACAAAAACAAACAAACAAAAGTAGGTAGAAAATACTTACAAACGCAGGCGATCACTGCAACGCACAGAATTAAAACGAACGACTTCATCTTTGAAACTTTTTTTTTGCGCAAATACGATTTGTCAAAAACTGATTGGATTTGTGGACGCGCGCAGCGTATTTATACCGACGTTGCGATCGCAAAGTGGGATTCCGTGTTAATTCGTAAATCAAATCTTAGGAAAGACCTTGACTCGCCTGCTGGAAATGTTGTAGTGTGTTTTTTTAGTCGCACTAGAATGTGGATTATCCAGAATAAATAAATAAACAATATTTAACGCGCCTGTGGTACTTAGAAATTATACTTGATGATAACCCGCATCATCCAAGGTTCACCGAAATAATGTTCATTTCAGTTGATGTGTATCTGTATCAATTCCAGCGTGGCATGCGCTCCAAATAACGATCTAATAACAAAACACGGCATGTTTGTGTTGTGATTGCGATTATCGCTTCGTTATGAAACGATTTATCTGGAACTATTGATTTTAGTACAATATGGCGTCTTGAATCTAGGCTTAGATCATCTTGATGTTAATTTATTGTCTCAATAGCAAGTGGAGGAGCACAGACGTGAAAAAAAGTTTGAGAAAAATTCTTGTTTAAAAGTTTCACAAGCATTTACTTTAAATTTATTATCAAGTAGATAATTTTATAGAAAATATCTATTTTCCGACCGGAAAATCATGGCGGAAACGATATTTGTGCACAAACAGAATAGAAAATATATAAAACTAGTCATAATAGTGGCATTCGATAACATTTTTCACATATTTCATCATTTTACGTATAAAAATAAGTGTTTAATGTTTCAATGGTGACATTAAAACTAAATTGTTGCATTTATAAACAAAATACACTCATTACATGAGAATAAATCCATTTATTAAAGTTGACAAGCGGTGTCTAACGAATTATCTTAGTTTAAAAATCTATTACATAATTTTGATGAAATAACAAAAAACTTAAAGGCACTCTAAGTTGTTTAAAACAAATGTTTGCGTTTCATGTCATTAATGGCACCGCTATTGTTAACAGGCCGCTTGATTAATTGCATCTAGCTGATGCAATTGACCGGCAGAGATGAGCCGCAAAATAGAGAAAAAAAAAAGAAGCTAAAAACTAAACCGGTTTTCGTGTGTATTGACACTGGACGTGTCCGGTTTTACATAATACTAAGAAAATTTATAATACTCAATCAACATATGCATTATGTGGAAGGATAAGACGATGGCAACGAGGTCACGACTAGTCCAAATCTCACCGTTGTGTACAATGCAAATAGAACAATCTTAAACAATACAACTTAAATCTAAAACTATGCGAATATTTCGCAAAATGCTTTAAGCCTGGAGCGAGTTGAAGGCATCCGCGTGTTTTTGTAGAATTACGTCAGTTTGTTGGCGGAGGTGTCCCACCACAACTGGCAACACACTTTGTTGGTGAGTGTTGAACGAGATGTCACAGTTCAACTCGTCCAAGTCGACGAACGAAATGCTGCAAACAAAATCATCCAAGGTATTAGCATCAAGCTGCAGTTTGACAGATGAAACGCTTACTCAAGTTCGGTCAGATCAACAAGCACACGGCATTGACGATTGTCGCCAAGTTTTAATGTTTGGAACTTGATATTGATGCGGTTGCGATCGGGCTGAATCTTCAATGCACCTTTGACCTGAACTTCTGAATCGTGCTCAGGCGTAATAACGCATTCGGTGATCACAAACTGAAACATTTCCAATCGTTAGCAAGTGCAGTACATGCAAATATTTATTAATAACAAAAGCGAACTTCCTGGAAAGCAATAGATACAAATAACAAGCGCCATATGAATGCATATAATGAAAACATGGTGTCTTACAACACCAAGTCATAACATGTTGATAATGATTTGTTCAATGCTTGTGACGTAAACAAGCCAAACAAAATTGCTAAAATGAAATACGTTGTTAGGTAAACTACAAAACGGTGATGAGTGCTTTGAATTAGTTCGTTGTAAAACTTAAAAGAAATTAATTTTAAGCTTTCGGTGCTTGATTTTAATTTGTTTTGAGTTTTTAAGTTGTTGGAAGCAGGAGGAACTCAAACCAAAATGGCGGACGGAATTTATGAATCAAGTAATGTCACAGGAAATGAATTTTCACCTGTTTCGAACTTCCAACATACTATAACGATTCGATATGACTATAAAATAAGAGGAAATGATTGGTAAATACCTTAAAATCTTGAATCGAAGTCGACGCATAAACAGATGATTCAACATCGTTGTCAAACCAACTCGCATCATGCACTCGACGAAGCGAGCTCATGTTTTTCAACTCGTGCGAAACGGCCTGAAAGTTAAAGATAACCCCCCCGGTTGAGAAGCGACCCTTAAAGTTTGTTTTGGCACAGCCTCTCACCACATCAACAAACTGTTTCAATTTTTCATCAAAAATATTATTCGCCATTTGAATGCGTTCCAGCTCAAAAGCCATATACTTTTCTGGTTCATCCAGAAACATCTCGCCGAACGAATACTCCACTACATTACCGCTGAGCGTGCGCGCAAAATTGCGCATCACAAACTCGTATAATTCAATCCAGAACAAATTTACCATTGTTTCGACCACATCGGAAGACACATCTACGATATCTTCCGATGAATCGTTATACGTGATTAGCGTTTTAATTTCTTTGGGCAAAAGCTTAATGTCATAGTTGAGCGGGACAAAAGAATCTTCCCGTCTGAATAAACCTACTCGACCAGATAAAAGAGTGCCATAGATACTAAACGTGACCTTGGCTTCTGCTTCGCCGGAATAGTTCGCTTCGACCGTCAGTTCTTTTAGTTCATAGTCGCAAATTACGCATTCCTGCAGTAAATCCACCTTGGTCTGGCCGGATTCAATCAGCACGGGCGTGATTAACGAAATCATCGTTAATTCCCTAAAAGTCAATCAGAATTTTATGCTGAGAAACAAAATGGTGAATATATAGTTCTGGTTGCATTTAAGTCAGAACTTTGGAAATGATTTCTAAATTTGGTAAATTAATCAAATACTTACACATTACTGGCATAAATACCGTCAGGAGCGGATACATTCTGGAAGGTCTTAGGAGTGAACTTCCTGTTGACATCTCTCAAGATATCATTTTCCATATTCTAAGGTTGAAACAATATATTAATGACGTGACGCCATACTTATTTATATTTTTCGTGATCTCACCCTATTGAGATTCTGCTGGAAGTTACTCTGAATGTCCAGCAATGTAGTACGATATTCTGCATCGAAGTGCTTGCCGATGTCCATTTTTCCAAAAAAATTGAAATTCTGTTGAGGAGACAAGATTGAGTAATATGTGTTCACTAGTAGAAACACCTAGAGAACCATTACTTTTCAGTATGTGTTGGAAAATGTTATAATGATAAATTCGCAGAAACTTACACGTCCTTGCGTCGCAGTGAATCACCCAAGAATGATCGCTGGCAGGTTATAAATGTTAACAAGAAACAAATTCTAACAGAATGCAAACGCCTACTTAGTTGCATATGATTATAAAACAAAAGTGGCCTGCTTTGATTCGATTGGATCAAATTTCTGACATGATTTTCATAGCAAGCCGCGATTCAAATTTCATTAATATATTTTCATTTATATCCACAAAATTTGCGGTCAAGAAATTTGCCAAAATGGTCGAGCCTCAAATGACAATTTTTTTAAATACGTCATTAGGTTTTACGTTATTTACAAACGAACAAAGATTTAAAAACTGACATCAATTTACTTGGAATATATGAAGTAAGGCGTGTACTGGGTACACATTTTTCTAGATGAACATCATCATTTTACATTAAGAAGTAATCTATTTTTAGTTTACCTGCGGTTCCTGCGAAACAGCTGAGCGCAGAAGTCGAAAACACTGCAGTGAAAACACGGGCCAACCACAGGCGATCTTAACCTTCAATTGAGTGCCGATAGCGCAATAGCTTTTGTTCGTCCTGCTGATGAGTTTAAAAATGTAATCAGGCAAGCTTTTGCGTAATGAATATTTCGGTTGCCCGGTGAGTGAAAACACAACTGGTCGAAGCGATGGCGCGCAACATACTGAAGACCAGCCTGGACAGTGCTAAGTTTAGCATTATTTTCCAAGTAAGTGCAAAGCAAAAAGAATCCTATTTCATAGATATCTACAAATTTACTAAACATGCTGCTATAACACGAACGTATGGTAGATTTTATTCAGGTGCATCACGTTTGTTTTAAATGCGTTTATCATCCGGCATGTGGGCCAAGATGTGCTTGGCATTATGAATGTGCGTCTACTTCTTTTGGAGTCGACATTAATTTTTCTTTCGCGCGAGCCGTTGATCAAAGCTTGTCTGTCTGATTCCAAATCGCACAATTGGGCGCAGGTTTTAAACCAAATCTGGTTGTCGTAAGTACATCGATTAGGAACAACAATAAAACAATTGCCATTGAATGAATTCTAATCTCCCACATTTGCAGTGTGCCAATTAGTGCTACTTTTGGTTTTATCCTAACTTACATATGGTTGCATGTGTTGAGTGGTACAGAGGATAAATATTTAGCACAATATCATTATGGATGCTTTGCAATTCTTGTGTCAGTGATCATTGATCAGATGACACAGAGTGTGGTGCTTGTTGCACAAAGTTATTGCTTTGTTAAGTTAAAGGTGAGTGAGAAAATGTTTTCTTTAGTTTTTGACTTAAGTTACGATTTTTTTAAAACTCTATGTGGATAACTTTGTTACATTATGTTCATTTCAATGAATAGATAGATTTTTGCTGTCATTTTATCAACGTTTACTCATGTTTCTGATTAGAATGTTTTCTTTGTGCATTTTTCTGGAACTTTCTTGCGTTTTATGTTTCTTTAACAACAAAACATTGTTTTAAAACGCATATTACTTCAACTTTCAAGAATGATATCGAATATTTTGTTTACAGGTTATTGTAGATACAATTTATGTTATTGTCCGCACAGCCACGTTTGTGATATTGGTTTTGTGGCAACCGGAATATGCGATCAATGCATTTTCCATCGCTCAAGTCCTCTCGTCCATAGTGCTATCTGCATGCTACTATGGCTTCTTCTATTGGTACATTGAAAATCTCAATGTGATCAAAAAGAAGGGCGCTGATTACAAACATCAGTCCAAAATGTTTCAGGATATGCATGACTTTGAATTCAAGAGTATCAGAGAGTTTATGCCGTATTCCATGGAAAATTCAGTACGTCCATGATTTATTATCGTATAAATGGTTAATAAAAGTACTGTTTTTTTTTTACAGGAAAGTCCATTAAATAAGGATCTAGTCATATTAACTGTTAGTTTTGCAAAGCAGAGTTTTGTCAAGCAGATTCTCACTGAAGGCGAGCGATACGTAATGACAATCTCGCCAGTTTTAACTTTTAGTGAACAATCCATGTATGATATTGTTAATAATTTAGGAAGTTTAGCTGCTAGGTACGTTAAAATACATAATGCATTGCTTTCTGAGAATTTAATGATGTATTAATTTCTATTTTACAGATTTGTATTCCGGCCAATTGAAGAAAGCGCTTATTTTTACTTCACGCAGATGATTAGAAGAGAAGTTCCACTTTTACAACAAGACCAAGTACGTTTTTATATATTAATTTTTGCTAAAAGCTTTATAAGATCAAAATGATACGTTTGATGCCATTTTGTGCCGTTTTTATGCATAAAACCACGCAAATAATGCATGATATTACTAATGTTAATTAATTTTTGCGTGTATTTCATTAAAATTTAAAGAGAACTGAAGTTAAACAAAATAAATCCAACAAAACATTCTAAATTTATGATTGGCGAAGCTTTCACTATGTTTTTATATCGTTAGAAAGCAATAGTTGAATCAGCAACCGTACTAAGCCAACTGCTGAAAGTAGTGACGTCGATTGGATTGATCGTAGTGATTTTCGGCCATAACTATTCGCATACACTACTGTACCTGTATGGAGGACACGTGCTCACCGATAGTTATCTCCCAACGACGCTGCTCAAGTGTCACTGCTTCGCCGTACTCCTGTTGGCGGTAAACGGCGTCACCGAGTGTTATGTCTTCGCCACGATGGACAATCGCCAGCTGGATAAGTACAACTACTTGATGGTGATCTTCAGTGTCAGTTTCCTCGCCATCTCGTATCTGCTCACCAATACGCTGGGTCCAGTCGGCTTTATTCTAGCGAATTGTATTAATATGAGTGCGAGGATTGCGCACAGGTTGGTATATTGATACAGCTATAAACATTATAAAACTATATATTTCAATTTCAGCATACATTTCATCCGCAATCAGTACGGAAGTTCCAGTCATCGTCCGCTGGACGGTCTCAAGCCAGACAAGTTTTTCTCCATCCTGTTGGCCGTTTCGTTCGTCGTGACAAAACTTTCAGACGCAAGTTAAACATTTTATACAATCATATATTCCTAACTTATTTTTCTATTCATACATCTATCAGTGTTAGCCGTATTATAATTGACTCATAATTTTTACTTAACTTTACTATGCACTAGTATACACTTTTTATTCTCCCACAGCTTTAATCTCGTTCTAAGTACTTTCGTTTAATTTCGTTTTTTTTTTGTTTCAGATGTACGTCTATCAGTGGTCTATCGTCCTGCACATCTTCATCGGCGGCTTGTGTTGCCTTACCACTCTATTCGCGTGGGCGTGGGAGAATAAGAGCTTGTTGATGTTGGGCGTCGAGCGGTACAAGCGGCGGACGTCGTTGATAAATAAAGATGACTGAGGGTGAAGAATTAAAGATGCGCATTCGCGGCATTCCTATTAATATCCAAATTATCCAGTTCTATTTTCAAGCTATAACTAGAGCAATTTTTCTCAAGTTTGATGAAAATAATACAATTGACAATTCTTTTTCTCTCAACGTAGTATAGCAACAGTTACATTCTTTATTCATGCAAAATCTAATTGAAATGGCGTCCTCAGCACAAAATTTTTACATTATTCGAAACCACGTGAATAAAACTTTTCACTTCTATATTTTTTTATCAGTGAAAGTAGATTAGATATTTATTTGCCAGTCAGGAGGCAAACGAAACAGAATAAAAACTTACATTTTAAACAACACAAGCCGTAACGGCTTTTTTAACTGCATCGCGGGCGTATGGGATGTATGAAATCGAATACCAAGTCATGGCACACGATTGAATAATAATACAAATCAAAGCTAGCGCCGGTTTCTTCCACTGAAAACGCATAAAGCATTAATGGTTGCTTGGAATTTACACAAATCACTTACCAAAAGTGCTGCAAGTAGTGTCAGAATAAATGATGAGATGACTAGAATTGTTGCAATAGCCCTAGTTGCCGCAAACATCTTTTTGAATTGATTGACAGGCCCAACCAGAAAGCAGGTGCTTGCAATTGAGACAACATTCCCCAAGGTGTAAAATACGGCAAACAATTTAACGCCGCCCAAGAATAACGCGAACGAACCCAAAAGTGTGAGTAAAAGGCCTATGATGAAGCAGCCAATGAAGCACTTTACTCTGGTGCTCCAACTTAGAGTAGTTTGATCACGAAACTATGGAAAGAAAATAGAATTGGTAATTAATTTGGTTTGCTGTTAGTGAATGTTAGTATATACTTGTGAGATGATGTTAGTTTCCTCATCGTCCTCCTCGTTGCCACTCAACACTCGCTTAAGTTTATCCATTTGTTTATTATATCGAGCTAAAAATAGATAAACGTATTATTTGGAGGGCGATTGGGGCCCGTTGCACTTGGGTAAGCAGTGTGCAGCACCGCGTGAGGTTTTTTTTTTTGGTGACTCACTGTTTTTATTGCGAAGTCAGATCGACGTTTGAATTTGAAATGTTGTCACCTGTTGCTAGGCCTTTGTGGCAAGGACGAGGTGATCAGTCACAGGACAAAAGCATTCAACAAGTGTCACTGTCAGCTAAGGAAGTAGGCGCAACTCGGAAAACAACGCGGCGCAATCATCACACAATTGCGCTCAAAGCGTAGCAGGAAATACTTCCAACCAATCAGAATGCAGCAAATCAGGCTGTCAAATATAACTTAAAATTAGTTGCTCTACGCTTATTAAATACCAATATTGTATTTAAATTTACATACATTGTTGTTTGTATCAGTTGATTGTTATTTTATTTGGTTTTTAGGTTGAAAAGCGTTTTATTTTGAATGTTTTCTTAGTGTTTTTGAATTTAAGATTAGTTTGAAGTGTTGACATTGATGGCGCCACTGTCTGTCGAAATGCTATAGATCTTTGCCATGTTTGTTTATGGTTAGTTTTGCGATTTTGCAGTTTTTCTCGAAGTGAAAGTGTTGGTGCAACATTTTTATAAACACGAATTGTTTAATAATGGAGAAAAGTGTTAAGCGGAACTCGAAGCAAAGTCCCAACACCGCCGAAGAACAGGATGTTTATAGGGTACATAAAATCTATTGCCGGTGTAGGTTATAATTGACTGAAACCACAAATTTGATGATTTTACAGAATGTTGTGGAGTTTGAGGAAATGGAGGCTCGTACCAGAGATGGTAAAGAAGATGCTACCATTTACCTGAACACCTGCACAGATATAAGAAGGCTGCTAGGTGACATTTTAACTTTGAAATGTAATTCAGTTGAGGTAAAGTTTTATTCAAGAGATTTTTATGTATTTATTAGGAAATGCTTGTTATTTCAACAGAATAAACCTGCAGTTGCAAAGAAACGTGTTGAAGCATGCATGTTAACATCAGTTCTAAAGAAATTAAACAGGCTTGAAAATATTAGATTATCAGCAGCCAGAGATGCAATTGCAACAGAAAAGCAAATGGTGGAAGGTAGATATATGCAATACCAAAATCTGCTCTATGAAGTTGATCACTATGATAGTGAATATAGAAAATGTATGCAGTATATATCACGGGATGAGACAATTGATCTGATCTCAACTGAAGAATTCTTCAAAAATGCACCTGAAGATATCACAAGCAAGTTTCTTGAAGATAATGAAAACAATCATGAATTATACCTGGCCAGACTTGACTTTGAGTTAAAACAGAGAATTAATTTGGCTCTTTTATTAGAGGATCTGAAGGTGGAGAAGAAGAGTGTCAAGGAAGAGATAATAAACCTGAAGGAGAAGTTGGCAGGCTTAGAACCGAAATTGCTTGATGTTGTAGCAGCCACAAAGCCACTGCAGGAATATTTAGGCTTGAATATTGGTGAGATTAATCCCGAACATAAACTCGCCTGCCATCTTCCCGATTATCTTTACTTAATGTACTGCAATACAGACGCGTACAGGCAATTCATTGACAAAGGTTGCATTACGATTGAGATCAAAGGAGATTTAGAAGAGGTTCGTCTGTACAATGAATCACAGAAGGTGTTACAGGATGAGACGGATCACGAACAGGATTTACAAGAGGTAGGAGGCGTATTTTTTGTTTCAAATGTTTACCAAACAAAGATAGTTTTTGTTTTATTAAGTAAATTAATTAAGTCATGCATGAGACTCAGAAAAGTGCAACAAATGTACATAATTATTATATAATTTTCTATATTTCATACATAATAATCAAAATATTCATTGCATTGTAAGAAATAGTCATGTCTTGTTGTTGTGGGTCTTTGTTTATGAGATATAAACTGAAAATTAGCGTAAAATTTAGATTTTGTGTGTTACTGTTTAGGAAACAACCGGAATAAAAAAACATCGTCGTCGGAAAGGCACTGAGGTTGACCGTGAAGAAGAAAAGAAGAAAAACATGCTTCTTAAACATCCGCTGAGTGTGGAAGTAACGATGAAAACCGAGCACGTCACCCTAAAACTCCACTTTTACTATTTGCCAACGCTGCGTATTGTTACAGTCGTATCTACAACGGAAAGTCTTAGTGATGTGCTTAAAAACAGCACATGTGCACAAGTTGTGCTTACTGGCGAAAGCATCCTCAATCAACTCTACCCTAAAGACACTGGCACTGATTCACCGAATCTTGTCAACTACTATCAACTGAAACAGGTGGGTATTGATCGATTCCAGGCGCTCATTTCTCAATTAGGCTATGCCTACGGATGGGCGCAGAAAATCTGCGGTTTGGAGTTTCTGAACATGCAGAACGCCGAAAACCGCTTCAGAAAACACGCCCGAATGTACCAGCATACTGTCGAGGAGTGTTTCACGATCATTGAGCGTCGTTTGAGGGCGCGTGGAGCGCTCGCTATGCAAATGTATAATTTAGAACAGAATTTAATTCCGACGGTGCCAGCGCACATATTGCATCCGAAGAGTGCTTCTTCGACTTTGACCAAATTCGCAACGACGTCCTTCCAACGCTTTTGTCAGGATGCGCTCAATGCGCACACGTTGGTTGACAAAGAGTTGATTGCAGAGGATGATCTCTTCTACTTGGCGGTCATTGAACGACCCAAAGCGTCTATGAATGCATGGATTGCAATCAGAAATGATTATCCGGATACCGTACCGATGTTTGTCTTGCATTTGAAGTATAATGGTGATCATCATAGTGAGAATTCGGATCAGATTCGAGACATGGAGCGGAACGTCAATGGTGATTGGAAGACTCGAGCACGGGGAAAGGATCTTTCGGGGTGTTTACTTGCTGCGCAATTAAAGTACTTGTGTGCGTTTCTCGACGTATATTTGGAGACGAATGATGATTCTGTGTTTTCTAATTCTACGGTATTCTTCCGCCCTGTTTCGTAAGTTTTTGGTCTTTATAATACATATAATGGTTTAAATGTGATATTAATGTGTTTTTTTTTTATAGGGGAAGAACGAGAAGGCGTCCTTTTAAGTTTCATAAAACAGGAAATGGAATCTTTGCTCAGTATTAGTTCCTTTCTCAAAAATACTTTTATATAATGTAAAATCATAGCATTTAATCAAGTAGGTAAGAATGCTGTGTCTATCGATACATCAAGTTTTGTTTTGTACATTTGTCATTCAAAATATTGTAATTTTGGCCATACTTAAATTGTGTGCTGCGTTTCTTCGCAGTATTATTTTATAGTTCCAAATTGTTTGTGTTCCGCTTGCATTCCTTCCAATTGCCTCCCTAACCATCATGGAGAATTTTCGCTATTACCATACGCTGAGTATTCAACATTCGGCTAGTGTGTTAGCTCCACCGCCATCACTAGTCGATTTGCTGGATGATGACGCTGACAGCAGCGATTTCGAGTCCATACAATTCGAAGATAAACCTTTGACGGCTCTGGCAATATCGTCAAAGACAATGCCTTCGATTGGCGTTTGTAGTTTTATACAAAGCGAGTTGCTCAAGATACGACGCGATCTTCAGGAGCTTATCTATTGTCTGGATAAGTTTACTCAGATGTGCATGAATACTTCCGACACTAAAAGAGCTCTTGCAAGCAGGAAGAATGTTTGCGGGCGCAAACAGGGCCGACGGTATTTGATGTCCGATAAGTTCAGCGGATGTCGTCGCCTAAATTGGCAGAATCTTCAGCCGATTGTGGATGAGATTTTCAGTGATCTTCGCCAATTGGAGAATTACAATAAGCAAACAAATGATATAATTCGTCGTATACGGAACGTCTCTGCTCGCGAATTCCACAGATGACAATTTCCGTTTATACAGGCAAGACATTCCGGGCATAAAAAGGGTTTTGAATGTCTGAGTAAATTCTTATATTTCGTATTTTTAAAACAAGATGTTATTATATTCCAACAATAATTGTAAAATTTTAAAGCGAGGTATTTGTTCTGATTTATATATTTTGCGTATATACATACACGATCCAAACATGTAAACGTTTTCAATATTTTTTAAAATTTTGAATCCATCTTCAGCAAGACAGTTTTTTGAAACACATTGTTAGTTTGTACTTGTGTATACTAGCGTCTCTAGTATCGACAGCAGTATTGTGAGCATTCAATTTATTTTTCTAGCTCAGTCAGTCATGCGGTGTGTAGGCGGTTGCATGTTTAATATTTGTCATTACATGCGTTTTTGGCAGCTACTTCTTTCATTTCATCCGTTTTTAAAATTCACGGCTTTAGTGTCGACGTGCCGACGACTGTCGGCCATTCTATCATTTTCAGTGGCTACGAATTCAAATTGCCCTTTGTTATACCGGTAACTTGTAACGCTTGTAAATATATGTTTATATCCAGTTCATGAAGTATATTACTTTCAAGTATAGATATACTTTTTACGGTTATATATAACATTGATTCTTCTTTATATAGCTTATTTCAAGAAATTCAGATTGAAATGGCAGAATGACGTGTATTAGAGCAAGAGAGAAATATCTAAAATTTCATGTTCAATCAATGTTATTCAATGTTATTTTCTACGCTTTTTGTTTTGTGATTTTCCACCTGAATCCGATAGCGTAAAAGAACCATTCTTACACCAGATTGTAAGTAATAAAAATGTCTATCATTTTCATAAACAAAATTGGTGATTATCTCACGAATTGACCCCTAAAATTGCATTTTTATGTTAGGATGGACTAATTTTTGATTGTTTTTTGTGTTTTTCGACCTGAATCCGTTATCGTAGATGAACCATTCTTACATCAGATTGTAAGTATTAAATTTCTCTATCATTTTCACAAACAAATTTTGTGATTATGTCACGAATTAACCCCTAAAATTGGATTTTTGTGTTTCGAAGCATTCATTTTTGATTGTTTTAGGGATTTTGGACCTGAGCCCGATATCGTAGAAGAACCATTCTTGCATCAGATGGTGAGTATTAAATTTCTCTATCATTTTCATAAATAATTATAGTGATTAGCTCATTAATTAGCAACAAAAATGGCATTCTTGTATTTCGATTGACAAATTTCCCCTTATATGACAATTTTCAATGTGCTAATCGAGAATTATTACAGTTTCCCGCAACGTCGTTCCAGTTCCTGCTCTCGAAACTAGATGGCGCTAGGTATTGTTCACACTACTCTGTAAATTAGTTATCGTAATTAGTATCGGATTCATCCGGATAGCAACCAAAATCAATATTTTCCACTTAGTCTGTCCCGCGCGTTTGTTCAAGTATTAATTCGTGAAAATAAAGCATTTGTGTTCCGCCTGTGGAAAATTTGTTAGTGCAAAAATATTAAAGTGAGTAATTTCTAACAATTTGCCGAAACGTCTTTGTGCACTTTAGTAAGTACTTTATGGATGAATGAACAAAATAGTTGACTTAATGTTACGTATAAAGTAAAATTTACTTCTGTTTAACTTTTTAATTTTTACAGTTGCAATTGCATTACTATAATAATTAATGTATATGATTCCGCTAATAAAGGATAATTTTAGCGAATTATAAATGAATTAAAGTCACAAATCACAGCGCATCTGATTTGTGTTTGTTTTTAGATGTCAAGGAGTTGAACGTGACATCGGTGTACAATTGTGCCCGCATTCAATTGTGAGTATCGAAATTCTTGTCATTTTCATATCTGCTTTGTTCACGTAGCCAGCTATATATCTTTTCCTTCTTTAGTCGATCGTGCGATGTTGTTCGGTACACACGTGTTTTGTTCACAAGTCGATCTTCGTAACTAATTTACGCGTTTCTTGTGATTTTAAGTCGGTAGTTGAATTAGAATCGATCAGCAAAGGTAACATTTAGAATTAACGGACTAGTGCGGCGTGCAGTTAATGAACCATCACGGGTGGAAGTCAGAATTGTGCAGTTTTACAATGTGCGCTCTTTTTTGCCGTCGGCCGTCGGATATCTTACGTTGGCTAAGAAGTCCGTCCCAGTGGTTTTATTTGCATAATGATATTAATTTGTGAAACTAAACACTGTTTGTCCCCGTGTGGAACATTTTAATCGAGAAAGTGCACGTAGGTAACTGCAACATTAACATTGGACGAATTAAACAATTAGTGAAGATGTTTCATGGACGAAATGAATTTATCAGACGTTAAGGAAAAGCGAGGTAACCGTTGAATAAGTAAATACTCTGAAAATAATTCAATTTTAACAAATAATTTTAAATTTCAACATGTACTTTTTTGATTGTACGAGTTGCAATAAACTATTCTTTTAATATTACATTTGCTAGTATATTTGTTTATGTTTTTCCTTTTTGTTGTTTTCAGAATTAGATTTAAAGACCACATTAAATAGTACGTGTTTGAATTGCGAATAACAGGTACATAAATGCTGTTGTTTTTAAAAAGGTAACAAAAACAACAACATTTATACCTGAAACGAATAGGCTTTGATATGAGAGCTCGGGGGCTCAGCTGGCATGTGCGTACGCTAGCAGGCTAGGGATTCGTTGTTCATGGTTCGAATCTCAGTTGTAGAAAGCAGTTTTATTAAATAATAATAAGAAATTTAAGAAATGTGGGTTGCATACCATAAAAATATAGATTCGAATGTTAGGAAGAAGTTGAAGATGTATGTTGCAGAGTACGGAGCAACAATAGGAATAAGTAGAAGATGATGATGAAAGAGCAAGTAAGTAAGGAGAGCAACAGGAGGGAAGAGGAGAAGTAAGAAGAGAAGAGAAGAGTATAAGAAGAAAAGAGAATAAGAGGGGTGACAGAATTTTTAAATTTTTTGGCACGTGTCGTTATAAGACAGTCTACGGCCCACTGCTTCGATGCGTCCATTGCTCCCGGCCCATCCTACAGCTACGATATCTCTGCGCTTCATCCCCGAAATACTCAGGCATATCAACAATTTTTATGGTGGGGGATCATCCCCAGAGAGAGGGAACTCCTTATAAGGACATTCTTCTAAGGACTTGTTCAGATGTTTCTAAGTTTTAAGTCGCCGCAAGAGAGGGGACACTTAAAAATATTCTTACAAGTTCTGACCTGTAGCTGAAATGAAAGATGGAGTACACAAATCATACAGGATACCTTAACAATTTTTATAGAGGGGATCATCCCCTGTGAGGGGGAACTCTCTTAAAGACCTGTACCTGAAATGATAGAAGAGGTACATTCAAAACATAAGACATAATATTTCTTAACATTTCTTTATTAATAAATACAATGTAAAATAATACAAGTTTATATTTTACAAGTCAACAGTATACATGCCGCCAAATTGAAACAGGACTTATGACCTGCACAGCCGCGCATATGCCATCAAGTACTACTACTACTTCATAAAGATATACCGGAATATTGAAATTAGTAAATAGCCAATTTTCTAGGAAAATGAAAATGGAAACTAATATACAGGGTGTTACAAAAGGAAAATTTAAAGTGCGGACAAGTAAACATCAAAACACTCAAATATCGCTCGTTTTTCACCGTTACTCTGGAAAACAAATATACAGGGCGTTACAAAAAGAAAATTCAAAGTGCAAGAAGTTAAATTCTAATAACAGTCGAAGCAAAATTTTCAGGGATGTGAAGGAAAGCGATTATACAAGGTGTCACAAATAGAAAATTCAACCATCAAAGAGGAAAACATCAAAACACTACAAATATTGCTCCTTTTCACCCGATGCTCCGGAAAACTAATAAACAGGGTGTTATAAAAAATTAGAATGAAAAAAGAAGGCTCTAAAACCACAGCTGAAAGAAAATTTTCACACGCACGCATTTCCTAGTAATAACAAATTATAAAAAGAAAATATTATACAGGGTGATATCGAAAGAAAAATTATGTTAAAAAACACCTCAAAACAACTTCCATTTATAGCTGGACGTAAAGGAAAATTACTATACTGGGTGATACAAAAAGAAAATTCAATGTTTGGTCAATTTTTGATTTGAAATTTGAAAGGAAAATAAAAATGCAGGGTGTTACAAATAGAAAATAACAATATATAAAAAGAATATGTCAAGTTTAAAAAGGAAAACATCAGGAAACACCAAGAAAGACGTTCAACCCCATTATTCGACTGAAAATAATTATAAATACGATGTTTTTCAACCCGACAATTAAATTTAATACACAAATATAGCTATTTTTGAAGCGCATTTTAGGGCACTTCCGAAAGGGCTAAAAGATTAAAATGATATGCATCGTGTAGATATAGGTACTCTCGAACTCTAATCTGACGGTAAGAAACTTCAAGAAAGTCTATTAGTTCATGAGATACAGAGTGTTTTCCACACCATGTTTTTAATTTTATTGAAAAACAGCTATTTTTGAAGGGCATTATAAGGCCCTTCCGGAAGTGATAGAGAGTTAAAATAATATACATCGTGAAGATAAACTCTCGAACTCTAATGTGACGTTAAGAAACTTCAAGAAAATCTACTGGTTCATGAGATACAGGGTGTTTTCCACGCCATGTTTTTAATTTTATTGAAAAACAGCTATTTTTAAGGGCATTATAGCGCCCTTCTGGAAGTGATAGAGAGTTGAAATAATATACATCGTGTAGATAAACTCTCAAACTGTAACATAACGGTAAGAAACTTTTAAAAAATCAATTAGTTCACGAGGTATAGGATGTTTTCCACACTATGTTTTCATACTTGCACATGCTTAGGCGAAGGACATTGAAGTTACGATTCACTAACAGTTTATGAGCAACAATTAATTATCAATGCGATTTCAGAATTAAAAATATAAAAGAATAATGCCAGCTGGGAAAAATACGCGCAACTAAAAGGACGAACAGCGCTGTGAAACCGACATTCTGTAGAGAAACTGAAAAGGCATCCGAGAGCATGCAACAATTTTGAGTTATTATGGTACTCTCGTTAGATACAATTAAAGATAGAAATGTTTTGGAATATTTGCAAACTTACCAATGTAGCCGGTAATCATAGAAAGTACTGAAACAGAAAGAACGCGGGTGTAAGTCCTCGCACCATGATACACACTTATTTAGTCCGTTCCGTCGGGTAATGGTCTTGCATGGCAAATGGCATTTTGACCCACAATGATCCGATCATTGCGAGCAAGTCAACTTTCTTAAGCACCCGTGAAATTCTGCAGAGGACAGACGCTAATTATAGGTACTCGAAAGTAAGAATTGTATACATATTTCCAATTCCAATATTCATCAACGAAAAATCCAATAGCCGACGGATCACTAACGTACAAATGAAGATACAAGTTTTATTATCGATTCACGCACAAATCGTCGTTAGAAAAACTCTTAACACGTCTATAGTCAATAAAATGTTATGCATTTAATTTAATTGAAATGAACGAAAGAAAGGTGCAGAGCCGCGTGCAGGTAAGAACTGACTGAAACGTGCGAACGATTGTAGCGCGAGCTGGTTCAAGGCGACAAAAAGTTTTTATATACAAATCACGATAAGCAGGTAGAAATGAACACCAAACAAATCACAAATGCATTTAATATTTAGAACTTTTGCGCTATTAAAAATGCCAACGGTATTAAAATAGCGCAAACGGTTCAGAAATAACGCGCAATTTCCATAGTAAATTTACGAAAATGACAAAACTTGCCGACTTTTGGGGCGGCTTTCAAGCACTTCTCACGTGATTTTTGAGGCCGGCGGAGACCCACCGTTTATAAAAATTCTTGCGCTATTTAAATTTGCAAGCGGCATTAAAATGTCGCCAATAGTTCCCGAGATAATGAACAATTACTACAACAAGTAAAAATTGCGCGTGTGATTTCCGGGCCGGGCACTCTCGTAAAAATTGTATAAGTCAGAGGTAACAGAAAATTATTACAACTTGTATTGTCTCCGAGCCGAACAGAAAGGTATCGTGAGACCAGCAGTGTAACTAGAAGACGACAGCGTTAGTAAAATTGGGCAAGAAAATTTAAAACGGAAATTTATTTATTGCAAATAATTACATGAATAAAACTTTAAAAATCTTTAAAATTCCCGAATTTACCGTAGTCTCTCACACACCAAAAGGAATTCTACGACGATCGTACACGTATCGGCATGTCTATAATAACATTAATTTTATTCGAGAATTTTCGATAATAAATATTTTTAAACAAAAAGCGATAGTGACCAGTGGATTGAAGAATATGAAAGATTGGAAAATTCTCTATAAGGTTAAAATTAAAAATAATATAATTCTGTGGGGTAAAAGGTCCAAAAACGTGACTAAAAAGAGAACATTTTTGTTTTTGTCATTTTTAATTGCATATACCTATCTCGTAAACTAAAAGAGATGTAGAAACAGATTTCAAATTCCTAATCTACGGAATATTCTCTATAAGATAAACTAATTAAAATGCAAATCTAAGAGATGAAATTTTAATGCACGTACGGTGCCCTGAACACGAGTCACTTCTACCGCTGCCCTTGTACGGTGCGCTGAATGCAGATGGCAACGCGGCACAAAAATTGTTGTTTATACACAAACGTTGATAAATCAGCAATGTTTGGTTGATGCTAGTCCCATCTATGAAATATATTGTAAATAAAACAAACAAATTTTCAAAATTCTCCTAGAAATGAAAATCAAAACCCCTCAGTGAGATGAAACAAGAAATGTCCTTAGCAAATTTTTAATTATGAATTATTCTCGACCTCTCTTATTTTCCCAATTTGAATACCTTATCTTATAGAGAATTTTCCAAATATTTAGAATCTATAATCTAAAATAATTGGAATTGAAAAACCGAGGCAAAAAGGCATAGGGATGATTAGGGCGGAATTCTGCTGAATTGCATCTTCAAGTACAACTCTTGTGCTTGTGTAAGCGAACGAAAAACTACTAAACTATCTTATGTATTTGCAACACGCGGTGGAACGCGATTAAACAAAACAACGTAAATACAAACTAATGGAGGACGCAGAAATTAAAACGAAAATGTAATTGAATTATAAACTTACCAATGCAGAACTCATGGGACTCCAAGGCACGGCAAATACTGAAGAGCTTGATAATTTATTTCCACGATTTGGAAAGTAAATATCTTCTAAACTAAAAGAGATAGCAACCAGATAATTGTAGATGATGGAAGATTCTCTATCAGACGGAAATTTAAAATAATTTAATTTAATGAGGTAAAAGGTCTAAAAACCTGAGTGAAACTGCTAAACATTGCAATTTTTCATTTTTGACGATTTATTTCAATTGTCAATATCTGTCAATATCAATATCTCGCAAACTAAAAGAGATATATACGAACAGATTTCAAATTCTTAATGTACGGAAAATTTTCTGTAAGATAATGTAACTCAAATGCATATATAAGAAATAAAATTTTAATTTATAATTAAAAATGGGCAAATGGAAGTCAGCTATACAATCATTCACGTACAGTGCCCTGAATACGAGTCACTTCTACCGATACCCTCATACGGTGCTGTGAAAACGAGTCACTTTTACCGGCACTCTCGTACGGTGCCCAGAACACGAGTCAATTCTATCGACACCCTGCTACGGTAGACCAAATGAGACTCAATTATACAATTGCGATTAATTGCAATATAACTAAACAAACCAGGAAAAATCAACGTTCTTGACATATTCGAGTCAATAAACGATAATAGTGCATATCTTTTAAACAAAAGCGATATAGTACAGTCATTTGGTGCTAAAAATGTGGTTGCTTGGAAAATAGTGCGGGATTGTTGAAAATTGGTATTCATATAGATTTCGAGGTGCTCTTTACGAATTTCAACTTTGCCACCTCGTATCTTGTTCGCTCGAGCCACCATCTTGGAAAAATGGTGTTCAAGTCAATAACATTGAACAGGGCAATGAACTATCGAGACGTCCACGGTCTAATCATGATGACGTCAATGGCTTAGTAAATAGGTGATAGTATATTAATTGTAATGTCTTAATAAATAGTTTGATAGCGTAGGGCGACCGCGGCGTAATCATATGACGGAACAAATAGATGATAGCGACCTAATCATTATGTTAGCGTAAGACATGCGGGAGCTTAATGACTGTAAATGCAAATAATGTAACGATATATATATGGGAGAGATTTTGGAAATAAACTAGTGTCATAACCTGTACCGTGCAGTTCGCTTGCCAGCTACATATCCTTGACTCTCCTCACCAAGAGCTTGTAACCTGTACTCTGCTACATATCCTCAAGCCTTGGTGCAGCTCTTTGTGGCCACCGTCCACAGACTACATCACCAGCAACCAGTACCACGAGCTACCACGCTCCACTCGCACCACCGCGTGCACAAATGGTGTCAAAAACAGTTTTTGACCTTATCTCCTTTCCGACTCATTTTACGATAAACATATCTATATAATAAATAAAACTAGAAAAATTTCCTATAATTTATGTAAGTACATTTTTCTTGTAAAATTAATAGTTTTAGCGTACGGGCGCCACAAAGTCTACTTCAACATTCGTTTTTGTCAAAACTCATTTCCAGGTCTCATGACTGCTATTTTTGATGATTTGAGTGTGGTCCTGCTCCCCCTCGCTTGTTTGAAAGTTTCGCCGGCCGAGTTTACTTTTGTTTTATTATTTCTTCATTGAGTCATTATTTGGTATTTATTGTTCTGAATAGTCGTGTTGTTTGCAGTTTTGATGCCATGGTTGATAACGTAAATTGTTTTATTTGTAAAACTCCATTGCAAGATAGTGAAGTGATTGAAGTGAAAGTAAAAGGATTGGAGACCTTTCGTAAGTCAAGCATTAAAAGAAAGGATAATAAGGGTAAACTTTTAGAGGGATTGAGATCGGTAGTTGTTCACGAGATATGTCGGAAACGATATAATAATGAGAAACTAATCATTGCGTTTAAAAAAGGAAGTGTTGTCACGACTTTTCAACCACAACTGCGATCCACGTGCCCAACATTCTCATTTAAAGATCATTGTTTTTTGTACGCTGCTGAAATAACAGCAGAATTTATAGCGAAATAAAAACGGACGCATTTGAGTGATCGAAATATTGTGTATAGCGTACATAAATTATCGATGAAAAACACTATTTCAGAACGTCCTAGAGCACGTAATGATGGGTAAAGCGATTGTTGAATGCCTCGAGCGTGTTTATGATTTGGTCGCAGCCAATGCACAGTATCACAATTCGTGCATGTTATCGGCGAAGATGTAGATCTTCTTATTCACTATCAATGTGTTCAAACATATATTTGCTAAAACCAGAAAAAGGAAAAATTTTGCAACAAATCTATTCAACCAAAAGCATGATCGATCAAACAGCGGCAGATCACATATTATTCTTACATGCTTTTTGTGGCTGTGATACAACATCTGCACTCTTTCATCAAGGAAAATTAAAATGTATTAATGTACTCCGCAAAAATCCAGATTTAAACGAAGTTATCCAGGTATTCAAAAACCCAAAGGCTGGTACAGAGATCATTGCTACAGCTGGCGAATTCTTCCTTCTTAAATTATACAGTTACAGTGATGTGAAAACTATGCAAAATATGTCTTCAAACATCTATAGATATGCCAGCTTCACAAAATCAGCATACAAAAATAAATTTAATATTGCATCGCTACCACCAACTGAAGCCGCAGTCCGACAACATTCGTTCAGAACTTATCACCAAGTTAAGTAGTAGTATGGGAATGAACTAAATGCAGAACAATGGGGATGGAAAAGAAACAAGAATGGGCTAATTCCTGTCACCACACTTGAGCCCCCAGCTCCCGAAACATTGTTAAAACTAATATCTTGCAAATGCAAAAAGGGATGTCAGAAAGCCTGCGGCTGCAGAAAGACTGGAATGAAGTGCTCCGTTATCTGAACAAATTGCAGTGGTACCTGTGATAATTCGCAAGTTCCATCACAAGATAGCGATGAAGAGGAAGAAACGATTACCGTTTTTGAGCACACGTACGATGAACTCAAGAACCAAGATTGCATTGAAAACGATAATCCCATCACGGATAGTATGGAAGAAATTTTTACTTGTGATATTTCGATCGGTCCTGAAGACAATTAACGCAGAACACTTGGTCTATCGCGAAGAGCGTATCGGAAGACAATCCATTAAATTTTGGAATAGTGCGTGTGGATTAGGCCTACTGGGGATACCACGATAAAAAAACAAACGCGCCACGTACTCTACCTCATGGTGGTGTGGAAATGAGTTTTTGGCAAAAATTAATGTTGAAGTAGATTTTGCGGCGCCCATACGCTAAAACTATTAATTTTACTAGAAAAAGGTTCTTACATAAATTATAGGAAATTTGAATATAGATATATTTATCGTAAAATGAGTCGGAAAGGAGATATGGTCAAAAAACTGTTTTTTGACACCATTTTTCCAAGATGGTGGCTCGAGCGAACAAGATACGAGGTGGCAAAGTTGAAATTCGTAAAGAGCACCTCGAAATCTATATGAATACCAATTTTCAACAATCCCGCACTATTTTCCAAGCAAAACTACCAAATGACTGGGCTAATATTGTTAAGAAAACACTGCAGATGCATATTTCGACTAAATCGACTGGTGACCGAATACAATGCAAACTTTGAAAATAGAAGTAAGATAAAACGAAACGCGTTGCGCGATATACCTACGTCTGGACACGCCAGAAACCGGCACGAAACCAGCTGCAATCCGAAACTGCGCACGCAAGGATGCGACAGTTCACAATAAGACCCTGTGCCTGCTGCCTAAACCCGTCAGGTAAAAGCAATAGATGCGCAAAGCCAGCGTGTCGATGCTACGCGACCTTGGTCGCGAATTGCAGTAGATGCGCAATCCGGCGGCGCGTCGATGGCACGCGACCCTGTGCGCGAATTTGCAACAGGCACATTACCTGTGATATAAACTAAACTAGATTTCGCTGCATACAGCAAGGTGATGCGGCGTTAGAAGACAGGGCGTGAGGCACATGCAATAAAAAAGTTGTTTACACCGAATCGCAGATAACAGCATTGTATACAAAACTATTCTCGTGCCCGCATTTGTCGATAAATATAAAAATAAGCCGTATAACTCGAGTTTATGATTTTAAGTGCCTTCTAGTGCCATCTAGGAATGCGACAGATACTAGTCGCACAACTTAGACTATTATAATCAAATTAATGTATCCACGTGTTTCCACTTTTGTATGCAGTACATATTGTCAAATAACATATGGAGCGTCTCCTAAACTTTAACATGGCCTTTAGAAACTGTTATCTAAGCCAACATTTTTAGAACACTTGTAGAAGGTTGAAACTAAAAAAAGCAACCATAAAATTGCATATTATGGTAGAAGACTCCTTCTACACACAAATAATACAAATCACAATCTGTTTTGACATTTCCTTATTTACAAATTAAATAAAAGAATGTAAAACCGTTCACAACTCTAATTACAAAATCAACAAAAATTAATATACAGGGTGTAACAAATGGAAAATAACAATATTTAAAAGTTCAATAGAAACAAGAAATTTAGTCAAGTTTTGTTTGGATCCAGAAAAATAAATAAAATAAATAAATATACAGGGTGTGGTAAAATGAAAATGCGATGTTTAAAAAGAAAATAACAGAAAACCTCAGGAAAGACGTTCAACCCTGCTATTCGATCGAAAATAACTACATATAAACACGATTTTTACACTATTTTTTAAGCAGAAAATGAAATGTATGGCACAAAAATAGCTATTTTTCAGGGGCATTTTAGGGCACTTCCGGAAGGGTTAGAGGGTTGAAAAGAAATGAATCGTGTAGTAAACTCTCTAACTCTAATATGACTTGGAGAAATTTCAAGAAAATCAATTAATTTACGAGATACAGGGTGTTTTCAAAATTTGTGGAAAACACTAATTTTAAATGACATTTTAGGGTACTTCCAAAGGGGCTAGCGGGTTGAAAAAGTATACATCGGGTAGAGGGACTCTTTAACTCTCATATAGCGGTGAGAAACTTCAAAAAGTCAATTATTTCACGAGGTACAGGGTGATTTCTACACTATGTTTTCAAATTTTTCGAAAATGCCCATTTTGAATGGACATTTTAGGGTACTTCCGGAGTGGTTGGAGGGTTGGAAAAATATGCATCCTGTATAGGATCTCTTGAGTTTTAATATGACGGTGAGAAACTGCAAACAAGGCAACTAGTTCACGAGATGCAGGGTGTTTTCCACATTATGTTTTCAATCAAAATAAATATACAAATAGAACACCATTATAAAATTTTACTGCATAATTAAGAATTTCTTTGCAACGCGTTCTTCATATACACTTCAAACAGGCAAAGTGCCGACCGACGGCATCGCACATCCAATATTTAATTGTCAATGCGATCTCAGAATTAAAAATACAAAGAAACCGATGTTCTGTAGAGAGACTAACAACGCATCCGAGGGCATGCGACAATTTTGAGTTATTATGGTACTCTCGTTAGATACAATTAAAGATAGAAATGTTTTGGAATATTTGCAAACTTACCAATGTAGCCGGTAATCATAGAAAGTACTGAAACAGAAAGAACGCGGGTGTAAGTCCTCGCACCATGATACACACTTATTTAGTCCGTTCCGTCGGGTAATGGTCTTGCATTGCAAGTGCAATCTAAAATTGTATACATATTTCCAATTCCAATATTCATCAACGAAAAAATCCAATAGCCAACGGATCACTAACGCACAAATGATGATATAAGTTTTATTATAATTTCACGCACAAGTCATCGTTTGAAAAACACTAAACACATCTATTGTGCCGAAATTTAAAGCAATTTTTATTAATAAAATGTAATTGAATTTATTTAATTAAAATGAAAGAATGAAAGGTGCCAAGCCGCGTGCACGTAAGAACTGACTAAAACGTGCGAACATTTGTAGCGCGAGCGTAGCATGGAGCTGGTTCAAGGCGATAAAAAGTTGTTTATACACAAACCCCGATAAGCAGGTAGAGATGAACACCAAACAAATCTGAAATGCATTTAATGTTTACAATTCTTGTACTATTAAAATGCCAACGGTATTAAAAAGGCGAAAACGGTTCCGAATTAATGCGCAATTTCTAGGGTAAATTTACGAAAATGACAAGACTTGACGATTTTTGGTGGCGGTTATCAGACACATTGCCCGTGAATTCCGAAATCGGCAAAAGCTTAAATCAACTCTTTCACTCTCTAAATTTGCACTCGGCATTGAAATGTCGTCAACGGTTCCCGAGATAATGCAATTTCCAAAGCAAGTTTACGAAAATGTCAAAATCGGCGCCATCACCACTGCTTATAAAACTCTTGCGCTATCAAACAAACGGCATTGAAGAAGATAAGAAATAAAAACTTGGCGCACACACACGACGATCAATGTAGTTGAGCATACTTACTGGGTAGTAATCTGCGCCGAGGAACTTCCACCGTAAACGAGCGAGGCGGATGAATATCCAAAATCAGCATGGTTCGTGCGGTGGTCCGACGGCACACTTCTATCACGAAAAATACAATACATTTGCGTTCCGCAAATATTTTATACGCGATAAATCATTAGTGAGACACAACAAACAAATCTAATCACTAAGAACGCCGAATATAATACGCGTTACACAGTTAAATCCTATACTAATTTTATTTCTGCAACGTGTGCAAACGATACACGCAGCGCCATCACACGGTCGCGTATATAGCACAAAACTATACACTACATCGTATGTTAATCAACAACGAATAAGAAATAAGAACAAACCGGTTGAATTCCAGTGCGGTGTAAGTTCTCAAAAAATAAACAAACATTGGACGCGCATTTTCTACAATATAAAATGAATATTTCTGTTTCGTATGTCTCAATTGCAGGCAAAAGAAATTTCTGGGATAACAGATATTTATGCCGATATTAATTGATAAAATGTAATACAATTACATTAATACAATACAGCATGTGGGAAAGATCCGTTTTTTACAAAGAAACTTTAAAAAATAGGGAAATTAAGTAAATTTTTGAATGATTTATATAAAAGCATTTATTTTGCATTTACATACAATACAGATATTTCTTTCATGATACAATGAGCACTACTTAAGATTTAGTTCAGTTTGTTTTCCAATATTCTTAATCAAATAGTGACTTATCGATTATGCAACTTTTTACCTTTCAGTGTACAAAATAGGCAGCTAAACTTCGCCAGTTTAGAGACTATTTATTAAAATCAACAACTCTATGGAATGTTATAAAACAATACTTAATTCAAATATTTGACCATTTTCATTTTTCTGAAATTATTTGTGTAAAATAGATCATTATTCCTCTCTTACGTTCGAAATTTCGTAGAAAATCGGCGTGAAATTATATTAGATTTACCTTAATTAGTTTTAAATTCTCTTTAAAATAATCTTCTAATAAGACACCCTGTGTGATTATTCAATATACCTATTTATAATGCGTAAACATCTTCATCTTTAATTCACAATGACTTACTTGATTAACAAACCTCCCTTTCCCCTTTTGATGATATTCCGAGGAAGCTTAATACATCCAATCAGTCTAAAATCTAAACTAACAATTGCAACATTGCATCGGAACCTATATCAAAACACAAAGTCTTTTTTGCATTCATTGTGCTGTGTGATTAACTCAATAATACTTAACAAAATTCTGAATTACAAATGTTAATTAAGACTCACATCAGCTTGAACGAACGAGTACAACGATCCACTGAATAAATAATGTTAGAAACACATATTACGATGTACTAGAAATAAATATACTGTTGAATTTGACGACAAATAATAAATCCGCAAACTGACTCCACATTTCCTATCGAACTTTGCGTAAGCCTATCCATTTAACGTTGCGTGCATTTTAAAATGTTTGATATATACAAGCAGCAGTTGCTACCGCAGAATTATTACAAACAAGTGCGCAATTATTACAATGTCCCACCGCACTTTACGAATAATCCTGTACGCACGCCCAAAATGCACGACAATGCAGCTGTTATTTATCACAATTCGTAAGTTACTTGGACGTTTCTGTTTGTTTGCCTTAAATAAAACTAATGAGGAGACGATTTTAGTTGAAGAGGTGTTGGCCGCACGAGGTGATTACGAGTTGACGGACACTATACTGTCGTAGTGGGCGCTGGTGGAGGTCGAGGGCGACAGAAGAGGTGAGTCAGACTCCTCCAGGCCGTGGCGAGTCTGCTGGCGGTGTCGCGTCCGTCGATATCGATGTCGATGCGACATCACGCCTATAATAGCAATCAACGCATAAACAGGGTGTCAAGAGCGCAACAGGAGCATCAACAAATGAATACATAAACTATCCTTTATCTAAATTGTAGAATTAAGAAGTGCAGGTGAGAAGCCAAAATTGTGCATGAATTATGGACGAGGAAATTGAATGCAGCGCAGCGGCGGGTAAAGAGTTTAAAGAATGTTCCCAAATTAAATTCACCACCAAGAAAAATTTCGCAAACAATAGTAAATCAATTAAGTAACACGCGTAATGATGAAGAAAGGGATGACATTTAGTAATTAGTAGATTGGTTTGATTTTCTTACTCTGTTTAACGATGTTTCCTGGAATCGTTCCGAATAAATCCTATGCTTGGCCAATTTCTCCCTGTTCATTGGAGAACCTGCACACAATACGTTTGTCATCATGCAGATATGAATGCAAAGTCTACAGATTATACCACCCCAAAATGATAAAAAATGCCGTCTCAGATATTTAATTTTATTCCAGCCGCGTTCTTAGACCGCATTTTTGTCTTAGTACGAAAGCTAATTATCATTATTTACATGTTAATTGTGCAGTACCGATCGCTCCGCCAATGTTAATTAATGATTTTACAATTATTTGCTATCTTGTGTAGTTTACTGATAGGAAGCAGTTTGTTAGTAATCGCAACGCGCTGCACGTCGTTTCGTAAAAGACAAGAACGTTAGTCGACTCAGTAACCACATGCATTAGTTTGACTAATGGTACGATCGCTACAAAGTATGTAAAATTAAAGATAGAGTATGTAAACATGCGTGCTTCAGTCTTGACAATCTTCAACTATGCGCTGTTTCGCTAAGTTCACGGCAACTGAACAGGACAACCAAGACGCTCACAAACAAAATTGCCAGGAAAACCATTTGTTTTCGAAACTCACCTATGTAACTTAGAAGAACGGGCAGGAAAATTAAGCCGTGCGCAGCTCCAAACAATACAATACCTGAAATTGAACCAAATATTGATGACACATGATATGAAACACTAAATATTTACATACCTAAATACATTCTGAAGTAAAACACTTGGAAAATTTGACTCTTCGCAAAGCCCAACACGACAATGCCGCCGAATTTCGTCAGCGTGATGCCTGAGAAGACCGATGAGCCCATTCGTGTGAGACAATCTGCAGCGCGCATAGTGCGCGTGGTCTCTATAGACATCGCGAAACTGTGCACAAGATGGCTGCAAAATTCGACGCTGATGCCCACCGCCATGACTAGGTTCACCAAAGATACCGCATTCAAGGTGATATGCCACCAATACATGAGACCTCCCAGATTGACGACAATCATGGCGATCGTAATGACGACAACGATAGACGAGAAAATATCAAGTCCCATGAGAAGGAACGTAACGACAAAGATGGCTGTCAGACTGATGCCCATACTCTGTAACGTATCGGGCCACATGGTGAGGTATTGCTCGTAGAAAACGTAGAACACGCTGTACGGGAACACCTCCACGCTAGCGTTCCGTTCGCCCATGTTACGCAGCTTTGCGTTCAGCGTGTTTGTGATATTCGCGCTAATCACGCGTGCGGCACGCATGCTTTCATAGTAATCCTCCGAGGTCTTCAAGAGGGTATGATAGGTCATGAAATAAGAAGCACCTACATCGGCGTCGACTACGTGCGGTCGACCGATGAGGTTCACAGCTTGCTTATATGCACCATGACCTCCCTTTGCACAATCTTCGTCCGGGTTGTCATCAAGAAAGAAGGAAATGTAGTGGCGGAAAGCGCTGGATGTCGGACGCTTATATTTTGTCTTAGTATCAATAGCGCAAAAATCGCAACTGTCGTCGCTATGCTGACAAAAACCGCCTGTTGTTTTGTTGTATCTACAACAGCGATCAATGTTCGACCAATCGAAGTAATCATCCAACCAACTGCTACTACTCTGTGCCACATAAGTCTCTCGAGGTAGTTTAGATGCGCCGTAAATTTGACCGAAGAGAGAATCTGAATCACAGGCAAGACCACCACATATCATATTCTGATGTGCGGGAGTGCTATAGTTTAATCCACCCTTGACGACAAAATACATCGGCGGCCCAATGCTTAGGTAATCCTTCAAGAACTTGAAGTATTTTAACACAAAACTGTCTTCGGGCATGGATAGCTCTTGATCCAGACCAATTTCAATGTGAGGCACAACTGCAATTGACGAACACAGCCATCCGAAAAATACTACCATCACAAATGCTCTGACGTAGCGATTCATCAGCAAGGGCACATAGATTTCCTTAAAGAAACTATACAGCAAACCATCATTGTGCTGCCTGGTATCCGAATCCTTCTTTCCAGTGATCCAACAGCAAATGTCCAATCGATTACCTTCCTGTCTAGCAGTATCCCACGCCAGTAAACTAACGAAACAGGTAATCTGCAGTAGGAAATCGATGAGCAATGCCATACCAGCATACAAAGCAAACGCGCGCACAGCTGGCATGTCACTGAGACTTCCCAAAAAGAAGCAGCAACTTTCTGACACACTCGTCAGCAGCATTGAGGGACCAACTTGGCCCAACACTCTACCAATGTGTTCGGCTATTGACTCATTCTCCATACGGCGTTCTCGTTGGTGGGTCTGCACCAAAATGAAGATATTATCCACACCGACAGCCAGCACCAAGAATGGAATAACTTCAATGATGATCAGTGTAGCTGGGACTCCAATAAAACCAAAGAGACCCACCGAGCTCACAACAGAAGCAAGCACGATGACGACGCCGCCCAAACCGAGTGTAATTTTACTGTCAATTAACAAGCGGCTGAATTTATTACCCAAGTGTCCCAAAGAAACAGCAATGTAGGCAAACATGATCACGTAGGAGATTAAAATCGTAGCAACATCAGACTGACTCTCACGATCTAACTCGTCTTCAATTGAGCGCTCGGTAGTGAAAGCAATGTCCATGTATTCTGGCTTCTCATTAGCAGTGTAGTTAAGCATGAAAGCAACCAGTTCCTTTTCCCATTCCATGGCCGGCGCAAGTTTGGTCTTATTGTGTTGGTTGGACACTACGAAAGTCAGGATAATAGCGGTGGCGTTGGAGTAGTGGGAGCTCGATGTTGGAAATTCATTCTGGCCCAAGAAGCCACCAAATGCAATCGCCGGCACCACTGGTCCACCGTAGCTACCCAAACAGTTAGGATTGAATGGATTTTGCGTGCAAATCATTATATGATCTAAGTAATTCTCGATAAAGCCGCCATTTTCACTAGTTTCTTCAAACGTATCCATATCATCTTGGAAATAGCCCCATACGCTCATCACGGCGCATTGTTCTACCTCCAACTTGTCCCCGGGATTACGCAACGGAGCATAACAGATCTTTTCCAGAGAATGGTCAGTGCCCGCTCCCAACTGTTTGATCCTTTCTTGCAGACTGAAGATTTCCTTTAGGAACTCCTCATCGAATGCAGGACCAAACAGTATACCGCCATCGGAATTGTTGTGGAAGATCGGGGGTTTGTTTGATTTAATGATCAATTGTTCGTTCCGGTAGAAAGGTTCAAAGTGTGCATCAAAAAATTCCTTTTCGACTCTACTTCGAGACGTAGGGGATGCCCACAACTCCACAGGATCCGTGGTCACCTTCAGATACTTCACACCGTGGCCTAAGCCAACGAAAAGACAGCATCCGATGAAAAGCACAAACCACGGTCTGGCGGCACAGTACGTGCCCCAAGCCTCGAAGAACTTCTGCAGGCAGGAATCCGTCGTAGCACCAAGCTTTTCAATGAAAGATGACTCATATTCAATGCCAACCGCTTTGTCGATCGAGCGGTTATCCATCTCGTGTTCTACCTCTGAAGTGACACCTATAATCAAATCAAAATTACAAAAAGTCCACACACATAACAGAAAGAAGCGTATAAATTCACTATAGGAAGGATAAATCAATTCACATTGAAACATACAGTTGTTAGTGTTTAAAGCAGCTCAAACACAAACATAACAAGCTCGGCGAGCTTTATCACAAAACTACTGCCTACATACTAGCTGGCCACTATACGTATACTATGCCTTTGGAGTTAGTACGACGGAGGAAGTTGGACAACAAGTATTTCTTGGTTTATTTGCACGAGGATTAGTTCAAAGGAGTTTCGAAAGAGGGCATACAAAGATCACATACTAGATCTTTTCGATTGTTGTAATGGGCTATCCTCACTGTCGCCGTGTGCGGAACGAGATGATGCATGATGGTCCAGTCGTCTACTGCGATCACGGATTAATCCCGCCACTGCAAACCACCCCAACACCATTTAGAGTCAATCAAACACGATCAAAACTTCGATTCTAAGTGTAACAAAGCGTTATGCGATCATTGCTGATCAAAACACATAAAATTGCATCTAGTGTGTATTTTACAACACCGAAAGTGATGCATACCCATTAGTATCAGTTAGACTGTTAGTAGATTACCAAATTGCGCAAAATGTTGGTTAGTGAAATTAATTATTGTGCTGTGGGTAAGTGTTTTTTGCTATCTATTTGTTGTCATGATGTTATTGTTACTATTTGGCTGTAGTATGAGGTAGTTTTGCAACTAATAAGTCAATATGTACAGAAACTTTCGACCAATAAATAGAATCTTGTGAGATTTGCTCTTCCCGATTGCAATTGTGCAAAACAGACATAAATAAAAACCAAAAAGAGAGATTGTTCGTAGTTTGAAGAACAAATTGAATAAAATAAGAAAGAAACACACAACACAAAGCGACCCTGTGAACGTAGAAGTATATATGCTTGCGCACTGCATTTGAGTTTGTTTTTTTTCAGCTAGTTTAGTTTAGATACTTTATACAAATGTCTAATTGCGCTAGTAGCAGTTATCACTTGCTGGAGAGTCTACCTTGTGCGTTTCCGATATCTTCATCGTAAAGTTCAACATCATACGTATTGGTCAAATAATAATCTGAATAATCTGAAGCTGCAAACAACCAAAAACCAAAAAATAAATTAAAATCAAGCGAGTGATGCGACCAATGCGACCACATTTGTTCGTGTTTTTCGTCGCTTATCACGCACCATCAGGGGAGTGGCGTGTTGTTATATTTAATAAATAAATAAATTAACTCTGATTAGTTCAACACCAAGATGTGCTACCGAATGCAAATTAGTAGGTGTCGGATTTATCGATCACGCCAATCTCAATGATCAAACGCGATGTTTAATTCCGTCCCCTGGGTAATACAACCACCAAAACCCCACCACTCGTTAGGTTCGTCAGGTGATAGGCATTCCTCGGTGTTTAATTAATCTGTGTTTAAATCTGGTTGAAGTGTTTCCGGCGTATGTGTTTGTTTTCATTGTGTTTTTATGTAGGTACATACCAGCTGATGTGCAACGATTGCAAACGAACGTGACGAAGAGGAATAAAATCGAGCCCAAAACAAACACGATGGACATGATAACAGCGTAGCCATCAGATCCAAAGATTATGAATGGACCATTCGGTGCCGGGCGTGGTGGCGGCGCTGGGCAGGACTCTTCACAATCCACACATGTGCATGGCAATGTATTTTCCTATACCCGCACAGAAATCAATTATTAATTTCGTTTATTGAATCACATTAATATTGACTTACATTGATTCCTTGATTGCAGGGTACTACTCGTGGATTCAACGGTTCGTATTGTCCCTCTGATTGCGATGAATTGATGTAGTTGATTTGGAAAGGCACGAATGGATTACCCTTCGTCGAGCCCAAGAAATCCATCCATCGCATGGCGGTGCACTTGATTGCGCCCCAAGTGCCGCACATCAAGTCCATAGCCAATTGTCCTGTACTGGGCACGCTCACCTGTTTACATGACTTGTACGTGCCCTCCACGTAATCATTATGAACGTAGAAGTCCATCTCTGTGATGTATTCCTGACCCTTATCGTTCTTCTCAGTGGAGACCACGTCAAGAAACTCCGACTGGTTGCGGCCACAGGTAATGTGGCAAAAGTGAGATACCAGGTTGGTGATACAGGATGGGCAGCGATTGAGGAAACTCGCCGCCATATTGATGCTCTGGTCCATGGTGACGAGCTGCGCTGTATCGCAGCATACGTCGTGGCTCTCTGCGGCGAGATGTGGACACCATTTTTCTAAGAGTTTTACTCCAGCAGCGTCTAGTGTCTTGGCGGTGCCGTTGTAAACACAATTTTGGGTTTTGCCGTCAGCTCCTTTATTACACTGGCCGTACCAGATGCAATGACCGGTGTTATTCTGTTGTGTGAGGACCTAAAGACAAACATGGAGGATAAAAAATTGCATTGAGTTATAAAATATGAGAATAAATTGATATAAGACGCAATGTGCATTTCGAGGGCGAACGAAATTGTTAAGTTTACAACCCCTACCGCTGCAACTCCAGTGTCCACCTTGGACAACTCAATTTAATTTACCTTTACTTAAGTTAACATAATCTCAACTAATTTTAATCTAATTTGATCATGAGTAAGTCTAAGTAAAGAATTTCTACTCCAAACCCCCAGCTAAATACGACTAACGATGATTAATCAGTATTATAATGGAGGTTTTTCTCAGAGCAGCTGAAAATAGAAATGCTGGAAATGTGCAGACGCATTTCACTCAAGGACGAGTAACCGTCGAGAAAATGATCGCAATCTCAAAATACTTCATTATTCGTGTATACGCAGTCTTTTACTGCATTCTTGAATAAATTGCTGCAGACGGCAATGAGTTAATAATAACAGTAATAACTGTCGTTTTAGATAACTCGGCTATCTTGCAATTACCACAGAATAGTATCAAATTGAAGACAATTTTCCAGACTTTCTAGCAAATATCTATAAATAATTCCATGCCTAGGAAAGAAATTTCAATCCTTATGTAATTTCACGCGATACTGCGCAAAATACCTACATAACGTGTTGTTGTTTGTGTCTCTTGCGATATGTAACATAATACATTACGAAAACGTCATGCGCAGAAATTCTTCACAACACGTACATACTCGCTTTACCTACTTATGAGTTTGTTGTTATTGTTATTCTACCGCAGACATATTAGATGTCCAGTGTCCATCAGGATTTACATTTCTTAATACATCACGAATATTCACATAAAATTCCTACACGCTGCACAAATATTGCGCATTAGTGTTGCATGTTTGCGTGTTGAAAGTGCGTCACACATGAAACGTGACAAACGCAGTTTTACTTTTGAGTTGAATAAGGAGGTCACCATCATATGCCTGAAGAATCAATAATTTAAAACAATTACGTCGTCCCTTTGTTCTCACGTATCTTATATTTTCAACACGCATTCTAATTATATATTCAACGAAACTTGGGGGGCCGATATCGAAATTATTTAGTAATACTTTCAGGCGGTAATAAATAATAATCGCACTACTTGTGAATATTACATTTATTCGTGTTGTTTTTTTTAGTGCTAGGAACAGAGTCCATACCATACACGAATGATTAAATATGTAAATGTTGGTCACATGGAAAATTTAGAGCGTGAAAACTGCTCGAAACACTTTTTGCAGTTCAAGGTAATGCAGTCATTTCGACTTGTCACAAATAATTCGTGTGTGAGTTTATGGCGCTGATTGTTATCTCGAATTAGTGACATTTGTGTCGCTGAGTTTGACACTAAAATCAGGCTGGAGGTCCTAACGCGCCCCAAATGGGAAACACGTTCAATTAAGTAAGTTTCCATAGAACAACCTGAACTCACGCGATATCAGTCGAAGTCCGGGAAATCTATGGATTCCAGATTTTATCGAGAGAATTTATTTGAGTAGAGGGGCCGGGCAAACTAAAGCAATCAACTAAAACGTCATTCTAGCAACAATAGCACCAATTCCCAACACGGTGCAAAAATAATAGTTAAACATTTAAGTAACTTCAAAACAATTGTTGCTATAGTTAATATTCGTTTAAGAAAACATTTTAATTTAAATTCTGCACATAACTGCGAAAACATTACGTCGATAAGAGTATTGCACAAAAAGTTATAAACAATTGAACTTGTGCTACGTAAAAAGTGCTGTGTAACTTTTGCTACAAACCTATTCAAAGTCAAATTCACACATAATAAGATCCACAATTTAATACTTAATAGATTTTTGAAGAAATCATTAGTATTAGTTGATTGGATTTCGAATAAACAATCATTTGAGAAAAACATGCTAATGGAATCTAGTACCATAATCGCATGACTTGCAAATGTTTATTTTTATGCAGCAACTTATTTTTTACGACTCGCGAATGATGAACATGAGTAGATATTAAATCACATGACAATTGTTTGCAAACATGAATAATACGCATTACAAATCATTAACAAATTTCCGTCTGTACATTGCAATTTTATCAAAAATATAGCCAATGCTTCCGGTTGTTGAGTTGGCCGCGTTGTGGTTGAGGTATCGCTGTGCAAAAAAAGTTCCAGCTCGTGCAACAAAAAACAATGCATCATTAATACTTCTGAAAGCCTCTTTAATACATTTAAACTTAGTTAGTTGTTTAGCATGCATGATCAATACAATTACGAGCGCCTCCCACAACACTACTGCTGTTTTCTTCCTTGTTCTTCGTGATCCTGAGTAATTACCTTCATTCATTTATGAGTCATTACTTTATTAATCCGCATGCATGAAACTATATCAATGTCAAAAGCTTGTCTTTTTGCAATCGTATTATCAACTCATGTTCGTTATGTTTCGGAAGTGCTTGAATTTGATAAAATTTCGAAAAGTTTTTAGACCAAACGGTCAAAAGATTGTGATCTGTAGGAAAAAGAACTATGCAGGTAGCTGAACGTGAAATTTGCAAGTGAAATTTTCCCTGCACAATCATTAACTGTAAAGTTTCCGGCGTCTGGCGCCAGTCATAAAAACACGACAAAAGTTCACGTCGTTTCGCATTGGCATAGGGCCATAGACGAAGGGCGCGCGTGTCGCCCTCATTTCCTGGTTACAATGCGCCATTGCTGCGCATAATACCCTGTCATCAGGCGCGACGCCGACATTTACGACGTATCCTTGAAATACGTGGGGCAATTAGTCGATATACAGAAGTCTCAATTTCAACGTGGAGTAATGTTACAAAAATACGAAAAAAAATCAAATAAAACGTTACTAACTGCTCAACACTTACATACTATTCAGTAACATTCGACTGACGAAATCGACGGTGCGAACACCTGACGACAATAATAATAAATTTATTTTTACGCTTTGATATCGTAAAGTGTGTAATCGCAATCGACCCTTATCAAACTCAAACAAAGTATTTGTTTCGATGGCAAAGCACACATATTTGTTTTCAATGTTCTAGACTCGCGAGAAATCGAATAACGAACAAACTAATGAATGAAATACTGTCAATTTCTGACTAATAACGCTGATAAGCGTATGCCTTTATCTCTCAAGTCGACTATTGTTTCACAATCGTCACGATTGCGATTGCGTGTACGTCCATGAGAAGCAGAGTTCGCACTGCCATTAAGCAAGCAATAAATGATTACTTTAAATAATAATCATATAAGAAAACAGAGGCATGCGTTGCTGGCAACCCTGAGAAAGTGTCACCCAGTGACTGACATCACGCCAACGCACACAACTTTGTAGCATTGACTCGAAAATCGAATCAAATCAAAGTTCATTACTGGCCGTTAAAGGTTCGAACACGTTTGCCCCGATAACTCAACACTCGTCGTCATCGATCCACCGCAAGTTACCAGCGTATCAACGCTGTAAAACAATTGTCAAACCACTTAAAACACGATCGCTACTAGTTTGTAAAACACTCAGTGGATGAAGTTAAGTATTCCTCGAGTTATCGAGTTTCTGAGCGCATTTATAAGTTATTAGTGGCGCTGGCCGACACAACGTAAGCAAACGCGAACACAAAGGTTAAATTGATGTTAATTGATTTTGATTTCGGTCCCATCGGAGCGTTTCACATGTGCCCACGAATCATGCAACGCTTTTAGTCGCCAGCCGGAATGTGAGAAACGCAATTAAAAACGACACGATTGTCGTGTACACCTAAACAACCCTTTTAAAACTAATGAACGTATTTAATAAAATCAAGGTGAAGTCATCAACTAAAGTCCGAAACATTTTACTCGGATTGAGTTCAATGTTATGTACCTATGTACTGCACACGCTGCGAGAGGAAAAAGTTGAACGTGTGTGATTTTGGAGGTTCGCCGGCAACCTCGCGCGTCGCCGTGAGTCAATGCAATTTCGTTTTTTTATCGCCGGCGAGTTTTGCAACCTGCAATTGCAGTGGCAGACAAACGATGCAGCTGTGCAATTACACCCGTAGGCGCGTGGATTGCGTGCTGTATAAAATTTGCGGTGCGTATTGGCCGCATGTGAGCAAGTTAGCAGTTTGTCAAAACAACTTGTAACGTCGCATTAATTTTCATGCTGATGCTAATGTGTTGCGTCGTTGAGCGTTTCGCAACGACCTTGTGGTCAGCGCAGAGCTACAACATGACCAAGTCAAAAACATTTACGAGCACGTAAAGAATACTCGGGTTCAACCCTCGAAGAGTGAATCATTTGATGAATGAATCGATTGTGTGGACACATGAGTCAGTAGTTGCCATGTATGAAAGTAAAACTGCTTCTGTTTTAACACATCTAGCAACAAAAAAATATAATTTAAAATTTGACAACCTAGGAAGTGAAGTGAATAAAATTAAAAATTTCCAGAAGTATGCTACTCATTTCCAATAAAATTCTAATAAAATTGTGTCATACAGGTTTGAAAATTATGGAATTCGCTTTATAGTCGCCTATAAAACCTTTTTTGCGACGTTCGTAATGTGTTATTCCAGCCAACACGGAAAAAAAGTTGATATAAAATGACTATCACCTAATCTGATAGAAAAAAAAACTAGTTATACCAAACAAATTCAACCGACGACGACAAAATCAAGTTATAAGCCCGGCGATACGATGATTTCGATGTAATGCAGCCAAAAAAACCTTCTGCACACGAGCTAATTTGATTAGACATCAACTAAACAGAGTAAATATGATTAAAGCAGATGAAAGCTGAGCGAATCATAAAATAACTGCGCAATAAAAGTGTCGAGGATGCAATTAATAGAAGCATTAGTTAATCGTCCCAAAATTAAATGTACTAGCTGAATATTATGTCTAATTTTAGAGCCAAACTCGCTGACGTTGGATGCAGCTAGTCTAAATATTATTTGTTTCGCAGTTTTACACTGACGTAAAAAATGCATATTTTATGCAGTCGCAGCTGACGCGAAACGTGATATCCATATTTCTGCAAATTGATTGCATTACACATAGAATTGGAAGAGCGCACGTGAATTGTAAACCAGAATAGTGGAGTATTACAACCGCGACGATAATGCAATAAGGAAAGTATCTAAGAGACGTAACGACTAGAAAGCCTAAAAATACAAGTAAATACACTGTAAAAATGTTGATGTTATGCGGCGACGCCAAAACGCCGAGAAAAACGAAGTTCAAACACGAAAGCGAAGCCAAACAAATCGGTAACAAGGATTTACGCCGAGCTTTTTTCGAATTAGAGCTGTGGAGGGAGCATTCGACAGACAGGAGACCGCAAGACGCAGGCGACACGAGACAAAACTCATTTAATAATTCATATGTGGGTCAAAAGAATCCCCAGAGGGAGCGAACTCATAAAACTGCTGTGCAAGCGGATAGGGGAATACATATTGTGCTAGAAAAACTAGAAGTAGTCTTCATTTCATAAATTTCAAGTTGTTTTCGAGTCCTACTTGAAACGCAAACACGGTCGCAATGACGTACATGTATATTTCTCATGATTTGCATTACATCCTGATAGCGTTTCCATAAAATTGAACGCAAACAATGTACGCCTATGACTAATTGAAACTTTAAACAGCAAATAGTACGGAGATAGGGCAGCTTGCGATGTAAACAATTATATCAAGCGACAACAAGTTCAAGCGTCGATTTCGACTGAGATCGATGGAATTGAACGCGAGTTGAAGCAGGCGCGAATTATGCATGCGGACGTCAGAATCTGTAAGTGTACCAAAACACATTCGAGTAAGTGCTGTGTGTTCATGAACATGAGTTAGTTTGTTGGTTCGGTGGGCGCCAAGCCGAACTATTATTAATGCGCCGTTCGGGAGCTATTTCGAAGTCAAGGACTGGCCAATGCGTTATCACGTCTATAAATGTCTAATGTGCATCGAACGGCGTACGAATTCGATCGCACTTGCACCACCGGAAGTGTGAATAACCGGAATGATAGAAATACCCACATACGCAGTCATAAAAAGGAAACGTTAAGAGATGTTTCGCTGTGTTTGGCTGAAAATCCTACGATTCAGATAAAATTCCGTTATTGTAGAAGATAAGCTATCAAAGCAAACAAAAACACAGTTCTGTGAAATTGAATAATTTCGACACCTCCATCATCTAGGCTGTCATCGCTAGCAAACAAACATCGAACACGACACCGTGGAGAAAATACCATAGAAGAGAAAAAAGACAGGACGAATTTTCATAATTAAACGATTTCTTTTCATGCCATGTGCCGCTACTAATAAATTGATAACAGAAAAACGATGACAAAGCTAAATCATGTATGTATGGTACCCACACAAAAAAGTACAAAGTTTTAGATCATATATTCGATGATAAAATGCTAGAATATTGCTTATCGTTAATGATACTGTCGTAAAAAATACTGCGCCAAATTGTAGTGATAAAAATGTGCGCAAAACAACGAAAACATGAATAAATTTGTTGATATCCTCGATACACCAACATAATGAGCTAGTATTTAGTGCGTTTTTTGTCGTTGTTGTGCACTTTTGGTAAATTGAGTAATTACTCCTTGAAGCTCACGAAATAAAGTTCGGTTTAAATGCCAGAATACTTCGGGTAACTGGAACAAGCGAACAGGTAAACGACCGCACGAAACTACAAACGAATTTAACCAAATTCTCCCAAGTTAATTCTGTTTCTGGAAAAAACGCTAAAGAAATTATCAGTGCGTCATAAAATACGTGTTTGTGGTTGAAATATAAGGTATTAGCATATCACAATCAATATAAATCATCGAACTTCCGTAACAATAGTTCTATTACTGGTTTGATTTCGTTGTAATGCACCAAAAAAACCAAACAAAACAAAATTATCTATGATACATTGTGGCAACAGATTTTATCTATTCGCTGTGGCAGAATTATCTATAAACAATCTGCGAAATTCTAATCGACCTATATTTGTTATTTTTGAGGACAAATGACGCTGAACATAATTATTAATGATGATATGCCAGGAAAAGTGAGGAAGCAGTGATTTCAATTGCTCAAAACGCAAATGTTGGCTTATATAATGAAAAATTCAAGAAAATAATGTGCCATTCGCACACTGACACAAGTAAACATCAGAATAATTAATTGACAAGTTAAAAATAGCAATATTTGCACATTTGAGACTATTTATCGTTAAAATATAGCTCAAAACTGTGAAACTACGTTTAACATTTTAGTATGGATCTTCAATCATGTGTAAATTGTTATAAACAATAATCTATGATCCACAAAACATTCTCGGATGAAGCTCTGTCATTGATTTCGCGAATGCTATTCCACGCAATATTTGTTTACGTTCACTGCTCGAAATATTCACGGCCCACATGAGTTTGCGAGTGCCGAGTAAAAATAGGCTATTTTCGTGTTTTATTTCACGGGTCGAGGAATCAGCCCGTTTTTTGTTCTTGAAATGCACATTCGCACATCACTGTAATGCCCTGCTGCATTAATAGCACGCGTGTATTTAATAAAAACAAAAACTTTCTACACACGCCAACCTCGATTCGCTGCACAATCAGCAAACACGACTCCAATTCACAGCGTTTAATCAGAATCAAACCCGTAGGTCGTAAGAATTGCGAGGAATATCATATGATCGTGCAAAAACGAAAGAAACATGGCGGCGCGCGTTGACATCAACGACATTTTGCAAGTGCGAATAACTCGCTGTTGTAGTTTAATAATTCAAGATTTATAAGAATGGACTTACCTCTGAGAACAAGCACAAGACGCCGACGACCAGCAGCAGCGGCCTCGAAGCAACGGCGTTCCCAGGGCGCGCCATCGCGAACGCTACGCCCGTTTGCGTTATTCGTCTGTTCGGAGAAAACTCGACAGCGCGGCCACACACTTTCCACGCACGTCGTTAATGTTCGTCGAGATTTGCCCACTGCACGAAGGGGTTACAGGCGTGTTGCGTTGATGCAAATGCGGCGAGAAATTGGTCTGACATCCGTCATAACCGACGGAATGCCATAGCGCGCACACGGAGAACGGATCACACCTGCGCTCCACAACTGAACGCGCTCGGCCTTAGCAAAACAGCGCAAGCGATCGAACAGCGACAGCCAGCGAACGACGCAAGAGTGGGCAGTGGGGATTGCGGGGACCAAGGTCGACTCAATCCGCCGCTGCATTCGGCAGAAACGGAATCCCAGAGACATCGATTCACAGTGTGGTGGTGTACATTTGGTTGTATAAGTATCATAAAACGATGCCTGCAACTGAAAATTTTATAATCAATTATTTAAAAATATAACTGCTTAAAGATGTAGAACAGTCATAAACACATTGTAAAAACTAAAATGTAAGAATCATAACTGTCGTTTGTTGATTGACGTAACATAAACAAAATATTCGCATTATTTTTTGTTTCATGATACATTTTAAATATCCGGCTGGTAAATTAACTTTATTACTGGAAATTCAATGTAATAAATTTGGCCTGAATGTTGATATCTGCTTATTTTCTAACACTGTGTCAAATAAATTTTATTTAATGTGGATATGTGCATCGCATCGCCATCTATGAAATCATTTTAGAACTACGCTTGAAACTGTTTTTGAAATTATTTTTTTTTGATCAGAGCAAACCATGATTGCTTTTGTTTCAAATATTATAACAAAGTTTGTTAAACAACATACATTAGTATCATTTTTGACTCGACACTTCGCCGGCACGAAATATTCATCCTGTCCATAGAAAATCCACAGTGACCATCGCAGCTCTGCAGTAAATCAGTGTAAGTGTCTTTTAACTTTTTGCACGATACAAATTTGCAGTAATTAAAAATTTTTGCATGTTTACGTTTTGATGACGTATGAATAAATTTCAAAATCTAGATTGCTCTGACTTTTGTTTTTTTGTCAAATAACATAACATTCCAATCATTTTTGGTCAGTAACATCGCCGGAACGAAAATGTGTTTTATTCATTAAAGAATCAACATAAAAAGAGTAAACACCACGGAATTGGAGCAAATCAGAGTAAGTGCTCATTTATCTGTTATCTTTACTGCATAATTCAAACGCACTGCAATTAATTTTCGCCAGTATTCAAGCCTCATATACAATACACATATAACCAGTCAATCAAATTTGACATTTTTCTTTGTAAATTCCTTGTAAAATCAGTAAAAGATATTAATAAGATTTGATTTTTTAATTTTGACACATCAATATTTTTCAATTGCGCTTTTTTTTGTTTTCTATCATTCCACAGCAATCTCCAAATTTACAAACATTCAACAATGCACTTTGAAACTATTTTAGATCCAAGCAGGCCATGATTGCTTTTGTTTCAAGCATAATAACAGCGTTTCTGTCAAATAACATACATTAGTATCATTTTCGATCCGTAACATCGTCGGCACTAAAATTCATCGAAATCACGGAAATATTGAGCAAAAATTTGCAAGAAAATAGTGTAAGTGTCTTTCAAAATACCACGCATCAACCCCTTTGTATTCAGGTATAATCGCACACTCACAAACGCATAAAATGAACATAATATTAAATACATAAGCCAATTTCTGCAAAATTTTTCATATACGCGCGATGACTTAATACTGGTTAATACAACTACTCACTCTAAGAAAAAAAATACAGAAATATCAATCGGGAAGAGATATTTCTTCATTTTTACGTTTTGACACGATCATTTATATAAATTACATATTCTTTCGTTGTTTTTTGTCATTACCCAGTAACTTACCCATTTTTGTTCTAATGTCAAACATCATTCTTTCAAATCATTTTTGGTCAGTAACATCGTCGGTGCAAAAACGCACACATAAAACAACAAGAAAAGAATCCGAAATCATCACTAATTTCCAGGAAAACAATATAAGTGTGTATCTACTTATCACATATCATTTACATCGATATCAGACATTATTACCCCATCCACACTTAATGAAATCGCACACAAAATGAAAAAAAGTCTAGTAATTCTTGCGCAATTCTCTATATTTGTGCGCCGAATCAGTAGAATTACACAATTCAACTAAGGAAATACGTGATATTAATCAGCAAACGCTCATTTTTATATTTTGACAGATGACTTTTTTTCATTTGTTCATTGATTGATTTTGTTAGTTATTACACAGTAATACATCAAAATTGGCGAAAGTTGTGCAATATTGCTGCTTCAACGTATGCAACCTTTTATACACTAATCGAAAGTTTAACATATGCTACACTTCTGCAGGTATAAACTATAACTAATACATAATAATAATTAAACATTTTATATTGAAAATGAATTCATTCATCCCTACTAAATATATTCGCCTAATGTTTTGTTTTTAATATATTCCCTCAGGCAGCCATTTTGCCCCATTACGTCAAACAGGAAGACGTCAAACATCGTATGCTTTTTGTGGCATTCCAAGTCGAACTTTTCCTGGCTCATTCCGTCGCCGGCGCGAAATTTTAAGGTAAGCCTCGCAATTACCTTTCTTTAAAAAAAATCGCCTAATTACGCCACGCATCACAATGTCATCACCACCGCGCGTTTTTCTAACCGAAAAACGTTGGGCGCTCTACGGCATTGCCGTTTCGTGTAGTGTTATCGTTGCAAAACTTCTGCACACATACGGTAAGTGTTCACATAACACTTCTATAACTCTCTGAGATGCATACTTTCATGTGTATCTGATGAATTTCTCCAGGAAACACTCTATGGCACCAGGTCATTGAGACAAAGCTGACACAAGTTGACCAATTGGCTGATGATGGTCAGCTTATGTTCAAGCATGTCTATCGCAACAGTGTGAAATACAGCAGCTACTGGCTGCCAGTTGTCTGTGGCTTGCTGACAACCTACCTCACCTGGGTGACTGTCTACTTGGACTCAGATGTACCTGGTGTACATCCACCATCACCACTTTCACCACAAAAATTCAAGTATAAATCAAACTATTTCTGGATATTCACTCAGAGATATTTTAATTAATTAAATTCATATTTTAGGAAAGCCTCTGGACATGCATTCCACCTGAGTTATATCTTTGCATTGCTCATAGGTGGAATGGTCACATATTACATGTATGCATCTGGCATGCATATAGAATTCTCAACCTAGGATTAAATTAATCTAGGTTACTGACATATATTTTATATTAAGGAGATTTTATGAAAGAGTGACTAATTTATTGTGTCTAGTTTTAAGTGGCCAGTATTGCACAACATTGCTATACTGTTTTCATTCATATTATTAAGTAAATGATGATAATAACTAGTATATATGATAAAAAAAAAACTGTATATAGGAATGAAAAATTTGGCATTTGTACTAAATTTTTGAAATAAATATTTTTGACTAACCGAAATTTTCGATTATTATTAATATTGAGCGTGCGCGGATATAAAAGCATGTAATAATGGAGGGGTAGAGTATAAAACAGCGAGTAATTTCCGATTTTGTTTCAGTGTAAAGTGTTCAATCTCCTATAACCATCCGCCATGGATGTGGGCAAGGTGTTCGACAAAGTTTTCCAAGAGCTAGCAGAGTCCGACCCACGCATTGTGGAATACCTCGAGGACGCATCATGCAATGAAAACTTAATTACTGATGTGCGCAATCCAGTTGAAGATGCAGTGGCCAGCGGCAGTGGTACCCAACGGACACAGTGCAGTTGCTCCATATGCAAAGTTCAGTTTGAAAGCATCGAGAAACAACGCAATCACTACAAATTGGACTGGCATCGGTACAACCTTCATAGGAACATTAACGGACAATCGCCAGTAACCGAAACCGAGTTCGAAGAGAAAGAAGGTGGTTTCACTCATAATACAAAAAGTGTTGCAGATATTTATTTTGTTTGTTTATATCCATAGAGGTATCTAGCATTTCCGGGTCTGAATCGGAGGAATCTATACAAGAACGCAAGTCGTCGACGTATTTGCTTCAAAATCAGGGTCGCGTGTATGTAACTTGCAATAAGGGTCAGGCCATCCTCATGTACCGATGTCTGCTGGCGGATAAAAAGCGGGACATCGATTTGAGACAATCTTTGGTTAGTTTAAAGAATACCAAGTGGTGTGTTCTGATGTTAGGTGGCGGGCATTTTGCCGGGGCGATATTTGATGGTAGTGTGCCGATTTTACACAAGACTATCCACTGTTATACTGTGCGTGCAGGACAAGGTGGTTCACAAAGCGCCAGAGACAATAAAGGTGGCTCTTCGGCGCCGAAGAGCGCTGGTGCATCATTACGCAGGTACAACGAGCAAGCCATGATACAGCACGTTACTGAGATTCTGGACGCGTGGAAAGACGAGCTGGCAAAATGCGCAATTATTCCATTCCGTGCACCTGGTCCATTTAATAAAAGCGTATTATTCGGCGGGAAGAATCCTATCTTAAAAAGAAGCGATGAGAGACTCAGAGTCATTCCTTTCCCTACAAGACGTGCTACATTCAAAGAAGTCAAACGCGTGCACGATCTGTTGTCAGGCATTACGATTTATGGTAAGTCAGGAAAACAATTAATATGCAAACTTATGATTTTATATTTTGTTGTATCATTCGTATTCAGAATCCATTGAAGCCATTCCCACTGAAACTGAAGCTGCCAATGAAAAGGTCGTGAATAGACGTAACAGATCCAAAAGTCGATCGATTAACCGCGCTAAATCTCGTGAAGGTACGGAGCGTCCTTTACCTTGCCCGATGGATGCAGATCCAGTGCATCTGGAAGGCCCACCGCAAGAGTCTCAACGCAAAGCGTTACCGGATGATGAGGCTGATATATATGAGTCAATGGAAGCCCTCAATCTAGCAAACACCTTGGAAGATTTTGGCGACTCCGCGTTGTCTTTCACAAATACACGTGTAACTAAGAAAAATAAAACACCATCCAAAACGCGTTTAGATCACCAAGCGAGGATAGCGGAGGATAAAGCGCGCCAACGTCTTGAAAACGATATGCGTGCTTCATTCAAGCAAATCATGACGATTAACAACGATACCGCGTTTGAGAACTTCCTGCTACAACAACCAGAAATTATAGCAATGAAAATAAACCACTCTGGTAGCACACCCTTACATCTTTGCGCGGAGGCTAAAAAGACACGCTTTGTGGAAATTTTATTAGAACACGGTGCTGATGTGTGCGCGAAAAACTCGGCAAATAAAACGCCTTATACCATGACCCAAGACAGTGCAACCAGAGAAGTCTTTAAAAATTTTGCGAAAGAGAATCCGAGTATGTTTAACTACGCGAAAGCCCAGATACCGCTGGTGAAGACATTGTCTGACGAACAGATCGAAGCGAAACGACAGAAAATGCGTGAGTTGAAACGCGCGAAACGCGAACGAAATAAGGACAACAAACGTGTCCGATTAGCGGAGCAGGGCGAACAGGACGAGCGGGAGAGATTCGCGATGTTGTCCGATCGGGAGAAGCGTGCCCTAGCTGCTGAGCGGCGAATTCTGGATGCAAAAGGGCACGTGATTTCAAGATGCTTCTATTGCGGCTGCGACATGAGCGGAAAGGTACCCTTCGAGTACTCCTCAAACCGTTTTTGTAGCATCGATTGTCTGAAAGAGCATCGCAGTCTTAGCCCGGTTGTATTAAGCTAAAGAACGATGAACACTTTTACGAAATCACCAATAAAGCAATCAGTAAACCCACATTTTCTAACGCCTTTCTCTATTTTTTTGTTATTTGTGTCTATCGTATGTGAACTAGAAATTTTCTCGAAGGTCTCCGGGTGCATAAAAATGCTGGCGATCAAAGTGGCTTCGAGCATCTTCTCGAATTATCGAAATGTTTCTGCTGTATATTTAGACAACGCATCGGCTATTTTTAACGCAATCGGCAGTGGAACGCGCCGACGGACGTTATAAAACGGCCAGCACCACGAATTACAAACATTTCTAATCCTAACTGATTCAAGACAACCGACACCGCTTTTTGAAGGTTTGTTTCACTCCAGTTCGAACTGGATTGCTCCAAAAATAGTGTAATAAGTATTCATAAATAGTGCGGGAGAAATTTGAGACGCTCGTCGACAAAACGTTGTAATTATGCCGGAAAATTGCCTCCAAGTTTTAAAGAACGACAAAGTGGGGCGGTACGCTACTGCGTCAAAGGACCTACAAGCTGGCGATGTTGTTTTTGAGGAGGAACCATTCGCATATGGTCCAAAATCAGGTAAATTAAAGACAAGCGAGTAAAAAAACATCGGAGAATAATGAAATTTTCTATTAGGGCATCCGCCAATGTGCCTGGGATGTTACCTCCCGGTGGATTGCAGCTATCTCTGTAGCAAATGCAGTTGGCCTGTGTGCAACGCCCAGTGCCAAGAAAATGCAACACATGCAAACAACGAATGCAAAGTTTTCGCTGAATCCGGTGCTAAGTTTCAGACAATGGCGGATCCCACCGATATTTGCTTACAGTTTGAATGTATCACCCCTTTAAGGTAATTATATCAATCCATAATGCTAATAAACACACTTTAAACATAAAAAATTTCAGAGTATTATTGGCAATGGAAGCAAACAAACAACGTTGGGATAGTGAAGTAGCCTGTATGCAATCACACTGTGAAATTCGCAAATCGAAACCAATCTGGGCGTTCAATCAGAACAACGTGGTGGAATATCTTCGTGGTCCTTGCAAACTGACCCGTTTCTCTGAAGAGTTAATACACAGAGTTTGTGGAATCTTGGACGTCAACTCTTTTGAAGCGCATCCTTCTACGGGCGGTTATTCCATTCGCTGTTTATACCCGAATCTTGCAATACTCTCTCATAACTGCGTGGCCAATACAACACATACAATTTTTCAAGATCTGAAAGTTCAGTGCCGTACAAGTGTGCCGCTAAAAAAAGACCAAGAGTTGTATTCTAGCTACGCATACACCATCCTTCCCACACTGGTCCGACGCGCTTATCTGGAAGAATCAAAATACTTCCTCTGCGATTGCTTGCGATGCAAAGACGCTACTGAACTTGGCACTCATCTAGGTACTCTAAAATGTTCCAAATGCGACAATGGCGTGTTAATCTCCACGGAGCCGTTGAATTTCGAAGCGGAATGGAAGTGCACCCACTGTGACTTCCGTACCAAAGCGACAGCAGTCAGAAGGGTATATGAAGCTATCCAAATGGAGTTGGATAATGTGGATGCGAACGTCGAAGAGCCAGCTGAAGCAATCGAAGCAAGAGAAACACTCTATCGGAAATACAGAAGTGTGATGCATCCGCGAAATGCTTACCATACAATGCTGAGGCTATCTTTAGCACAAATGTATGGAAAACTAGACGGATACATCATCGAAGACCTGCCGGATTTACTTCTTGAAAGAAAAGTTGAGCTATGCATGCAGATCTTAGAGAATTTAGATGTTATTGAACCGGGATATACACGAACAAGAGGTTTAATCTTGTATGAACTGCACGCGCCGCTAATTCTCATCGCGAAGAATTTATACAAAAACGCAGTGATTACAAAGGAAGAACTCAAACGGAAATTAAACGAAGCAGCTGAGAAATTAGAAGAAGCCGTGAAGATACTCTGCCTGGAACCTGAGTATACCCAGGAGGGAATGTTGGGTAGAAATGCAAAACCTGCTCTGGAACGAATCAAAGAAAGTTTTTTCGATGAGATTTTAAACGCTGATTTGTAGAAATGTTTCTTTTCAATAGTATTATGTATGTTATGATTTCTGATTGAATAAAAGATTTTATCGCAGTACAATCCAATTGATTACTGATTGCTTGCAGTAACAGATTGAAAAAATTAATTATTCATGCATGATACACAAAGAGCATTCGATTTTCATTTCAATTATATTTAGTACAATCAGTTTGTAGCTCTGATTGTAGCAACAGTGCACAAAATGATAGCTAACAAGAAGATACTAAGAATTTATCAAAGTGTTTTTATATCTTTTGCAATTTTTTATATTATTTTGTATATTTTTGTGAGATTCACACCAATTGAACGTGAAAATAGTATTTTGAATGAGAATAACATGAAAGGCACTATTCACAAAACAATCATGATATTTCTTGGTATTATGGATATCCCGCTGATGATTACTATAATATGGACTGGGTTTTCATTAATGGTTTATCGACACGAGAGTTTAACTGATACTTTCAAAAACGCGAAATTTTCAAAGACAAGTAAAAATATTCTACGGATATTTACAGGATGCGGTATCAATTTTTTGCTTTTCTATGTAATTCTTAAAGTCCTGAATGCTAAACCTTATTTAAAGGACTCCACAGCGATTTTTAACTTTTCCTGTGAAGTTACTCTGTATGCAATAACATTATCCATATTCAACCTGACGAGTTTCCTATGGTCAGCCTGTGTTCTACAACAGATGGAAAACATGACACGGCTGATTGCACGCCTGAAGGTAACACGTTTCTCGCGCTTCTTTCTCGTCGAAGATTTCCACTACAATCTGCGCAAGTTGAATCGGAACGAGCGAGTGACAAGCGCGTCGATGCGGAAATGCGCGCTGGAATACGCCGAGCTATTGCAAAAAGGCAAACGAATCAATCACGTTTTTGCATTCTACGTGCTGATTACCATACCGATACTGTCCCTGCAAATGATCTGCTGGACATTCGCCGTGTGTCTGTGGATTCAGCGCGAGGACAATGATCAAACAGCGGCGGAAAACGCTGTGATTGATGAAATTTATATTTTAATACTGTTGGATTTGTTTTATTTCACGGGACTAGTTGAGATTATACTGCCCTGTACCTTGGTGGATGATACAAACGATGATTTCACACAGAATTTGAACAAATTTGAAGAATTCGTGAAAGAAAACCGAGGATATTGCCAAGATGTATCACACAATGTAAAATGTAAAGAGTTATCATGTTTATTTGATTATATTTTATGATTTTTAGGAAATTTCTTCACTGATCCTACACAATTTTCACCAGAAGTTAGAATTCAACGCATTGGGGATGTTCAAAATAGACGGGAGTTTGCTGTATGGACTTTTTGGATCAATAACCACCACGTTAATTATTCTTATTCAATTCGAAATTTAATTTATCCATAAGTTCACGGCATTATTGCACCATTAAATTATTAAATTATGTCGATGTTTATCTGTACATATTTACACATTAGGATGATTTCTAGTGAAGATTGTCTGAAGAAAGCGCTAGGGAAGTGAGCGCGCTGCGTCGATTCGGGTTCACGCCCAGATTTTCCCAATTGATCCACGATAGACGCGCAGTCAAATCTGTTTGCCACAAATCACCACCAAATACGATTATGTTACGATTGAGTATAATTCGGCGAATGAAATTTTTACCACTTGTATTCCAGTTGGCACGCTCAGCCTTGATTTCACCACGTAGACACCTTTCAACGTAAGTGAGAGGATCACAATCAGCCGTGAGGACCTCGCGAAGGAGTGCTATGTATGCAATGGCGAGGCGAAGAGTGTCGATTTTGCTGAGGCGTTTCTCGTACGGGAATGTCGGTACATGCATTCGTAATTCGTCGAAAGCCGAGTTTATGCTGCTGCACAATCACCACTCGAAATTAGCATCACAAAGTTCACCACAGGATGAGAAACCAAACAGTACAAAAACCAACAATACAAATATTATCCAAAAATCATCCCACACAAATATAAATATGAAAAAAAATCGACAACGCTAAGCTAGATAATCTAATAATTGATGAAAAAAATCAAATAAACATCGAAAAATTTCAGAGGAAGCGAAAAAACCAAGCGAAACTCAAAAAGTAAAAACATTAAAGTGAAAGTCTTGTTTAAAGAGTACCCGGTGGGTCCTATAGCAGACCTCAGCATGCGTTTCCTCTCGCGGATGTTGGCGGCATGACGTTGGACACGATACGGTGAGGTGGAATAGTAATCGCCGCCATTACCGCCGCCGCCGCCCGTCAAAGACGAGCCGCCGACTTGATGCGGTTCTACATTGACACAACACAAATCATTTTCATTTTGAAATTTAGTAATTTAGTAAAAAAAAAGCGAAATACCATTCGAATGATGCATATTTGACAAATAGTGATGTTGCAGTGAGTTTGTGCTGCTAGAAGCACGAGATGCAAACGCACAACTTGGTAATTCGGATAATTCTTCTTCGGAGAGGTCATCCTGGGCGTTGTATCCATATTGAAGACTATAAACCACGTAAACCACAACAATTTTTATTTAAAAAGAAGAAAATTAAAGATAAACCTACTTTATTGGCGGAGATGACGAAGAATCAGGAAGTTGCGAATTGTGACGACTCATTTTTAACTTTTTTTACTATCACGTTAATATTAATATGATTACGAAGATTCAATTACGACGACCAAACAGGAAATGATTTGATAAGACCCCGGGGATTTGGCTTTATATGCGCGCCCACGACCAGAGATGAAAAAGTCGGCAGGAGGATGCAGCACGCAGGACCAAACTCGAATTGATCCTGGTGTACAATAGCAAGGGGAGGGTTCATACCGTGTGCAGTAACCAATCGGCTAGGGGTTGCCAGAAGCGTATGTGCTCATTGGTCGACTCCAGAGGGAGTCTGGAGTAGTAGTACAAAGAAAGTGCGGGATGAGTTAATGGATTTTGCAGAATAGGTGGGTTTGCAACTGACAGGACATCAAATGCAGACGCCACGAGTGGAAAAACTCCGAAACGTGAAAATCAGCCGAAAACACAGCGGGGGCCGAGAGAAAGTCAATATTTTCCAGACGTTGACAATGACAATGACTATGATTACGAGAAGAAATCTATTGAATATTTATATAATTTTATTATTATTATTAGCTATTGCTAAAATTATTGCTGACTTATTTAAAATATAACAGATCTGTTGGATAATGCGTCAGTTATACGCGCAGATAGTTGTTGAAATTGTCTCTGAGCCTGTGCGTGACGGGCACGTGTTCGAACGCCCGCCACTTACACATGTCAAACACGATTTGCAAACCACCCCGGCGGCCCCGGAAAGGACGCGCGGTTTGGGCGGTGATTTGTCGCCGAGGTCCTGTAGTTAAGCGCCGCGGCACGCGGCATGTGAGAAAGCCGGCGTATGCCGCGCGTCGTCGCGGCCTTGCGTTTGTTCCGGCCACCCTAATTTCCACAGCATCATACACCCCAATAAGCCGGGGCGGGCGTAGCGGAAAGGGATGCCCGGGGGCAATTGTTTGGAAGCGAATTATACCTTATTGCGCGGCACCGAACAGCGTGAGATTTGTATCCAAACATTCGAGTATGGATTTTTGATCGGCAATTATGCAAATGGAAATAATATGAATAATTATAAATAATTAAGTCATAAATATTTAAAAATTATTCAATTTCAAATCAATAATGATTAAATTTAAACAAATTTTTTGCTTTAAATTAGAATAATTGTGAAAAACTTCTGAATTTTCACTTAAAATAAATTTTCTCAAATTTCACGAATAAATCCGATAAACAATCCCATAAAAATCTTTTTCTTTTCTATAAATATAATTCGGTATATGTTTGTTTATATTGTTGGTACCCATGCAGTCTGTTTGTAATTGATTTGTCACGGTCACTGCAACCACTTCATAGTATCAGCGCCGGTCCCATTGCGCCACTCGCGCAAAGCAAATAACCACATAAATACCCACAACTTTGCACTCGAGCACCCATCGCGGAAATGTTCACATGGGGGCGACCGGCGGATGCTACATCGCAAACACACGAATACAATAAATCACGGCCGAACCACGGCGAGTTAATCAAGTGTGTGATACGAGATCACGCGGTGCGCACCCCATAGCTGGGGTACCCCGAAAGAGATTAGGTCTGGTACCACAAGAGGCATTGCAACTAGATTATCATAAGTGTTGATGGGATTTGCATTTCCCATGAATTTAACAGGCTATTAATTTTATTAGTTTACCATTCTATTATTGACTTTTTTAGTTATTTAAAACATTTATTCGTAAAATTTGCGATAAATTGATTAAAACCAAAAATATTAATTTTCAGACAATTAAAGCACTTCGAAGACATTGCTACAGTGATAAAATATCAATTTAGCGAATAATTACTTAAATATTTGCGGAAATAAACAAAAAGAACAGAAAAATCATCGAAAAAATGATATCTTTTCTTATTCTTCATAGCAAATCATAGCATAATCAATGCTTGTTTTGGCAAACAATAAATTGCCCGCGATAAATACCGCCATGCAAACATACACCCTAATAAATCGCGCATTTCGCGCTTCCCTATAATTTATCCAGCACACGACGCTCGTATCGGCGCACGCTCACCATCTCGTCAGTGTGGTAACTAATTGATAAGCCACGCTCTCGGCATAAGTACCCATAACATTGACATCTCCGACAAGCGGCGCCCGCTCTCCACCCTCGTGTACCCTCCTTTGGCAATTCACACATTCGCACAATCATACAAACTCGGACTACAACCACCAAACAACTGAATAGCCGATGGTATTTAAAGGGGTGCTTGAGGCGCACGATGCATTGTGCAATCGCTAAATAGGTGGTTTTCAACTCGAGCGCATCGCCCATCGAGGGGTGCACTAAACCCAACTATACGGGAAGCGAGCAGCAAGTTGTTGCATTGTCGAAATAATCAAATGCCATGTGGAGTTGGCCTAGCGTGTGATCTTTATAAAAACATCAAAAGCTTTAAATTTAATTCGAAAAAATCAAATTATCTGATGGTTGCTATGGTAAACAATATTATTATTATTCCCCATATTAAAAGTCATACCTATACACAGCATTTTTACACAATTTTACAAAATATTACAATATTCCACAAATTTTAAACCATGGATTCATCCGAACGTACACCAACAGCACAGTTCACCTACGAAACAACACCTACCAATGTCACTACCCTTGACCCTACCACAACCAAAGTACGCTCCAATACAGCCTATGCTGATATCACATCTCTTCCAACTGATACCTACGTACCGCCACCGGATGAGGATCCCTCTACTCATGGGACCACCACCGCCCCCGAGATGACTAATGAAACCGGACCTACACCACAGGTCGCGTCTGATAAGCGCAGCGATATTTTTCTGGACATCAGCGCGGCTCCTCCGAAACCACCTCCGGAACGCTATCCACAAACCGACGACGGTTTCAACATGGGGCTTGATCTTGGCCTGGACCTTGATCTAGACCTTGATCTAGGCATGTTGGTGGATTATCAGTATGATCCCACCGCCGATGATACCTACAGTGCAAACTCTGACACTCTCCTAGCAAGAAAAACAGAATCTTTTGATTTTGTCCTGGAGGTTGATCATGAGGAAGCTAAAGAAGAAACTGAGGTTACTGAAGAGTCCACTCCAACCATGTTGGATAGAATGCCCTATTTTGAGAAATTCATGGATGCTATGGTGGAATACGGAGCTGTGAAACGCCTCAATAATTTTCTGCATAAGAAAATGGCTGATTATTTCAAGAAGAGAAAAATGGATCATGTTCTTGAAGAAGCACCACATCCAGACGAGGCGATTATAAAATACGGTAAGAAATTGGATAACTACGCATCGCTTCAAGAAATTGATGTTGTCCAAAAAAGGGAATTAACTACAGAAGTCACTTTATTACGTGATGTCAAAGAAAAACAATGCAACCGAGCTGAAACTGCGTTTCAGAACTTGTTGAACCACGAGATTGAAATCGGCGTGGGTTTAATCAGCTCAAAAACAGGCAAAGAGATCTCCGAGAAGACCATTGATCGATTAATCAGCGCGCAGATTACGAAATCTGATGAATTGCGAGACCTGCGATTGCTGCACATCACGATTCGTAATGCAGTCACGTATAAAAACAACGAAATTAAAGCCATGGACAAAATTGGCGAAAACTATACTCTTATAGAATTTGAGCAAATGAAAATCGAGAATCAAAGCAACCTGGATAAAATCGAAGAGCGTGATGACGAATTGATGCGCTTGCGAAAAAAGTGCACGAATGCAATACAATCATTGGCGCATGTTCGAGAAAAGTGTTCGGCATCCGAACAGAATATTACGATTCTCAAAGAAACGCTGCATGAGAAAGAAAAAGCGAAAACAGTGATTCGTGAACAAATGAATCAATTGAAGCAGGAAAGAGATTTCTACCGGCTTGAAACACAACGCTTAAAGGACGAAAATGGTCTGTTGACTAAAGACCGTCTGTTGATCGACATGGAAAACGCTATGCAAGCGATCGAGGACCTTGAAAAACTCAACCAGTCTAAAAGAGATAAATTAAGAGCAGGCAAGGAACGTCTGCACAATTTACGAATGCATTATGAGGGCGAATTGAAGAGACGCATCAACATGGGCAGAATGCGAGTGGAATTCATCCTTGCGGAGCCTAGTGAAGTGGTTACCAGGAAAGTTCGACCAAAAAAACCGAATAAATATCTGGGTGAACGCCCATCAATCATAAAACCCGATATTAACTGCTACCAGCGTTTAATATCGCGTAGTGATTCAGTATTCAAGCAACAATAACTATTGTATGAAAACCAGTCAAAATAATACGGAATAAATTCTTTTCATCACGCATTTATTGAATGTATGTGTAATGTTGATGCAATGTAATGTAATGCGCTGATGTGTGATAAGATTTTCGGATCGTCGATCGGATTTTTGTTTACACTTCGCCATGTGCCGTCGCAATCAACAATATTTTCTATTTACCAACTGAGCGAATCGTTCAGTTACCGCCTGCTTCGAGTAAGAAACGCTACAATCAACGCGTATGAACCTCCGATTTCGATATATAAAAAAATAAAATAAACCAGAGCTAGATACGAACGCGTCCCGGTCTGATCTGTTACCATGCGTGTGCGCTCTGTGTCATTAGCACGAGCTGATTAGCGTCCGGCGGCGAGTCTAGAACTGCTCAACACCCACCAAACGCATGAAGAGTTAGATGTGCCGAGTGCCGTTTTTTGACATCGTCGCAAACAAGAAAATGAATCAAATGTCCGGGCCCAATGAACGCACGCACCTTCTACCGCAATCTTCGAAATCACAATGGAAAGCAGCCGGTTCAAAAGGTGAGTCACTTATCGCGCCGATCGTTATTGCTGAGTAATTAATCAAATAGAAAAATGACAATGAAATCGTCAAACTGTTATCACTATCTGAAAAAAACTTCAATTTCGACACAGTGTGAAAGTTTGGAGATTTGTGATTTTAATCAACCTCTTGAGGATTGAATCGATTTTTTATTTAAATCACCCAAGCAGCAATTGATTGACTGTCTTATCATCAATTGCGATAGCGGCGCGTTATCAACGCTTTGCAAATTTGCAAGTTGCAAGTTGTGTTGAAATTTAATTAATTAGTTGAAACAAAATTGCATCGCGCGTTTCTACGATTGATTGAGTTACTATATTTGTTTTGCTGGTTGCAAAACGTGGAAATCGTTTATTGTTGGCGCGATTATAAAACAGCAAAACATTCGATATCGAAAAAATAAACTTACCGCTAATACGTTTCGCCTTGGAAATCTGCATTCAGCTGTAACATAAAACAAATTAAATATAAAATAAAAATAGTAAAAAAATAGTTAATACTTGTCAAATAGTTAATAATATCAAAGAAAAATACAAACACGTAAATGTGTCAAATTAATTAAAATTGTTTTTTAAAGAACAAGGATATTAATTGCTCTCCACCTGGTCATACTTAATATCTACTTAATTCTAATAAGAAGCTGATAAGCGGTGTTTTTATTTGAATTTCGTGTTTACACCCGATTGGTATAAACATGTTATTTTCATCAAATGTAATCTTATCGGGCGAGTACCAAAGAATTTTATCGGATCATTATTGCATTATTACATTAATGCAGAATTTTAATAAATAATTGAAGTGGATTTTAATATTATGCAATTTATGTTCTATTAGGACTCATTACTGCAATTGAAATGTATCCTAATATCTTTAAAATTACGCAACTGCAAACAATGTTGTGGTACTCTATTAAAATCTATAAAATCACGTCTGTTTAACGTTAAAATCGCGAGGTAAAGTTGATAATTTGCTATTTAATTATCAACTCACGTTAATATTGCAACGTGTAATGCCGATAAATATTTTAAATAACTTTTTTGTTTTCTTTGTTCAAAGTTTTCTGCCGGATTTGATTGTGAAAAAAAATGAATAAATGCAATTCAATGCATGTTGGGGAATTCAGCATCAAATCAGAGTATTACCTAAGAGTATATTATCCTCAAAGAAACACAACAGGATAAGGAAAATGTTAAAATACTGACTTGCGAATAAATTGAAGTAAAAAAGTGATTTTTTCCATCTTAAAGGATGAAACTAGCTTTGGTTACTACGCAAATAAATCTAGAGACTTTGTAACAATAAAGTAATAAGTAAAAGTTGATAAATGGTCATTTAATTATCAACTTTCAATAATATTACAACACTTAATGCTGAGAAATGTTTTAAATAACGTTATTTGTATTCTTTATTCAAAGTTTTTTGCCTGATTTGATTAAGAAAAAAATGAACAAATGCAATTTTATGCATGTTGGAGAAAAGTGTCTCACATCAAAAAAGAGAATTACTATCCTCAAAGAAGCAACAAAACAAAAAAAATACTAAAATACTGATTTGCGCATAAATTGAAGTAAAAAAAGATTTTTACCGTCTTATAACGTGAAACTAAATACTACGCAAATAAATCTAGACACTTTGTAACAATAAAGTAATAAGTAAAAGTTGATAAATAGTCATTTAATTATCGACTCTCATCAATATTGCAACATTTACAGCTCTGATAAGCGCATTTCCGAGAAATGTGTGAAGTAACCAACTTTCTTTGCAATATTTGTTCGAGATTTTCTTCCTTATTTCTAGTATATTATGCGAATATGATGAAATCGTTGATTTAACAAAGATTCCATTGATCATGACATTTGCGCCTAGTGTTGACCCAAGTAATGTACCCAAGTTTAACACCGTCGCTAATTCCCAATATAAAAGATTCCCCAACACAATCAGGATTTTCAACGCGATTTCATTTCACCAGTTTTGTTCGAAGTTACAAATAGCAAACACTTGACATATTTTACGTGTGGTGTCAGAGTTTTGTTTATTCGCAAACACCCAGCTCGATTTTGACCAACTAAGGCTATGAATAACGTGCCGACAACACCTTACACCGATACGCCGGCGACAAATTGACGAAAAAATGTTGCTAATTGACACAAAGTGCCCGAAGAATGTCGCGTCTATTTTCGCGTGCGATATCGTCGCGATTATATGATATTTCACTCTCGGGGCCATCGCCGCCAGACCAGCCTGGCTAAAATACCACGAATCGTAGACCTGTTACACACTTCGCGCTGCTTTCCTTCGAACATTTGAATGCATGTCAACGATCATTGTTTAATACTCGTCTCATTACCTACAAATGAGTGATTGCCGATGACGTGCATCGCGGCTCATTGTCTAGATATCCAGCGCTAACAGTCAAAGCAAATTGTTTTGTTTAACACTGCCAAATGTCCGCTAAATGACATCATAAGAACACATTTCGTTTTTATGTGAAAATCACAATTTTCCTGTCATTTTGCGTCAAAACGTAAGGAAGTAAAATAATTTTTAGGTACTTTACACGTGTACACGTGAGACAATTGTTTTCTAATCTTTTTAGAACGTAATAAACTATAAACACAAAACGAAAAAAAAACAAGACATATCTGCGCAAGTAAACGTGACCTGAAATTTATTACGAATTTCCAAGCATGTTCGTTACGTGTTACAATGATTATTGCATTACATTACATTAACGGCAGACATAAAGCACGTGTCATCTTCAACGCTGGGTTTTTTACCCGAAAATATTCACGTGCATGTCGCGACATTGAAGCGCAAATCCGAGAATTTGTCGTTTTCCTAATATCTACACAAAACAAGGAAGAGTACACCGATGATGTTGACGTAATTGACACGCAAATCATGCGGGCAAGAAATCCAATTTCCTAAGCCGGTCACACCAGCCATCCTTGGCCCTATTACTGAAATATTTTCATCGGCGCAAATCAAATTCGTCGCCGGCGGTTTTCCTTTTTCATATTTATATCATTGAACACAGCCGACTCGTGCCACACCGGCTGCATTGTTATTGTTATTACCTGCCTAAGTGCTTCAGTGTCATTTGCTTCGCGATTTATCAGGTCGGCGATGGCTAATTGTAATGCAAACAGCGCGACGCGCGCGTCATTGAGGCATTTCCACCTGCGCGCGGTCCTCAAACGTCGATGGGTATGAATTACAAATTTTATTGCAAAATTTCAGCTCCGCATCGGGCAACTATAAAGCGAATATCTTTATAGCAAGCGGTTATTGCTGAATCAAATTGTATTACAAAAAAAACTAATCAATTTTCAATGTTTTATAGTTTTCCTTCCAAATAAATAAATTTCACAATAAAGATAACCAAAAACCATCATAAAAAACAATCGTAGGCATCTGGCGCTTTCCGATTGAAGTGCCTATCAAAAACTGTAGCTTTCCAGTAATCTTGTTCGGAATGAATAGCTCTTATTGATTAAATTTTTGTATATAATAACTCCTTAAAATCCGTTATCTACTTCCAATCGGATGTACAAAGTACAAACACTTCTACATAGCTTGTGAATATTTACAATACAATGCACCGCAATGCAATGACTTAATTTTCATGTGTTTTTAATGTTAAAAATAGGCATTTTATGTGCAAATGAACATTAAACCAATTCTTGAAATGAGTGCAATTTTCGAGCAATGTCGTGTCCTTGTTAATGCACATTGTTCAGCCGATACAATGTCCAAACACGTAGGTACGTCGCATCGAATTCACTTTTTGAAAACGCGTTTTCCGTTTTTTTTTATTTTGCACAGCCACGGAGAATGTCGATACGAAAAATGCCTGAATCATCGTGATAACAGTGCTTTAAGTTGTTGTTTTGTTGAATAGAAACGATTTCTAACAGTAACGGCGGTGTTCGGCACAAGTGTGAATTACACCCGGTGTACCATTAATGCTGAAATAATTTAATCACTGTTTATAATCATGAAAGCAGCGTGATAAGTACCGATTGGAATCCACGAAATCGCAAACATAAGCATTATCTCCAAGCATCACATGCTTACTACTCGTGCGGTAATCAGAACATAATCCTATCACTTTATCAATGGGGACTTCTGATCGATTGTTCTCATCATCAGCCGATACTGTTTAGAAAAATTCAAATGTGTATTGTTGGATTCCCACATTCACAACAAAAATGCGCTAATCATTATAATTAATAAAGAATATATATTAAATGATTATGTCTTGAAATGACGAGTGCATTAAAAAGACAATTTTAATGTCTAGGCACGTAAATAATTACTATCGCATTATTGACATAAGTAAAGCTATAATTAGTTAAACTATATTGAGAAAAACAATATTTCGTGCAAATTTTTGAAAGTTTTTGAACTCTAATTGTGAAAAATAACAGTTTCAGCAAAAATAAACTAAATTTTAGCATAAAATACATTTGAACATATAAAAAACCGCTTTTCCTCGCAAAATAAAGATTAAGACTATAACAATATAACATTGTTTTAAAAGAATCTCAAAAAAACAACACTAGTGGAAGATAAAGTTATCTCGCACAGCAGCGATCGGATTAAGAGCTAACTGGGCCCATCAACGAGATAAGCATCAATTAAGAAATTAACAACGCACCGACGTGAGTGCCGTCTGCAGGATGCGTATTGACACGTTTAACGACGTGAGTACGCGCTTTACAATGTAAATACCCGCATTAAAATTTTACTTCATGCCCTCGAAATCGCTGCGCGCATACATGCGGTCGTAAATGAGTTTCCGCGTCGAGTGTGTTTTCGCGGCGAAAAATCTCAGCAATGCTGTTCTTTTGCATCGCAGCGCCACGACAAATTCCAATTCGCATGCATACGCGCGTTGGGCAACGTGCGCCATTTGCGAAAACCGTGGAAAAAGAAAGCTTGGATTTTTCGAGGAAAAAATACCGAACACTTTCTATTTTCAAATTGCGTCAGTGGCGCTGACGAAGGAAAAGCCCACAAAGTGATGCAATGCCACACGCAAAGCCGAAATCGATGGAATCTTTTCATCTCGACGCGAATGCGCGGAAAATTAAATAATTGCTCGTCGTACGATTGTAAATGTAAATTGCTCTCATTAACGAGTGCTTAATGAAACCTTGTAGGCCACATGCTGGCCTGATAACATTTTATGGTGGATTAACTTTAAATATTTACTTAGGTAATTTTTGTAAAAATGTTGAACTTGGCACCGAGCGGGGTTTTGGGAGCAAGATATTTATGAACGTCAAAATCCCTACTGTAATTTACTACGCATACGCATACTCCAGATATACCCGCATCTTGTTAATTAATTACGACCACAAGAAAGAAACCCTTCAAGCATCTACTACAGTTTGTCACCCGATCGACTTGGACAATTAAATTTAACATGGCTCTATTTTCACCCCAATTAACTTCAAAATGGAGTTTTTTCAAACAATTTCGGTGAAGGTTTTAACCCCGCTGTGATATCTTGAACATCTTAATCGCTGTGTTGTCCGTGAGATTTTTCACTCGCTGTAGATGTTCATTATCTTCGATGGGGTGACAGTGGCACCCTTCGTTTCTATCGTTCACATGATCCAGTGCGACGTGCGACGCTGCCAGTGTTAGCATCAACTAAACTTTTAGTTGTAGTTGTCTCGAGTTGTGAGCTGGTTGCATCTCAGTCGGACAAACAGGGAGTCTTCGCCTAAATTTAGATCAAACGCACCACCGAACGCGACCGTTAGCTGCACACACGCGGTATACAGTTGTTTTTGGGGACGATTTCTTCGGTCGCCTTTTTTAATTGCCCATTTTCGGATGGCAACCGGCGAGAGCGTGAAATCCTATACTTCAGTTCCACGTTCGACGGCGTGTGTTGAACACCTCGAGACTTTTCTAGCGGTATGTGAATTTGAATGCCAAGTAGTAGATAATTGAAACGGCCGAAGGAAACGCTTTGTATAATTACGAATTCATTTGAAAATTTCACTAGCGCGCGTTTCTTCTACGCCGATATGGTAATGACGGTAATTATTCCGCGAGCGCGTTAATTGGCGACTTTTATCGCGAGCATAGTGCGCATTTTCGGCGTGTATTCGTTGAGGTATACTCAAGAGAGGTGCGCGCTCGGCTTGAATAATAAAACTGTATTTATCGGTTGTGGTTCGTGTCGTCGTCGGCGATTGCCATTGTCATTGCTAGTCGGAGTGAAATTGTGCACTCGTGCACTTGTGCGATCGGTAATAAAATCACAAAAAATTAAATTTTCTAAGTGTAATTATTAAATTGTCGGTAGTTTAAGGAAGTAAGTTTCAGCGCTCGCACTCGATTTCAGGTGAGATCGAAGTGGAGCTGATCGCAGATCGCAGGTGAGCATCACTCCGATAGTGCGAGCGCGACGTGCGCCCCGATGTTAGAAGATATATAAGCACTAGTCGCGGACCGCGATCGCATTCATTTTCAATCGGAGTCGCGCAACGCTCGGTGAAACCGTCATCCAAGTTCTCTGATCGCGAGCGAACGCGCTCAGTAGATCACCTCTCAGCGTTGACAGCACGCCGCCGCGACTCAGTTGACACTGAATTTTTTTTTTATTTTTATTCAATTTTATCCATTATTATACGAGTGTGTGATTTAATTACACCTGGTGCAACCAATCGCATACCTGAAAATACCTGCTCAAATTCAAAACTACCTCAACGCCAAACTTTCGTTCAAGTTTGAAAGTTTGACAGTTTTCGCCTTGGCAATAAGTGAATGCCCGTCCCTTATCGGCTGTGATATTAATTAATATTTAAATCAACGTATAAACACGTCGGTGTGCCATGAAAACCCGATAAGACTCGTTGCAACGCAGGGAGAAGTGTAAAATCAAGTGTATCAGACTGAAAAGTACAAGTTTCACGGTTGAGCGGTCCAGGAAAAAGCGGCAAAATGCTGACAGGCTGGAGGAAAACCATATCAAAGCGTGAGTTGAAAATTACACATAATTACTTATATTTTTTCTCTCGAATGAAATCGTTGCAGTTGAGATAAGCGGTTGCAACATGAAAAATCAAATACCCAAACAAATACGCCTTATCGCAACTATCGATGGTTGATAATTCAAAAAAGGTGTCGATTTATCGCGCTTTTTTTTTCATACAAAAGAAAAAAAAAACAACGTATTGAAATATGCTCATGTTTCTCACCTTTTGTTATCGGAATGTTTTCACATCATACCGCCCGATTGTAAAGTTGCATCTGCAGGCGCTCGAACGACAAAGCTTTAACAAAAAAAAAAAACCTATGTTATTATTGTTTATTTATCACCGGCGGCGTTGCTGGGATTTATGGTCTGTGTCACACACTAAAGGGTAGTTAATTAGTCATAAACATCAAATTTCGTACAGCAACAAATCAATTTCAATTTATTGTCAGTTATATTGTTTTTGTCAAGTTGACGCTAAATTCTAGTAATGCATGTCTGCACATTTTGCATCAAATCAAGTGGACGTAATGCCCTTTTAATTGTTTCCCAGACCGACGAAGACACTTTCGGTTTTCACCTGATTCCCAGAAGTGCCGGCAGTCTAATTATCGATCATTACAAACGTCATTATGTCTTCGTCAAGTTTGATTCGGCGATTCAACGGTGATGCATTGTCAATTTTATTCATTTTGGACGCGCACGATGCTAAACTATTTGCTATGGCAGACCAGGCGTGCGCATCGCATGAAAATATTTTCATACTTGCGTAACGGCGCCATAAACAATTGCGCGCGATTCGAAAGCGTGCGTAACGGATGTTTGCCGAGCGAAAAACGCTCGTGAACTTGAAGCGCATGTGAAAGAATTTCAAGAATGAAATCGTCACCAACAATAATTTGATTTTTTTCTATTGCAGTATTCCTGATCCCACAGCGATATGTCGTGGGTATTATGGGTTTTCTGGCGGTGGTTAACGCGTATACGATGCGTATCACCCTCAGCATCGCCATCACAGATATGACACCCAAGAAAAACAACCGGAGTGCCATGATGTATGACTTTGATGATGTATTTAATGGTACCATCAAGCGGCACGTCTCATCGCGTGGTGTCGACGACGATAAAATATACGATTGGGATTCGGAAACGCAAGGGTTGATCCTGAGCTCGTTCTACTGGGGCTATGTCATCACGCATATGCCTGGTGGTATGCTAGCGGAGCGCTTCGGTGGTAAATGGGTCCTAGGCCTGGGAATACTCTCCACGGCAGTTTTCACGCTTCTCACTCCTTGGGTGGTCACAACTGGTGATTGGCCATGGTTGCTTGTTCTACGTGTGTTGGAAGGCTTGGGCGAGGTGAGTTATTTTTGTAACCTTCTTAGGCTTCACACCATAGTACCTAATATTTTTGAATTCATAGGGTACCACGTATCCCGCGCTCAATTGCATTCTATCTAAATGGGTACCTAGTTCGGAAAGAGCCAAACTTGGTACTTTGGTCTATGCAGGAGGACAAATTGGAACAGTGGTTGGCAACGCAGCCAGTGGTTTGATCATTGAAGCCACGGGAACATGGACATCGGTCTTTTATATCTTTGGTGGTATTGGTATGCTCTGGTTTGCTGCCTTTGCCCTGCTCTGTTACTCAGATCCCGAGGTCCATCCGTACATCTCCGATGAAGAGCGTGACTTCCTGCGTAAAGAACTCGGTGAAAAGAGAAAAGAACCACTCGCGGTTCCATGGAAAGCAATGTTCACATCCTTCCCACTCTGGGCGCTGGTCGCAGCCCAAATTGGTCACGACTGGGGTTTCTTCACCATGGTCACTGATCTGCCGCTTTTCATGTCCGATATTCTAAACTTTGATGTAATGGAGAATGGCATTTGGTCTTCGGTGCCCTACATTGTCATGTGGATTGTCTCGATGAGCTCCGGCGCGTTGTGCGACTGGCTGATTACGAAGCAGTACATGGGTGTCACGTTCGCGCGTAAATTCTTCACGGCCATCGCCGCTGTGGGGCCGGGTATCTTCATTGTGGCCGCATCCTACGCCGGCAACAACGAGGCACTCGTCATCGCTCTCTTTACCGTCGCTATGGGTTTCATGGGCACATTCTACTGCGGTATGAAAGTAAATGCATTGGATCTGGCGCCCAACTATGCGGGAACTGTAATGGCCATCGTCAACGGCATCGGCGCCATTACAGGCATCATCACGCCATACCTGGTCGGTCTGCTCACGCCCGACCACAGCGCGGAGCAGTGGCGAATTGTATTCTGGATTGCCTTCGCGGTGTTTATCGCCACCACTGTCATTTACATATGGGGCGGGGCCGCAGAAGAACAGTACTGGAACAATCCAGACAAGAACTTCTCCAACTCCAGCATGCCCACACATAATGCCATGGCCATTAGTAAAAGCGGTAGTAAAATAGAGGGCGTTTAATGTAACCAACATCGCCAGCATCAACGTTGTGTGCTTATGGACAATGTTCGGCATTGATACATAAACAAACAGACGTACAGTTCGTTCAAAGACTTTATTAACATTACGTTTAATTATTTATTTAATTAGCTAAGTTTTATTTGGTAAGTCCACAAGGCGACGTCACAGCAGAGCTGCTTGCTTCCCGCACTCCAGCGATGATTTACTTATTTATAGTCATCGTTTAAGCTTCGTGGAAGAATAGAATTTTCAATGTATCTGTTGCCAGTGTTTAGTGATTTTGTAATTTTTATAAAATGCTACCAAGTCTTATAATTAGAAACTTAAAAAAAATAAATAAAACCACATCACATGTAAATTATCTGCATCAATAAATAAGTAAATAAATTAGAATACATTTCAACTCATCCAATGTACTAGAAATTAGTGGCAGTACGGGGGATCCTAATGTTTCTTTTTATTATTCTCGTTTGATTATTTTGTACATGAATTTTTTCGCGGGTGATTCTGTCAGTGTTTAGATCATTTCATTGCCGCCGCGCAGAAACGTAATCAGGTTGAAAATATCGGTGCGCTTCGACTCGACTTGTTCTCTCCGGAGCAATGGTGCGCCGTCAATCTGGCGGTAATCGCAGATGTATTCGGCGAGCATCTCGCATTGCGCTAGAACATGAACCCCGCAATCGTAGCCGTTCACCTGCGGCAGGGTTCGTGCCTCCACAAATCCATTATAGGTGTCCACCTTGAGGAACTTCAGCACCTTGCTGCTCATCTCGACAGCTTGTTTCTGGTTGGCGCCGCGCGACGAATCGAAGTGGAAGCACTTACGTTCCGGAAAGGAATACACCAGCAGACTCCAGTGTGACCCGCCTGAGACTTCTGTCTGCTCGTTGTTGTTCAAGGCGAAAAAGATGAAATCTTTAGACTCGGCGTCCAGCGGGTTGAGGAATGCGCCGATTTCGCTCGGCTCCATTATTTTGATGCATTGTGTCACCTGAGGTGGGATGAACAGCATGGAGTACTGTTTGTACTTGTAGGTCTCTAGGTACTCGAAATAGAACGAGAGTAGTGTGTCATTGAGCCAGTAGGGTCCGGAGAGCAGCTCTATGTCGGAGAGGCGCAGCAGTGACTCTTGGAAATTGAGGATGATGGGATTGTCATAGTCCATTTTTGTTGTTATTAGATTGAAAGCTGTTCATGAAAATTACACATTATCGGATCGAATATTATCCCGTATTAGGCGTGAATGCACCTACCTGAAATTCGGGATCCTCGATGTGCTTACAACCTGATGAATTTAGCGTACATTTAATTTTGATGATAAACCCGACCACCTCACGGTAACGAATTTTTTCAGGTTATGTTCGATTTGTTTAGTGTGTGAAAACAAAAATCTGATCTCTATAGAAATCGGAGATTTTGTTTGAACCAAGCGCACCTCGATTTACACCCGAATCGAAACTTTTCCGATTGTAAACATGGTTACAACATTAAATAAGTCATAATAAATTTCTGCACATTTCTATTGTACTACTTTCTACAAAGTTTTTAAATGTTATCTTCTGTTTGATAAATTTCTGCCATTGCAGGTGATCACTGTTGATTTTTAACTGTCACGTGAATGAGAATAAATAATTCCCAACCGCGATTTGTTTTCGGACACGTAACACGTCTTGTAAACTTAATCCGTGTCGTCATCCACGATAACTGTGCTGATAGCTAACCTCGAACTCGCGTAGTGCACTAAATTGTCGGTGGTGTGGATGTTGTTGCTCCGCACAACAAATGTAATGTCACGATGGCTTCTTCAAACAACACAAGTTTCTTTCTCCCTCGTGAGGAGTTTGTCAAAGTGCATGAAGATGACTTGCTCGACTTCACAAAACTACAGGCGCTTATCGCCCAGATGGAAGCAGAAAAGAAACAACTACAGGAAAAGGTATTTATCTAGGCACTTTTCAATAAATTATTGGTTTTCATTGCAATTGCTTGTAGATAAACATAGAAAATGAAGAAACACAATTGTCAAAAAGTAACAAGTTAGTAAATGAATCACTGGTGGTGCTTGATGATGTTATTAAGGAAGCAGAATCATATTCTGAAAAAATGGAGACTAATTTATTAGAAATGAATGAAACCCAAGAAGAACTGCAGAAGTGTCTTGGCACAATGTACTTGGCAGAGACCAAGATACAGTACACAAAAGTATTGCAGGATATAGACAAATTAAATGTGGGCTTGAAAAAGGAGTACATGAGCAATGACGATGAGAAGTGTGCCACTTTGTTTGCGAATTTATGTGAGATTGGCCGAATTTTACATGAAAGTAAAGCTAGCCACCTAAAGCAGTACCTGAAAGATGTGCTTATTTACTGGCACACGGTTCTGAAGGATAAATTTGTTGATGCTTTTGATGATATATTGAAAACGATCAAATGGCCGTTTGTGAATGCCAACTTTTCGTTGATTTCGCCTTCACAAGCGCATATAACAAAGCTACAAATCATCGCTGAGTATTTACTGCAAATTGAGATGCCTGAAGAGCATCAGACGCCGTTGATTGTACCGGGTTTACTCGCGGATTTTCCACCGCTGTGTTTACCGATACATTATTTGTTACAACCGCTGCGGAAGCGGTTTTCGTATCATTTCTACGGCAGCCGGCAGACAAATCGCATTGACAAACCTGAGTGGTATTTTACACAGGTTCTGTCGTGGATACGAGATCATGTGGATTTCGTTACGAAGTGGATACAGCCTATTATTGATAAATTAGGCCTGCATCACATAGATGCGAAGGTGCGCAATTAAATATTCATAATAAAAATAATAATAATTGATATTACTTGTTTTCAGTTGGAACTTATGCGTGGATTGGTTCAACTCGCCGTCGAAAAATTGCATTCCGAACTGCCGAACCTGCGCTATGATGATTTCACTTTCTCGCATTCGATTGACGAAGCACTTGGTTTCGATAAAGAACTGCGCGAAACTTATTGTTATCCGAATAACGAACCGAGTATTCTCAACGTGTTAACGCAGGGTTCTATTTTCAACCAATGGATAAAAATGGAGCGAAAATGTAAGTTATTTGCATTGATACCAACTTAGCGAGCGCAATCCGTTAGTTAGTTAGGCAATGCGCATGCACAAACGTGATATCAATTATTCTCGATATTAAGTAGTAAATTCTACTTGGGCATTGAAATTCTCACGACAAAATATGAAACAAGGTAGAAGTCATACTTACATCACATGGATTGATAATTTCTAACTTTTCCACACTTAAAACTCACTTTTTATCGTACGATTGTAGCGCCGCGTTACTTACAATCAGCCATCTTGTTTTGTTCTAACGTATAGCCAACTGTAAAAAATTAAATTTCAGACGCTTTGGAGAAGATGGACACCATGCTGAATCACCTATCAACTGCATTCGATCCGCTGGCGGCTGAAGAGGAAGAATTCAAAATTACAATCTGTGCTGATACATTTGTGACTCTTCTGCAAACAATCACAGAGCGATATGAATCGCTACCGCAACCCGGCCATCGCCTGCAGTTTTTGGACCTACAAATTGAATTGCTCGACAATTTCCGTATCAGACTGTTACAACTCGCGAATTCAGCCGATGACCGCAAAGACTTAATGGAGAGCAAGGTCGCGTCCATTGCGAACACCACATACTACATTGAGAATGTTTTACTGGACTGGGGAAACATGCTGGTTAGTTAAAACTTAACGCTGTAATATAAAACAAAACTTATGTTTTTATCATTTCCAGCATTACTTGAACTTATATTACTATAAGAACCGCTTGGAATTGGCGAAAACTGAAATGCAACCGCCACCTGATGATAATGATAGCTTCGGGCCAGGATTTGAAATAGAAATGGATACAGTCTTCGCGGACACGCTGAGTCTCTTCAGACATATGCGGCGGGATCTTCTACGGACTCTCGCAGAGGCGGTGGTACATGAAGCGAAGCTGAAAGCGTACAGTTACACACGCGAACGTTGGTCTACAATGATGTACCATCGAGATTTGCGCGAGTTCAGTTTAACGCCGAGCGCGTGTCCAATGTTCGAAGTACTCGCGCGGCGCCTCCATCAACTACAAAAGTCGCTCGCTGTCAACTTATTCACGATTGTGTGGCGGTACATTGCCCAAGAACTGGACAACTACCTCTTTGAAGATCTTGTCCTTTACAACAGCTTCAATGAGGGCGGCGCAATGCAGCTTAAATACGACGTGCAGCGTAATTTATTCCCGCTGTTTTCGCAATTCAGCGAAAAACCCGAAAATTATTTTTCACAGTAAGTTTAACTTACTCATCTTATCACTCTTGTTTTGTTCAACACAGATGTTTTGTTATGTTTCAGATTGAAAGAAAGCTGTGAATTATTAAACATTTCCAGAGGTTCGGCGCTCTTGCTGCGCGAGACACTTATCGCGCTGGAGGGTGCGACAGGTGTGGAAGACAGACGCCCCTTGGCCCTGCAAGAAGTCGGCGTTTACAACTTCACACCGCAGATGGCGGTGCAGATTCTATGCCGGAGACGCGTCGACAACCCAATCGAGAATCGCATCTCGTCGATAGACTAAATTCGCTGTTGTTAAAGTTACAAATATTTAATAAACTCGTTATTTAAACCTCGCTTAACTAGTCTAAGAGCTACGACCTGTAAGAAAACATTTGTAAAACACGCACATGTAGTTTCATCAACTATTATAATCACGTTTTTGACCATTATATCATTGCGATCATTAACATTTTGCCATTTTGTCGTCCATCTCGAACAAATAATTGAAACATACATAATTACAAGTCGCGCCAACTTGCACATTCAACAAGTTGCAGTTGCAGTTGTGTCCTCAGCTAAAATTGTTTCTCTAACTTATCAATTAGCACCAACTACTTGGTATTAATAATATTGTAGTGTGTACCTTAAACGTATTGGTTGCCGTGTCACGTGCTGACTGACAAATGATTAAATTAGTTTTGATGATGATGAGATTGGTGAGAATGTGTGGTACTCACGCCTGCGCAAAACTAAATGTATCGGATTGTCCGCTTATTGTTTCAATTTTTCATCGCCATTTTTAATATAAATGTTAGCTTAGTTTAATGTTATTCATGTACAAGTGTGTAAAGTCTACTTTACAATGATTTCCGTTTTTTTTTTTGTTTTGTTTTTGTTTCTTCATCATTCAAAAGGCAAACAATTTTCATCCGAATGCTGTCATTCATCAGTTTTGGTGTCAAATTATTGCTGTGCGCGCACGCGCTTCCAAGATGAAAATTATTTGCGGCGCATTCTCATATCGTGTATGTCGAACATATCAATGACAGTATAGAATCATCAATAATGAGCAATAATAGCAATTAATTAGTAACTAGTTAAGTGTTAAGTTTGAAAAGTGTACGGACTAGGACTAGTCGAAAAAGGGGAACCGTTCGCGTGTGGCGAGTAATTGCGGCGCGCGGAGTTTAGAGTTGCTACTTGTGATCGTACACAATGGTTAATTAATTCATTTGTTATCAATAGTAATGCGTAATAATAATAGTTAATAACAACAAACAACTAATTTCTTACCATTGCGTTAGGTTTCGGAGGGAGATAAGGATAGGGGGAAGATATTGTGTTTGTGTGGGTGGTTTATTAGGATTCGAAGGATTAGGATGGGTGCGATCGAGAACGCGCGACTGCCCCCGCGCGTACCTGAGACATAAATGCATACACTGCGCGTACTCGCACATTGCCTTGCCTTGCAATTTCATACTTTCATATTAGCTACGCTTATAGTTTTGATTAATCATAATTTATCATCATTAATTTACTCGTTACGCAATAATTTCGACTGTTCGTCGAACGGGCCGGGGCAATGTTTTGAAAAATATTTGCTTCAATTGCATTGAAAACACCCGAGCGGAGAAAACAAAGCGGAACGCAAAACGAATCGAAGTGTTTCATGGACGTGTTTTTTTTGTTTGCTGAACTCGGCGCGTTTTTCTCCCGTCTGTATTCTGCGACTACCTGCGTGCTGCTGCTTATGACTATTATTTGTTTGTTTGACCTGTCACCTGTTGCGCAGTCGCTGCGGCGTGCTGAGTGATTGCTCCGCGTGGATGAGTTGGTTTTGGTTCGTCTAAGTGGTAGTTTACGAGGTTGCTGCAGGTTGATTTTGTTACCGTGAGACTTACGGGAGGGAGGAGGCGGCTGCGGCGGCGTTCACTGGACATTGGTGGTGAATGCGCTGATGCCATTATTAGTCATTTCGTCCATGATTTCCGTGACGTAGGCGGCGACGTCCACATCTTCGTTGCTCGCCCGCTGGATGAAGGGCATCTTCAAGAGTCGATTGTACTTAGGTCTTTCGGTTTCTTCTTTAATCAAACTAATAAAAACAATAATGAATTAGTACAAAATTTTAGAAGAAAGTGAATAAACTTACCAAGTATTTACAAAATCGACAAATTCGGAAGTGAACGTATTGCCGTTGGCAGTAAGCCGCGGCGGTTCGCCGTTTACCACTTGGTGTAGTTGATCAAACACTGAACTCCATCGCGGATATGGAAAATGGCCGGTCGCCACCTCCATCAACGTAATACCCAATGACCATACATCGCTGCGCACATCGTATCCGCGATCCTTCGGATCTATCCTCTCCGGCTAGAAGGTAAATAAAGAAATTATATAATTTTTTTTATTTACGCAGAGAAAATTCAACTTACAGCCATGTATGGCCTACAACCAGCATCGCGCGTCTTTGCAATAGAATCCACCAATTGCCCTGAGATGCCAAAGTCACATAGCTTAATGTTTCCTTCCTTATCAAGAAGAATATTGCTCGGTTTAACGTCGCGATGAATTATCTGCAGCTCCTCCTTGAGGTAGTTGAGTGCCTTCACGGTCGCCACCGTTATCTTGCCGAGCACCGGCTCGGGAATATGCTTCTGGAGTTTTTCGTCGATAAACTTGTAGAATTTATCGAGTGAGGTGTCCATCAGCTCCATGCAAATCCAACAATCGCCCTCTTTGAACAATGCGCCGTAGAACTGCACGATGAACGGACACGCATTGCTTTTCATCACCACCTCCAGATCCATCAGCAACAACTTCTGCTCCTCTTCGTCCACCGCCGAGCGAATGCGTTTCACGGCTAATACATTACCGGACTTGCGGTGGATCATCTTGTTGACGGTGCCAAAGCCGCCTCGGCCGATCTCGCCGATGTCCTGCAAGTCCTCCGAGCAGAATTCGTACTCGGCCGAGGCGAATTTCAACTTGCCGGTCGCCTGCATCGAGGAACCGATCGTGAATTTCGTTTCCCTATATACAGAAAAACATTCGTAGAAGATGAAAAGCACAATTTAGCTGCAATTGCTTAAAGCATGTGTTAAAAGTTAAATATTTGCAGGAAATGCACTGAACATTCAATTAACTTCAACATAAACATTTACTGACTGCACACATGCATGAATATCGTCGGAAAACAGTTCTCAAATTAGCCATAAATCATCCATTGTTGATAACAAGTGAAAAATCGACGATAAAACAAATCAATAGATACGCTGCGCGAGTATACATACATTCCACTGACTGTACAAATCGTAACATGCTATAACTCCGCAACAATTTACACAGTGCACAATTACCAAATAGTCAAATGAAAATCACCGTCGGGTTTTCAACCGAACGCGTTAAATTCAAGCATGAGTATGCAAGCTATGAGCCTCATGGGCAAATAATGTTATCACAAATGAATGCAAGTGAACATTGCATGCATTACACTATCTAAATATTTACTATTCGCGCGTGATTACAACCCGGCAGCGAATTGACGCCGACAGAAATAAAAGCGCACCACTTACACTGGAATTTCATTCTGGAGGGTATCCACAATGGGTTTCTTCACCTTGGGCAGGAACATTTGTCTTTTGACTTCAATGTTTTGCGCCTGGAAGTCCATCTTCAGGCCGGGTCTCCTTGGACCTAGAAGATTCAAATTAGATTAGATTCAATTAAGGCTAACAAGTTTGATAGATATGGAGATAAAATTTGCAAGTAAAACAAAAACCAAATCAGACATACCTTGCTGCTGGTCAGACATGCTTCAGACTAGTCCACAAAACTTATGGTCTACCTCAAATCTAACAAAACCGAACGCCTAACGACAACAAAACACAATCAAATCAAAATCAAATAAAAGTGAAAAAAATCAAAAATCAACGCAAATAAATACCAGATCGAATGTAATCAAGTGGGGGCGGGTATAAAAGGGGAGGCATTTTCGGGAGCAGAGCAAGTGTAGTGTCTGTAGACTTACTTCTTCGGCGGCGGTGGCGCGTGTGCCGTGTGTAGTTGCGGCGGGGACGTTCGTTCACGCGTCAGTTGCGACGGATGCGGCGACCATTGTGTTTATCATGGGTTTACGATGGACGGTGCATGGCTGAGGCGGCGGCGGCGGCAGCGGTTGCTAGCGTAGCGTTGCTGAGTGGATGCTAGCCGAGCCGCGCGGCGACGAGTGCGGATCTGCGGACCTGCTGGGCGAAAACACACGCTCTCCTTTTTTTCACACTGTCCAACACCGCACGGTCGGTCGACGCACTTCGCATACGCGCACGGCCGATAACAGCGGTTGTACGCTGCGCCAAACAACACGCACGCGCACACCGACAAACGTCATCGCTAGTTCCGTCTTATCACGTTACGAAATGACGTATTAATACGCAGAGGGCGCTGTGATCGTGAAAATTAGAAAAAACATGAGATTTGTTCATGTTTGTTCAGGAAACTACGTTTCTAGACACATTCATCTGCGTTTCAGATGATAATTAATTAAATTAAGAACATTTAAATAGATTTACGCGTATAAATCTATCAAATGAGTCTTACTGCCTGAGTTATTCGCGCTTTACGCAACTTTTACGATGTACTTAAAAATCTTAGTTCAGTTTTCCACCGTTGGCGACGCCATGTTTAAAAACGCGCTCGATATCACGAAATTTCCCGTTTGTTTCAATGGTCGAACGCCTGAACAACGCATTAAATTGATTTTAATTTATTTTTTGATCTGTATAAACACTCCAAAAATGATTCATCAATATATATCAATACACATTCGTAGAATTCATAAATAAATCGATTAGTGGTGATAAAATAAATGCTTATGTATAAATTATAATTGCTATCAATGATTGATAAATAGTTAGATGACGGGAAATTGACACGAGTCTGTTAAAGCCATATCGTGTTAGGCGCACCATGGGAAGAAGTAAGAAACATGTTACCAAAAATAATGCATTCGCTAGCGGGTAGGAAAATGTAAATAGAGTGGCGCGTAGCAAAACGTCCCTCGCCGCCGCTACATTCGGGACTCACGTTCATCGCAAAAACAGTTCCATAAAGTTTCGTAAAATATTTCGTAGACATTGGGTTCGTGTGTGTGTGTAGTAGGTGTGTATATTTCGGCCGTGGTGATTGCGTTGACATCGAAATTAGGCTGGCGGTGTAACCGTCCACAGCTTGGTGTTGCAGTCCTGCCCGACGGACACCAATGTGCTGTTGTCCAACCATGCCAGGCGGGTTACTTGACTTTGAGCATGCGCATCTGCAACAACCAAACATATTACAACTATTACAAAATACGCTTTACACTTTGATTATTTTTAGTTGGAATCTTTTCCGCGTGCGCCCAAAAAGCACAAATCATCTATAAATATATATAAATAAAACCGTGGCAATCAGCTTGAATAAATATCTGGAAAGCTGGTCAATAAAACGAGCCAAAAATAACGCATGCGGAGGCGTAACAGCCGAAAACCGCGCCGCGCATCAACCATTTCAACATTTCCTGCTGAATACCGAAACAAATCTACTCACTTTTGATGATAATATGCTTGGCAGGTTTCTCCACGCTCCAGATAATAATACTGGTGTCCAAACTTCCACTGGCGACCAGCGTCGAGTCCGGTGACCACGCCACGCAGTTAACCTTGGCGTTATGGAAGCCCCATTCGTGTTTATTCGCAAGTTCATACTCTGGCACAGCGTAGAGCACCACCTTTCTATGCGCGTCACACGCAACCAGATATTTCTCATCCGGTGAGTATGCAAGATCCGTGATGGGTCCGAGCTGCTCCAAACTCTTCAACTCGCTCAACTGCCCATTGGACAGCTGATAAATGTGCACTTTATTATCGGCATTGCCGCCGACAGCGACGTGCGAGATGCCTTCCGCGACGGAAACAGCCGACGGCTCGTAGTTCGCCTGGACGGACGACACCTTTCTGTTGCTTTGAATAACATGCACCTCCTTGACGGTGGCAGTGATATTCGTACCACTCTTACGCATTATATCCATACCCCTCGGCTGTGCACCCAATTTCAAATCTTCCGGGATGTAAGTGATGCCGTCGAGGATGATCTGCTTCAGTGAATCATCAATACCGCAGGTGTAAAGTGTCTCATTGTCGGCTTTCATGCCCTGCACCTGATTACCGTGTCCGGTGCCTTTAATACGATCATTCTCACCTGATCCTGCGTTCCATGTAGTCACAACACCGTCGTGAGACGCGGTGAAGATAGACGCGCGATCCTGAGATAAAGTCAGCGCTGTAATCGGCTTGTTGTGGCCTTTGATAACGCGCAATGGAGTGGTCGGATTGTTTACATCAAGGTAGTTAATGTGCCCGCTGAGGGAGACGCTAAGCAGGTATTTGTCTTGCCAGAGGCAGGAGATTTGCTGATCGTCAACGGTGTCGCCCATTTTGAATTCGGAGACAACCTGGCGTGTTTCGACGTCCCAGAGTTTAGCGGTTTTATCACCGCTGGAGGTTAATAACTGCTTGCCGTCTGGTGACCAAGCAACACCGTAAACTCCTCCGGCATGTGCGGGTGATCCGATCTCCCCGATAAGATCAGAAGTGTTGCCGTCGTAGAGATAGACATGTCCGTCGAACCCGGCGGACGCAAAATGACTCCCGCTGGGCGAATACTTCACCGCCTGCACGAACCGGGTGTGTTCCTGTTTGGTCATCTTGAACTTGAACGGTGGACCTTCGAAAACGGCAATGGTGTTGTCCTCCGAGCCGGTGATGATGCGGAATGGCCGACTTGGTTTGAAATCGCAGGAGTTGATCGGTTTGGATTGTCCGGAGATCTCACCAACCGAAGTGCCCGTCTCGGACATGAAAACATGCCCGAAACGTTCGCGTCCTTCGCCGACGACGACCATACGTTGATTGTCAGGCGACCATGCGATGTCCTTGATCGGTCCACCAATTGGATGAAATTCATTCTTGAGAATGTGCTCCTTGTTGACGGTGTCCCAGATGCGGACTTTTCCGCTCTGATCGCCGGACGCGATGTAGAAACCGCTCGGCGAATATTTCGCAACGTTGACTGCGCATGAATGCTCAGTGTACACATCTGAGATTGCTGGATTCTAGGTGATAAACAAACAAAAACGAATCAAACATATGAGTAATGAGTAATGCTTTTTCTATGCAGTACATTTCTTTTGCACTTACTTCAATGTTACGAATAATGACGGAATTTCCATTGGTGTAGAGGAAATTCTTGCCCTTTGGATCACCACCGAGGACGATGGGTTGGCCTCTTTGCGTTCGCGGCAAAGTGGCGTAAATTGACTCTGTAACACACCAAATATTTGCAAATTAAAATCACTTTGGAGATGAGAGTTGAGTCAACTTACTGCAATTGTAACTCATTTTAGATGAATAGTAGATCACAGAAAACTTTGGCAAGTGTGGATCTCGTCGCGGCGGGCGGCGGCTCAGCGTTATATAAAAGCGGGAGTACCGTTATCACCTGAAACGCATGTTATCACTGGTTAGTCAGGCGGCAGCGCTCGTCGGCCATATCTTATTGCCGAATATGGTAATCGGCGCCGACTGCGATCGTGGCGGGAGGAATACGCTGCGATTCGCAGCTTCCGAATGCTGGAGCTGATTATCACTCACCGGCTCGCCTGTCCGAACGCTTCCGGCGTGTGTATTGTTAGCGGCTGCGACGAATTATCCTGCTGCGCGAGGAAGCCGGGACACAACACTGCCTACAGGACTTCGTCTGACATTACGTCTGGTCCGGTCGGCCGGTGGGCGTGACTGCCGGTCGCTTCGCGATTCTTCGTGGCATGAATGGCATGATTCACTCACGGCAGCGGAAACAATTTTAAAACATATTTTTGTGTTTAAATCATTTACTTATTACTAATTTAACAATCAGTACAGAAATAACAATGTTAAAGTCAATGTTTTTGACTTTCATTTATTGCATCGTACGGAAATTCAAAAACAATTTAAATAACTTTGTTGCATTGCAATATAATAAATAATCGCACTAAACAAGTTTATCAGTAAATATTTTGTTGATTTCTTTGGTTAAAAATTTGTTTCGGAGTGTTTTTAGACGTCTAATAATAAATAAATTGTTTTAATTTACGCGCATAGGCAACCCAGGTTACATCAGTGTGTAAATCACAGTGGTAACCTTAAAAATGTCTTGCCTGCATCGAATTCTGCATAGAACTCGAATTTTTCAAGCAACAACATGGTAAAACCCTTCGAAAAACACCCAAACATAAATTACTAATCTATATATCTCATTAGTTTAGTGACACAACAAAATGGCATGTCCCAATACCCGCCTTATTACATCAAACCAGTCTTCAACAAAGCCGAACAGGAAGCACTATACAAATCTGGAGAGGCTAGCAAAATCGCTCACGTTCCAACGCGAGCCGCCCTCATAGACCAAACCTCCTCGCCGTTCTACGACGATAAAGTAGCCCTCTTCACCAACTATCTAATGCGCAACGGCGACAAACAACTCGCACGTAAACTCGTTGAAAAAACATTCGAAAAAATCAAACGCTCGCAAATCGCGCGTTACCACAAAGCCGACGACGCGGACAAAGAGAAGATCCTGCTAGATGCGAAGAAAATCTTCCACGTGGCGGTGGAAAACTGCAAACCAATCATGCATCTTACTCCGATAAAACGCGGTGGCGTGCGGTATCAGGTACCAGTTCCGATCTCCGACCGACGAGCGCAATTTTTATCTATGAATTGGTTGATTGATGCCGGCTGCGACAAGGAAGCACCGATGTCGTTCTGGGATCGTTTGGCAATCGAACTCATCGATGCGTCCAACAACACGGGGAAAGTCATCAAGAAAAAGCAGGACTTGCATAAACAATGCGAAGCAAATCGCGCGTATGCGCATTACAGATGGAGTTAGACAATTACTACAAAAATTTCATCAGGTTTAGTTAAAGTCATGATTCAAAATTAAATTAATATTAACAAGACTCGTATATAACTTGATTTTTATACCTATGCTATGTACCCAAGTAAAAAAATGCGAATTATGACTAGGAGAACAGCGTATTTGTCAATACTCGGATTTAAAAAGGGGTTCGACTGCGCGCAGGAAGTCTTCCTTGAATTTTCGCGTTGAGAAGCGATCCACGGACGCTTTGGCTCTCGTCCGGATCTCATCCAACTCCTCCTCGGACAAATAAAGTATAAATTTCAGCGTGTGCGCGTATTCCTCGGCTGTCGTCGCGAGAAAACCGAGTCGTGATGCTTCGGAAGTTTCGATGATGTCTAATAACGGCCCACCGGAACGATTCGCGACTGTGATTAACCCGGCCGCCATTAATTCCACCACACCGATGCCAAAATGTTCGTCCACCATGGTGTGGATACCAATGTGTGCCGTGCGCAGTTCTTCCAGTAGTTGATCATAGGGAATATTGATTTTGAACTCGACATTATTCTCGAGACTCAAGTGTTTGGAAAGGTCACGTAGGTCGCGCACACGATTACTGTCGTCATCGTTACGGCAGCTTCCTGCGAGTACAAGCGTGATGTGTTCGAAAAGATCATCGGGGATGATTTCACGCAGCTCGTAGAGAGCTTGCAATTGCATTGCGTGGTCTTTTTCCGGGCGGAATTGTGAAAGTGATAGGATTTTGATGGTTTTCGGTCGGGGATTGTCGCGCGTCATTAAAACAAGATGGTCGACGTCGCATGGTGGGTAGACTAAGTGCAAGGGCCGGTTCCAGAGATCCGTGAGGTGTTCCATTGTGAATGTTGAGTTCACTGTGCTGATATCTGAGCACTGACCAGCAAATGAGTACAACTAGAAATAAAATTAAACAAAATATTATAAATCACATAAAAATTATTTTTTCTTTTGTTGAAAACCTACCCATGCAAAAATACGATAGTAAAACAGTTTTCCAGTTGTCAAAAATGGACTCCGCGCAATAATATTCCGGTTGTTGTACATTGCGCGTCGATTCGCGACGCGTTTCAACATGTCCGTGGTAATAGTCGGGTAGTGCACGTAGCAACCAGTGCGACACTCGCCTAAATATTTAAATAACGGCAGCGTGAACGCAAAACCAGTGGTGTCAATGAAAATATCAGGATGTAGTTGACAAAGCGCCTCATATCCCAAGTAAATTGAGCCTAGGCTTTGCCCAAGTAATGTGAAGTAGGGATACATCTGAGCTTCAATCCACACTCTTCTTGTTAAATATACAAAGTGGATGTTTTTCATATCCAGCTTCACATTCAAGTTCTTGTTGACTTTGTCAATGATCTCTGTTGGTGTGGCTTCAGCATCACCAGTGTAGATGTAGTACTCTGCATCTGGATACTTCTCTTTCATGCTTTGCAGTGCAACCCAAAGCACTTTCTCGCCGCCTCCGCCGGCGTTACAGTACGGATGGAAGAGTCCAACGCGTGTTGTTGTGCGTGTCGCTAGATCTTTCTTGCGCCGGTAAGAAAAACGCCACTTCATAAAGAGGAGAATCACTGGGATGATGAGAAATGTTACAGTTGTGGCAAAGATCACCAGCATGAAAAGCATTTTGATTGTTAGGAGCGTGTCCAGGCTAAGAAATCCAAAGAACATGAATTAATCAAGTATAATATAATGTGGTGAATGGAATTATTTGAATAACATTCCCATTATTTAAACTTTAATTAATTTTTAAGTGAATAGAGGTTAGAACTTGAAAAACTTACACGAAGACGAAAAAATCACGCACCATTGTGGTGCTTGCACTGGAATTTTGAATCTAATACACTGACTAATTGTAATTGAACAGATGGATGCTTGTTATCAACATTAGCCACGAGAAATTGAATTTGGTTGACTCAGCTGATGCCGCAAGTCGACACAAACATTATAGTCGCCTTTGACAGACTGACGTGTAATACTGAAAAATGATGAAATATGACAAAATAAGTAAAACTTTGAAGATTATAACATGAAAGGCTTTGTTCTTTCAAATTTTTCTAATGTAGTTTAATAATTCTAATCTATTTTATCATTTAAATTAAAGATTTAAACATATTCAGCCATCTGAGAGTGCGCCACTTGTTCACATTCTCAAAATTAACCTCAATGAATTTTATCTTCCGAAAACATTGTCGAAATTTACGCAAAATTTAAAATGGATGTGTAAGCAACTTAAAATTTATGAATTAAATTTTTTTACCTGTCAATGTGCCCTGCTATGTTACAGCAAGCAATACGAAATCACTAATCTCTCCAACTACGAAGTCATGGTACATCTGCAACAAATAAAAGAACAAAGAACTTCAGGAAAAGGACAATTAGCAACAATCACATATGAAGTAATAGTATAAATCTATTAATTCAGTTAGTATATTATTTAAAATTATATGCACTATTAACAGGCACTTAAATATCTGGAGTCATCTGGCTGTCAAACACAGATTCCAGAGAAAATCAGGAAATGTCTGTCAGCATTAGCACCATACAATCTCAAGAAAACCGAAAAACTGATGATTATCAATACTCCACCCACAACTGAATTAGAGATTCAATTGATTGTGGAGAACAGTGAGGAGCGACTTACAGACGCGCATGTTAATGAAATTCTTAACATTATTAATGTCCATTTAGGCATTCCTAAAGAAAAATGATCTCAATTGTTATTTGGAGCAAAAATTATAAATATTTTTGAATGAATATGTTAATAATGACTTATTAAATGTCTGGAAAATATGGTATCATCTTTGGCCATGGTCTTGAAAGGGTTTTCAATGATTGACTCAATAACAGTTAGCAATTTATCAATCATTATGTTACACGTTTATTAATTCTTAAAATCGCAACACAAGTGTGTAGATATGAGGTTTTCATTAGGTTTACACAATAAGTTATAGGCCAATCAAGTTATAAAATGCGCCTATCTATAAAAAATACATTTTTTGAAGTATTTGTCTGTTTTATAGTGTGCAGCAATGGTGTTATCGACAAATCAACCCCACTATTAACATATTTTCATTATTAACCATAATTTAACTGTATAAATAACATATTCGCATAAAAAGTGAATACACTTTCCACCGAATTGACATTATTTAATGCCAATTATTTAAAAACATAATTTAAATGTAAACAGAATATTAAAGCCGGTCACGGCTTTGAGAGAAAAGTTCGTAAAATAATCGGTGTTGGTGTTGTTGTTGTTGAAAACGCATCTTATGCTTGCCTATTGTAAAAACTTACTCTTGACTCTATCGTTTCTGATCGCCTAAGTCTTCAATGAAATCCTCGTCGATCTCCGGCCACTTTTCCGGTATTAAATCGAAGAGGTCGTCCTTAACGTCGCCTTGTATTACAATTTCGTTTTCGCCCGTTACTGATGACCCACACGCAAATTTCTGCCCGAAATATTTCGCTGCCACTTTCAGGTCAATATCTTAAACAAAACGAATAAATTAATATTCTTGTTGTTAATACAGCTGATTTTATTTATACCAAATGTGTGTAAGCCAGTGACTACTGTGACACTCTTCTTCTTCCCTCTGGGTGCTCTTGAAAGACACACTTGTTTCGGTAAATCTTCCTTCTTTTTGGCTTTTATCATTCCTTTACCGCCACGTTTCTGCCGCTTTTTCTCTTCTTCATTACTGCCTTCGCCTGAATCTTCACCGCCCACTTTTAAGTTGGCAAACTCCGATGGCAGATTTTTCTCCAGCCATACTTTGCATTTGTCGTACTCTGGATAGTATTCGCAATACTAAAGCGGTAAGAGATGTAATTTCCAGATGTATAGTCTTATGCACTATGTACTAACCTCAATGGGCATGCTGCAATTGCCGCAATAGACGACATGCAATGGGTAGCAGACTGAGTCCTGGGGGCCCAGCTGCAATTTATTCACCAAGGTCGTTGACATGATGTGTCGTGCGTCTAGGAAGCTATGACAACGAACTGGATGCAATTCACAGATTGCTTATTCTATAGATCGGCAAAGTGACTGGCGGCGAACTCGCACACTCCAGGAGGCGCTATTTTTGAAAAAAATCGCGCGGGAAATATTTAAATTCTTATTAGAATCAAAGGAAACGCTTTAATCCTCACAAGTTATCGTCGTTAAATGATTATATATTAACAAAATCATTGAAAATCAATGCAAGTATTTGTCAAACATGATGTGCATTGCTATTTCGACCCTTAGGGATCTCATCAATTCACCAACGCGCAAAATAAAGCGTTTCTCTTGATTTCTTTGCACTAATATTCAACTATTGTTAATGTAATTAAATTATTGTTATTATTTAATTTCTTAAGTGAATGGATTTTAAAAAGAGATAAAAACAATAATTCATAATGAAAAATTGCAATTGTAACCCCTAAATTATCCTATTATCCTATTTTCCAATTGCGATTATCTCCGCAAACTTAAAGAGATAGAAAGGAGGGTTATAAATATTGTGTCGTATCTTGTGTGTGTTTGTTCATTGAAATATTTGAATGTTATTTTGTGTTTATAAGTTTGTATGTTTTCTTTAATGTTTAAATATTTGTCAATTGAGGCCTTTTGAATTCGTAATGTATTTTTCTCCTGCATTGTGTTGGTGGCTGTGTGTTAAAAGCTGGTTTTTGTAGCGCGTTTGTGTGTTTTTTGGATTGTGTTTGCATGTTTCTGTTAGTTTTTTCTATGCATATTGAGTTGCATTACACGTGTGTTTATAAATTTTGCTATTGTTGTATTGTCGCCATGTTAATTTTTATGTTGTATGAGTATCTTAAGTATCAAGTGGCTAAACGAGGGCTTTACTCAACGTATAGCCACGTGATACTTACGCTATTTTTTCTACTTCCACTCTATATCCATGTTTAGATTTTTGTATTTTAAATCTTCGAAATTTGCTTGCACACAACAGGGAAATGTAAGGTTATGAATGTCGTGAGCATGACGGCGCATGGCATTTCGTATACTCCGCCCCGTAGATAATGCCCATGAATAAAGTACTTTACTCACGGCTTTAGCCGTCCGTATTTAAAGTAGCACTTTTTGTGACTCAAAACCGTTAACAATGCGTTATTGTATGTTTATTGGATTATCCCATGTATCGTCCGCTTAGTTATGTTTGCTTTTTATATTTGCAAGATTTCTAAGGATTATTACCGTAAAAGTAAATATTATAGAAGGATAGTAACAAGTTTGTTGCATACTAAAACGAAGCCAGTTTAAATGTAGAAAACGTTTATAGAAAAATATCCTATTTGCCATATCACCCTCAATCGTAAAAAAAAGTTGCGCCTTAATACCATACATGATTGTATAAACATTGTCAAACTGTCGCATGGGCGACTACGCCCACGGCAAAGTCAATCCAGCCGTAAAGTGCTGTTCATTTTCGCTGAGGAATTTTTCAATGTCAGTTGTTGCTTCTTCTCCACCCGTGTATAAATTCAAATGCTTCAACATCAATGCGTTATTTATTTTTAGAGCTAGCTTGGGATCAATTTTCTTCATGAACCAATTCAGCCAGTAACCAGCAATGAGAACCGAGTCGGTTTGATTCTCGTGTGTGGATTTGCTAAAATCATTCATTAATTATTTATTAATTATATTCAACCTACCACTTCAACTATATACTTAATAGTAAACATTTGGCGATTGGAATCATCTTCACGCCAGAACTGACTCATAGCCCGAACGTTCGAGTCGATGTGGAACGTCTCCGTGTTGATAAAGAGCAGCGGCTGGTTTACTTTTTTATCCAATCGCAAGCCTTTTATGGGAAACATCCATGGATCTAATAAGATGCCACATCTAAGTAATAAACAAGAAACAAATTTTAATTACTGATATACCGAATTGATTAAATTTAGCATACTTAAGTTCTGGACGTTCCGATAGGGCTAGCAGCGCTGTTGCGGCACCGAACGAGTGACCAGCCAGCGAAATATTTTTCACATCAATCCTACCAACGAGATCCTCCAGTGAAAACTCCGAGCGTTGCGCGTTGGGTACGTCATCCATGACATTATGCGGTACAGTACCGGCGTTCAAGCGTACAAAAAAGTCCACGGTCTGTAGTATCTCATCCTTACGATATATTACCTGCTTTTTGCGCGCTTCTAAATGACCGGGACCCAACGACACTTTCTTGAAAGGAATGCTGGTTTTCTTCTTGGCAGCGGCCGCTGCAGTAGACTCATAGTAATACGTGTGGCAAGCGGATTCATCTCGATGCTCCACCACAGCAACCAAGTAGCCGCGAGACGCTAGTTCGGCTGCAATCGAAGAGTAAAAGGAGCGCAATGCGCCCAGTCCATGTGAAAACACAATCACTTTGATCAGCTCATCGCCTTCCAGCAGCTTTGCACCATACTCTGCGGGAATTTTGATTTTTCCTGGAATTATAATACCACAGTGAGCACCAAACCCATACAGAATAGTACATGTAAAAGCACCTGAGCGAAGCCATGCTAAATTGATTAAAAAAGGCGGCATCATCGCCACATTGGACAAACCGACGATGTAGTCGTAGTCGGGCATTGCGGGTATCCAATTCGAATAATCGGACTGCAGAGCAAACGATTACGCTCAAGTTCATATTTACACGCGTTGTTAATTACCTGAATTCGAATTTTTGCATTGCTCGGATAGTAGAAACGCATGAATATACCACTCCGCTCGTAATCAAGCATGACATCGGTGACCCCAGGAATAAATTTTCCTGCAAGTAAAATTCAACATGAATCAACATGATTGCAATAACAAATATGAGAAATACAACATATTAATATGCATACATTACCTGTTCCTTTCGGAAAATGATTTGGTACTTGATTAAAAAACCACATGTTTTCAAAATGTTCCCAGTCGCCTTTTTAAGTTTTGAATACCTACGCAGAAAATGCACTCGGTATAAGTGTTTACCAAAACGACCTAGTGTAATACAGGTGAGCGCAGTGAGCACGATGCGCAACACACCACATCAGCACCACACGTACGGCGAGCACGAAATGTTTTCATGAGCAAAATCAGCATGGGCATGATTTTTTCGAGTGGCTGCGAGCAAATGCGCGGCGCGCATGCGCGCTAATCATCGCTCTAATAAGAAGGTTACTGTCGTAATAACCAGTAATAACTGATTAAACTACTTACTTGCGCCACGTACAGAATAGGTTGCTGTGCGCGGATCGAATCGAATCAGCTCGGTGGAGAACTGCACTGCTCGAATCGAAAGAGAATCTACGGACGAATGCGGCTTTCTAGGTCATAACTTTCCATAGAAACATAAAAATTGCAGACGCGTGAAGTGGAAACGGCGTCATTTTCATAAAACTACCAACTTTCCTTTCGGCTTTCGGCGTGGTAGTAGAGGAAGTGCAAGAAAACGAAGGTAACACATCGGTTGCAACCAATTTATTTAATTTTCTCCCTTAAATATTCAATTCACAACTTGCCTTTCATTGTATAATTACACGAAAATACATTTAATCATAAAATCCATCCATCATAAAATATATTATCTTCTCTTATTTTACAGATATTTAATTATTTGAAGTATATATATATATATATATGAATATGCTATATTTATATTTCGGTCATCGATTTAAAATAAAAAAATTGACCTAATCTTTTAGTATATAATTCAGCTTGGTTTCCTTTCGCGCGGTATCGCAGGTTTTAGTCATGAGCGCGCAGATTTTAGAAGCGAATTACATATTGAGGATATCACATTATGCATTTGGAACTTGACTTAATACATAAACTATGTTTTGAACATAACATAAGCTAAACTATATTCTATACAAAATACTAAAATTACTATAACAGGTCATCATAGCGGTGCGTCGCTTGGCGTTCATCAATAAATAAGATACGAAACAGAAAGTGATTTCTACGGCTACCGATCGACAGTCGATGGAAATGGATGGCTTCTTGAGCACGCCGAGTAATCAGCCCACGAATGGAGAAAAGAACAATAATAACATCATAACATAATAACGGTAAACGCAGTCGACGCTTGGATGAGTAGATCAACAAGTACCCGTTAGTCAGCAGAACGCGCGCATCTCGCCTTCTTCGTCAGGTAACTTCCAGCACACTGATTAATTAAGTATAATAATCCGCAGCGCGGCGCTAGGCTAGGTTTAACATTAAGTAATTGAAGGGACACCATTACAATTTGATATAATATGTACATATTCATGTTTGTGCATGGTCGCCGTTCTCGTTCTCGGGAAGCACCATCATCCGTGCGCGAGTTGGTTTGAGCTGAGGTCCGTGTCCTGCAAGCGCGCCCGTCGCCGAACGCAATGTATACATATAGATTTATATAACAAAAACAAATTAATCTAAGCCTCGTCATTAAGGTAATTCAACTAGTGCCATGGCCATCAAGACAAATGATCGTAGATACGAGAGTAATGAAACGTTGCCAGTTGTCAGGTGATGTGTGTGTTTGTTGCACAGAACAGGCCGAAGACTCCGCACTCAGTCGGAGACAACTTAATATAAGTCATGTTTGGAACGAAACTAAAGAGTGTGTGAGTTCAGAGGTGTTCAGCGGGTGGCCATCAGCGTTGCGTCCACAACCTGCAGCTCTAGATTCTGCTGGAACATCGAGTTGTTGTTGGGCTCGCGCAGGACGCCCGGCCCGATGGTCGGCGCTCGCTCCGTTTGGCCATCGGGTAGATCTACGGTGCTTTCACCCTCGGCATCTTGAAATCTGCAAATAATGAGAGTTAGTATCTTATAAACGTTTAAAATCGTTTATTCATTAAAGGTTTATTTCCTTTTCTTACGGTTTTGAGATACAAAAAGGGGCAATTAAAACACGGAGGGCCAAGACCGTGACTAAAGTATAATAAATATCAAGTGGCTAAACCGAAGTTTTTATCACGAGATTGATTGAGAGTGAGTGTAGCAAGCGTTTAATTAATCGAGTGTTTAACAAAGTTTAGCCACGTGACGCTTACGGTACCTACTTTTTCTACTTCCACTCAATTCCCACGTTTAGGTTTTGGTATTTGAAGTTTTGTACTTTAAATCTTCGAAAATCGCTCGCACACTACTGGGAAATGCTTGACTGACGGCGCATGACATTTCATATAGTCTTACGGTGCAACGTAGGCAAATGCGCAGACGCAAGCTCTACCCCGTGACTAAAACCTGTGGCTAAAGTACTTTAGTCACAGCTTTAAAGTCTTTAAAACACTACTTTTTATGTCACAAAACAGTGGAAAAACCGGCTCTTTAAGGGTGAAAGTAGAAAAATTATGTGAAACCGTCGATTGATTAAACTCTCGCTACACTCCCTCTTAATCAATACACTACTGCTTGAAACACCAGTAATTAAAGACGATTGTTGTCTGTTGTTATTAAAACATGCATGCAATGTTTGCGATAAGTTCAAGTTTGTTTCTAAACTTGTTTCTAACTAGATATTCCAATATACCTATAACAAATCTTGAGTTTTTGATTTTAGCATTCAAATGATTCAATAATAACGTGTTTTATCACAACATGTTGTGCCACGTTACGCATCTTATGCATTTACAGTTGAAACTATGCAAGTATCGCAACATATTATAATGATATCATTTAAATATATCATTATAATGCTAAATCATTATTTAGTTTCGAACATAAATAAATCATGCTTGCAATCCTTCTCAAGTACCAGCAACTATGTATTTTCGCTGTAGTCCTTGTTGAGATACATAGTTATGTAGCTAATAATTCAAAATTGCCAATTTGGTCTGAAACTGAATGTTTTCTATACTCTGATTAATAATGGTTGTGTACCAATAACTGCTGAAGATGTAAAAATCGAAAAAATTCGCAAAAACACGCAAAATCGGAACAAAAAAACGCCAAATCAACCTAACTCTAACCAAGTAGCTGACTTCCAAAAGGATTCCATCAATTTCAATCCATACTATAAGTCGTTAATTTGTGCAAGTATAAAGGCTAGTAGCTAAAGGACCGTCATACGTAATGCTTACATAAAACTTTTTTAAATTTAGTTTAAAAGTTCCTGAATAATGCAGCGTTAAATGAAACGAACTGCGTGCGTAAGCAAAGTTTGATGGCCTGAACTGATTACCATGTTATTTACCCTTATATTATATACTCTTATATTAAATGTCTTAAGGACTAATATTCAATGCTTACGTGTAGTGCTTCTCGGCCCCACGCATCTCACATATGACGTTGGTCAACGCCATTATATAGTTTTTTGCAAGGGTAAGCGTTTCTATTTTGGACAGTTTTCGCTCCATCTTGATGTGTGGTATCACTTCACGCAATTGCTGGAAAATACGAAAAGATAAGTTTTATTTTTCTCAGAAAATGAAAAATGGACAAGATGGACATACTTCAAACGCGTCGTTCAAGGAATGCATTCGCATGCGCTCGCGCTCATTGCTCTCCAGCCGTCGCAGATTCCGTTCGCGTGCGCTAATGCATGTCTTCCTGCGACGCGTGGCTGACCCACCGCCCGACGAGCCGCCGCCGCTGCTAGCGCTGCCGCCGTGCTTTCGTCGCTTACGGCTTGTTGCCTCGTCGCTACTCGACTCGGACATGTCTCCGTCATGCTTCATCTCCATATCCTCCACTTCCACGTCCTCCTCCTCTTCCTCCTCCTCGCGCCACGACGTCATCTCCAGAGACCGCATTATCGAAAGGGCGTCGTGGCCTGAAACTGAAGCAGTGTGTTATAGCGTGACAAATGTGACACAATATTCATATTAGATGTAAGATTGTATTAAATTGTATCTGTTATGCACACAATGAAAGTTTTATGCTTTCGAGTGACAATTTTCATTGATTAATTACATTTTTGAGTGTAATTACACATTGATAAAATTTACAATCAAATAAATGTAATTATTTCAATGATTTGACAATGAATACGACTTAAAAAGTGTAAAAATATAAAAAATGCTCTTGTAGAATGATATATTATTAATAATTTGTTTGTCTCTTAACTTTATTAACACTATAAACACAAGGCGATACACTTCGAACGCATGGTCAAGAACTACAAGTCGTCACAATCAAGGTCCGCCAACATTCTTTCTCAAATATCAAATTTTTGCGCGACACACCCAAATCAGTTTACACTTACACTTCAAAACAAAGTTTTCACTTTTTCTAACTGTGCGAAAAAGAAGTCAGTTTTCCAGCTGACTGATAAACAATCCTCATATCACACACACACAATGATGTATCTGGCATTTTTCGTATGCATCAACAATAGACGCGCATGGTACGCTGCTCTCTGCCTTTATGCATTTCGGGCACAAAGGGAGGCAAAGTCAGGATGTGTAGAATGTCCACTGAAAGAGCAGTACATGCAGCGCCTTTGATCTACCAGCGCCACTTGGACCCGTGCACTTCATGCCCGACATAACGTCAACATTATTGGATTTCGCAAGATGTGTCTTCCATATGCGCGTCCAAGTGTCATTGCGAATTAGGTGCGCCGCCTGAAATAGGCGGTGATTCGCTTAAACTATATCCAATTTCCGCATGAAGATATCGCATTAAGCGCGGCGTCATCAAATCGATGGCTACAATCTAATGGCGATAAATACTCGTTTTCCGCACGGGCATATAAGATGCAAAAATGATCATTTTGCATATATGTACATAAATATTCGCCAATTTCGTCACCCTCTCACTGATTCGCTTCAAAGAAAGCTTTCACTTTGCAATTAAAGTGTCAAATGCCCGGAATGGCGGTGTTTCGATTGTGGCCATAATTATAACGTTGAATTTTTCTCATTCAACTAGAAATATTGTGCTTGTAACTGCGAAATTTCGCTACGTAATTTATTTCTTGAGTATTTTGTGCCCTGTCGGCCGTCGCGGTGAACGCGTATGCTTTCTACTTTGATGCGGCGAGTAATAGTTGTAGCACATTATTTCGCATCCAATTTAAAATAAATATTTCATCTGCAAAATTCGCTCATCACTTCGTACCGCTGCCCCCCGAGTTTGTGTGCGAGTATCAACGCTCTCACGTCGCATGTCACTCAAAAAAACGCAAATTTTATCGCGGAAAGGAATAAAACATTGCGAGTGCGAGCACATCGCGCTGCCCAACGAAAGAAACGCATTTTTATGCACGCTTGTAGAAAGAGACTCGCGCGCCTGCCAAGCAGATAAGACATTGTTAAGTCGAATCCATCCGCGCGGCGTGCTTCAGCGCCGCTGGAGAAATAAGACGTCAGCGCCCGAGGAATAAAGAAATTACATGACATTCGGAATACGCTTTGAATAGCGTTTGAAAAATGGAAAATTAACTTTAACACCTTGCTTGTTCTCCGCATACAAAATACACTGCATAAGCTTTTGGCTGGCATCTAGCAATTGTAGAATATAGCTCGCCTCAATATTTACAATTTCAATTCCAACATTAAACGACAAACGTGCATCGAGAGAATCGATTGCGTGTATTCACAATTTATAAAAATGAGTTGCAAATACTAAAGCTAGATTCTCGTAGATCAAGAAGTGCAAATTATGAAATTGAAAAAAAAAAACGTCAAAACGGTTCATCCTAGGCTAATCTTCCTTATGAGTCACATTTTTATTAAATTTATTACAGAGATGTTATTAGCTAAAGAAAAAGAAAAAAAACTTATAATCAGTACTTGCACTTCTTGTTTCATTAAAATAAAACAAGAAATATTTTTATCTCCAAATTGACATTATTTTATGAAATTTTCGAAATAAAATACACATAGTGCAAAAAATTCTTAATTTGCTTTGTGTCAATTTCACCGGTATCTTAGTACATGTTTGACAAACAAGTCCAGCTCAATCCGTAAAATCTCTTCTGGCCAACTCGCTCTGCCGCCTTCGATTCGGCGTTTTTCACTCGCGACTGATAAGAGCGCGCAGTATTTCATTCTCAAAGCGAATCTGAATCCATGTAAACAAACGAATCGATTGTGTAAACCCATTTTATAACGTTGTGCACACAGCGCGCAATCGGTTAGATGAGAATCAGCGCCATGAAAAGGACGCACGAATTGCGAAACGGGGTGGAAAGTGTGTGTGTGTGTGTGCAGTGTATTCGAGTAAAAATGTCTTCCACCATTCATTGTTGCATCACGACGTCTTCACTGCATCAATTAGTGCACCGCACGCAATCAGAAAAACTAGGTCCCGAGCTAAATTATTCTCGGAGCTCTACTTATGCAACCGCGAATGTGGTAGTGACAGTTAACAATCGTTTGTATTTTATGCGATTACTGTAAGCACACTGTGACACACCGAAGGCAATAATGAAACAATAATATCGATAACGATGCTTTTAGTGTGGGGCGTTGGGCTGGGGCAGAGGCAGGACAGCGAAAAGGACTGCGAACATAATAAAACGAGAGCAACGGCGCGAAGCATTAAAAGTGTCGCGGAGGATCCGCTTGTTCCCGTAATTTATGTTCCGTGTCGCCGCGCGGAAGTTTAACGCCGTTGCTCTCTCCATCGCAACCCTTCACCCCATGCGAGCGCTAAAAATAATAAACACTTATGAATCGACGAAGTATTAAAGTACATACGTGTACACCTCGAGGAGAAAGCCGTTTTTCAAATGATGCGCGATTAACATTTCTCACCTCGTGTAACCATAATCAATTGTAATTGAATTCCTCGGAGTAATTAAAGTGGGAATTACAGTTCAAGGACCAAGGGCCCTGTCGCAAAAAGCATGTTTAGGGTAGACTGGGTACGGTTGTACCATTTTTTAGATTTTTGCCTGTAGGCTTAATAGGATTTTACTTAGCCCAATGGTACTTGTCATAGTTTAATGCCTAATCATCTGGCTACGTTTTGCCCATATTTTTAATCCCTCAAGGTTACAAGTACCTTCATAAATCTAAATTTTGTTGTGGGTGAGAAATGGTACAACCGACCTCAGACCTCAGGACGGTTGTACCAGGGGTGGGGTCGATTGTACCATACAGAAATAAAACTTATTTATGACAATAAACGTATTTATTACAATAAAGAAAACACTTTTAAAATTATACTTAAATGTCCTGCTATGTGTGCAACAATAAAATTAGTTGGAATCACAATTATTGCATACGTAGCTGGGTTCTCCGTCAGTGCATTGCTCATGAGCCCAGTTCTTACACTCAATATACACTCATAGGCATTGATATAAGCGCTATCATCATGTTGGCCTTTTCCTGTTTTGTGAATACGTACTCGTGGCATCTAATATAAAGCAAACGTTTTACGTTTAGAAAGAAAAAGAAATTTTACTTTAAAATAATACAAGGCATGGGGTCGTTTATACCGGTACAACTGTCCCCATATTATTTGGTACAACCGTCCCCATGTGGACATTTTCCAAATTATATTTAATAATAAAAAAAATAATAGAGATACAAGAATTTGATTAACATACCTTTATTCTTCAAAAACCATTTATTTTCAATAAACACACATGAATAATATAACACGCAAGACAAGATTTAAAAACTAAAAACAATTCATCATCAAATATTTACTTTTGATCTCAAAAAATCAAAAACACGTCCTACACGCGTGTAACTGGCTTTGTGTGACTCAACTTACAACTTACATACTTCAACTTGTATGCGGCTACTATCACTCCTTGAACGCATAGGGCTGTGCTCAACTATTCACGAGATATTTGCTTTGGTACTACCGCCCCCCTGGTACTACCGTACCCAGTCTACCCTACCTATATTGGCGCGTTAATTGAATTTTGTTTGGTGTTTTGCTGGTTCAAAAGCTCCTATCGCACAATGACACAAGGTGAGCACAGCGCTACATGATGGGCTTGCGTGTTGTACCGCGCGAAAATATTCGATAACGTCATAGAAAATCAGGTAGCGCGCGCGCGCGCCTGATGCACGAGGCGATGATAAAAATGTCACGATATGTTACCATAAATAATATTACCTCTGCCATTTAAATGAGTTTAACAATAAACAATATGTCATAAAAATAAGCAAGTGGTCGTGAACGATTTTGCTCTATCTGTATCGGGTCCATGATGGAAAAAATATATGACGCGTTATACAGATATGCATGGAACTGTGCAATGCATTGAGCACATTTTAGAAATACTTCAATGTACGTATGTGCTTTACATTCGGAGTTTTGTAAACTTGTTCCCCCGCTTTGCCCTTTAATTGTGCCTCGCACTATATATCGTTGAGCTGTAGACGCAGATGGAGTCCGTGTGTATTCTCGAGCGCTTTCACATTTCAACAAACTTGCATATAAATTTACGTCTGGCGAGTACTTTCAAGATGCGCGCACGTAGGCGACGCCACAATGATTTTCCACTGAGTGACAAGATTTTAATGTTTTGCGAACCACCTACAAATTCACGGATACGTTGTTTCTTTGTTTGCAAAGTGAACTGTGGCAAGTACCTACTCACTCAGCGAAATGCTACCAGTTTGAATAACCCTTGTCTTTGCCAATAACACTATTCAATTTAAATTCATTTTTTGGTCAATATTTCGGACTGAAACTAAAATTAAACTCGAATTTTGTTATTTGATCTTACCAAAAAATTTGCGGAAAACAAAGCGGAAGTAAGAAGAATTCAAACATTTTACAATTTTTTTAATTGAACGATTGAATTGAATGAGCACGTGAAAACTGTTAAACATATTATTGTAACACGACGGGAATTTACTTTTCCTTGCAGGCATTTCTACCGAAGAGCTGAAAGAAAACGAAATAGTAGAAATCAGGAAGAAGAATTTCAAGATCAACATCGTTATTTCGATTCCTTTATCGTATCGTTCGATATTATCGAATTGCTTTATCAATATATCCATATCGTCAATTTAATTCAAATTACTTATTGCAATGAACACTTTGTGCCCCAAATTAATCGACATCAACAATTATCTTAATTTAGCATAAAAAGTTCAAATATAATATAATATAATATACTTCAACTTGAAACACGTAAAGACAGTAGTCGCAATAATAAACCAACAGGAGTATAATTCAAAACCACCCCTAAAGCCCCAGGGCTTAAAGTGCTTCAACTTTAGTTCAATAACTGCCAAACTTTCCAAAAAATCTGCTTTCACTTGACCTTCTTTAGTTTCCGTTACAATGCATTTAATAGAAACTTAAATAAATTAGAATGCGCAAGCAGATATATTTATCATCAATACTTAAAAGGGAAGAGCACATTAATTTCCGGCGTTTTATCACGTTTGTGCTCGTACATAATATAGTTTATTACATGACCACAACCCTTAAAGACTAATCAAAATAAAAAAACCAAAGCCTTGTTTTTTGGCAAAAAAATTCGGAAATTTTCGAGCTGTAATCGGGTGCTTCGTGCACTAAGCTGTTAGGAGCAAAATGTGTCTTCTCTTTGTGCTTAGAGGCAGGTCCCAATTACATTTTTTAAAGGTTTATTACCTCTATTTCAATATTTTTTAAATGTCCACATATTTATTACGGTTTATCAAGTTATCTAAAACAGCCTCCTTTTTTATCGGAAAGTATTTTTAAGTTTCTAGTCGCTTTCAGGACTGAAGTACAGCCGGAACTGATTCCTTCTTTCTTTGTTCTGCTCCTGACCTTGTAAACTTAGGCATTCATGCATTTCACTTGTAATTACGTCTAATATTTCCCCGCATAGTTTATTTATAGACGCTTATATTCCAATATAATGCCGTGGTACGCGTTAAATAATGAGCACAATTTCGTCTCAATGGAATTTAAATCGTGTTTACTGTAACTAGCTCGGCTATAAAATAAAGGTTTCTCGATTGCCCACTTGGCGGAAATAATGAGCGTACAAATTTTAATTAGTTTATTGAGCAGCGCAACCACTACGAACTTGGTGGATCGGCAATTCCGCAGGCGTCTCTAATTCCCCACCAACCCTGAAGTATCTGCGGTATTCTGAAAAGTTTAAGAGTGGTTAGTTTGAAGCGAGCAAGTTGGAAAACTTGACGTGCACTGTCGCGATTGCGATCAGCAGCGGCAAAGTAAAATTGTTAACACATTTTGTTCCACCGAATAACTTTAAGAGAAACACATTTCTGATGAATATTTTCTCATTATGCGACTTTAACGAGTGCAGGTGTAAAATAGGACTTGATCTTTGTCACCCCAAAAAGACCTAATCGTGATTAAATTACAGATTTGAAATAAAACGAAACGCAATATTCAAAACATGTAGCACTGAAGTAGTTTCAGGCCTGTCTAGAAATAGGACGAAAACAAAAAGGAAGTTGACGACTGGATGGAATAAGTCTACAAATTGCGCAATTTCCCTCTTGGAATGAATAACGCCCACGTCCCCTAGCGTGCGCACAAGAGTAAAAATAAATAGATTAGATTTATGCAACAATCATAGATTTTTAATGTGACAACATTTCTCAAGTTGATTGCAAATAAGGCGCCAGATCTGAAATCGGTTATCGGGGCATGACAAGGCATCGGAAGAGAGCGAGGGATAGGCCGGTAGAGGCGGCAGAACCAATCGCTATGCATCGGCGCGTTGATTTTCATGTTTCTTTTGGAACGGAGAGGTTGTTGATTCTGACCACAGATTGCAATCAAGCGGCGTATTATTTTTAAATACGAAATTTCACTTTGCTCTGCTATTTTAAATGCCAAATTAGAATTCAACCAAATAAACAGCAGTACTAAATTCGATATAGACTAAAAAAAACTGTATTTAAGGGATGATTGCCACAGCTTATGCAAGATTATATCAAAATTAATTAAGAAATTTGTTACGAAACGTGATTTTACTTCAATATTACATATTATATTAGTTTATTATATTATTTTAAAAATGACACATTTCATCTTTATTGATTTTTCTTCAGAATTCAATTTAACAATAAAGGGAGATTTGAAGACTTTGAAAATTTGTTATTTAACTCGTATCACCAAAGTCGTATCTGATTAAATATTATTAAAATATTATTATTTACCATATTATTATTTACCATATACCATGGTAAATAATCTACATTTTTTCGCAATCAACACCATTTTTTTTCAGCAGTGTCCTAATTCAATCTATTGTTCCTTGCTTTATACAATCCTAGAAAAAATTACTAAGTAGACTATAGATGTGGAAATGCATTTACGCAATATCTCGTTACGTGGCTACGTGTGTACGGCTTATAAAACAGGGCGGCAATTTTTTCAATTATCCACAGATGCATACTAAATGAATTTTACAAAATCCGGAGACCTATTGTGTAAGTTAGTATTTGACTTTGATTTTTGTGATTATAATTTTAGTTGTATTAATAAATTAGAACTAACTGTGCCGTGCACTGAACCGTAGGCAAATGCGCATGCGCAAGCTCCACCCCGTGACTAAAGTACTAAAGCCGTGATTAAAGTGCCACTTTTCGTGTCGCAAAACCGTTGAAAAAGTGGAAGTAGAAAAATACATTATTCCTGAAGCATTTTAGTCTTTCTAAATACCATTTGACAACAAAAGATAAATGTTCTCTTTGTTTTAAATAATCCCCATCCGACGGTCCTACAATTTCCTAATTTCGACTGAGCGAAGCCCACGGTCGGTCCATGTCTAATTATATGAAATAAAATTAGGAAATTATAGGATTGAGATGCCGTAAACTAGATCTGGGGTAAACTGGAAATAAGATTATCCACAGGCTCCGACAACCAAGTTCCCTAGCAACCTGCTGCACGCATGTAAAACAATTAATTGTCAACCATGCAAATCCAGCGTCAACGTATTTTTCTCACCGTATAATTGGAAATTTTAATCGGGCCATACGAGCGCTTCACGCGCGGCCGGTAAAAGCGACGACGACGTCGCCGCCGTCGCTCTGAGGCTTTAGAAAGTTGCAGTTGGAAAGGGCGGCGGTTGCCTCGGCGGCTGGAGCTGGTACGCTATAAGGTCGAGTGCGCTCCGCTCGGCGCAGGAAATGCCAAACGGTCAATCGCGTAAACGAGTTTTGGCCGGTCGCATTCGGCTACCGACTGACTGACTGACTTTATAGTACAATAACCCATTCGACGTGTGCAAGAAAGTAACCAAACAACTATCACCTATCCGCCAGCACCCGCGGCGCTGCGCGCCTCAAATTTCGAGATTAATGCCGCGCGAGTGATGGCAATTCGATGGCAATTCGGTGGTTTGTGATGAACCGCAAACGCAAGGTCGTGAACTTGATGATTTGTCATATGCGAACACCGCAATCAGCTGATCGATCTGAATCCGCATCGTGTCCCGTCGGCAGCTAATGTGCGCCGTCACCTTATCATGCGCTTCGTGTACAATTGATAAGCAAGATAATGAAAATCAGTAGTGGCTGACAAGTGGTCCTTATAGAGCTTTAATTCTAATACCACTGGTATGGGTAATTGCTGAGCGAAGTGAAAGAACGCGTCGCAAGAGTAAAAGTTGCACCGCGTTTATAATTTGCTACCGGTCGGTAGCACGGACGCGATTTTCATTTCGCAAGGCAGTATGGTTTTTTGTCTGCTCAGGATTGCACTCGTGGAGCCACAGTTTCGGGATGTGGCTGACGAGACGGCAACAATTGCAAATTTGATGATCAGCACCACGCGATTTACGACACATTTGTGCAAGCGCATTAAGTCTGGTGTCACATCGGTAACCTTTCAGTCGTAGTCTTCTCTTGAACGGTGTTTATGTAATAAACGCCGAGCTAGTAAATAATGACAGTGATAAATATACGATAAGCGCGAATTTCGGCATAAAAATGAGCGCATAATGCCAAGGCCAACTTACTTTCGACGAATACTCGGATTGCAATTTTGAAACTTTTACTCACAACACAATCGGTTTCAGGTGTGGAGCTACACCTTCCTTTTCTCGGCGCTCGCGCCGTGTGCGACAACCAATACACGCACATCGCCCGCGGATAGTTAGACAAGTGACATTATAAAACAAAATCACATCGCAAAAAAGTGGATTTGATCTTAAACGTTCTGGTTCGACAAGATCGAATCGCATAACTTTGACCACTACAACAACAATCGTTTTGTGCCTTTTCGACTTCGTTAACGCGCGAGCTCGATCTAACACAAGAGCTCGAAACCGACAACGACCTTGGCCAGATCTGATCGCTAGTACATATCGCGTACGCGTTAGTACATATTTGCATTTCGATTTTTTTTAGAGAAGCCGAATTCGAGCGCGAGCATAACTTAAGTGGCCTACTAATGCTCGAGGTGCGCGGTATTTTCAAGATTATCCGCGTGAAGCAGAGGTGTGGGCCACCACGAGCGCGCACAAACAAACAATTGGCTTATCGGCCTATTGAAATGTTGAATTTGATAATTTTTTATGTTTACGTTCGAACGCACATTCAATAATCACGATCGCTCGCTGTAATTCACGAGCGATAACACGTCAATACCGAACAATGAGATTACATATTTGCAATGCACTATTTCTGATAATTCGGCAAATTCTATACGCGGAGCTTGTAGAACTTTGAATTGATTGTCTCCATATTCATCTTACTTATCAAATGCGTATTTCCCGATTTGCGCTTCGGAAACCACAAAATACCGACGAAACATTTCAACATTTTAAGGTTTTCTTATTTGCAGCGCGTAATAAAATCACTATTACGCATGTGACAGTCGTAACGCATCCATTACAAGACTGGTCAGTGGTCAGTGGTGGTAATTGAGTGTTGAGTTGCATGCTTACCGAAGGTGCTGTAGAATTGCATATTTAAGAAATTCGATTCGAGCAGTGGCGAATTAATGATTCGCAACATTCTACGCTGATACCTATAATATTGTCTAGTGTGTTATATAAATACCTTCTGCGTTCGCCACCTTTAACACTCAAGGCCTTGTCGAGTAGCTGCCGAAACTTAAAGCGCTTATCGATAATTCAAATTATGCGAATGCGGCACCAAGAGAAACAAATAAACATTCCGGAACATGTGTACTTACGCGTGCGCGCAGGTAGTTATCGGTGACATGCGAGACCGAGTGTGCGCGCAGCCGCCGCAGTTGGCTAAACATTAGCAACGATGTGTAATTTGTTTATGCGATTGATAGTTGCGAGTGAAATGTGGTTGGCATGCATTCTTTTTGGATTGACTCGTTCGTACGCGGTTGAAACGAACGGTGTTGCGCTGGTTGGTTCTCTCTCTCCCCCGCTCGCTATCTCTCTTAATCACTAATCATGATCGAATCAACGAAAGTGTCGAGTTTTATTTTACGCCTACACTTGCTTAAAATATGCGCACTGTCCCCTTTTCCCAGCGCGAAAACCTTGTCGATGTGTTCGGGCAATGTCACGGAAATAATCACCGTACGCAAATCCGCTCAGCCCTTGTTTTTCGTTTTTGCATGACGTTGGTTGTGATAAAGCCGTGGATCGCGATTCCGCGCGATAGCGTCATTGCACTTCCATTGTACACTACATGTGCTCGAGATTGCTCCGAGCATGTGTTTAATCACGGATTTCCAGCGTTACGCGAGATTGTTGTTTGTTTGTCTTTTGCGGGTGGTCGCGTGTCGTGCACCTCACCGCGTGCGTCTATTATACGTTTGGCCGATTTGCGAGGCAAGGCCGCATCGCGATTATGCAGTGTATTATTAATTTGGCCGTTCGTGTGTGTGATACAGAAGCGTCAAATTCCGCTTGCATTAACTCTCCACAACACAACACTTTTGACAAACAAATGACTTGTTGCTCGCGGAGACGTTTGTTTAAGAACGCCGCGCGGCTCTATTTTCCACTTTTATTGACATTCGTGAATCAAATATTTAGCGATGTAGCGTAATGTTTTGCGGGTTGTGCGCAACAATAGCATTCATCCGTGTATGCGAATGCATGCATCGTGACCAAGGTAAACGCTCCGAATCCACGTTTGACGTCAAGCGCCGTGATTTCGTTTTCATTCATGCCGCGGCATACGCCTGAGCCACATTCGCGTAGGAGGAAGTGGCGAACCACCAACACTTGCGCGTCCTCGGGAACGGCGAAAGGGTGAAACACTTGTTCACATGCTCGCACTCATTCTACCCTCGACACGAACCCCCGCAAACTCTGACAGCGCACGAAAGCATGCATGAAGTGTATTTTTCGGCGCAAAATTGACTTTGACTGCAACGATAATAATGACATGTGCTACTCGGGGTAAGTTGAGTGCGTGTGCAAAAAAAAAAAAACATAATACAGACATAAAGAAACCTTTTTGGTGTTCAACGGTGAACGTGGTTGTCCGCTGGTGAGGAATGCGAACTATTTCGCCTTTTTTGCACTTTCTCTTCGCTCGTCGGAGCGGCACGGCACTCCGTGCTTCTATTAACAATCAGAAACAATCGCTGGCGGTCTCTTACCTTTCGAGTCCGTCGAGAGAGAAGTGAAATGCAAAGTTTCGGGGTTGTTAGGGCAGTCTGAGTAGTTGACGCGCGCACTGAAGGAGTCCTATTCTACAGGGGGTGCGCGAAGCAAACCGACGCGTGCTTGCGAGCGAACTGAGCGAAGCTATGCGCGATCTCTTTGCGGCGCGATGCGCAATGTCAACGAACGAGTCGTGGACGCGAGCGCCCGGCTGCGGTGTGCGTTTTTCGACGGCGCGCGCGATACTATGAACGGCAAGCGCCGAACGGGCCGCGACGCGAGCCTCCACGACTCGCGAGCCCGCGAGCACCCGCGGACGCGACGGAAACGTGCGCGCGGCGCGCGAGCCAGTGCCGGCCGAGACGAGCGCGACTGGCGATGACGGAGCGCCCGGCCTCGCGTCGCACTCCTCGCAGCGCTCGCCCTCGCCCTCGCCGACCCGACTTCCAGGTGCACCGCGCGTGCACTTGAATTTCGCGATGCCGACGAATGGATAAACATCATCGGCTGGGCGCCCATTTTCGTCTTTTCACACGCCGCCAAACGCCGACCGAGCGACGCCGGCAGTAAACACCCCCGCACGTTAACTATACAGCAAGTTATCTACGTGATTATCGTCGAATCAGCACATCTAATGCATGGCATAAAACTTTTTAATGTTCTCCTGCATGCTTACCTGTTGCTCCAATAAATAAAAGCAATAAAAAAGTTTGTAATGTGTGTGTTTTGCAGCGATCGACGTAAATGAACGTGGCATGTTCATTTCTGTGGCGCTGACGGTTTTTGGAGTGTTTGCGCACGAAAACATCCCCCGGTCCGGTGTTAAATGCCGCTCGCATTACATCAACTCAAACAGTTTTATTAACTACGCTGTTGGAGCGCGCTGACGCACGAACACATTACTAGCGGATTATGCCCGTTGCAAGAAAGGGATTTGAAGGAGGGTGGCGGTGGATTGCAATGATAAAACTGGAAATCCTTGGAAAGTACGAATGTACCTGTTGCATCACCTGAGTTGATTGAGTTGAATCGCGCTGCAAAACCAGGCCGAAGTGTTCAAAGAAAAAAAAAGAAACCGAATTTCGGTGTGGTTATTAATTTGAATGCAGGTTTGATTTGCGTATAATCGTGCGTGATCAATCTAAAAACGCAAAGCGCGGCCATGGTACGGCACAAAGGCGAGAAAAAACACGCCGCGTGACGGCGAGAAATGAGAAACGCAACAAACGGCCGGCCTTGCCACTCCGCGCCGTTCGCCGTTACACTTTTCTATTTCGGACCCAATGCAGCAACGAAGAAAGAGTTCGCCGCACCCGTTTCCAAAGCAAGCGCGCGCGCCTCGCGCAAAGAAATTGCGACTCAAAACAACACCACAGAAAAACGCGCTCAGCGCCGATGGGAGAATTCGAATGGCAGTGCATTAGCTCGATTGCGTCACAAGCGCAAATTCGGGCGGTGTGCGGCGCTGCGAAATGATGAAAAATAGTGGCGGCCAGCAGTGAGCGTCCCTTCGAAGTACGGCCGCTCCATGAGTCAGTCCGTCACGGTTGACATTCGCCGCACGTCCCGCTAATGAAACTCAGCGACAGAATACGTAATACGTAAATACGCTTTAATCCGTGCGACGCCGCCGCCGCCGCGTCACGCTAATCACGATGCGTTGCCCATTTCCAATGATCCCGAGGGAGAGCGCTGGCGGCGGGCGTGCGGGAGCGGCGCGTGGGGCAACGCGTTACGCCGAAACAATAACGTCAATCAATTAAGAATCAGTGCGACGGCGGCGACGGCGCCGCACTTGTTGCACGTCGGCGGGGGCGTACGTCGCCCAACCCCGTCGTCCGCATCGATTCTTTTCACGCGCGCCAGGCGTATCCACGTCGCGCTGACACAATGACGTCGCTCGCGGCATTCTGTCGAAGCAAATCATCGCCAGCTTTGCGCGCACGGACGACGCTCGCAAAACTTCACCCGCAGATTTCAGACTTGGTGCAGCTCATTAAGTGCCGTGCGCGTTCCCGTTTAGCGCCGACTGCGTGTCCGTAATGTACTTTCACTTATATTGTTCCGCCACCTTGATCCAATTCGAATCTGCACACCGTTAGAGGCGCGTAAACACAACGAATTGGTCGTCGGTTAATTGCACATTTGTGTGAGAAGCTCACGCGTGAGAGCCCAATTGAATCACGGAGCGCGGCGCACGAAGCGAATGCGAATTAAGTTTCTATTATGATCGGGTCGGGAGAAAGTCGGCGGGTAGTGCCGCAGCGCACAATTAGCGCGATCACTTGTTGCTTGTTGGAAGTTTTATTGCAGCCAGCAGATTGCCATCGAGCCCGGCTGATGAGAAACAAGCGGCGCGCGTCCCGCGTGCTTTCTGCCAAAGCCGAAATTGAGTTGCGCTCCCGCAATTGGTTTACGGGATACGGTGAAGAATGCGATCGATTAAAGGTTAATTCGAACGCTAACGGTTTTTTACGCGCTCGTCGCGTCCTCGGCCTCCGACGGCCTTCTTCTGCTCACGCGTTGCATTGTAATTAGTAATGAAAGACTGAGCGAAAGAACTGTCCATGCTTTCGTAACACAACTTGTTGCGGGTCAAGCGGACACTCCAATTTTTCAATTGTTGATACGTCGAGACGCGCCGAAATCGCCCCGAACACACCCGGCCACAACAATGCCAATTTATCTATGCTCCATAAATTATCTGCGTTCGGATAAAAGCGATCGCAGCGTTTGGTTCGAATATGGCAAGAAACTCCATTTACGAAAAACTCCGCGACGATCGTAAACGGCCAGATTTATAACTTTTCATTAATTTTTCAACCGCGACGAGTCGACACAATGTGGCTATATAAAAAATGATCGTAACTATTGTACATTGTTAAACAGATAAAATCGGCGCGCGTGTTCGATTTGCTCGATCGTTCCAGCTAGTGTAGCAACCATAAATTTTCATTTTGCGTCACGCGTATGCAACCACTCGTGGGGCGCAATTTGCTAATCCAATTATATGCAACCAACCATACGCGCGCTGTTGTCCCACTACCCAACAACGGACCGCTGTAACTTCACCTGCGCCCCGATAATGCGATTTGGGACCGAAGCGAGTAAGAGGGGAAGAAATACGATGCGGTGGCAGAAAAGGGTACGCACTGCCTTTCAGGCGATTCAAGACAGCGTGAGGAGTGCAAACGACAGATAAGACTTTCCACTCGGCCGCGTCTGCATCGAACATTTTTCAGACGTGCAAGCCGATCGCACCGACAAGTTAATATATTCACTTTCGATTAGCGCTAATGGCACAGAAGGAATTCCCAAGATTCCCAATTTGGACTCGGGCTCAAATGTAGCCCACTCACTTCCTAGGACAAATATACGGAGGCGTCCGCCAGGGGGTGTGTGAAATAAATAAATCAATGCCAATAAGTAAGTGGCAGATAACTTAATTCAAAGAAAGTGTACTGACTAATTTTCTAACTAAAATTTAAATGCTCTCATCATACAGAGGGGTGGCATCGCCGAGCGACATGGAGTGCGGCGAGGTGTTCGTGCGCGGTGTGCTGCGCGCAGACCGAGGGCTCTTACTAACGTTCTTCATGCGTGTGCGCTCCAGGTCACTGCGAATATCCTCGAAACGCGGCGTGCGATGGCCCTGTGAACGCGGGGTGCTGCTGCCGCTGGCGCTGCCACGGGGTACGCTGCTTCTACGCGTTGCCCATGCCTCGGCCGCCTTCTGCCAGTCGGTGGGTTCGTTGTGCGTGCCGTAACCACGTCGGCTACCATTGCCTGAATAACTACGCGGTGAATCAGGCGGCGCTCCCTTGCTGTGGTGGTGGTGATCATAGCTGGCGCGTGGGCTTGGATGCGGGCTGGAGTTGACGAGGGGCGATTGCGGCGGCACGTTACGATACGACGAACTGCGCTGCGCTGGAGTGACGGCGCCCGGATGCAAGAAGGGACCGTTCATGTGTGGTGCAGTACTAGGAATATGTTGCGACGGCGTTTGCTGACCGTAGCGAGGTGTCTGCTGTGGCGTTTGGTACGGTGTCATGTACGGTGTCTGTCCACTTGGTGTGTAAGGCTATAATAGAAACAAAAAATATTTTAAATACAAAAATACAAAACAAATCTGTGATTACTTACAGTGTTAACGTAATTATTGGCTGCATAAGCGCCGGGCGTTTGAGGATAGTGCGGAGTCTGCGTGGCTACGGCCGACAGGGTTTGCATCATATGCGAGGGCAGATTCTGTGCCACGCGGTGAATTGCATCTGGATGCACGCCGCCATAACCTCCGGGTGTGGTATTACCAGCGTACGATGAGCGAGCGGCATGTCCACGTGGTGTGCCAGGTGTCTGACCACCGGGAATAGGGTCCCGGAAATGCTCCTTGAACCACTTGAATAGGTTTAGCACGCTGTCGAACACCTGGTTGCGGAAACGGATGCCCTCCGTGGTGACCGTCATGTATTCATGGCGCACCTTGTGTCGTGGCAAATACGACAACAGAAACTTGCCAGGATAGGTCTTGGATGCGCTGATTACGTAGTGAATCTTAGTAGCATTTTTCTTGCGCTCATCCTTGAGAAACTCCTCTGCAAGATCCTTTAGTCCACCTTCTGTGTCGCGATAGTACCGGTAATTGATTACTTCACGTGCATACGTCGCCATCGGATGGATGTGGCGTGCAATAATTTCGTCCAAATCTTCGAATTCTTCGTTTCCGATCCAGAGCGACGAGCCGATGGAAAAGGCGTTCTTTTTGCCCTCCTCGCGTACATCAATATGCTGGAAGATCTTGTCGACTACTTTCCAAGTAACGGTAAGGTGATCGGCGCCCTTACTTGACGGACGTATCACCACCTCGCCCTGATCGGCGTCCTGCATCAGTTTCTCAGCTTCGACAAAGTTAATGTTGTGGAAGCATGGGTGAATGATGACGCGCTTCATGTATGTCTGTTTCTGCTTTGCGAGCTTCTTGTTCAGTTCCAGCCGCATGTCGCGCTCCTCTAACTCGTGATCATAGTAAGGATCCTTGGCGGGACGAAACTCGTTCTTTTTGTCTGTCAGATCGCTTGACTTAGAAGTGCAGTCAACGGAAAAGCGCTCCACGTCTATCTTGAGTATACGACAATGAATGAGCTGGCCCGCGCTGACACGCTCCTCTGGAATGGCGACGTGTTTGTCACTGAGGTTCTTGATGTGAATATAACCGGATAGGCCATTGTCCAAGCGCAGCTTGACTCCAGTGGCCTGCCCACAACACGAGCCCGCATCAAAATGATTCCACACATCGGACAACTCAGGGAAATCATTCTGATGACAGAATGGGCACTGCCAGAGGCCAGTGTCGTCGTTTCGCACGGGGTTAGCCTGGTCCAATTGATCGCCCTGCGGTTTGCGGCGCGAGATACCAACCACGACCGTGGTGATCAACTTGCCCACGTAGAATGTCTCCGGAGACTCTTTGGTGAGAATGTCAAAGAGCTCCTCGGCATTGGCGCTCGCAAACGGCGTGCGGAGATCTTTATAGCGGCAATTCAGCTCTGCGCGGATATCGTAGAGCGTGATACTTTTGTTGCCAAAGCCCTGTCGCTCCAACTCCTCAGCGAACGCGTCCAGATCAAGATCCTTGAGACGCTCAGGCGTTTCTAGAATTTCCTCCAGGGCTCCAGCAGGGTTGGCTCCCTCGTCGTCATCGTACTCCAATGCGTCTACAGCCATCTTGCGGGCCCACTCGTATGTCTCGGGATGCACGCGAGAACCGTCGAGAATCTCAACGTACGCCTCAGTACTATCGCCCAAACTATTGGTGTCGATTTTAACAAAACCAGAACAGTTGATGAATACTTTCGGGCCCATGTGGCAGGCGGTTACCAATTGTGTACGATTTTCAAGGCGTTGATTAGTCTGCTTCAGCACGCGCATCAATGCCTGACCTTTACGCGGTCCCAGCCCACATATGAACTGCACAAGGAAGCTTTTATGTGCTTGTTGCACCGCTAGATTGACATCAACGCCGACCTCATTAGTGCGGTTGACAAACTCCAGATACAAATTCTCAAGCAATTCTTCCTTTGCAACCTGCTCCTGCAGTGGGTGGTAGCGCAAGCTAAGCAGCTCTTCATCGGAAGTGCACAATTGCGAAAATTCAACGAGAGGATCCTGCATGCGGCGCGCCAGTGAGATCGCCTGCCGCAACAACTCGGGAAATTCGCGAAAGTCGGTCTCGCTCTTACGCGAATTGCTGTATACTTTAGCTAGCTCATTGTCGATTATCTCCACGGCGATCGAAGGGAACTGCTCGTTGTCGACAAGATCGGCGATGATACCTTTGAGATCCTCGACAATCATTTGCGCTTCTCGCGATTCGCCGCCCACTGCAATCACCTGCGGTTTCTTAGTATAAATGAAATTACGCAGTGCCGCCAGATCCGATTCCTTGAGGCGTTTCTCGTCGTCACGATACGAATTTTTCCGCTTGAGTAAGTGTGGCAAGCGCAAGTATTCGGAAATCTCACCATCATGATTGGCTATGCACGTGAACGCTGACTGCGAGTAGTCTGGTACGTATGCCACAGCCATCACGCGGATACCGCGCGACGTGTCCCACTCGTCGTCTTCTTCGTCGGCAAAGTCCACTTTGTAAGGTGCGACGCGGATCCAGTTGTACAATTTACGACAACACGCTTTTAGAACCGCTTCCTTTGCCTCATCAAGCAGTGTGCGCCGCAGTTCAGAGCGCAGATCAGGAAGAACATAGCGCAAGACAGCGCGCTCTACGCATTCCAGCCGCAATGCGTTCCAATCCTGCACGTTCTTGCTGAACTCGTCCTTAATGTACAGCTGCTTCGCTTCGTCAAGGTATGAACCGCTGGTGTTACCCTCGATGTGCTCGTCGAAGGTGATTGTGATTAATTTGTCCTCCTCAGCCATGGACAACTTGAGAAACTGCTCATGCACAAGATCACGCACTGGCTTACTCTTCACATATTTCATGCTGTAGCAGTTGTGCGACTCGTCTATCACCTTCAGACCCTTCTTAGTCGGCCTAATGGTGATCTTGGCGCGTTCGTAGAAAACCTCACGCATAGTTTTGCGTAAGAGAGGCTCACCGGCCAGCTGCATTGAAACCATAAGTTTTGCTGCCTGCAGAACCTCTTCCACAGTAGGAAAGTTAGCACACACGTATTCCTTGGCGAGTTCCATCGGATCAATGCACTCTTGCTCCACCTCGTGACGCTGATAGTTGTCACGCACATTCTCAGCGAAATGCTCCGGTGAAAGACCGAATTTCTTAGCCAGACCATCCAGACCAGCACGCATACACAACACGTAGTTGCTAGAGCGGTTGGCATACTTGAGCTTCTCCGGTTCCTGATCATCCGGCTCATCATCGACATCTTCGGGAGCCTCCGCCTCATCGGCATCCAGCCGGTTGAGACGTGCCTGTCGTTTTTCCGCACGGCGTGCCTCTCGTTCCTTAGCACGCCACGCAGCATGCATACCGGGCAGATCTCCGCCATAGTACAAAATAAAATGATTGTACAAATCTTGTAATTCCTTTTGTGTTTGAACATTGCGCAGCCGTTCTACGTCCGAGTCCTTCATGACACGTACGTTATCTGGAATAGGTGCGTCAGGGTTCTTCATCAACTGATCCAGCTGGTACGACCGCATTTTCTCAAAGAGAGTGAGGAGGTTTTGTTTGCGCGAACGCAGTTGACACCATTTGGCGTCAAATTTGTAAACTTTCCACAGGTCGGATATATTGAGTTCAGGCTGCACGTACTCCTTGCGGTAGAAGGCAATGAAGGGCACCTCAAGATGCTGGTTGCGCATGAAGTCCAAAGCTTTGCGGATTTTCCCGATCGTCTGCGGGCCTTTTTTCTGACGTTCGCGTGCCTCCGCACTCAAGTCGGCGTTCTGGTTCGACACGGGCGGCTTACAGAAGGCCTGCTTGTAGATCCATTCAGCCTCGTCGTCTAATTCGGTGGAGTCCTCCGGCACGGATGTCAGCGGCACCTCACGCAACTGCATGCGCTCAGGAATATCGGTGTTACGAATCTCATTATCCTGGTCGGTGAAGAAACCGCGTTTCAGCTCGCTTGGTTCGTACACTTCGAAAATAGATTTGCGTGTCGGCTTCTGTCGCGCTGCTTTCTTCGGTCGCTGCCGGCGCACTTCATCGTCTTCATCCACGTACTCGTCCTCCTCGTCTTCTTCATCCTCGTAGTCGTCTTGTTCATACTTGGAGAACTCATCATAGTCAAAATCAACGCCGAACGTCTCCTGTGCTTCTTGCAAAGCGCTGCAATTCAAAATAGTAAAAACAATGATTGGATGTCAATGTTTTGAGCCGAAATCAACTTACGCATCGGTGAATATAGGTTTGCGTTTCTTCTTCTTGTCAGCAATTGGCCGACCATCGTCGTCAACGATAAAATCATCCGTGTCCGAATACTCTCCCTCGTCTTCCTCTTCGCCGAAATGGTCAGGCTCTTGAACAGGCGCATGGCTACGCTCAGACCGCCTCTCGTCATCCTAGATGCATAAATAATCTTAAATTACACTCAATACTCAGCCAAGCAAAATGTAAAACGCAGCTACTACCTGTGTTTCATCTTTATCCTTTGGAGAAGCAAGAACGACGGAAACAAATGCATGGTTATGCGCAATAATGTCTTACTGACTAGAGTAAACAATATAAAACACTTACATCCTCGGAGAATATCTCCATGGCAATCGCGTCGCGATCTTGACTCTGGTCAGCATCATCTTCATTGTCACTTTCTTCATCTTGTATTCGTCGCAACCGTTTGAATCTCTGCAACAAGCATAGTTTACTAGGCATGAAACACATGCATGCATTATCAACTGACTCTTCTTTCCACTTTGACACCCAAGTTCTCCTCAATGAGGTCATAATCTTCATCTTCAAGTCGGTCGTCATATTCCTCATCATCGCTTTTCTTCCGTTTTTCACCTCCGGATGCATCCGAATCTTCACCACTCTCAATTTCTCTGTCATCAATAAGATCCTTCAGCTCTTCCCTCAGCCTTTCATCATCATCTGTGATAATATAAACATTTATCAAATTAGCTAGATTGCATGCAGTTGCCTCACATGGTTATAATTACCTTCCTCCTCTTCAGAGCTATCATCCATTTTCTTCGCACGCTTCAACTTTTTGCGTTCTGCTGAGGTCAGCTCCTCCTCATCCTACAAGCAACAATTAGAAAAAAAACAATCACCCAATCCCCATTACATCAAAAAAATAAGTTATAAGAGATTTAATAGCATGCATGAGGACAATCTGGAGTCCGTATCGGTCTTTAGCTCCAATTGAGAAATGCATATCAAAAATGGCATGCAGTGAGCAATAAATGAGCGGAAATGTCGCGGCTGGCACATACCTCGCTCTCCTCCGCTTCCGATTCGATGAAGTTCGACATTTTGCGCTAGCTTGCACGCTAGCGATCGGGACCCGCTGCTGCAGGGTTTCAATAGCTTCAAGCAGGCGGCGCGAAACAACCGTCTTCACTAATAGCACTCAACAGCTTACTTATTAGCTCTCCTATACACCACACGACGCCATTCGAGCCATGTATTCAGGCAGGTAGGTTAACGAATTTTCTGGATCACACACACCGTACACTTGGCAACGCTGCATACATTCATTCAAAGTCATCGTGCAAATATCCGCAAATGTAGTGTGTAACAAGATAGCTAAGGTATATTTTAAGGTATATAGCATTAGAGTTTAACTGAAATTATACATTTCACTTTAAAATAAATGTATTATTTCATACGGGATGAAAAAGAAATGCAATTTAAAAGCGCAGGCGTAACTTGACATTCGCGACACCGCGGCCCGCACGATGTGAAACGATGATGCACGGATTATGCATAATAGGAATAACACCTGAATAAATAAATAAATAAACTTTATAATCACTACAATGGCGAATTTGGATGAGAGGAAATAAGAATTGTGTTTATATTAAAAAAAAAATAGCAGTTTAAACATAGGTTTCTTGGATGTTCCAAGGTTGTGCAGAAGCAGAAATGCAACACTGCACAATGAATGTACAATTACCATCTTCGTCCTTTTCTCGTAACAGATACATATTCAATAGTTTTAGTTATAGTTTATTAACATTTAATTTCAAGTAAATAACTACAAAATATTTTGGTGAGCTTAAACTGTTGATCATCCTCAAAGAGTTTTCAGAAGTAGTATGCTTAAACCAGAAAGCACAACAATTTTTTTCAAGCAAATAGCAAAGTAGGATAAATCCTGAAGGATTGATCTGTTTTTTTGAATGTCTGAGTAGTTTGTATATCCACATTTTTATCTTGTTTTTTTTTTTAACTTGTCGCGAATTGATGAACCTCATATAAACCTGTATAATTACAGTCTCACTGCTGATGTAATATAAACTAAACAATTTTTCAGGAGATTGTTTCATGCTTAGTCAACCAGTACTAGTTCATTTTGCCGAAGCTGGCACATGCGGTTGATCACCCTGAATTTCGATAGATCCTTTCGCGTAATCATGCCAACTACCTCGTTGGACTCGTTAACAATTGGCAAATGACGCAATCCCAATGCTCGAAACAATACATAGATGCGAGGTAGCGACGTGTTCTGAAATCAGAAGAATAAAATTGTATATACTAAGTATATACTTAGAGTACATAGATATGATCAACCACTAACCTTGAGCAGGGTGTACGGCGAGTTGTTCATAAATGGACGTAGATCCAAGTGGAACCTCATGTCCTCGGGCAGGACCTGCAAGTCTTTCATAGCTATCTCATTGAGATAATAGTCACGGAAGGAATTCATCGTGATGGTTGACATCCACTCATCCTCGTGTTCGTAATACAGCTTGTAATAGAGAAGGAAAATGATCTGCGAGCGCAGAATCAACCCCTTTATGCGTCCTTTGCGCGCATCGCCAGCATCCCGATAGTCGCGCAAAATACGCATCCCCTCCTCCTCAACGATCGGAAACCCATTGTGCGTAGTCTTGTTGAGCATGGACCACAAGTAGCCTATGCGTTCGATACCTTTGACGCAGATTGGAGGTGCATTCATAATACCGGTCGCCAGTACGCTGTGAGCTAGCGGTGGTGGCTCGGGCGGCAGGAACGGGATATTCTTTACTTGAATGTTGATGTTGTAAATGCCCTCGGAGAAAAAGTCTCCGATCCACTTGGCGCAAATGAGCGTGATGATAATGGGAAAGCTGAATGAGATATTGTCGCTGGTTTCCATCATAATGACGGTGAGGCTGATGGTCATCCGGACAATGCCGCCCAGCTGGGCGCACGCGCCAATTAACGCATACTTTCCGCTGTCAACAGAGCCCTTCCATTCGGGGGGTAACAGCTCACGCACAATTACAGAGAGGAGTCTTCCCCACGCAGCGCCGGTTAACAGGGATGGTACAAAAATACCGTTGGAGGAAGACAGTCCGAATGTCAGGCATGAAAGGAAGTAGTAAGCCACTGCAAATGATATCAGGGAGAGATACTTGTAAGTACCTGCGGGATCATGCACAAGAGCATTGACAGACTTTTGCGGCGGGGCCAGCCACATAGTCCCAACCACGTTGGAGGTTCCCTTCTGGTTACCACACAGAGCATCTAGCGAGTAATCCTTGGTATACGGCCTATCGTTGCATTCGTTAACGTAGTATGTCATTGCAAAAGCAATGACACCGTGGAGAGCAGCGACAACGATGCCCTCAAGCACGCGGGCCCAGTTCTGGTATATAAATCGTTTACGCAGTTGAGACAACCGGATGTTCAACAGGTTCCACATGCATCCCATAACGCCCCCAATGCAGCCCATGAATGCGAAGATGGGCACCTCGTATATGGTGTAGGTGAAATCAACGGTTCCCATGTTGATTAGACTGGGGTGCTCCAGCTCACCGGGATGGCCCTTCAGCGCCGAGAGTAGGAAGTTTACGAAGAACTTGCTCACCACCGAAGTGAAAAAGATGCGCCATGTAAGTGTCTGGTTCCAGAAGGATGCGCCTTCCTCCAAGCTGAAAAGCACGCCGCCCACCGATGCGCCAAATGCAGCTGAGACGCCAGCCGCGGCACCGGCCGATACAAGATCGCGCTTCTCTTGATCATCGCGGAAGAACTTGTACATGTCCCATTTCCAGCCCCAAATGCTCACCTGTCCAGCCCCGACCAAGTTCGCGACACAGGCGCCCACATGAATCATAGGCCCTTCCTTGCCGCTGGCCACGCCGCCAATGATTGAGAATGCTAGACCAGCTGCCTTGATAACCAGTGTCTTGAGGCGTAGGATGCGTGGGATGTAGACGCCGTTGAGGTAGCACTTAACCAGGGGAATGCCCGATCCTGCTGCCATTGGCTCAATATACGTCACCAGAACGCAGCCAAGGGTGAAGGGCAGTGCATTCAGCATCATCCACATCAACATCACATAGTATTGCTGCTCCGTCTCATGTTCCTTGATCACTGCGGAAGAAAGCACAATCTAAACGTTATTATTCATGCTGGCAATAGCAAAACAAACTTACGTTTTATAAGAATCTCATACTTCTTCGTTATCATCATGCTGATGGCCAAATCGACGAGCGCGCCGACAAGTGCCGTGAAAATCCCAATTTGCAGAAACGCCAACCATTTCATCAGATTCTTGATGATTAGGTATCGATAGCCTCGCAGATCCTCCTCCTGGATGCGAAACTCGTTCTCCAGGAGGTCGTAGTCCAAGCTCTAAATAAAAACAGGCATAATCACATGAAACATGGGCTACAGACAACCATTTGCTTAAACGTACCTCGTATTTAGCAGACACGACATGCGGGGGGCCCTTCTCATAGGAGTAGAGCGTCGGCACATACTCGACACTGTCGAATGTCACCTGCGTGCCGGTGCGCGACTGTGAACATTATAATGATTAATACATAGGCGCGCTTATAACGCATATTTTGCCTTACCAATGTGGGTCCATGAGAGGTGCTCCGGCCCAGTGTTCGCCCTGGTATTTCCTCCGACATTTAGCCGAGATTCAGCGAAAAACGGAGGAGCACAAAATCACCACACAACACCACCACTGGCATGGAGTGTTATTTTATATTTGCAAGTTTCCCAGGCAGCAATGCACGAATTAAAAACAAAACAAAAACAAAAAACAAAAGCACCACTGGATGGGCACAGCCTACTTCAAAATTACAGGAACGTTAGATACATTAATCAACAAGTAAATGCAAGTAGGGTTTATCTCAAAGTTTGTATTATGCTAAACTTGGTGTTTCAGTGTTGCAATGTGTGTGGGTGTGTCAGTGTTCACTTGTGGTGCCTAATGTTAGATTCTTAACTTGCTAGACAGCAATCAGTAACAAAGAAGCACTGAATTACAATAAATTAAAATATAAAACATAAATTATTATTTCACACGCTGCGGTCGCCGAATATTCCAATCTCGCGCCCGAATGTAACATCATCCCTTTGGACTATACTGCAGATAGTCCTACATAAATATGTACACCGTTCGTATTTACATGCCAGATTGCAAGCGCTGCACGTGCAGCCTATTTGTTGATGGACTGCAAAGATGGCGATGATCTGCCTCGACTCGTATGCCGCCGCCTGACATTCTCCGTGCTGCTACGATACTCCGGTCGGCGATGCGCTAGCTTGGCCTCGAGTTGCTGCAAGAGAAAGCAACGCCCATCTACGATCAGTTATATTCGACGTTGAAGACGTGACAAGTCTATGAATACAAAGCGGCTGGTTCGGTGGTTAGTGTGTGCCCTGTGGAATGGGACGGGGTCGCATCGGGATGCTGAACGCACCTTGGAAATTGCGATGGCCGCGCGGGCGGCGGCTGGCAAAACGTCGTGCACTTCACCTGCCCGCAGTGCTCGCACAGGAAACGTGACAACTGCAAGCACAATTACACCCATGCACATGCTCACCAATGTACAACAAACAGACGAAAAATAAACAACAAAACATCGATCGAATGAGAAAATGTGCTGAATACGTTATGAAATGTACATGAATAGGTAATCGAAGCTCGCTACATTGCGCTACTTGAACAAAGTCATGTGAAAAGGATCGAATGAATGGGGTACATGAACGTTCCATCGGATGAGGAATTTCTCTAACTTGTAGCAAGGAAGGATGGCGAGGTTGCGACGTCCGGGTACGTCCTACGTGTCTGCCGCGGTGGAAACAATCCGATACTTACGCCGATCTTACGCATCAGGTCGCCGATAATGTTGAGCGCCAACACACGCGATGATGCCGTCATCGGTGTATCCAGCAAGGAAATCTTTGAGGTGGTCTCACCTGCAAGGGCATCGAGTTAGCAGCGTACGAAAAATCCAAAACCAACAAAGACCCAACTTTAACACAATCACAAACATGTAACCGACAGATGGGGTAGAAATCAAATAAGTTTTCTCATCGTATCCACAATTTATTTACAACAACTGCCACGAGTGCATGTCGTTTACAAGAAAGAGCGAAACATGGTTTATTGTGTTATAGTCGAGTCTTGTTAGGATTTGGTTTGGCGGTGAGCAAGGCGCGCGCCCGCCTAAAGGCACTAATACGAATTGATCACAGTTAAAATGTTACTGCTTAAATTAGTCAAGTTAATAATACGAATATAAAACTAGGCATTTTTGGAATGCTCGTCGGTGGCGCAAAGCTGGTTGCCGCACCTCTCTAGTGCCCAGCTGCTCAGGGGCTCGCGATCGCGAATGTTTTCGTACAAAAGAAGAAGTTTAAAAGGGCTTTTCTGAGCTTACGTTTCGTCGGCGTCGTTTGCGTCTCGCACTCGACCTTGAGTCGGTTCGAATCAACGAAGGCGCGGCTGGCAGTCGGCAAGCCATTCTCATTGCCGTTCACCGCCATCGTCGGAGGCGGTGGTGGTCGGTTAAGCAAGCGCTCGTTGTCCGGGCAGCGCTCTTTAATGTGTAGCTCCTGCTTGAGATCTATGAAGAAAGCAACATCACATTACATCATCTTCTAATAGTGTATAAAACGCAACGCAACGCGCAATTACCCCTGGTCTCGTCGACTAGTCGCTGTAGTTTCTCCTTGAGCGATTCCTTCTCGTCAATCTCCGACTCCAGAATGGCGTTGCGTTCAATCGCGTTGTTTAATGACGATTCGAATGCCGCCACGGTCTCGGCGCGCATTCGCTCCGCGCGTTCCAAATCATCGTTCTTCTGCTCCAGTATTCGCACAGTCCGCTGCAACTGCAGCTTCTCTTCTTTTAGATGTTCGGCTTCACTCTGGAGCTGCTCATTTTCGTGTACTGTTTGTTCCAGCTTTAACTAGGACAAGAAAAAAGGCAATTAGTATTACATCTTGCACAGTTTACACAATGTTTTACTTTTAAGGAATCCTTTTCCTTCTGTTCTCTATGGTGCATGGAGCGCAGGTCCTTGATAGTCTTTTCATTCTGTTCAATTGTAGCCTCGTACTCTTTCTCCAATTGTTCTGAACTGGATGTGTAGTCATCAAATTCCATCTGTAAAGCATCCTTCCTGCAATACAAACATCAGATAAGTGTTGATTTGAAGTAATCTGCTGCATTTGTAATGCTTATTAGCTTACTCGTTCATCAATCGCTGCACAAAATCCTTTAAGTACTGAATTTCTTCAAATTGTGTGGAAAAGTGGATGTGATCGCCGGAGTCCATGTTCGCTGGAGTGACTTGTGCTTCAAATGCGTGAAAAGCAGTACACCTCAGAAAACCTGTAGTCCTCTAATGGCTGGAGTGCATCTCAGCTGCAACGCGACACTCGATTATAAATCGGTAATTTCGGGCGCGCGAAAACACAGCAGCTGCCCCTGTGCACACTCAGTACCGCTTCATAAACGTGAATTTTGGATTCGCATGAATTTGGGAATCGATTGAAACTGACGGACGTGTTGATGCGCTGTTTTGCTTAGAGACGCGCTAGGTGACGGCGGCGATAGCGCGATTTCTAGCTCGGCAACAAGACCACTCGAAAATAAACAAATCGGTATTGATTGTGCGCACGCTGCTGGCATTGACTTGTGGCATTCCGAAGGAAAACCAACACCATCGCCGCCAGCGAAGCATACGAGCGAAAAGGTGGCACGTGTGAGTCACCGTCGCAGCATGCAACTGCCGCTTTCGGAGGAGCCCACTGGTGGAATCATATGATTACAATCGAGTATGTAAACGACTCACTGACATAGTTCACGAAATGAAGGCTTCGCGAAATAACGCGCCACAAAAAACACTACACACCAACAGCCTAAAGTGCTCGATCTACATACTTACGCAGCGATTATTGCGATCCACAGCGCTGTCTAGCGCTCGTCGTTGTTTACTGCTGCTAGTAACTTGGAACTTTGAACAATATCCACTATATCACGCTAAGAAACAGGCACTCTGCACCACGGAACATATGCAAGGTCTGCAGCATAGCATAGAGCAGCGTAGAGTTCGGCTGCGCTTGCCTACTTAACGCTCACACACTACACAAACTACAACGCAAATTGCCGCAACCCGCAATTCACGCGGGTGCAGTTGTACATATAATTTCTTCATGACAACCAAGATATTCGAAATAATGCAAATGACCAAATACATATTTGTCGAAACTAAATAAAAATAGATAATACTACTACTATTTTAGGCAGGTTCAAGATTATTCAACATTTCAGTTGTTTGAATTCGACCATAACCGTTTGTTGGTTAAATTCCTACCACTTCATTCTTATTAGATTCTGTTATTCTTCGTGCTGATTTACTGCGTAGTTATCCGCAATGCACGCCTGTTGTAGAGCAATTGGACTCAAATTCGCAAAAGTAAATCATTACTTTCTTTTTCTTATCAGTGAAAATGATATTGTATTAATGTAATTATTATAGCCTTTGCGAAAATTTTCCACCAATATAACCAATACCGACAACATTCCATCTCGAGCGTTTCTTTATGTGCCTGCATCCGATACAAGGAAGCTAGCAAAAGCTTACGACCTGAAAGTTGATTGCCTGGTGTTAAACTGTGAGGATGGCGTTGCTCTCAACCAGAAAGTACATTAAAACATGCATGGATAGCTGCTTCTTGCTAACCACACAACATTTTTACACTTTAAGGATGTAGCTAGGAAAAATGTGTTGGATATACTTAACAATGACCAAAGAGCAAAATTTGCCGCAGATATCGTAAGCGTGCGAGTGAATGATCTGGCCACACCATTTTTTGAAGATGATTTCAAGTCAATTCTGACTGCAAACCAGAAACCTGAAATGATCATCATACCAAAAGTAAATGATCCAGCAGAAATGTCCAAAGTAAAGTATAGACAACCCTCTGTAGTCTTGATATTGCACATAGACTTTTGTAGATTGCTGGAATCTTCCACAAGTACAAATCAAATCATATACCAGACATTATCATCTGCATTGAGAGTGCCAAAGCAGTAATGCTGCTGCAAGAAATCTGTGCAGAGGCTTTCAAGCAAGCAGATAGATGTAATTTCGCGCCGGTCGGTCTACTTTTCGGCGGAGATGATTATTTAGCCAGTATCGGGGCGACGAAGACGTCTGACCACATGGAAATCATCTACGCACGGCAGAAACTCGTCAACGTGGCGAAGGCATTTGGCTTACAAGCGATAGACATCGTCCACATCAATTATAAAGATCTGAACGCGCTGGAAGAGCAGTGTAAGCAGGGAATGAGAATGGGATATACTGGCAAACAGGTTATTCATCCAATGCAGGTAGAGACCGTTCACAAATGTTTCTCGCCGAATTCCGAGCAGATTGAATGGGCGACGGCGCTCATCAGTGAATTCACCGCTCACGAAGCAAAAGGCGCGGTAAATCAGCAATTTATATAATTTTTGACGTGGAGAAATTGATTGGGATTCTTTCAGGGTGCCTTCACATTCAGAGGGAACATGATTGATGCTCCTTTAATGAAACAGGCAAGAAACATCATCAAGTTAGCAAACAAGTAATTGTATCTTAATATTTTTGATTTGACTTTGAATGCAATTTGGTCTCAAGACAATGAAAAAATAAAGTTTTTAGATATTGACAATGACTTCATACACATGCATGGAATTCTTATAGGAATTATATACTCTTATAAACAGCCCCTGTAATTGTCCCCGACCGTTGTATAATGCAGATCTTGTTGTCTGACTCAAGTGTTATAACTGGTGCTCGATTATGTGGCTCCAGTTTGGATGCTTGTTCGGCAATCGCGCCGAGAATGCCAGCGCTTTCCGTGGATGCGTTACCTTTGGCTAAAAACACTCATTTTCAAATGAACAATCAATGCAGTTTAGATAAATGATACCTCCGAGACAAAGACCCTGATGATCCGCAAAAATACAGCCCAAGACTTGAGGTACTGCCATGCTGGAATTACAAGATTGAAATTACAAGATACATTTATTGATCTTTAGAGATAAATATGAAATCAACTAACGTTTCGTCCATAACTCGTTCTAATGGCTTCTCCATTGTGCTGTGTTTAGTTCAGATTGTTTTTAATTAGATACTTAAACAATTGTCAACACCACTCTCAATCTATTACAACCACTGACCCACAGCACTGACCAATGTGTCAAGCAAAATTGTCCGAGCCTCCTATTCCGCACTTCAGTCCTTTCAATTCTCAGCTGATTTGGTAAATATATATCGTAGGCAACCCATCGTACGAGTTTGAAACTGGCAAATAATATTATGAAGCTTGTTATATTTTTACGAATTTATTTATTTAAATATTCAATTACTTTTCGCCAACTTATTTAGAAACCAGGCCAATTTGAACAATTTGAAGATTTGGGAAATTTATACAAAACAACTGCACGCGTGAATAAGAAACACCTCAATGTATCAGTAGAACCAAAGAGAATCGCATGGATGCCGACGTCGTTCACAGGATTGATGCAAATTTCATTTGTGTGATATAATAGAGGGCGCTACTTCTGATTGGTTGTCATGACAACGCATGAATGTTTTATGTTTCTTTTGTTTATTTGAATCTTTTGGGCAGAGACGCGATCGCTGTGTGTGTGTGAAAAAGTTAAAGTCTGCAATTCCTTGAAGAACATCAACAAAACCGAACATGGCTCGTACGTATTCTACGTCAAACTCCTAAAGAATAATTCAATTTATTGCATTTGTCACATTTGTAAATTTGAAAAATATGTTTGCAATACGAGATTGAGACAATTGCAATGAAAATAGCATATCTCAAAGAATAATGTAATCAATCCATTTATAGCGACTCCTCCACGCAAACCGACTTCATCAAATCCGCAAATTTCGATCGTACCATTGACTGCCTTAAAGAAAAAACCTGCGGAACACCCTGCCGAACAAGTATTATCTTTGACAGTGGCGAACAAGCCAACCCCGATGACTTCCCAGCAAGCTCAAGGTCAAAACATCAAAGCAGCGGCAAAAGAGAACAACCAAACACAAAGCGGTAGGACGAAGCGTCGTGCTAAAAAACCCGCCCGATCACTACCTGAGTTGCCCGCTCTCATATCATTGAAACGCATTAAATTATTGAAAGTAGTAAACCAAACCACCACTTCGGCAGGACCTGCAGGAACTGCATCTAGTCAAAAACAGGCCCTTGCACTGAAGGACGTACGAGAAGTGGGTATCCAAACTGACGAGATTGATTATAACAATAATTTGCTAAAGAAGGTGATTGAAACAAATGAAATGACAGCCAGGACATTGAGTAGTATTGAGAACTTTGCCAAAAGATTAATCGCAGTAAAAGAACAGAAGGTTGCATCCGCGGGGAGTAGTCAGGTTGATTTGAACAACTCTTCGACAGAAGAGAATAAAGAAAATATGTAAAAATTATATGGTTTCTGTTAATGTGCGCAAAGAATCTTTTTTAAACAAATAATTTGACTGCATTTATATAAAGATGCTAAAAGAAAAAGTGCCGACATTTTGGAAAATCACTATTTAAGTCGTACTTTCCAAAACTGTCCTTTTATCTTATAACTTCTAACTAGTACTTTTTAACTAATTGATATGTAAGATTTTGTGCAATGCTAAAGCATTATTTCTGGCATTAAAAGTTGACTAATCTTCTCCTTGCGCATTAATCAAATATTACTATAAAAAAGTAATAATTCGTTCAAACCGATAAGTTTACAAAAGAATAGTATACCCTTTTGTTCTAATCTCTCTAAAACAATAAGCACATAAAAAACCCACTCTTACATTTCGAATAAAATAATTAATTCGCGATTTGAAACAATCAAAAGATTTCCTAAATAAACTTTGTTTGATTTTTCCATTTTACTGGCTTTTTACGAGTTTCAATAGAAATGCTTCGATTGTTCGTGTAGTGACGAATTGTACACAATTTTGTGATCCTTTGTTCGGCAGCGTTTTGCGACATGCTTTCGCGGTGTATTTAAGCCACGCATCCAGGCTGGTAAAAACACTTCTGTGGTTTCCTGCACAGTCAAACGATAAGCAATCAATTTTCAAGATGAAATTGTACGCCATCTTCCTGTTGTGCGCACTTGCAGTCATCGTGCACGTGCAGTGGGCGGAGGCTAGGCCCGATGGTGACACCGCCGAAGAAGGAGATGACGCCGCTGCCAGGCAGGATGATGAGGACAACGCTGAGGATGCTGAGCGCAAACATGCCGAAGAGGAACCTTGCGATGAAGAAGAAGGCCCCGCCGCGCACCAAGATATGGAAAACGCAGTCCTGGATGCCGTGGCAAAGCAAGAGGAAGAGGCAGAGGCACAGCCAGAGAGCCAAGAATAGCAACACTAGCCGCATCAATTGTAGTTAGCGCTTGCGTTTTTCTCATGTCTTGAAATAGGTTAAATAAATATATAACCAACTCGAATCTTTGTGTGTGATTGCGAATTTGAATCCTTCCATTTAATTTTGTTCCAAAAAATATTTAAAAATGAATCCACGTCGAATAAGTGTTAAAATATAATAAAACATAATAAAACGTAATAAAACATTTGCTTATCTGCGCGCCTCCACCAACTCTTTCGCTGATATGCAAATATCTAAGCTGAGAGAGTATTAAATGCTGCGTCCTGCAGTGTTTTCTGTCAGTTGGAAATCAACAACAAAACTTCCAGTATGCGGCATTTAATTGTGAATTTGGCGATTATTCTGGCTGTTGTATTTATTGCGGCAGCCCAGGAAGATGAAGCAGCTGCTGACGCCTCTGAATTAGCAGCTGATGATGCAGAAACACGCGATGATGAAGCCGAAAATGCAGATGCTGAGGATGCAGAAGCACGCGATGGAGAAGCAGATGATGCAGATGCAGAAGATGCAGAAGCACGCGACGATGAAGCTGACGATGCAGAAGCACGCGATGATGAAGCAGACGATGCAGATGCCGAGGATGCCGAAGCACGCGATGATGAAGAAGAAGATGCCGAAGCACGCGATGATGAAGCCGGAGATGCAGAAGGAGACGATGCAGAAGCACGCGATGAAGATGCAGAAGATGCAGAAGCAGAAAATGCCGAAGCAGATGATGCAGAAGCAGGCGATGCAGAAGCAGAAGATGAGACAACCGCTGAAACTGATATGACTACCGAAATGACAGCAACTGACGAAGAAGCTACTGAAGCTCCCGAGGAAACCGACGAAGGCGACGAGGAAAATGCAGATGAGCCTACAACCGACGCGCCAGAAGACACAGAAGACGAAGAGGTAACCGAAGCAAATGAATCTGATACATCAGAGCCACCAAGCACCGAAGATGATGCCACCGATGCGACCGATGCCACCCCAACAACGATGCCGAAAACTGAGGAAGATATTGAAAACTGGACCGACCATTACTTTACAATGCCGCCTTGCTGGACTGCCCTCGACATTTCTACAATTCAAGCGTTGCCAAGCCCAACGGAGCCATACATTATTTTCGATTTGGAAACGATTCTGCGAAAAATGAAGCTGCAAAGAGACTACCAAGTCCATCGCTATGGTATTTCGGGTTTCACTCCAATGTTTGTAATGCCACGTCTTTCAGGCTAAATGTTTTAATTGAAACCCACACTGATAATAATAAATAAATCGCATTTGATTTTATTGGTTTGATTACTTTAAACTTTAATATCAATTAAGTTAAGTTATCAAATACGTTCGTAAAAAGTGTGCAAGTCTATAGAATTGATTAGAAATTGAGTGCGGATTGTTCTATTGTTCGAAATTATGAAACAAAGAACAAAGGACCATAAGAAGCGCAGTTAAAATCTATATTTTGCACAAACGGCTTAGAAAAAGCTAAGAGTGCTTTTCGGAGCTTATTAAGTTAATGTTTGATCATCGCGTCATACCATGCACGTTCACATATTTACCATGGTGATTGCCATCGCGAGTGGTGCGCTTGCATCCAATTCAGGTATGATATTATAATAATAAATAATAATTGTTGTGTTTAATATGAGCAATTTTTCAGAGGAAAGCGAATGGCACTTCTGTCGCAACGGCTACAATGTTGTCAAATATCACGAAAACAACACAATCGTCGACGAGTACAAGATGGAGTCCAAGTTGAACCTGCTGTCTAATCATCTGTGGACGAAGATTCTCATCGACGTGAATCACTTCGCTAACATCGGCGGCTGGCACAATAGACGGATTGACGTGTGGAAGCGTTGGCAGACCTACTACGGCCAACAGGACAGCACTACAAGCACGAATTAAAATGATTTTGATTGAAAATGTAATACACACACACACTGTCTGCAACATACGATAGTTTATGTGTAATGAGTACATGAATATACAATGTACATATCAGATTGACGCTTTTTTACCCCTTGTAACATGTTAGCAAAATAGCATTTCTTATTGCAAAAGGCGGCGGATGAATCGCGCGGTGATGCGCGCGCGCTCACTGCGTGGGTAACGGCATAATTTCGACGCAGCCGGAATTGAGATGAGGTTCCTGGTGAATGTCTGAATATACGCGTAACAAAAATAATTTATATTTATCAAAAATACTCATTGCCCGTGCCCTGCCGCCGCCTTCTCCGCGCGCAATTAATGTATGTTTGGTATTCCTTTTAGTACAGACACAGACGACTTGACGAAGTTACGCACACCTATTTTTATAATTGCAATCAATACTTTGGCGTATTTCGTATTTACCACAACAACTTATTCGAGAAAAAAACAGCAAAGATAAATATACAATCAAAAGTAGTTGTTGACGACCCAGTTAGTAATGCGTGTTGAAGCATAGAAGACCGCAATATTACGTATCAAAAAGTACAAAACCAAAAACAGACCGATAAATAGAGCTCGCAGAGCGAGCATATACGTGGAAACAATATCCATTGCTAATGTACAATTCTCTATGTACATCATGTTTCTTAAAAGCCACTGTTGCGCCGCGCAACAAACGAGGAGAAGGTAACCAACGAAAGGAAAGAGTTCGGAAGTCATGGTAAACACGAGGGCGTGTGGTGCTGGTGAAATCGTTTGGTCCCGGTCCAGGGTGGTCATGCGGGGTGTGTGTGTGTGTGGAGGCGGCTTAATGCCGCTGAATGGGCGTCACTTTCTTGAGAACGATCGTGAATGTGAAGGAGTGAGCGGGAGATGAGTGGGTGGTCGGTGGGGCGGAATGATGCATGGGGCCCGGGTGCGCTGGGGGCGGGTGTGTGTGATGATGATGGCTGTGGTGCGGCGCGCCAGTGGCCGTATGCTAATTGGACGTCGAATGCTTGCCCTCGGAGGACGCCAGTTCGCTGGAGCCGCTCGAGCTCAGCGTCGTGTTCGAGCCGTACGGGTCGAGGGAGCTCTGCACGGACATGGAGCGTCCTTGCGCGTTGCGCCTCACTCGATTCGGGGACAGCTTTCCGGGGTCGACGCTTGCCGGGTCTGCCTAAAACAAGCGGCGGCTTGAAAGACGAGCCTCGAGGTATGTGGATGGTGTTATAACCTGGTAAGCCAGTGCGTTCATGATAATGCTGTAGGGCACCAGGCCGAGCGGATGGATCTCCCGCATCAAAACGTTTGCGGGTATCTTGTGGAATTGGATGTACTCGAGGAAATTGCCGATGACATCTTTCAGATTGGTGTTGGGATTGCTGTCGCAGTATTTCTTGCCCCACATGAGTGCGGCCTGGAACTTGGTGAATTCATCCGCTTGCAGTTCATCGCGTGCCAGAATCAACCTGACGACGTGTTGCGGCAGAAGTGTGAAGGAGCCCAGGTTGAGCACTTCATTGCCATGTTCGTCAACAAATTCCAACACCTAATACATAATCATATATTGAAGTGAGTAGTTAAGGAAATAAATATCAGCGATGTGTACCTTCTGCACCAGCGACTTGGTGCACTTATACTGTATGTATCGTTCGGCTGATGCCAGCAGGGCGCAGACAGTATCAACGTTAATGCAGCACTGAACGAATCCGGCGCACGCTCGCCGCAACTCATCCAGGCCGTAGTAGTCTGCCGCGTTCATTACGCCTAAAATCACAAAGGTTCAAGGGACGCTGCGCTCGCGGAGCTAACGAAGCATGCATGCGGATACTCACCTAGCAGTGTGCGCGGTTGGAGGGTGACGCAGCCGGTGTGGATGTACTCGATGAGCTGGCGGAACACGTCTGGTTCAAACTCCTCGATAATGAGCGTCTGGTGCTGCTGCGACTGTGGCTATGCAAGAATACATTAGTAACGCGCCCGGCACGTGCGCCACGCGGGTCGCGTGTGTGGCGGTGGGCAAATCACATTACCCTTGCATGCACAGATATGTGGGGATGCGAGTATGAGACTATGCGAGCATGCGGCATTGAGTCATCTGCAGTTGATCAACGCACTACGTGGATGGGTGCGAAATCGATCTCAATGGCTACGTATAGTGGAGAGAGCAGTGCCTACGCTATACTGAATGAGTCAAGTGAAAGAACACGCACGCATGTAATAGATTATTCGGAAATTCGAAAACATGACAAAGCTGAAAACGCAACGCAATTTTAAGATCCGTTTGTGAAGATAAAATATAGGACGAACACGTTGGTGTTTTTGGTGCCTGCAATGTTAATCCAGAGGTTTGCTTTAAGTCAAATAATAGATTCAGAGAGGGTTTCGAAGTACAACAGCTCCACAGTAGAAAAAAACAATTTTTGGTTTGCATTCCCCTAGAAAAATTAGTTTATCTCTTAGATATTTTAATTTAAACGAAAACAGACTTTTGCATTTTAATCAAAAACTATGTAACCATTTATCAGATCATTATTGGTGATAAGATATTCAATAGTTTTGACGTGATAACGTCTTTAAAATCGTTTTAGGGTGACATGTTCAGAAACTTGTGTCACGAGGCCTCCGATCGCAGGTATAACGAGAGAGAGAGAGACGGACCGATCTCCCGTCTCATCTCGAGCGCTGCCAGTCATTCCGTGAAACTTGTCACGCGGAATCCACACGAGCGGAGGCAGGCATAGCGTTCGAGTGAGTTGACCGATCTTCCGTCTCTCTCACTCTAGCGGCATACAAACGAATGGAGATTTTCTCGTGCGGTTAAGTTTTCGTTGAATATTTAACAGTAAAACAAAATGTGAAGTGCAAGTGAAGTGTTACAACAATTGCAACAAAAAAAACTTATATCACCAATAAGACGTTATCACGTAAACATCTCGATCGTAAACCTACTTTACAAACAACCATTTTTTTTGAATAAAATGCAAAAATCTGTTTTTGAAAAAACTGAAATATCTAAGAAAATACTAAATGTTTAGCATTGGTATCAATACTATATTAAAGAAAAATTAATTTTTCATCGTAGGCGCACTGTGGTTTTTAAATAATTGCATTTCTTTAAGAATGAAACTTAAAAAAACTTGTTTTTAGTAGCGCTGTTGTGTACCGAAATCCACTCTTAAGTAGATCTCTAAATCTGTGCCGAAAATGATGAACTCTACTGATTCACTTCAATTTTGTAATAAACTACCAAGTTTACTTTTTGAATGTATCACACTCAACACAATATACGTATGTACAAAACGCAAATGAAACAAGTGAAGACCACTGATCTAAATAAAAACAGATTGGGTCAACCTGATCTAACATTTTCGGCACCAATTTGATTCATTGTGTTGCCCCGCAAATAATCGCATATCGGATACAAAATAAACGTATGACGGAAGAGTCGGACGGCCGAGGAAGGTTACCTCTTGGATGGGAGCCAACTGCTGTGTGTAGCCTCTCTGAATTGGGTGCACAACATCGCTAATTAGTTAAATCTGGATCAAAAAGAGGCGTCGCGATGCGGTGACGCGTGCAGCGTCACGCCTCGCGTGGGGCGGGGGCGCAGGGCGCAGGCCTGCAGCGGTAACTCTACAATTACCTGTTGCGACGCATTCTGTAGATTCAGCAGCGGCTCGGAGGAGCGCTTCAGGAACAGACGCAGCTTATTCTCGCGCGGCGCCGCCTCCTTCTTGCGTTGCGGGCTGGGGGCCTGAAAGTGGGACACGCGTGAGTTTCACCTCTCCAGTGACAATTGACTTGTTCTTTGCATACCTGATAAAGCATCTTGTGGAAAACACGCGAGCGTGCAGCCAGCACGGCCTTAACGGCGCACACCGGCTCCCTGGTGTCGCCGACGAGGAACGTCACATCGCACAACTCCGGCATGGACGCGAGGAACTTCATGTCTTCGGCGAGCCCAGTCTTGTTCTCGAAGGTGCTTAGGTCGGGCTCGGCCTCCGCCATCGCGTTGTAGGTCGGCAGCAGCAGGCTCTCCGGCATCTGAAACATCAAAAGCGCATGAACTCTTATCAGACGCACGGAAACGAGTGGTTTGCGGGTTACTGACGAATGCGGAAGTTACGCGCGACGCTGCAAACAATAAATGTTTAAAGGTGTGTCATAGCATGAGTGCAAGTTCCACGTGTTCATTTTTGCGTGACGCCTTGGGGAGTTGCTGTGTTTCAGCGGGGCATGCATGAAGGTCCCAAGTATAGGCCAAGGACATTTCTTTCCAGGCGCAAAAAGTCGCATCCAGCTGTCAATTCTGTCAAGGACCAGCTTCAGTTAATATGAAAAGCAAAAATTTGCAAACTTTTTTAACTGCAAATGATAAAAATTTAGTTAAATGATAAAAAACTTAAAATTTAATATAAATACTCTTAAAAAATGGTGTGGTTTAATAAAAATGATTGTTAATTACTTTGAGCGTGTGAAGTTGTAAAATTCGGTTAGGAGATATAGCGCAATCGATAAACGTACCTGTTGATTTCCAGTGAGTTCCCACGAGAAGGAATTGATGTAAAATAGCGTTCGTAAGATGAAAAGCGGTGAATGTTATTGCTTTGAGCGCGACTTGCGATGATGATTTTCGACCTGTTGTCGAAGTGCGGAATTATTATCGAAAAAGGCGCGACATACCGAACACCGCTAACATTCCTGCAGCCGTCGGGGGTGCACTTGTCCAGCGGCAGCAACACACACGAAGCGAATGCGAGAGGACTGCGGGCCGAGTCCGCTCCATGCCGTACTTCGCATGCGTCGTTCTAACGATTGCGGGAGCGCGCATCCGGTGATAACAGACCTCCAAAATCCATGAATCACATCTGTTTTAGCCGATTATCTTTTTATTAAATGTTGCGATTGAAAAATATTAACAATGCATGGTAATGATCTGATCCTCAGGCGACTATTACGCCAATGAATGCTGAGAGTAAGGTGACAAGAATGTTGGCGGCGAGTGACGGGTGCGCGCGATCCGTGTAGAACTTGTAATTGCATAGATCCGACGAGCACATAGAGCAGTTGCCACCCCCGGCAAGTGCGACAAGTGCGGTGCAATTGCCGTTGATGCCACAGTATCTGTCCACTTCATTCGTTGGTTTTTGGAAGTACACACAGAAGAAGAATCGGGGATCGCAACTTTTTGCCGATTTCAGGTAGCTGTCTTCACAGTTGGTGCAGTCGTAGCATCGTAGCCGAGGCTCTATGTAGGAACATATCTGAATGTTAATGTTTCATTAGGAAAGGAACACTTACCGAATGCGTATAATTCGACAAAGAGCAAAATGTTTAGGAGCAGGAAAGCGCGGAACCATTTCGGAAACATCGTGTTATTATTGGAATTTAACTTAAATTGAAAGAATAACGTCAATTTTATTTTATTATTGATATTATTATTGTCATGGTGATATCTATTCATAATTTCAATAAATAGTAACTATGTTTATCAGAAGATAGAACATTTAAATACGATATTAGCAGGCAAGGCAAATTTTGTGACGCTGTTTTTTTTGTTGTGAATATTTTCGAAAGTTTTGAAAAGTTTCTTTGGTATTTATGTCCGCCCAGCTTCACACGAAAATGTATCACTTCCGTTAAATTCAAATCAGTTATATTCTGCATAATTCCTTGTATTGACTGCTTTGATGTATTGATAGTGATTCACCTGTTCACAGTGATAACTTTATTTTTTCGACTTCCACTTTTAAAGCGTCAGTTTTTTCACATTTTAAACACAAAAAGTGTTACTTTAGACGCGGATGATCAAGGCTGTGACTAAAGTACTTTAATTACGGGCTTTAGTCACGGGGCGGAGCTTGCGGGCGCTGCTTCTGCTCTTGTCGGCGCGGCACGGCATTTATAACCTTACATTTCCCAGTAGTGTGCGAGCGTTAGATCAGATTTAAAATGAAAAGTTAAATTACAAAACTTCAACGTGGAAATAAATTGAAAAAATAGCGTAAGCATAACATGACTAAATGTTGTTAAACACTTGATTAATTAAACGCTCGCTACGCTCGTTCTCATTTAATCTCGTGACTAAAACTCTCGTTTGACCACTTGATACTTAATATACTATTTTCTGTTTCCACCTTAAAAGTGCCACTTTTCCTACGATTTCGAAACACTGGCATTTTAATCACCACCTGCCAAGGGCGTGACTAAAGTACTTTAGCATTTCCCAATAGTGTGTGATTTATGCGTTTAGCAACTCATGTATACACAGTATACCGTCCAGAATATTTTTAGAAAAATTAAATACGCGCTGCAAGTAACGCAAGTAACAGTGGACGCTTATCAGAAACTTTGTAATTATTTACAGGCAAATAAAATGGTGCTAATTAAATAATACCAGTATGTAAAGTTATAAAGTATACATATTGCTAATACGTATGACACATTCGTTCGTACTTGAGTCATTACATACCAGAATGTGCTCGGCATTTTTGCTTTATGTTTCTTTCATTAATCGAATTATATTACGGCCGATTATACCTGCCGATACAATAAAAAAAAATAAGTAAAACTATTTTTCTTAGTTAATAACTTAGTTAATAGGTAATTTGATTACCTATTGCTAAATATACTTATACCGACGTAACAATCACCTGATCTCCGATATTTTCAATTGAAAAAACAATCACGCAATCCCATTATTCTACGTACATATCATCAAACGCATAAACACAATGTACTCGTACCTAGAACGTGAAAATTTCCATCGTAGGCCACACTGTAAAAAATATCAAACAAACATATTGCTTCCAATCAAAATAACAAGCGAGAATGAATATAAAAAATAATCCAAGGCATTGTATTCAATCGATGTCATTACCACATTAAGTTTCGAGTCACATCATTCGCCTCAAGTAGGTAAATATCAACGTACCTGGCTTGTGTGCTAAAGCTGACGTGTTTCTGGTATTTCTTCGAATTTTATATTAGTGTTATAAGGAGTCGGTGTACAATAAAGCAAACCAACAACGACGAAAATCGTGTCGGCGTGCCAATCAACTTCAATTGAGTTCATCAAAGACACTTCGCGGCCCCGTTACAAACCCTCTCGAAATCTCGGCGTTTGTTTGTGGTGCGACATCCAAGCAATGTGTAGAACCAGAAATAACCGACAAATAATGACTTGCTTTGTAAATCATACACATATAAATAAATATATTCCGGTAATCACATCAACATTACATCGTTGATATTATGTAAGGCAGATTATGATTACGCGACGCAGGTGGACCAGCGCAGTGATGAATTTTGCGAACTGTATTGTCCGGCACATTCCGTCGTACTGTTTAACGTAAGTACGTACTCAAACACACCATTTAATGTATGAAGTAAAAAACAAGGACGTCCACGCAGCCCGAAGCGACAGCTCGGTAATTTGCCATGTTCGATTTAAACACGGAACTGTAAAAGTCGGTTATTCCGTGTCTCAGCTCTACCATAGTTTATCCGCCGCTCTGCCGGATCATTTGCGATTCTGTGCTGAAAGCTGGAAATTTATTACATTGTGTGATGAGAAAAGCGCGTATCTTCAATGGAGTGAAAGAAGTGGTGCCGATTTTAGGATGGCTGCCGCATTACAATACCGAAACAGCTTTGGGTGATTTAATTGCTGGCATTACAGTCGGATTAACGTTAATTCCACAGAGTATTGCTTACGCTGCTCTCGCTGGGTTAGAACCACAGGTGAGATTTTTGATTCAAGCTTTTTCAAACATTTTTTTTTTTAGTTTAAAATAATGATGAAAATCTTTGATTTTTCTGAATTTGTTTTCAGTATGGATTGTACTCATCACTTTGTGGCGGTTTCATTTACGCTTGTTTTGGAACCGTGAAAGATTTAAACATTGCTCCGACCGCACTCATATCCTTATTAACATACTCATACATCAAAGATACATCTTCACCAGAAGTAGCAATATTCCTTTGCTTCTCCGCCGGACTTCTACAGTTTCTCTTCGGTGTGTTCAAGTTGGGATTTCTGGTAGACTTTGTGTCTGCGCCGGTTGTCTCCGGCTTCACCTCCGCGGGTGCCATCACCATCGCCGCTTCCCAAGTGAAAAGCATGTTAGGGTTGAAATTCCGTGCTGAAAGCTTCATCGAAGTGGTCTACCATGTCTTCGCAAATATCACCAAAGCGAAGCTGGGTGATACGGCTCTCAGTCTCGTATGTTGCGTGCTTCTCATAGGTTTGCGCGAAGTCCGTCGCTGGGGTCTGGCACCGTCCGTACCCAACGCTAGCAGGAACAAAATTGCCATTTGGTTCATCTCGGTAGGACGCAACGCGCTGATCGTGATCACAACGTCGGTGTGCGCATACTTCCTGCACAGCGATGTTTTCACGCTGACGAACACCGTTCCGGATGGTCTCCCACAATTTGCGCCGCCCTTCAAACTGGCGGATGTTGGCGAGCACGTGCGGCAGTTGTACACGGGGATTCTTGTCGTGGCGTTAGTAGCGATATTAAGTAATATGGCGATCGCCAAATCATTCTGTAAGTACATAGTCAATTATTTCTGAATTGATAGTTTGTAATATATAATAGTAACCTATAATTCGGATCGATGTTTATTTTTAGCAAGTGGAAAAGTTTTGAATGCATCTCAGGAAATGTCCACGCTCGGATTGTGCAATATCGTTGGATCATTCTTCGGGTCGTTTCCGGTCAACGCTTCGTTTTCACGAGCGGCGCTCAACCATGCCAGTGGGGCTCGTACTACTTTTGGGGGTATTTACACCGGTTAGTTTCGGCCTAAATTTAAAATTCAGTCAGTAACGTCAGATTACAGAGAATTAGCATAAAATTTTAAGTTTATTGCCTGTCTTAACTTGTTGTAGGAATCATGGTGATTTTATCTCTTACATTCTTAACCAAGTATTTCATCTTTATTCCCAAAGCTGCTCTGGCGTCAGTCATCTTTTGCGCAGTTATCTACATGGTAGAAATTGAGATAGTGAAGAATTTGTGGCAGACGACTAGTATGAGAAGTAATCACTCACGAAACGATATTGTTTTATAACATTTTCTTATTTATTTTTAGGAATTGAACTTATACCATTAGCAGCGACATTCCTATGGTCTCTGGCTGATTCGATCGAGCGAGGAATACTCGTGGGCGTGGTTGTGGATCTCCTTTTAATAGTTTGGTTTATCTCGAAACCAAAAATTAAAGATGAAATTGTTGTCATGGTAAAAATATCCAAATTCACACGCTTGCACATCTGATTTTATTTCTTAGGATCATATCAGTTACCTCCAACTGGCTTTAGTTGGTAGCCTTACTTACATATCAGGAGAATCTGTTCGTGAGAAGACTCACCGTGTCGTGAAGAAGTGCCACAACGTAACAGTCACAGACTCCGGCCCGAACGCAAACAATCCAGAAATAAAATGTTTGCTCATCGTTTTTGATTGCAATAAGCTGCAACGAGTCGATTACAGTGCAACTAAAGTATTACATTATATTTAATTTATTGTTAAATTACTTATGTTAATGTATTAATAATATTAATATTTGTTTTAGGCGCTGGGGGCACTCATGGCTGATTTTGTAGAAACCAATCGAAACTCGAAGGAAAAGGTCGAGATTGTGTTTCTGGACTTGAATGAAAAACTGCGTATCAAAATGGAGAGTATTATTGGTAATACGCTTAATTGTGTGAATAAGGATAATCTGCATGATGTTGTTCAACGATATACAAATACATCAATATCGCCAGGGTTTGAGACGACGCCTTGTTAACCGTAGAATAATATTTCTATTAAAATGTAATTTATGCTCTCGATAAATGTGTCGAAATCAATCCATGACTCAACGTAGCCTTTAATGATACAACTATGCAAATGGTGAATTTTTCGCCGCGTTCGATATGAGATCGCTGTAAGTTTGATCGGAATGTAGTGCGCAGGGCCGGGACGGCGAAAAGCACGGCTCTTGACGCGGCCCTCGACGCCGCACGTCGCACATGTCCCGCGACTCCCGTGCGCGCAAGGCGCACGCCAGCGCAACCCCATTCGAACGTTCGACCCTAGGCTTTAATAATAACATCTGCTAGCGAGCTCCCACGCGACGATATGAATTCGAGAATGTGCGTCATTTCGAAGTGGCCCTTGGTATTCCACGGACGAAACTGACTAGCAATTGCAAATTTACGAAAATATCACAAGTGAGTAATTTTGAAATTGTATTTTCGTGGCATGTACAAGTACAGCGAAAACAAACCAGTCCCACAGACTATACGAATTAATATCATTTTACGTGGACATTAAGGCGCGATTAGTAACTGTAATGCGTTATTTCTCGCAGCACAAGGTCAGCGATTTAACTTTAATATGATTATAACCGCAAAAATGACGTGTATACTTGTAGGTCTGTTTGCTAAGTGTTGCTCACGTGTTGCTCATCTAATGTCAGATCAGCTTTATATACGCTCGTGCAAAAACGGGAAATGTGGCAGGAATTTGGTGGGCAGAAGCGCCTAGTCCCAGAGTTAGAATTTTATCGAACGCGTATTTGTGCGAAGAGTTGCCTAAAGTAAAGTTGCGTTTGGATAGAAAACATTGTGCTGTTATGCCAACGAAAATATAATATATCTCAACGCAGCAATGTATAAAATATGATATTTTGGAATGTTTGTAATGATTCTCGTTTATCGAATGTTTACATTCACTCGGCATAAATGGGATATAATATTTGTGCGTAAACATATGATAGTAAAATACTTTCTTGCTATTTATTATTTTAGCGCTATTAGCCAATTTTTTCTATCAATGCACACAGCGTTATAAAATACCTAGCCGCATATTCCACAAAATTGCATAAAACAGGTTTTAGGTTTAAGGTAACATGTCCTTTGATCACAACAGAGTTTACTATGATATTTAAATAATTGCTTTCTTATGCATAGTAAATATTTGTGTTAATACTGCACCAGTAATAAAAAAATTAATAACAAAGATTAAAAATTTCAAGAAAATAGTTCGATACGTGTATTTTTGCTATAAACAATTTTATCTAGAGATTGACGTGAACATGGCAGTACAAAATCACGCATTTAAAGTAAAAAATATGAAAAATTGAAAGATGCACGAGTCAATCATTGGGTGAGTTGACAAGGAAGGACGAATGTAAATGAAAAACTGTGCTTAAAATAAATATTTTTAAAGTTGTACGAAAAATACGAAACAAGTTATTAGATTTTTTTTCTTGTATAATATAATCGAAATTAAAGTTCATTTAAGTACTTGAGTCAACACTTAAATCAAGGTCTTCTTAATTTGTTACGCACGCAATTATTGCTTTTGTGTAGTCAAATTATTGCTATTTTCAGCGTTATATCGACATTGTAACATTTTTGCTTCATTTCATTCTACAATTTAATAATTATTTATGAATGTGCTGCCAACTTGTTTAAGTAGCAACTTGTAAACATGCAATATGCTTAATGCTCGATTGCACTTTAATTATAACGACTTTAAGCAGCAGTTCTTGCTGCAGACGGATTGGCTTTCGTAAGTGCACATAAAAAGCGATAAAGTTATTAATTTTCCGCTTAGTGATTTATAGGTCAACAGCGATGGTCGCTGCGATTTCTTCGATTTCTGCAATTAGTTGGCGCAATCGCATTCGACTTTGACCGATAAGATTCATTTTACATCAAGCTTACGGAAATTAACAATTGCATCATTCATTATTTTACTTGTAATCACGATGCGCACCTTATCCGCAGACTCGTTGTACGAAGTTTGATCTGCAATTAAAACAAGATTGAAAGTGAGTGGCGCACGTAACAAATCCGCCATTTCCTTCATATACAATCGAAACATTCCGTTGTTTACTAGTTGGTTTAACTCGTTGCGTATCACAATCGGCGACTAATTAAAAATAGCTTCAATTGATGGTAGACAATATTTTTAATTGAGAGAATCGGCGAGCACATTGATCTGCCGCCGAGAATTATAACCCGTATGCCAAGCTAGCGCAAGAATGGAGCCGACTTTGCGAAATGTGCGAGATGTGGCGCTCGTGCAGAGTGAAATTGTTTTAAAAACGGAAAGCTGCGAAGCACGCAGCATTCGCAAACACATCGTGCTCGCGACCGCCTCGTTCGGTGTTTGCTGGCGCGGCTTAATTATCAACGTAAACAAACAAAGTATGTGCTTCATAGTCAATTACTACGCGAAACTCTTTTGTTAAAGTGCGTGTCACACCAATGCGAGTTTAGGTAATTACGTTTTAACTACTGGTTGCGTTGAGCTGTGCCTGTCTATTGATTTACAATGTGAACTTTCTCCAACACGCACGCACGTTTGCGGTTTCAGGTCAGAAGATGCGAAGAGAAAGAATGCGCGCCGCTCTGCAACGTCACCTGCCAATCTTCGGGCATGTGCGTGGCTATGATACCCACACGTTCCTCTGCGATCTAATTGCCGGCGTCACCGTGGGCCTCACAGTGATGCCGCAGGCCCTGGCGTATGCGACACTTGCCGGTGTTGAACCCCAGTTTGGCTTGTACTCGGCGTTCGCGGGCTGCTTCGTTTACGTCGTCTTCGGATCGTGCAAAGATATTACCATCGGGCCTACTGCTCTAATGTCCCTCATGACTTACCAACAAGTTGTCAACCGCAACAGCGACTACGCTATATTACTATGTTTCATCTCCGGAATCATGCAGTTGTTAATGGCCGTGCTAAACCTCGGTCTTCTTGTAGACTTTATATCAATTCCGGTGACGGTGGGCTTCACCTCGGCCACTTCGATGATCATTATCTCATCGCAGCTAAAGTATATATTGGGGTTGAAGTACAAGTCAAATGGATTTTTCGATACACTTTATCAAGCGTACGCGAATATCGATAAGTCGCGTTATGCAGACTTTCAGATGGCATTGGTATGTATTGTTCTACTGCTGGGGCTGAGGAAAATAAAGGATATTAAGCTGAAACGCAAGCCGTTAGAGAAGACCATCTGGGTGATTTCCACGTCCAGGAATGCTTTGGTGGTTGTTTGTAGTTCGTTATTGGCGTATTACTACGAAACCACCACTGGAGCCGTACCATTCTTACTGACCGGGAAAGTAAAACCGGGCATGCCCAATTTTGGTCCACCACCATTCAGTACAACATACAACAATCGCACAGTGGAGTTATCAGAAATGCTGGCAGATCTTGGAGGGTCCGTTGTAATGGTACCTATTATTGCTGTGCTTGGAAATGTTGCAATTGCCAAGGCTTTTGGTAAGTTTATTTTTTGTTTTAACTTTTTTTTAATTAAAAAATTATTCCACAGCTAATAATAAAAGTGTGGACGCCACCCAGGAACTAATTGCACTCAGCTTTTGCAACGTAATTGGATCATTTTTCTCGTCTATACCTATTACCGGCTCTTTTTCACGCTCGGCTGTGAACCACGCAAGCGGTGTGAAAACTACTGTTGGCGGTATATTTACTGGCATTTTGGTTTTGCTCGCGCTGTCCTTTGTGACCCCAGCATTTCGCTACATTCCGAAAGCATCTCTTGGCGCTGTTATCATCTGTGCGGTAATCTTCATGATTGAATACGAAGTTGTACGGCCAATGTGGAAGTCCAATCGGAAAGACCTCATTCCTATGAGCGTCACATTTATACTATGTTTATCCATCGGCGTGGAGTTAGGAATTGTTATTGGTGTGTTTATCAACATTATACTGCTCCTGTATCCAAGCGCACGCCCGCAAGTGACCGTCGAAAAATTGACGACGCCCAATGGGGTTGAATGTTTACTAATCACTCCGAGTAACAGTCTGTACTTCCCGGCGGTGGAATTTATCAAGTCCTATGTGGACAACGCCGGATTGAATTCAGTGCATTTGCCCGTTGTCATAGATTGTCGATTTATTCTCGCCGCCGACTTTACAGCTGCCAGAGGGGTATCGGCAATGATTAGGGACTTTGCGGGTAGAAAACAACCTCTGTATTTCCTCAACCCCAGCGAGAAGGTGAAGAATGTATTTAAGGGAGCCGACATTGCCTTCAATTCGCTCAAGTCTGTGCAGGAACTAGAAGATTTCATTGTCGACAGCGAAGAATCCGCTCTTTTGAAGCAATTAAATTCGACATATAGGGAGTTTGAACAGGTGTGAAATGTACATGTATGTTGCGCTCTCTTAAGAACTTTTTTGACGAATGTTTACCAAATGTTTTGTATCAAAACTCATGTAATATATTTTAATTTTTCACTAATAAACAAACTATGAAAACAATATTGCTTAATTTTGAGAAGATTGTCTGAGTCCGCAATATAATTTTTATTTAATCCAAATGTCATTTGAATCACGAATATGCAACTGAAACAAAGTGTCCACATATATTTATAATTAATAATTTTATCATTTTCACAAGAAAAGATCTAATAAAATGTTAGAACTGAACTATTTAATTACTGAAGTGAATTGATAGTTTTTGGAGTAGAAATAATATGTAAGTATGAAACTCCCAATTAATATTGAAAGTGAATTTATCAAATTCTATGTTAATATTTTATCAATCAAGTGTTTTTGTGTTATTATTTAGCATGCTTACAAAATTTGAAAACATTTCTAATTAATTAATTGAACAATTTTATAAATATCGGTGTTATCTTAAGTCACGGGGTGGAACTTACGCCTGCACATATGTCCTACGGTGCAGTACAAAGCCATATGATATGCCACGCACAGTCAGTCAAACAAAGCAGCATGCAGCACTTGTACTCGTATATTATTGGAATATAAGTGATATCGAGTGCGTGCACGAACTCCCATGCATTTATAACCTTATATTTTCCAGTAGAGTGCGAACGAAGTTTCAAGTTTAAAATACAGAAGATTCAAACAAAAACCTAAACGTGGAAATAGAGAGGAAGAAGAAAAAAAAACCGGTTAAAGTGTCGATTAGCGCACTTGATATACTATTATAGATAACATTTTAAATTAACTCTCGGGAAACTCACAAAATGGCATTTTTGCGTTTCGAGCCACTAATTTTGTTTGTTTTTGCGGTGCAGCAACTGAATCCGATCGCGTAGGTTAACCATTTTGGTATCAGAAAGTAAGTTTTGGAACTTTTATTATTTTCATGGATTGGACTTGTAATTTTTGTGTTTTGGGGCACTTTCTGTTGGTTTTAGGGTTCTAGCAACAGAACCCGACTTCGTAGGGTGACAAGTTTTGCATCAGATTGTTCGTATTGAAATTCTTTATCATTTCCGTAGATAACATTTGTAATTATCTCCTCGGAAAGTCACAAAAGGGCCATTTTTGTATTTCGGGTCACTAATTTTTGTTTGATTTAGGGATTTTCCGCCTGAATCCGATATCGTAGATGAACCATTCTTACATTAGATTGTAAGTAGGTATTACATTTCTATATTATATTCACAAGTAAATATTGTGATTATCTCACGAATTGACCCCTAAAATTGCATTTTTGTGTTGCGAAGGACTAATTTTTGATTGTTTTCAGGATTTTCCACCTGAATCCGATATCGTAGATGAACCATTCTCAAATCAGATCGTAGGTATTATATTTCCCTATCATTTCCATAAAGAAATGTTGTGATTATCTCACGAATTGACCCTTAAAATTGCATTTTTGTGTTGCGAAGGACTAATTTTTGATTGGTTTAGAGATTTTCCACTTGTGTCCGATATCGTAGAAGAACCATTCTTTCACCAGATTGTAAGTATTATATTTCCCTATCATTTCCATAAAGAAATGTTCTGATTATTTCACGAATTAACCCCTTTAAATTGCATTTTTGTGTTGCGAAGGACTAATTTTTGATGGTTTTAGGATTTTCCACCTGAATCCGATATCGTAGATGAACCATTCTTAAATCAGATTGTAGGTATTAAATTTCCCTATCATTTCCATATAGAAATGTTGTGATTATTTCACGAATTAACCCTTAAAATTGCATTTTTGTGTTGCGAAGGACTAATTTTTGATGGTTTTAGGGATTTTCCACTTGAGTCCGATATCGTAGAAGAACCATTCTTAGATCAGATTGTAGGTATTAAATTTCTCTATAATTTTCATCTATAAATGAGGTGATTATCTCACAATTTTACCCTTAAAATTGCATTTTTGTGTTGCGAAGGACTAATTTTTGATGGTTTTAGAGATTTTCCACCCGAGTCCAATATCGTAGAAGAACCATTCTTACATCAAATTGTAGGTAATAAATTTCCTATCATTTTCATAAAGAAATGTTGTGATTATTTCACGAATTAACCTTTTTAAATTGCATATTTGTGTTGCGAAGGAATAATTTTTGATGGTTTTAGGGATTTTTCACCTGAGTCCGATATTGTAGAACAACCATTCTTACATCAACTTGTACGTAATACATTTCCCTATCATTTTCATAAAGAAATGTTGTGATTATTTCACGAATTAACCCTTAAAATTGCATTTTTGTGTTGCGAAGGACTAATTTTTGATGGTTTTAGGGATTTTCCACTTGAGTCCGATATCGTAGAAGAACCATTCTTACACCAGATGGTAAATATTAAATTTCTCTATCATTTTCATTAATAAATTTGGTGATTATCTCACGAATTATCCCTTAAAATTGCATTTTTGTGTTGCGAAGGACTAATTTTTGATGGATTTAGGGATTTTCCACTTGAGTCCGATATCGTAGAAAAACCATTCTTACACCAGATGGTAAATATTAAATTTCTCTATTATTTTCATCAATAAATTTCGTGATTATCTCAAGAATTATCCCTTAAAATTGAATTTTTGTGGGGTGAAGGATCAATTTTTGATGGTTTTAGGGATTTCCCACCTGAGTCCGATATCATAGATAAACCATTCTTACATCAGATTGTAGGTATTAAATTTCCATATCATTGTCATAAAGAAATGTGATTATCTCACGAATTAACCCTTACAATTGCATTTTTGTGTTGCGGAGGGCTAACTTTTGATTCTTACATCAGATTGTAGGGATTAAATTTCCATATCATTTTCATCCATACTTTTTGTGAATAGGTTGCGAACGATCAATTTTCCTAAATTTCGTTTTGAACTTTGTTATGTCGGTAACTTGTAACTATATGTCATTTTGAATACTTTGTACGAAAAATTTTAAGTAAAAATGTTCGACCCTGTTTTTCGACCGTAAAAGTTTTTACAAAAAAATTCGAGCGAAAAAATGTTTCCAAAAAAAATTTGTCACAAAAATTTTTTACAAAAAAAATTCAACCAGAAAAATGTTTACAAAAAAATTCGACCGAAAAAATTTTAACAAAAAAATTCGACCAAAAAAATTTTTACAAAATAATTCGAACCATTCTTACACCAGATGGTAAATATTAAATTTCTCTATCATTTTCATCAATAAATTTTGTGATTATCGCACAAATTAATCCCCAAAATTGTATTTTTATGTTCGAAGGACTAATTTTTTATTGTTTTCGGGATTTTGCACCTGAGTCTGACATCGTAGATGGATCCTTCTTGCATTAGATGGTAAGTATTTAATGCCTTTATCATTTTCCTGCATAACGTTTGCGATTATCTTACAAATTAACCACTAAAATTGCATTTTTATGTTTGAAGGACTAATTTTTGCTGGTTTTAGGAATTTTACTTAATTATTTAGGATTTTTGGCACACAAGCAGAGCGTTACTCAAATCAAATCGAATGAATCAAAAGTAATAAATACTACCCTGATGTTTTTAATTTTGTTTTGTGTCTGATATGTTGCTTGGTCGGCGCAGCGCGTCAGTTTTCTTGCTTATTTAGATAGTACTGGTAGGGGCTATCTGCTTTGTTTACGCCTGATATTAATTCTTTTTACACTTTAGTCGATCGCGCGCTGTGCTACGGTTAGCACGTGTCTTATTCGTCAGTCGATCTTCGTAGCGACTTTTCGCGTTCTTACTTTAATTCTGTAATTGCCTTTATCGGCCTTTCGTAACAGGCTAATGTGGCGCAACCCCAATTAATTATCGGTTTGTCTGTGCGCTTGGGATGTTCGTTCGGCCGGCCGTCGCTAGATATTATTCGGATGTGGAATTATCTGCAACCGTGTTGGTCTTTATGTGCGCCGCGTGCGTGTTCATCGGCAGTCGTTTATCTTCTCGAATATTGGCAAAACTTGGATTTAATATTAATTCCTGCTGATAGACAACGTTGGTGCCCAGTTTTTGACTATGGGAGTCATGGAATCTGCGATATCTATGAAAGAAGTATTGAAGATGCGCACATTTTAAGGTAAGTCTTTACTGGTACGAGGTTTGAGATTCGTCCATGTTTTTTTTGATTTGAATGATATATGTATTTTAAATATTGTCAATAAAACACATTGTAAACTAATTCTTATTTCTTTGTGGTATCCTCTTTGTCGTTTTCAGTTTTAAATAATATGGCATATAAGCCTTATGTGTGAGCAGCGGGTATAAGATAACTAAGTGTTGCTTAAATTGTGTTGTTTTTAAAACATGATAAAAATAGAAACATAAATAGAAGAATCAAATTTTAATGATAAAAACACTCGGTGGTCGAGTGGAGACGTGCACTTACTGGCATGCTAGCAGACACGGATCGAATCTCAGGTATAAAAGGCATTTTTCTCAAATATAAAAATATCTGGTGTAATTTGGGTTGCATATATGAATTGCAACGAAATATAAGAGAAATTGAAATATAAGTGAAGGCAGAAGAAAGAGAACAGGAGAGGATCAGATTTTTAAATTTTTTGGCACGTGTCGTTATAAGACAGTCTAGGCCCACTGCTTCGATGTGTCCATTGCTCCCGGCCCATCCTACAGCTACGAAGTCTCTGCGCTTCATCCCCGAAATACTCAGGCATATCAACAATTTTTATGGTGGGGGATCATCCCCAGGGAGAGGGAACTCCTTATAAGGATGTCCTTTTAAGGACTTGTAAAATATTTCTAAGTTTTAAGTCGCCTCAAGAGAGGGGACACTTAAAAATACTCTTACAAGTTCTGACCTGTACCTGAAATGAAAGATGGAGTACACAAATCATACAGGATACCTTAACAATTTTTATAGTGGGGATCATCCCCTGAGAGAGGGAACTATCTTAGAGACCTGTACCTGAAATGATAGAAGGGGTACAGCATAAGACAAAATATTTCTTAACATTTCTTTATTAATAAATACAATGTAAAATAATAGTACAGGATCCGGGGCCTATTTTGTCACTTGATTACTATCAAGCTAATTTTCCGTGAGTAGCTTCATTTTGATAAGACGCCCAACAATTTCCTGTGCGAAAATTTTTGATTGTGGTAGTTAACAGAGGTAGCAATGATAAAATATGTCGATTTGATGATTCTCAAATATTAATTACTAACTGGATTGTTTTTATTAAATCTTAAGATAATTATCTAAATTATTTGAAAAAATATTTGTCCTACAAAATCTATGGTTTCATCAAAGAGTCCTCCCCCTCCAACATGTATTGATAACGAGATCACCAAAAATTATTACTAACCAGCTGATTTTTTTTTTATTACTTAGTTAATATATATGTCGGATTCGAATACGAACAAGGACGCCATCTAGACATAAGAAGATGAATCAGCTAATGGAGGTGCAGTCTTGCATCGATGTGGTCTGGGTGTGTGTCTCGAGTAAGAGCGACAAGCGCAGAAGGGATTCGAAGGTTTCGAGGGAAAGGCGAATCATGTATGAAGACACTCACTCTTACGCCGTTACGCCGATTCAATTCGTATTGTTTAAGCTAAGACATACTTTGTTTTGTAATAAATGGCGCGTAATTTAAATTGGAATGTTGTTAATGTAGTTGAGGAAGAGGTTTATCCGACATATATATAATGTCACGGTCATATTGTCCTACAAATTCCGTGGTATGTTATCCCGGTCCTACGGTCAAAAGTAGTAGTACAGATCATTGATGTAAAATAATTACTATCAAGCTGAATCTTGGTGAATAGCATCGTTTTGATGAGACGCCCAACAATTTCCTGTGCGAAAATTCTCGATATTGGTAGCTAACAGAGGTAGCAATAATAAAATATGTCGATTTGATGATTCTCAAATATTAATTACTAACTGGATTGTTTTTAACAATAAGTTAAAAAATTACTGAACGCCAACTGAAATTAAACAAAACAATAACAAAGAAAACTTTGTGCCGCTTGGGTTTCTGTATTTTTCTACAACAGCTGATTCACGCCGTTACGCGTGCGCAGAGCATTTTTACTCCGTCGTAGTAGGTATCCCACGCAAATATGAATACTATTGGTTTGATGGTCCGCAGAGTCCATCTTTTGAAGAATTATCTTCTGAAATACAAGGTAACCTATTTATACTATTGTTATTTATTGATTGATTATTCATTATTATATAATTTACTTAATTTTTAATGTTTTTAATGTTATTATAGAGTCAGATATCACAAGTGAGGAAAGTGAAACAAATGAAGATGACAGCGATGTTAGTAGCGAAGATTATGATTCATCGGATGAATATGATGAAGATTAATTTTTGTTATCTATAAATACACCAATACACCAATTTTTGTACCTCATTTTTCAAAAAAATAAACTTATTTAAATTTTAAAAAAGATTTTCTCACTGTATCTTATGTTAGAAATCGGAAAACGAAAAAATGACAATTTTTGTCGGACTAGTGATACATACCTGTTTTTTTGTAGGACATTGTTTTATTTGGGCACTGAACACACTAACCTATTATGTAATATGTTTGTCCTACAGTTAGTAATGAGAAAAATGGTCTTATGGTATTAACAATTTCTGAGCGTAGGACCGAGATAACATACCACGGAATTTGTAGGACAATATGACCGTGACATTATATATATATTAACTAAGTAATAAAAAAAAAATTAGCTGGTTAGTAATAATTTTTGGTGATCTCGTTATCAATACATGTTGGAGGGGGAGGACTCTTTGATGAAACCATAGATTTTGTAGGACAAATATTTTTTCAAATAATTTAGATAATTATCTTAAGATTTAATAAAAAACAATCCAGTTAGTAATTAATATTTGAGAATCATCAAATCGACATATTTTATCGCACAGGAAATTGTTGGGCGTCTTATCAAAATGAAGCTACTCACGGAAAATTAGCTTGATAGTAATCAAGTGACAAAATAGGCCCCGGATCCTGTACTATAATACAAGTTTCGATTTTACAAGTCAACAGAATTCATGCCGCCGTATTGAAATCGGACTTACGACCTGCTTAGCTGCGCAAACAATCGCATACCACTAAGTGAAGTTCTAGCGGGATAAAGCAATTAGCAGTCAATTTTCTTCGTAATTGAAAATGGTAACAAATATACAGGGTGTTACAGAAAATTAAGTAATTAATTAAACATCTAAACACTCAAATATCGCTGGTTTTTCACCGTTACTCTGGGAAACAAATATACAGGGCGTTACAAAAAGAAAATTCAAGGTGCAAGAAGTTAAATTCTAATAACAATCAAAGCAAAATTTGCAGGAATGCGAAGGAAAACGATTATACAAGGTGTCACAAATAGAAAATTCAACCATCAAAGAGGAAAACATCTAAACACTACAAATATTCCTCGTTTTCACCCGATGCTCCGAGAAACTAATAAATAGGATGTTACATAAAGGAAATAACAATATATGAAAAGAATATGCCAAGTTTAAAAATGGAAACATCAGGAAACATCAAGAAAGACGTTCAACCCTAATATTCGAACGAAAATAATTATAAATACGATGCTTTTCAACCAGAAAATGAAATTTACTGCACAAAAATAGCTATTTTTGAAGCGTATTTTAGGGCACTTCCAAAAGGGTTAAAAGATTAAAATGATACGCATCGTGTAGATAAACTCTCGAACTCTAATCTGACATTAAGAAACTTCAAGAAAGTCTATTAGTTCATGAGATATAAAGTATTTTCCACACCATGTTTTTAATATTATTGAAAAACTGCTATTTTTGAAGGGCTATTTTTAGGGTCCTTCCGGAAGTGATAGAGAGTTGAAATGTTATATATCGTGTAGATAAACTCTCGAACTCTAATGTGACGTAAAGAAACTTCACGAAAGTCTACTGGTTCATGAGATACAGGGTGTTTTCCACGCCATGTTTTTAATTTTTTTTTAAACAGCCGTTTTTATTGGGCATTTTTTTAGGGCACTCCCGGAAGGGAGAGAGGGTTGAAAATATATACATCGTGTAGATAAACTCTTAAACTCTAATATTACGTTAAGAAGTTTCAAAAAAGTCTATTAGTTCACGAGATACAGGGTGTTTTCCACACTATGTTTTCAAACTTAGTGGAAAATACTAATTTTTAAAGAGTATTTTAGGGCACTTCCAAATGGGCTAGCGGATTTAAAAAGCATGCATCGTGTAGAGGGACTCTCGAACTCTAAAATAACGATGAGAAACTTTTAAAAAATCAATTAGTTCACGAGATACAGGGTGTATTCCACTTTATGTTCTTCAACTTTGTGGAAAATTCTAATTTTAAAAGAGCATTTTAGGGCAGTTCCAAAAGGGCTAACAAATTGAAAATGTATGCATCGTGTAAAAGGACTCTCGAACTCTAACATAACGGTGAGAAACTTTTAAAAAATCAATTAGCTCACGAGATACAGAGTGTTTTCCACACTATGTTTTTATACTTGCACATGATTAGGCGAAGGACATTAAAATTACGATTTAGAAACAGTTTATGAGCAATATTTAATTGTCAATGCAATTTCAGAATTAAAAATATAAAAGAATAATGCCAGATGAGAAAAATACGCGCAACTAAAAGGAGAATCAGCACTGTGAAACCGACATTCTGTAGAGAGCCTGAAAACACATGCGAGAACATGCAACAATTTTAAGTTATTATGGTGGTCTCGTTTCATATGATTAAACTTACCAATAATGCAGGTAACCAAAGAAAGTACTGAAACAGAAAGAACACGCGTGTAAGACCCTCGCACTAGGTTACATACGTATTAAGTCCGTTCCGTCGGATAATTGTCTTGCATTGCAAATGGTATTTTGACCCACAATGATCCGATCATTGCGAGCAAGTAAACTTTCTTAAGCGCCCGTGAAATCCTGCCGAAGACAGACGCTAATTATAGGTACTCGACATTAACAATTGTATACATATTTCCAATTCTAATATTCATCAAAAATCCAATAGCCGACAGATCACTAACGTACAAATGAAGAGTTTTATTATAGATTCACGCACAAATCATCGCTAGAAAAACACTTAACACGTCTATTGTTATTAAGTGCAGATATTTATGCCGACTTTTATCAATAAAATGAAGTGCAATTAATTTAATTGAAATGAAAGAAAGAAAGGTGCAGAGCCGCGTGCAGGTAAGAACTGACTAAAACTTGCAAACGCTTGTAGCGCGAGCTGGTTCAAGGCGACAAAAAAGTTGTTTATATACAAACCACGATAAGCAGGTAGAAATGAACACCAAACAAATCTCAAATGCATAATATTTAGAACTCTTGCGCTATTAAAAATGCCAACGGTATTAAAATAGCGCAAACGGTTCAGAAATAACGCGCAATTTCCACAGTACATTTAGGAAAATGACAAAACCTGCCGACTTTAGGGGGCGGCTTTCAAGCACTTCTCATGTGATTTTTGGGGCCGGCGGAGACCCACCGCTTATAAAAATTCTTGCTCTATTTAAATTTGCAAGCAGCAAAGAAGTGGAAATTGCGCGTGTGATTTCCGGAACCGGGCACTCTTGTATAAAATAGTATAAGTCACAGGTAACAGAAAATTATTACAACTTGTATTGCGAGCCAAACTGAAAAGTATCGTGAGACCAGCAGTGTAACTCTAAGACGACAGCGTTAGTAAAATTGGCCAAGAAAATTTGAAACGGAAATTTAATAATTACAAATAATTACATGAATAAAACTTGAAAAATCTTTAAATTCCTGAATTTACCGTAGTCTCTCACACACCAAAAGGAATTCAACGAGTCACGACGATCGTACGCGATTTTTTATCATGAATATCTTTTAAACTAAAAGCGATAGCGATCAACAGATTGAAGAATATGAAAGATTGTAAAATTCTCTATAATGTTAAAATTAAAAATAATATAATTCTTTGGGGGAAAAGGTACAAAAACGTGACTAAAAAGTTTTTGTTTTTTGCCCTTTTTATCATTGCATATATCTCGTAAACTAAAAGAGAGAGAGAGAAAGAGATAATCTACGGAATAATTTCTATAAAATAAACTAATTAAAATGCAAATCTAAGAGATGAAATTTTAATTCATGTACGGTGCCCTGAACACGAGTCATTTCTACCGTTGCCCTTGTATGGTGCCCTGAATACGAGTCACTTCCACCGCTACCCTCATACGGTGCCCTGAATGGAAGTTACTTTTACCGCCAGCTTCGTACGGTATCCAGAATACGAGTCACTACCGCTGCTCTCTTTTAAACTAAAATCGCAAGCGACCAACGGATCAAAGAATAGGAAAGATTGTAAAATTCTCTATCAGGTAAAAGTTAAAAATAATTTGGTTCTGCATGCGATATGAGCAGATGGCAACGCAACACAAAAATTGTTGTTTATACACAAAACGTTGATAAATTAGCAATTTTTGGTTGATGCAAGTCCCATCTATGAATTATACTGAAAATAAAAATAAACAAATTTTCAAAATTCTCCTAAAAATGAAAATGAAAAACCTCTCAGTGAGATGAAAAAGAATTATTCTCGACCTCTCCTATTTTCCCAATTTGAATACCTTAACTTATAAAGAAATTTCCGAAGATTTAGAATCACGCCGAAATAATTGGACTTGAAAAAACCGAGACAAAAATGGGATAGGGATGGTTAAGGTGAAATTCCGCTGAATTGCATCTTCAAGTACAACTCTTGTGCTTGCCTGTGTAAGCAAAGAAAAAACTACTAAACAGTTAATTTTGAGATGTATCAACCTGGTACGCGACTACCCTATATATTTGCAACACGCGGTGGAACGCGATAAAGCAAAACAACGTAAATACAAACTAATGGAGAACGCAGAAATTAAAACGATAAATATAGTTGAATTATAAACTTACCAAGGCAGAACTTATGGGACTCCAAGGCACGGCAAATACTGTAAAGAAAAAAAGAAAACATAAGGTAAAACAACAATATTTCATACGAATATTGTTCGAATGTCAATTCTGTATAAGATAAAAATGAAAAATAATTCTATTCTTTGGGGTAAGAGGTCCCAAAATATAACTACAAGTGCTAAAATGCGCAATTTTCTGATTTTTGTCAAAAGATAAGAAATAAGAATACAACCGCTTCGCTTGAAGTGACAATAAATGCCATGCAATTTTAAGCACATTTATGAATGTAACAATCTATTAAATACTACGAAAATGTGATAATAAAGAAAAACAAACGACTGAAACATAATCAATCAATGTGGTTAAAAATATTATTTAATTTTCTTACTGGTTAGTACTGTAAAACTTCCATTGTAAACACCACATACAAACATTGGACGTGAATGTTCGTCAATGAAATATAAATGTTTGTTTACCTTTTTTTTAAGCGTTCAAATTGCTTCGAAACAAAGAAATCTTAATTCGGATAAAATTAAGAGAAATATTAGAATATAATTGATCAGTTTGAACTTATTTAGTCGCCCTAACAATTACAATCGCACGCATAATATATAGTTTGTAAAGCGGAGCAAACTAAATCGGTAAATAAAAATCATATATTTAAATTCCTTGCAGCTATAAATCCTTAAATTATTATATATTCATATACGCACATAATTGCAACGGCTTTATTTGCCGCAAGAATGATTGCAACCTTCTATAAAATGCAATCATTCGCGTAAACCCACGCGGCTATTGTGATTTATTTTTATTGATAACTAGCGGACCGAACAGACTTCGTTCTGTCAAAAAGAAGACTTGGAATGTGGTATTTTTTTGTTCCTACCTATTTTATAGTCGGCGCAAAACATTCTCCAGAACAGAACCGTTACCCTGGTGATAGGGCGGTGCGAGGGGTTCAGTTCGAGTGACCAAAGTATCTTCGTTTCCACGACCTTTGGTCACCCATTCAAGAACAAATTATATTAGTGGGACCCACTAAAACACCCCGAATTGTGTCACATGCAATACTTAGTAATCATAGAATAATTAAATTAAACACTTTACATAAAACGCGAAACGAAACAATTGAACAAAGATGAATAGAAGAAAACTGCGGAATTTGTTTCGTTCATCAGTTAACAAAAGCAAACTCAGGAGAAAACACTTTGCGCAAAACACGATATAAAACAATGAATCAAAAATAAATCGTAGAAGGCTGCGGAGTTTGTTTCCTTTATCAGTTGAAAAAAGAAAACTCAGCTTTTCCCCATTTTCTGCTTGATAATTTTTATCGGGGATTTTCTATAATTAATATCTCTTATACTAAAAACGAGAGCAACCAACAAATTGCTGATTATGAAAGACTGAAAAATTCTCTATCATATAAAAATATAAAATAAATAAACTTCCAATAGTAAAAGGTCAAAAAAAGCCACTAAAAGTACTAAAAAGTGACATTTTTCAATTTTTGCCCATTTTATTCAATCGCGAATATCTCGTAAACTAAAAGAGATAAATAGGTACACATCACAGAGACTATTCTGCGGAGTATTCTCTATAAGATAGGCTTGTTAAAGCGAAAATCGGAGAAATGAAATTTTAATTTTTAAGAAAAAATTGCCAAATTGCTTGATACTTTTTTTCGACGATTTTTGATAATTAATGTCACTTAAACTAAAAGCGCTAGCAACCAACGAATTACTGAATATGAAAGATTGGAAAATTCGCTATCAGATAAAAATATAAAATAATCATATTTCCTACAGTAAACGGTCGAAAAACGAGACTGAAAGTGCTAAAAAGTGACATTTTTCAAATTTTGCCCATTTTATTCAATCGCGAATATCTCGTAATCTAAAAGAGATAGAAAGGAACGAATATCTACGGACAAGTTTCTATAAAATAAGCTAGTTAAATGGGAAATTTATGAGATGAAATTATAGTTCAAAAGAAAAAAATGGCAAAATTTAATTATTAGAAATAATTACATAAACTTAAAAAAACCGGTTGATACATTAAGATTTTGGAATTCGACGAGTCACGACGACCGTACGCGTATCAGTAGAAGATAAGAAATAAGATCTTGGCGCATACACACGACGAAAATATGATAATATAGCAACACAATAGACAGAAACAAAATATGCATTTAATCAACGTGGCTGAGATGATTATTGAATATAGGTACTTACTGGTTAGTACTGAAAAACTTCCACCGTAAACGAACGAGGTTGATAGAAATTAAAAATCAGCATGGTAATCTTCGACGACACTTCCCTCACGAATAAATACATAATATTTGCATTCCGCGAACATTTTATACACGATAAATCAGTAGCGAGACACAATAGCTAACAATAATCACTAAGAACACAGAATATAATATGAGATACTGAATTAAATCCTAAGAAAAGAGAATCGCGACGACCGCGTGCGAACCATCCGTCGGATACGGCGAAACTAATTTTATTTCTGCAGCGTGCGGAAATGGTACACGTATCGCCATCATACGGTCACGTATATAGTACAAAACTATACACTACTATCGTACGCTATCAAATGACAATAAGATATAAGAACAAACCTGTCGAATTCCACTATAACGTGAGATCGCAAGCTGTTTAGATACTATCATACACAAACAACGGGCTATGTTTGTATTTACATCAATAAAATATAAATTTTTGTTTACTTTATTCATAGCTTATAGTTGAGGTATATATAGATACACGAAAAACTTGAAACAACTTAGGTCATTGAATTTCCAGCATCAAACTTCATCGAAAGATATTGAAAACATTTATACCTATAGTCTATACTTCGAAAAACAATATTCGATGATCAAGCTAACGATGAGAATAGTCTACCCAAATTACATTCGCCGACGATATGTTCAATGTTGTGCAATATTTCTAAATCGTCCCGTCTGCTCCCGTCTAGTGTCAACGCGCAGCGCGCGTATGCGCGTATTCGCACTGCCTTCCTCCTTTCTGACGATTTTGGTGCTCTATTCTGGTTGTGGCTTAGTTAGTAATCATTCTGACTTTGTGATTCAGTCCGTGTTCACATTATTATACATTGGTGAATCGTGTGGTGCGAACACTTGGAACATTTACTATTACACAATATTGGAGCTATTCTTCAACATCAATTCCAACAAGTTCCTGATTCAAACTGTGAAAATGGCTTCAGCATGGGGCAAGGTGCCACAAGTACAGCCAGTGGACCTCTCAGATATCATGTCTGAAGAAGTGGCCAAAGATTTGCAGAAAAAGGAATTCGCCTACTTCGAGAACGCAACCGCACAAGCACTTGTTGCAATAAATCCAGGAGAAAATCTCATTCCTGAAATTAAGGATGACAAATTAGATGAAATTGCTGTTAAAGAGTTGCTCTATGATGAAGCTGAAGTACAAGATGACCTGGAGATTGCAATGATGTTGCAACAACAGTATGATAAGGAGTATGATGATATGCTCAAACGTACTGAGGACAAATACAATGGCAGCAGCAAAGTATCTGTCAGTTTCACAAATTACAGACGAGCAACTTTAAATCCAGGTAAAAGAAATTCTATTTTATATTATACCAGAAGTCATATGAATCTGAAATATTTTCAGATTTTGAAAGTGATACTGACGAAGAGGAAGAACCAGAAAACCCCAAAAAGGACTGGGATAGATTTGATGGCGTTCAGCGTGATCTTAAAGCGATGCCGCCCTGTGGTTATCACATCAAAAACGGCAACATGGTGACGAAACACGACACCACTTTGAACGGCCGTCGAAACGCATGCAGAATGATGTCGTTCCCACCTGAATGCGAGACTGGCGATGGCGCCGGTTTTGACCTGCAGCTGTCCAACAAAGTTTTCAACAGCTTGCGCAAGCACTCGAAGAATGAACTAGTTCGCCGTCATCGCGTAGACCGTAAGGAGGAGCATGCAACCGCCGAGTTTGGCATGGACGAAGCCACTCGCTTGCTAATTTACAGGATGGTCAATAATCAAATGCTGCAGAATGTGAACGGAGTGATCAGCATTGGCAAGGAGGCGGTTGTGCTGCATGCCGACGCCAACCAGGAGTATAAGGATGTTGAGGTGCCGCTACCAGCTGAGTGTGTCCTTAAAGTATTTAAAACAACACTCTCGGAGTATAAGCAACGAGATAAATACATAAAGAATGACCATCGCTTTAAAGATCGCATGGGTAAGCAGAACACCAAGAAAGTGGTGCATCTATGGGCTGAAAAGGAAATGCGAAATCTACTTCGTCTGCAGAAGGCTGCCGTGCCAGTACCGCGGGTGGTTGCATTAAAGCAACACGTGCTGGTGATGTCCTTTATAGGCAAGAAGAATAAACCAGCGCCGAAATTAAAAGATGCCAATTTGAGTGACGCGGACCTCATTATCGCTTACGACCAAGTCCTCGAAGCGATGCATAACTTCTACCACAAAGCTAACCTGATCCACGCCGACCTCTCCGAATACAATATCTTATGGTACAAGGACCAATGTCATTTTATTGATGTGAGCCAATCGGTGGAGCCATCACACGAGAACGCTTTCTATTTTCTTCTCAGGGATTGCACTAATATCAGCAAGGTATGCATTTCAATGCCAATCAATTATATAATTTACAATTTTAACATGACTATGTTTTTGCAGTTCTTTTCGAAGAAATGTGTGCCTGGTGTTTCCACACCCGAGGAGATTTTCAAATCCATCGTGGGATGCGATTACGGCGATCGCGTGGGCCAACTGGAGCTGCAGGAGCGCTTCAAGATGAAACCACACCTGGTGGATAGACCCGGCGTTGATCTGGATTATCGCTTCGACAATGCTTGGGAACGCACCGAGCGTGCGAAGAAAGAGACTCCGGTCGTAACTGAATCTCCAATCCTTCCAGATGTTGACATGCCTAAATCTGTATAAAACGTTTATAAATATATGAACCGAAACATTTCAACATGACAGATCCGCAGTGGGCGGCGTAATTGGTATCTGCCCAAACTTAAATCGCTCTGCCGTGTAAATGTCTTGCAGCTCTGTGGATAATGTAGCATCAGCGTAGCACGCGCTTTTGGATTTGCTGGGTGGAGCCAAACCAAAAATGCTGTGTTGCGTTGTTGGTTGATTTTGTACGAAAATGTTGTTTGTAGCTTGGGTGTTTGTTCCGACCGGAAAATTGCTCGTTTGCGCGTTCGAAAGTAAACCTTGGGTTTTACCGAAAGCTGAAACAGCAACGTTTTGAGTCGGAGCTGTCGGGGCCCGTGTGGCAAACACGTTTTGCGCGGCTTGTCCGAAAACGTTCGTTGAAGCAGTAGGCGGCTGGCCGAAAATCGAGGGCGCTTGCTGGGGTTGAATTTGCGACGGTTGGAAATTCTTCGCGGCCTGCGCAAAAATTGAGCCGGTCGGGGCAGCAACTGTTGCCGGAGGTGTTGGGGCAAATATTGGCCCCCCGCCGCCGAAAATGTTGCCAGTCGTGGGCTGAGTAGATCCACCAAAAATGGACGTTGACGCAAAAGGTGAATTTGAAGTCGGTGCGCCACCAAAGACAGATTTTGAAGCGGTTGCACTGGTGCCACCGAATGGTGAGGGCGCGAAAGACGAGTTTGTTGGTGGGAATGGTGCGGCTCCAAACGGCGCCTGCGAGTATGGCTGGCCATGATACACAGGTGTGGTGTAGATTTTATGCAATGTCTGTACTACATGCTCATTTGGTGTCTGAAGGGCCCTCATATTACAGATTGCAGTCTGGAGGGAACTCTCCAGCAGTTGTTTCTGCAAACATAATAGAAACAAATAAATTACTTTTTCATTTGTCTAACCAAAAGTTTTCTTTAGTCTTTCATCTCTTCTTGAGTCGTTAAATAAACAAATAAACAAATATTATCAAAAATTGTGAAATGTACACACTCACATATTGATTCAGGGTTCCAGCTGTGGTAGCAGTATAGAAACCCAGTCTTACTTCCTCAAATGATTGATCCTCAAAGCCTGGAAAATTAGCTTTCTCTTTGAAGGGAGCATAAGAAGAGAGAGGCCATTGGCCCCCTTTCTCACAGTTCAACATATCTGTTTGCACAGATTTAATTAGCATTGCTATGTCCACAGACCCAGGTGTCGCGGTTCGCGGACGCATGATGGACTTTCCAACTTCACTTGTATCAGCTGAAATTAGTATTTTAAAATTAAGATTGTTTTACTTTTACATTTTCAGTTATATATCAGTGGCACTTACTGTTGATGGAGTGTTCAAATTTGCATTTATTGCCATATCGGCAATTTCCTTGCAGAAAAAACTTGCACACGACCATTATCACGTGTTTTAAATTAATTGTATGTATAGTTTCGTTTTGTAGTTATATTTATTCCACTGTTCATATCTGTCGTGGTAAAGACAACAGATTATACACTAGTTTAGAAGAACTTCAGCGATATAACATATAATGAGGTTAACTTTTGCTAAGTATCTATTACGCTTATACACCTGTTTGAAGTAGTGTTTATCTGATTTTCGATAAAACAAGTTATCGTAACTACATTTTAGAATTATGATTATATCTATTTAAACTCGTCAAACTTCGATTCTTGTTTTGCAAAATAACGATGAAAACACTTGCACGCAGAGCAACAAAATCACAACAAAACAATCCTTGACCTTAGAAAGTATGCAACCTAATACGCAACAAAACTTGATGTAGTTGACTATTTACTTCTACAAATAAACTTCGTGAAAATGACAAACCTTTAAGAACTAATAGTGGGCATGTTCTTAAGGTTAAAAGTGAGCTGAATTTATTAACACGATATCACAAAATCGACCACTGCACCGACAAGGATTTAAATATCATCACGTTTTTCTAGCAATCAGAAACAAGATAGAGGGCGTTATGTCGTAATTCCAGATAGGCAACATGCTGTTCTCAACCTAAAGCCAAAGTTATAAAATGGTTAGGAAACGACTACTGTAAAAACATGTTACGACAGTAATTATGCTCTTTTTAAGAAATTGCAAGAACTTTTTAATCCGACGAGAATTTAATCGTACTTTGCTGCGCCTTTCCCCGCTACTCTATAGCAGCACTGACTGTAACATACCACCGAAAGATGAAGCAAAACCTCATCGCCGAAGATTGCTCGATGGCCCTAATCTTAAAGACTTTTTCAAGACTGAACACCTTCAAAACGTCGACCACTTGGACGAGAATGAGATAATACCCTATCTAAAATCTTCTGTAACGTTAGGCAAGGCAAGAAAAGTGTACTTTGAGATCTATGGATGTCAGATGAATCAGAATGACACTGAGATTATTTGGTCCATTTTGAAATCAGTTGGTTATATTAAAACAAATAATTTAAAACATGCAGATGTCATATTGATTATCACATGCTCAATCAGAGAAGGTGCTGAACAAAAGATATGGAACAGATTAGACTACATCAAAGGGCTGACAAAGAAGATCCAGAAAGATGTGAAAATTGGAATTCTTGGATGCATGGCAGAGAGATTGAAGCACAGAGTGCTGGAGATTGACAAGAGTGTTGACCTTGTTGCTGGTCCGGATAGTTATAAAGATTTACCGCGCCTGCTTGCTTTAGCTGAAGATAATGAGGTTGCCATTAATGTTATGTTATCTTGGGATGAAACCTATGCTGATGTGATGCCAGTTCGATTAAATGCCGACAGCAAAACGGCATTTGTGTAAGCATATTATTGTATGTCAAACATTTAAATGTTTATCATATTAATTTCCCAACAGATCAATTATGAGAGGATGTGAAAACATGTGCACTTATTGCATTGTGCCTTTCACACGTGGAAAGGAACGCTCACGCCCGACACAGTCAATAATCGACGAGATTAAACATCTGCGCGACGCTGGCATCAAGGAAATAACTTTGTTGGGTCAAAATGTGAACAGTTATAGGGATTTATCAGAGGATGTTAACCATGGAACGCCTACAAATATGGCGAAAGGGTTCAAAACTGTTTATAAGCTGAAAGAGAGTGGATTACGATTTGCAGATCTGCTGCATCAAGTGGCTTCTGTCGATCCTGAAATCCGCATACGTTTTACTAGTCCACACCCAAAGGACTTCCCGGATGAAGTGCTCGAAGCTATCCGTTCGTCTCCAAACATCTGTAAAAGTCTACATTTGCCTGCGCAGAGCGGTAATTCCCAGGTGCTAGAGCGCATGCGCAGGGGTTACACTCGCGAGGCTTATGTAGAGTTAGTGGATCATGTACGCGCTGTCATACCTGATGTTGCTCTGAGCAGTGATTTCATCGCCGGGTTTTGTGGGGAGACAGAAGAAGAGTTCGAGGACACATTGAGTCTCATCCATTACGTCAAGTAATACATAATTATTCAACACTTTGGTGAATTTACTTACTATTGCGTTGATTTCAGGTTCAGTAACGCATACTTGTTCCAATACAGCATGCGCGAAAAGACAACTGCGCATCGAAGACTCGAGGACAACGTTCCGCTTGCTGTCAAACTAGATCGCCTCACGCGCATGGTCCACGCATACCGAACCGAGGTGGCTGCGCTAAATCAAGCACAAATAGGCGCATCGCACCTCGTGTTGATCGAAGGGCGCAGCAAGCGCTCCGAGAACTTTCTTGCGGGTCGCAACGATCACAACGTGAAAGTAATCATACCTGCCGGCGAAGTCGGCGACGCAACCGATGGCAATCTCGCGCCCATCCGCCCGGGCGATTACATCGCGGTACAAATCAACGCTTCCACCTCCCAGGTCCTGAAGGGTATACCATTGTACAGGACAACGCTTTCTGACTATCATGCAGCGAAAGCGTCTCCTTACGAGTATCACGTACACATGCAAAATACATAAATATAGAATTTATTCTGTCGAGTTAAACACACGTATATCATTTAGAACTAGACAAGTAAAAAATATTCCTCCGTCAGACGAGGCTAGAGGCGCCGAGCGCGTCGATCTGGCAGCTGGGCGAGTTACCCTTGGAACTGCCATACATTTTCGTACTGTAACCGGAGTCGTTGTTCGTATCGCGGTCGGCAGCTGGGTGTTCCAGCATTCGTGCGGTGCTCTCGAAGATTTTGGACGTGTCGAGCGGTTCCGTTTGTGCGCATTGTTTACCGGCGTCGATTAAACGCAGGCGGGCGAATCGCGCTGCGTCGGCGTAGCGGGCGCCATCTTGCGATCGGAATTGTTGCACTTTGACGACGGGTTCAATATGGCGTAACTCCGGACTGTAGACGCCGCTGCGGCTACGCGGACTGTCCAGCGGTACGTTTTCGTAACTTGGGGACACCATGTTTGTGTCACCCATTGGTCCACGGACTTGAACCAATCGTAACGCTTCCTCATCGTCACTGCTCTCACTCTTGGCGTCATTGGCACCGCTAGCATTCGCATCCTGTGTTGGCGACGTTTGTTGGATTTGGGCCACCAGCTCTTTTACACTTTTTCGCTGTTCCGATACCGGCGCACCATCCAATTCATCCATACTTCTGAAAGTTTAAGGATTAATTCTATTTGATTGATGGCAGATTGACTCAATATTACTCATACCTAGCTGATGGAATCGCATCCTGCATGTGATTAGTGTCCTCCAGTATCTGAAGACTCTTGCTACGGGTGAGGGTACCTACATCGGTCTCCTTGGCGGCGGCATAGGCGCGTTCTGATCGACGCCCACGGACTCCCCGGTTTAATTTCTGCTCCAGCCCTGTAACGCGCTGGCCCAGTTTCGCCTGCGCCTTCTGCAACTCGCGTTTATCCTTTTCTAGCTTAGCTTCAAGATGGCGGAAGAGTGGTGCGCAATAGCAGGTGTAGCCGACACCAACGGGCCCTTTGCGAATGTTGCCTGCCAGGTCCAGGTAGTACTGCTCGCCGCGCTTGAGTGGTTCAGGCGGTAAGGTGTCCAGCCGCGGCGAGGGAAATGCGTCCGGGTCGGGGTAGTAATGGCAGCCATATGGTGACCACTGGCTTTTGCCGAGAGGTTCCGCCTGCGTCGCTGTGCGCGGCGCAGCGCCCGTTTTTGTCGACCTGCTGGGTGACGTCGCCCCCGTCACTTGAACTTTCGCCTTGGTGCGCTTTTTGTACTTGGCGCGCTTGCTGAGTGGCGACAGCGTACCTTCATCTAGAATGGCGAGGATCTCGTCTAGCTCTTTACGCACAGCAATATCGCGCGCAGTTTCGTTTTGCTTGTTGCGCATCGTCGCATCACACCCTGCCTCGAGCAGGATGCGCGTGAGCTTACGCCGGCCCATGGCCGCAGCAATGTGTAGCGCTGTGTCGCCATTTTTGTTCTGTTCAGACACGCGGCACTGCGCGGAGATAAGAATGCGTGTAACGCCGGCGTGGCCGTAACGCGCCGCCGTGTGGAGGGCAGTGTCACCATAGTTATTCGGCAGATCGGGGTCGCAACCGGCCAGCAGCAGCTCGCGACACGCCTGATTGTGCCCGTTCTGACAACACAAGTGCAGCGCAGTGAAACCACCCGCGTTGCACTTGCGCAGGTCGGCGCGCGTCTCCGCCAGGATACGGATGGTGCGACTGTAGCCCTTCCACGCTGCTTCGTGGATGGCACTGTTGCCGTGGACATTGTCCTGCCGGTCGACGTCGGCGCCCTTGGCGAGTAGCAGCCGCACAACCTCCTCGTGCCCATCGGCGGCGGCTCGCTGCAGTGGTGTACAGCCGGCACCGTCGGCGCTGTCGACTTCGCGTGGGGCGGCGGCACCTAGCAGCTGCCGCACAATCGCGGCGTGCCCCGCGCTGCAAGCCAGGTGCAGGGCACTGCGGCCCAACTCGTCGCGCGAGAACTTAAGCGAGCGCGTGCCGCCCGCGCCGCCGATAAGCCGCGCGACCGCTGCCGACTCACCGCCGCTAGCTGCCGCCCTCAATGCCGCGCCGCCACCGCTCATCCGCTGCACGGCAACCTGAAATCACAGCAAATATTTTAGTATACGCATATATTTTACATCCCTTTACCCAATATAATAAATATTACATCTTGATAAATACGCATCCCGTCGAGTTTTCACGCGACGCCTTACAGATCCTAACTCCTTCAACAAACTGCACGTTTGCCCGCAACATAATCAAAGTACGCGCCTTTCGAACGCACCTCGCTCCGATTTCGCGTTTAAAGCATCATTACGCGCAAATTGACGATTCGCGGAACGCAAACAATGAACGTTTCGATTAATTAGATTATGTAATCCCTGGGTGCATCCTTTGAATTTGAGGGACGCAACATCCGGCATTAGAAATCCTCAATTTTGCCCGGCCAGTAGACAACGATGACGCTGATGATGCTTCCTCCGGCAGCCGATGTAAATATGTTCGCTCGTTCTTTCCGTGCGCCGAACGCCAACGGCAAGCGAATTGCGGACGCGCGGCGGACCGCAGACCGCATTCCAAACACGTACTTAGAAAGGTAACAACGATACGAGCACGCATGCGGCGCAACTGAGCTCTTCGGATAAATATTATTATTCAAATTTTCGGCACTCGGGCAGATTCGTCGCCATTGCGCCATTTTTTTTTTTACTGTGACAGGCTAGCCCCGCGCGGGAAGTAACGAAATTCGCGTTGCGTAGTATTGACGCACGCGCGATTGATTGTTTCATCCCGGAAGTTCGGCAAGTTTTCCCGGAAGTGCTCTTCCTCGATGTGTTTAAACAAAAATCGCAAAAATAAAGCTTCCGTTAACATTTAAATGATTTGCAATTAGATAGTTGCAATGTTTTCGTTTTATTTCTAAAACAATCTTCGTCGGTTTCCGGTTGATTAAACGGAAGAAATGTGCGTACAGTGAATAGAAACTGTTTCACGTACGAAACCAACCAGCGAATTGGATGATATTAAACATTGTTGAAACTCGCGTGAATGTGGAGGCTGGCGATGAGGCCGTGCGCTCAATTCGGTCTGCAGAGTGATGGCGGTCACTGGCGGTGCGTCACCTAGTTCATCGCGCTCTCTCAGCGAAGCGCTGGCGCGCTTGCAACCGGCGAAAGGTCAATGCCGATAATTTACCAACTAACAACCGACAAATAATCCGTTGTTTTCGACGCACAGGGCCGGAATACGCGCGCGCGAACACTATAAAACCAGACGACAGCGCCCGAAATATCAATTTGTTATGTTCACGCGCGTGCGAACGGCCATAAAATTTACGAGCTAGCGTCCAGAGCGCAAAATGCATAACGCAATATTGCGCTACAAAAGACGCATGTTTGTTGAAAAACAGACCGATGCGCGCGGGCAACAATTATGCGCTGTGTTGATCATTTTCGACAATTCATGCATGCTGTATACAATATAACTACCTCGTAAAATGTTGAATTTGAATTGCCTGCAATTTCAACTTCCCAAGCTGCCAAAGTTGCAACCAAATATACAAGACGCAATAAACACATGTAATGACCAACCACGTGGTGCATGCACACACAAAAAAAAAAGCCGAAACAAGAAAAACGCGGAATTGTTTTTAACGCGCATTCCGCCAGTTTAATAATTGCATGACCCAAATGTCACGAATTCAAAAACTTTCTAAACGCGTTTTTGTTGCGTGCCTATTGCGGGCACGCGTTCTTCGCTCACCGTATCAACCGGATGACAATGATCTCGTCTGCGGCGCGTTCAAAATTAGGTGAATGTCACCTCGTGAGGGGCACGCACCCAAATACTCGCTCGCACCGTTCGCGTATACTTGGCACACGCAAACGCTTTGTTTTCGACCAAGGTGCACCATTGTTCTGGCGTCAACTTGTGGCATTTTATAAATACGCGCGATCCGCAATGTCAAACCCTATTCTATCGGCCGCTTCCAACGAATACAATCCATACCACATTGCTACATGACGTTGATCCCGCTGCTGGTGCAATAGAATTGACCTAGTGTGCCTCGTATTCCACAGGTGTGCACTCGGCGGCGAGGCACCACCGCGCGCGACAGCGGCGGGGCGCGTGCTGGACGCGCTGAGCAGCAGCGACGCCGCCCGCGCTGCCCGCTTCTTCCGGCCGCCAAGCGCCACCCGCCGCCGAAGACCTCAAGAACCGCGCGATACACACTCACGCACTTACACACGGCCCACGCACTGAGTCAATCAAGTTGGGCGCGGAGAGCGGCGCACGTATTTATAAATTACTTACAATGCGCGCCGCATAATGTTCGGCTGTTCGCGAGAACACTACACGTCGCAATGCACGTATTTTTAGAAAAACGTCGTAAACCAGTGCGGATAGCGCCGAACCGTCGGACAGCGCGAGCGTCCCGCGACTGGCGCGAACACGCTACGAGCGGAGCAGCAACCATGAACGCGCGCACCTGGACTGAAGTAAAAACGCGTCTCGCAGCGCAGAGATCGAACAGGTATGCGCGTTGGAATGCTGCCTGACCGCTCGGCACACACAGCGCGCACAATCGCTTACAATAAGCCGGCACGGTCGGCCTTCCTGGTTGGCGCAAGGCCTCCCCCCACCGCAGTACAACGTAACTTTTGAGTGGCTGACATTCGCATAGTAAAACTTTTTCTTTTCTTTTGTAAACATAAAGAGGATTAAGAGTATATTAAATTGTAAATTAAATTAGAGGTCCCCCAGTACTGCTGCTTTACACAAATAAAAACTCTTAGCAATTTATTTTATGTATTTACTTAACGTCTAAATACAACGCAACGACGGCACGCAGATTCACTGAATCAATCTATCGCGCCGAAGGAATGCTCACTTGCCATACCCTGATAGTGTTATCAGAGTAGCCGGCAAAGAGGGTTTGGCCGTCGGTGGACCATGCCAGCGACAGACATTGTGGCGGCTCAGCCTTGCTTGTCTGTGACACCACTTCCGGACGCAGCTCCTCGACCATTTCCTTGCTCTCCAGATCCCAGATTTTGATAGAGGGGCCAAATGCGGCGCACAGCCAATATCTACAAGAAAAATGATAAGATTTTCCGTGTCACGAACAATTTCACTAACAATTACCTATTGGGCGAGAAGCAAAGCGCAGAGATGATATCGTTATGGTCGAGGGTGTGCAGATGCTTTCCATCATTGAGGTCCCAAAGCATCGCCTTGCAGTCCTTGCCACCGCTGGCACACAGCGAACCGTCAGGACTGACAGTCACAGTATTCAAGTAGCCAGTGTGACCAGAATGGTTGATCTTTAGACGGCAGTTGGTCAGATTCCACACCTTAACCATGCGATCCCAACCGGCCGAGACAATGATTGGGTTTGAGTGGTTTGGTGAGAAACGCACGCATGACACCCAGTCAGAGTGGCCATCATCTTGAATGGTGTACTTGCACTCGGCAAGGGTGTTCCACAGCTTGATTGTTTTGTCGCGTGAACCAGAGACAATCTGACGGTTGTCCACGGAGAAGGCAACGCTCAAAACGTCCTACGAGAAAGAAAAGATTAGCAGCTGCACCAAACTGGCTATCATTACGCGTGGTCGACACACGTTCATTCCAACCCCATCACAGGATACATTTCAAAAGTTATCATAAGAGGATGATATTGAAGTACATAGTGGCTTACACCTATTACTCACGTAACATGAGGGTCATCAATTTCTTCTAGCTGTTTTAAATTGGGAGGTTAAGAGAGTAAATAGAATTACTTTAAGTAGCAAACCTTGGTGTGATCCTCAAAACGGCGAGTCGTTTTGCCAGCGGCAAGATCCCATAGGCGAAGGGTTTTGTCCCAGGAGCCAGACAAGGCATAGTTGCCATCAGATGAGAGCACAACATCGGAAATGAAGTGGCTGTGGCCATAGAGACGTTTCAGTGGTACACCGTACTGAGTCTCATCACGAGTCAGCTTCCATACGATAAGCGTCTTGTCTAAAAACAAATAGAGAAGGTTAATCAGATGACAAAAAATGTAACAGTTCGTCTGCACAATAAGGTTTGTTCGAAGCATGACTTTGTAAACAATGAATAACTATCCGGTTCGATAATGAAGAAAAAATATTGATACCATTAAACTGACATGCATTACACCAATGAACTCGGATGTTGGTTTAAATATTTCATGCATTAATTCCTTGGATGTTTGCAGATTATAAAATTTCTTACATTCTAGCGAGTGTGGTTTAAACGAACATAACCTACGATGCAGACGCATATGAATTTGTGAAGTTCAACTTACCACGACTAGCAGACAAAATAGTATCCGGGTACTTGGGGTTTGTAGCAATCTGCGTGACCCAGCCATTATGCCCAAGAAGGGTGCCTCGGAGTTGTAAAGTTTCACCCATTTTGTGAAATTCACGAATTTATGCGTCAAACGAGACCAACAGGCGCACGGGAACGCTCGACGTTGAAAGAGGCTCGTGGAGATAGCGGCGAGGCCAAGTAACATTCGTAACACCGAACGTGCACGAAGTTATTCGAATGATAATCAGCGCCCTCTACTTCCGTACCGAACACTACATGTAGGTGTTTGAATGTCAATTTTATCTAAGACTTCACGATATTATTCCTTTAGTTGTTAATTTGCTTGTTTTTTTTTTAACAGTGCAGTGCAAGTGACTGCGACATCTTCAGTAACAGATGTACGGATTATGATTTACATACTTCTACAATATAAATCATAAGTTTAATCGTATTTTATGTGAATTTAAGAGAAGGTAAAATTTTGTTTCGAAGCCTGTTTTTGATTAAAACTGAAATATCTACAATAATACAAAATGCACAGCATTGGTGTATATTCTATATGAAAAAGAAATTAATTCCTCATCGTATGCGCATAGTAGTTTTAAAATAATTGCATTTCTTTCAAAATGCAAACCAAAACACGATTTCTTTTGAGTGGCGCTGCTGTGCATGGCAGCCATGTTTTACTTTATACATGACAGGGTGAAATCGTTGATAAAAAGCTGCTAGCTACGAACGAAAGTGGAATGATTGGTAAGGCTGGTGACAAGACACAATAAATATATAATATGTATATAAAAAATATTTTTACTTCATCATGTAAAAGTTTAAAATGCTTAGCTAATTAAAAATGTACTTTCTAAACGACTAGAACACATTAATCGTAATACTTTGTTAGCTTGTACAATATGTACATAATGCGACCGTATGGTTGAAACCGTTAATTGAATACAGAGGTAGATCGTCCATAAAATTCACTATAAAGTATGTACACGCAAATACAATTGTAAATAGATAAGGCCTGTGAATTCAGTCTTGGTATCGGTAGATACAATTTACACCATGTCTTTGCGCCGCCACCACGGGATGCCCTGCTGGTCGACTGCGGCGTGCGCCTGCGCGGGATGCGCATCATAGGTTCGCTGCACTTGCAGCACCGGACCTGTATCGCTCGGCAGCTGGACAAGCGTCACCTGCACGCCGCGGTGGTCGGCTTCTGGTGGCAGTGGCAGTGGCAATGCGGCATCGCGGGTTGGCAGCATCTCCATGGCAATGTGTGCGCGTTTACCGCCGCGCAGGATGCGTCGTTTGAGTCGAGCATTCTTTCGGGCACTGCATTGAATGCGCAGCAGGAGTGCGCACACAAGCGAAAGCATCGCACCAATGTACAGCAGCACCTGCAGGTTACGCGCCGCTGATTTGCGCAGCACCCAGCCGGCAATGGCGAGCGAAATACCGATGAGAATACCCATCGTGAACGCCACCTGTAGAAAATAGTAACAGACGTTTTCCAAAGTCTGACACTTGCCGCCGCAGCCGTGAACTACAGCGCTGGGTGCCTCATCGACAGAGCGAGTGGACATGCGCGAGAAGGTGCGTCCACCATGCGCACGCCGTACAAAACTAGCTGTCGTACCAACTCCTCCTGCAGTATGTGGATCAGCTGCCATTGCGGGTGCAAATCTATCAGGCAATCGGTCGACATCGCTAGGATAAACACGTGCGCGTCCCTCAACAATTGAAGGCTGACGAGCTAATGAAGCACGCTCTGAATAATGGCGGCTCTGGCGGCGGCTGGTATCATCATATTCATAATAAGGTATCATCACTACAGAATCCGAGCCATCTGACTGGGTGTATTCAGTCCGCGAGTCTTTGTACTTGTTAGGGCTAGTTTGATATCCGTGATCGTCTTGGTCATAGTAATCGTAGTAGTTGTGTTCGGTGAAAGCTTCATCGGTGAAGCATACGTCATGTTCCAGCGGGCATGGATTGCCGCGAATGGAGCCGGTGCATTTCAGGTGATAGTTGGTGTCCTGTGGTGAAGGTGGCGCATTTTTAAAGTTGTGCGGCGTGGGTAACGTACCGGTCTTGCTACCCTGCATACAGAATAATATTATTTTTAAAACTACACAAAATTACGACAGCGTTACTCGCCTGAAGATATTGTTGATCGGACGTCGAAGGCACGCTGATTCGTTGATGCTGTCGAGACATCATCAGGGTCAAAAGCTGCAACCAACAATACACAAACATTAAATACACTATAAAAACACACAAAGCAAGTGATTGCACAAATTCGGCTGTCGGATGAAATACCTCGAAATACCTGTTACGTTTGTCTGTAAATAGCACACGCAACACGTAGATTTACATCTCTGTAGCGAGTGTTGATGTAAAAGGCAAACACGGTTTTCGGTGGCATTCCGATAGCAGATGCGGACAGCGACCCGAGAACTACTGAAGGTGGAGCAATGAAAAGCGCTGCTTTTCGGATGCATTCGAGGTATTCCCTCTCCTACATCTTGCGTGCGTTCTTGTCGTACGCGTGCATCGCCAAACTCTACCTAGCAGCGTACCCGGAATTTCGGGTTTTCGATATTGAAACGCACTGTTTTGAACTAATAGGCGTCGACAACAAATGCGTTTTGATTTACGGCGATCCGAGCGAATAAAATACCCGCGTTCATTGTTAACTCTTATGTAAATGATTGGGTTGATATTTCTGGTTGCGTCTTGCTAACAAGTCAACTTGACACTTGTCTTCTCCCGCGCGCCTGATTCTTTCGGTCACTCGACCGGCCGTGGCCCCTCGATGCACCCACCCACCCACCGGCTTGTTAGCGTGCGCGCCGAAGCGGTACTATGGTGAGCGCGGTGGCCATCGACACAGGGTAAACATTCCGATGCGCAGGGTGATGAATTTTAATTTTTAATGCCAAGTTCTATTGCACATTTGTTACATCTATCAAATATCAATTTTTAACTTTTGGGCTTAGTTATTCAGACCTACTGTTTGCAAAACATTAACTTTGCAGTACAAATTCACAATCGTTCGGCATGCAAACTACGAAACAACTTCGTACGGCTGAACGAGTGGTGAACGCAGGTAGAAAATTTGTAAACATAGGTAGGCGTCCCGTAGATTAAAATATTGTGTTGTTTATTAAAATCTAGAGTAACTTGTATGAAAGCTGTTCGGAAAACGGCCGTGTTAATATATTATTATTTAATTTCAGCAATTTCTTGTTTGTTTACACAGCATTCTGTTTAAAACCAATAATATATTATCTGAAAATAATATTCTTTCTATTTTTTAATGTAAAAAAAAAACAACTGATTTTTAGTCCCTAAATATTTAAATCTGCAATTTGTTTTCTTTAATAGTTTAAAAACGGTTTAATAAAATTGATTTTTCGTCAAGTATTTGTAAGTCTAAATCAGTTTCATGCAAACGCGCAATTCTCATGAGTTAATGCAAGTGGTTCACTAATAGTAGGCGTCAATAAAGATTGCCGTAAGTTTGTTCTGTACGAAAACAAATATTAAAGTAAGCTTGTGTATAAGAGATAGATGCCGTCTGGATTATAATGTTAATGAAATGTTATTTTGTTTCATATTGCAAATGCATCCAAATGCACATTTATTAATTATTATTATATTATTCTTGTAGCTGTCAAAATTGTTTACTTATTTCGGCTTCTCTAACCTCACATGTTAATTCTACAACGCCACAAGGATAAAAATGTATTGAAAATAACACAACATAAAATAACATGCATTTGTCATATGAAACGTAAATCTAACTTAAAACTTGAATTAAACAATTCAACAAGGATGCAGAGCTAACTTTCAGCTTAAATTCAGCTTAGTTCTTTAATTATTATGTACGTATGTTGCGTCATTACTGCTGTACGAACTAACTGTACCAGAAGAAACTTTTTTTAAATTCTAAACAGCAGTTCTAAACAGATTCTAAGTGTAATATACCTTAAAAATTGGTCATTGGTGCGATGTCAAGTTGTATGTAAATCTCAACTGTACACAAGATAACAAATAATTTTTATATTGTAAGTAAAAAATATTTTTAAAAAATCAGAGGAATTGTTTCAGGGACGAAATTTTCTGAAAGTGTACACAGGCAATCATAATCTACTTCAACAAACCCCGAAACAAAATGATAACGCTTACCACCATACCAGCTCCGATAAGCAAATTTCATAATACATATACTCCATAACCCACAATGGATGTGCCCATTAAGTATCCTTTCACAATGTGATAAACTTCTCTATCAAAAACGGTTATACAAAGCTCGATCCTGTCGAATAAAATCAATATCACAAAACGTTCGCATCGCTTTGCATCACTTAGTGTTTTCTACTAAAATTGCGCGGTGTTTCCTCAGTTTTCAATCAATAAAACCACTGTAACATTGATTTATTTTCGTAATCAGGTTAATCAAAAACTAATCTAGTGGATTAATAATCCAAATGCGAATTTTACGTGGACGCTAATTACAAATCTGAAATTTTTAAATAACGCGAGTTCTGTGGTAGTTTCATACTCGCACTGCTTTTTATCCGACAAATTTCTTGCCGTTTGTTTTAACGGTTCAGAGAAAACCGCACAAATGTTTTCCGGTGCGTCTTGAGCAATTCACTTAAATTCACAAAATGTAGATTTAGTCTAAACCCAAAAGTTGTACAAGTCGAAAGTGCCGAGTGCGACGTAACACGGCAGTAAGTATCATTTTATGATGTTTATTTATATCATGTGTTAAGTCTTGTTATCACCGAAATTTAATCGGCCAGCGGTTTTTAAATAGATCTTTAACCATTCGCATCCACGTGAGCGATGATAACGATGCCACATCTGAAATCGGGAAAGAACGTGAAGCTACTCTTCGTCGCGGTGCTTGCGCTAACCATCCTGACCACATTATTGCTCACAACAGATCCGAGATGTGCGTTAACATCGCAAACTGCAGACACAATAATAACACCGACGGGCAGTTTCGACAACTACAGACTCTCCATGAATAGAAATGGTAACTGGCGACATTTGAGTCCTACACAAACAGCTAGCCTGTCGAGACTAGGAAGAGTGTTGTACCTAGATGAGGATCCACCAGCGGCACGCAATCGAACCTTTTTAATCCTCGTGTGGAAGTACGGGTATACAACACATGACCGTCACATGAAGCAATATTCGGACAAAGAGTATGTGCGCGTAAATATCAAAATGAAGAAGTGACAATATTAATTTCGAGTTGTTGGCAGGGTGGATCCATTTGCGAGGTGTGCGGTGAAGAACTGCGTAGTTACCTATGAAGATGCGGCGGCAGCGCGAGCAGACATGGTGATATTACACCTGCACCGCACTGAAAACGTGGAGGATATGCCGCCCGTGCGACGTCCCGAGCAGATTTGGGCTTTCTCGACAGATGAAAGTCCCACGCATACTTTTCTCAACGGACAGCATAATTTCAATGCCTACAACGGGTTGTTTAATTGGTCAATGCACTACAGGCAAGTATATTTCATCAAAGAAATAAAATATCATTTTTAAATTTTTACTTAAAAACTTTAGAATGGATTCGGATATTCCGGTGCCCTATGGGCGAACAGTGGCAAAACGACGCATTGATAACGACCGTTCTTTTGACTTTTCCGCCTGGTTGACAAACCGATCAAACACATCGCCCATAGCGGTAATGGGATCAAATTGTGGATCACAAAACCACCGCTGGGAATATGTTGCCGAGTTGCGTAAATGGATCGATGTTGACTTCTACGGCGGATGCGGAACTCTAGAGTAAGTCAAATCAACAATAATACAATAACATTCTGAAAGTTTTCTTGTTTTTTGTTGAATTTCAGGTGTCCTGGTCATTTCACCAAGGACTGCCCTAAACTGGCTGCGTACCGCTTCTACCTAGCCTTCGAAAACTCCAACTGCGACGAATACATCACCGAGAAGTTGTGGTGGAACGCATACGCCAAGGATGCCATCCCCATCGTCATGGGCGGCGCACCTTCACGACGCAACTACGCGCAGTTGCTGCCGCCGCACTCCTACATCAACGTCGACGATTTCGCCTCGCCGCGCGACTTAGCCTTCTATCTGCACTACCTGCTGGACGCGCCTGACCGCCTCGCCGAATATTTCCAATGGCGCCGATACTTCGAGGTGCGTAACGAGCACGGGTACTTTCAAACACCTTCGTACCACTACTGCCGCGCCTGCGAGGCGCTCAACTACAACGATCTCACGACGAAGAAGACGTATACGGACTTGTTGGGTCACTGGTCCGAGCAGACGCACTGCGCGGCTGGATGGGACATGGTCCAGGGTGATTAGAAGTGATCTCTGAATGCATGCATCATTCGCTTTGAACTGATTTCGATTCATGCATTAATGTTATTTTATTATTAAGTGAAATATGACCGTATATAAACTGCGTCTTTTATCAGTTTTTTTTTTGTTTTTGTTTTCTGGCATAACTTCCGCACTCCACCATCATACGCATCATCTAGTGAGGTTATAGGCGACTTACCACTTAATTGTCGTTCCGCTCGCGATCCAATCATCCTTTGTGGTCCATTGTTTCTTACGCTTCAGGAGTTACAGTAAACGTAGCGTGCAAACCAAAATTTCGTTGGAATTTCACTCCGGAGAGTATTTTATTTCCTCACACTGCTCAATGTAAACTGATTCACTAAATGCTCACTGACTAAACATTGCTAAACAATGCATGCACCACAGCATGCACAGTACGCACAGTGCTAAGCGGAGATACATATCTAAACTTCACAGATAGAGGCCATCTTGAGTCCATCCAGACTGTCGATGGGCACATTAGAAGAAAACTACACGCACCTAACCGGTTCAAGTTTCGTCCGCGCGGTTGGCCCAATTATTTTGGGCATTCACCTGCTTGATGGGTATACGAATTGAAATCGACGATTATTGGGCATATTACGGATGATGCTATTTTAAATTGCACACGATTTTTTCCAGCGTGTATGAAATGACGCGCGTCACTCACCTTTCGGCATTTTTGCATATGAATGCACTTGTTGATTTTTCGTGTGTTGCCATCTGGCGGCAAAAAGTGCAAATAATGACAGAACCTACGTATGAATGTTTAGAGATTCAGTGTTTAGACTTTCCGTCAAAAACGACAAAGACTTGATCTCGGAAACCACGAAATATAGATACTTCGTGTTTGAAACCCAGCAAAATTAAACTTTAAAGTTTGGTGTAACAATACAGAGTCAAATTTTAGTGCGGTTTAATTACACAGTTTTTGAATAAAATGCAAAAATCTGTTTTAAATAAAATTAGAATATCTCTAAACTAACAAATATACTATATTAAACAACAATTAATTACTCACCGTATGTGTGTAGTGGTTTTTTAAATAATCGCATTGTTTTACGAATATAAAACAAAAAAACTATTTTTTGAGTGGCGCTGCTGTACTTCAAATCCCCCCTCTTAAACGCCACTCTAGTGGTCTACTGTTATTTGTTTCTGTCATGTTTGTGTTGAATGCGTCCTTCTCTGTGCGTCCTTCGTTTATTGAGTGTGCTTAGCAGTGTTGTTTAGTCATGGCTAATACGATTCAAAAAAGAGTTTGCTGCAACCTCGTCGCAATATTGAGTTCCATTTGTTCACTGGTAAGGTCTGCATGTCATACATTGTTCGCTTGGACGCGACACTTGCAATCTTCAAATTTGAATTTATTTCAGGCCTCGATATAACCTCGATCTGCGTTCTGGTTGTTGTGATGCATAAATGGACCCGCACTGGGTCCGTACGGAAGCGTCCCAACGACGTGGTTGCGCCCGAGATACTCGCCGAAGCGCAAGTTAACAGAAACACGCCCTTGCCACAGAATGACTCCATATCTAGCAGTACACAAGGTACAGATGTAGCCCTAGATCCTAGCATCTCAATAGATCGCAAGAATGAACTGTGTTCATATTTGAATTTGATGAAGCAGCCAGCAGGTAAAGTAGGCAATGAGAATAATCCTCTTCTGAAACGGCGCTCGCTCCGCATTCGGAAAGTGCGGAAGGTTAAAGAAGAGCATCTGCAGAATCAGGAGTTGACTGCGAATGAAAAGTGTGAGCATGCTGAGAATAACAATGTGCAGGCCACAGACCTAAAACAGCAGCTCTGCTTGGACATTAATAGTCGCTTTAAGCATATTATATTCAAGGGTAAAAGTGATGTACTCAACAGTGCAGTGATGGGTAGCCTCAACATGTTTACTTTCAAGTCATTGGAAAACAGTGAAACTTTTGACAACTACACCGCACTGACACGACCGTTAAAAGATCCAGTGAGCAGTGAACCCACCGATATGGGAACTGTTCCCGAGATCGAAATTGCCGCTTACAAGGATTCGTGCAATGCATCCGTTTCGATCATTTATTGCGTGAAGAAGGATTTTAAGATTGATGAATCAGCCGCATGTGATGTGCTAAAAACCAATCAGTTCTATACACGAATACAAGGAATGCAACATAACCAAACTTATCCGAATACGCCTCCATTGTTCACTGGTGGAGGAGACCAGGACATGTCGGAATCGATGAACAATAATCATCACGAGGCGAAACAAATTGAGGATGCCATAGACGTCGAGTCGTCACACACTCTAGCAGTCATTACATCGCCAATAATTGACGTGATACACGTCGCCTCCAAGACTGATGCAGCTAATATGGTTGTACCACACGCCTCTGAAGATGCACCTGTTAAAGATTGCGTGTTCGTCGATCTATCCAGGCGCAGCCATACCACCGCACCATACGTGCACCCAACACACTCGGATCACACATACTGCGTACCGCCATCACCCGCACGACCAGCTATGAACATGGTGCGCAGACGAACACAACATGTACCTGCGGACAACGCCGCCATATTGCCACGCGATGGCGGCGCCGTGATTGGCTGCTACTACGCCGGCTATCACTTGGTAGTGGCGCAGACGGAGCGCGTGAGTTTCTTCCAACAGAGTGGATTGGGAATGTTTCTTGAGTCGCAGGGCATGTGGATTCCGCGCAGCGATGTCGCCCGGTTGTCGTTCGATGATACATGCGTGCGTAAAACAACGCGCGATTGTATTCTACACACACCGGATCAGGGCATCGTGTACGTTGAATTTTTCTGCAAAGAGCACATACACGAAAACTGCATGGTGCCCGGTTGCGATCTGTTTGTCGTGTTGTATTATCGGCGGAATACCGATCATGTGCCTACGCGCAAAATTCATCAACTTGATAAGTTCACAGGGTATGCAAATAGTTATTTCTATTGTTTTCACTCTTTTTTAATCTACGTTCGTGTCATATTGTTGCAGGTACGCCAAGCATGTGCAGTTTGTGGTCGTGCAGGAGCTGAATTGCGTGACGGTGTACTTTGAGTCGTTGGTGGGCACCATGTCTTCTTCGACATCGAATTGGCAAATAAATAGTTATTGTTTTACTCCCGATTACCAATCTGTAGAAGTCTACAAACACGAAAAATCGCCTCATCGTATTGAGAGTTTGCACGTCGTCGAAGGTACGATTTAATTAACTGGCTTTGAATGAATTGTATAAATAGAAATTTTTGATGAATAATTGCAGATGATTACCGTATGACTGTGGGCTGTGCACCAGACTTGATGTCCTTCTGGCTAATGGAGAAATTAGTGCACACCATCAAGTTACCCAGCGACACGGACCTCGCGAAGACGACATTCCGTTGCGATCGCGGTTTTATCTTCGCGCTGCAGCAGCTGCCCCGGTTAAACTGCTTACGTCTGACTGCTATCAATCTGGCAGACTATACGCACAAGCCGCTCCAGCTGTACAAGCCACCTCGAGGCTTCAATAGGTACGTCAATATATTGTACAATATATTCAACTGATTTTGATGTTTACGTTTGCGTTTGCAGGCTGAGGAAGGCGTGTATGCGTGACGGGGAAATCGTGGCGTTCTACCGACAAGGTCGTGCCTGCTGGAACATGGAAACGGGAATGTTGATCTCATGTGGTGCCTCGTCGCGCCCAACCTGGCCGTACGGCAAATGGCTGATCACGGTGCGACAGCGGCGCGTGTACGTATGCCGCATGCTGAAGGCGATGCGCCGTCGGCAGTCGCGTACCATCCGGCTATGCAATTCGTCTGTGCGCAGTCGCCGCCGCCGTCGGCGCGCGCACAACTAAGTACCGCTGTCGCCTCAGCAGCAGCAGCAGCAGCGCTTCTTCGTTTGTACCTGCGTCCAACACTGTACCTATTACTGTGATTGCGTGAGTTTTAATACCGCAATATTTTGTTACGACGATACAATTTGAAGAAATAAAGGTGTTTTATTTAAAATCGCACACACATGCAGCTAGCTACCCCACCTACACAACATAGACATCATTTATAATTGTTGAAGGAATTAAACTTATTTACACCGGAGCTGCGCGGCCCCCGCTGCAACCCCTAACTCTTCTTCCACGAGTAGTACATCTCCAGAGGTTTGTTCACCTTCCAATACTTATCATTAACAGGTCCCAGCATTTGATTACCGCTGAGCTGCACGTACTGGCCGGTGGCGGGGCTGATGTAGATGCAGAAGTTGAGCAGGTTGTGCGTCTGCGAGAGTTGCGAGTCGAGGTCAAGCGTGAGCCGCATTGCGAGGTACTTGTGTAAATGATCGACGGTGGCGTTGGCGGTCGTCTTGAGATAACGCACCGAGCTCTCTTTAAGCGCTTTAATAAGATGATTGTCACCTGCCATTTCAGTAGGATGCGGTTTGAATACTAGTTCGATTTCGTTGAGTGTGGCTGGTTCGGATGGGCCGCCTTCACCTTCAGTGTCGGTCTGTTCGGTTCGCTCGGAGGACTCGGACTCCTCGCTGCGCTCAGACGTGAGTGTACTCTTGGTACGTTTACCCATCTTACTGACGGAGCTGACACTAGATGAGACCGGGCTTGGTGGTTGTGAAGGTGTGCTGCGTCCAGAAGGCGCAGGACTGCCGGGCGCTGTGGAGTTGCTATTCGAGGGTGCGGATGGTGCTATGACGGCTGCGGAAGGTGCAGCATCTCCTTCACCTACACCACCTCCAGGTCCACCACCGCCGCCGCCTTCTTCATTGGCTTTGCGTGAGCGGTTTGGTCGATTCTGTGATTGCAGCTTGATGCCCTCGTTGATGGAATTAACAAGCGCCGCCTGTGAGTGGCTTTTGTTGAGCTTGGCGAGCACGCGCTCCTGATGCGCTTCGTACTCATCGCGACTGGGGTAGATCTTGGAGATGAGCAGATCGAAGTTGGGGTCCGGACGCAATGAGCGCTTTGATACGAGCTTCTTGCGGCATGTCGGGCACTCCTTGTTGCCTGACCGCAGTGCGGTTATGATGCACTCGGAGCAGAAGCGATGCAGGCACTCTTTGGTCGTCATGGTCTTCTTCAGCATGTCAAGGCAGATGGGGCACATCAGCTCGCTGTGCAACGAGCGCGGGGACACTGCGATTTCGGTGCTGTCTAAGATAGCGTCCTGCGGGGTTCGGTGCAGCTCGTACAGCGACAGCTCCCATGTTTTATTCAATCCGATTTGCTCGGTGCTCGCCATCGCGTCGGCGGCACTGATACTCTACAGGCGAAAACAAACCGCACGCAAGCACAAAAACAAATACTGACGCGAAATGAACGCGATTGTATACGATGTGCTACACAGGTTACACAGCAACCATATAGCGATGGTAGCGACGCTCTCAGCTTTCCTTGTCATGTTATCCCTACCAGATAAGACCACAGCGGTCGCTTGGTTTGCCTAACTTGCGCATGCTCCGGCAAGCAAGCAGTACAATTTTGAAAATTATTCTATTACTTTTACATTATACAATTGAATTATACCCAAAAATAACGCGGACGAGATGTCTCCTAGATCGTGAGCCATTTGCACTCGTCCACGCGTACGTTTATTATGCGCACATACAAAAAACAAGTTAATATAGAATATAATATCTATAAAATTTTTATTCGTTTGTGAAGTTGGCAGCACGTTTCTCAACGAAGGCAGTCATGCCCTCCAGACGATCCTTGGTGGCAAATGTGGCATGGAAAGTGCGCTTTTCGAAGTGCAGACCCTCGGCCAGCGTAGTTTCGTATGCGGTATTAACGGCTTCCTTGCACAGCGCCACAATGAGCGGCGAGTTCTTGCCGATCTTCTCAGCCAGTTTGATTGCCTCGTCGACGAGACTGCCGACCGGGAACACCTTGCTCACCAAACCCATCTTCTCAGCCTCGACGGCGTTCACCTGGTTGCCAGTGAGCGTCATCTCCATCGCCTTGGACTTGCCAACGTAACGTGTAAGACGTTGGGTGCCGCCGGCGCCCGGAATTGTGCCCAGCAGGATCTCTGGCTGACCGAATTTAGCGGTTTCGCCTGCGTAGATAATGTCGCACATCATCGCAAGCTCACAACCACCACCAAGCTGTAATAACACACAAAATATATCAATATTAGTTTATGATGAGCGGTGATGCTTGCATGGTAGCACTCACAGCGAAACCATTAACAGCAGCGATGACAGGTTTTCGGCATTGCGCCACGCCGTTCCAGTGATTGAGGAAATTACTGCGGATACATTGCGCATACGTGTTGTTCTGCATCTCCTTGATATCAGCACCAGCGGCGAATGCCTTCTCGCTGCCGGTGATAACAATCGCGCCCACCTTCTTGTCGCTCTCAAAATCACGAATCACATTGTTGACCTCCAACATCAAACCATTGCAGAGTGCGTTGAGGGCTTTCGGGCGGTTGAGTGTGATCAGGCCGACGTTCTTCTGCTCGCCGACCACCTCGACCTTGATGAATTCATAGCCTGAAAGTTAAACAAACAACTGCGGTTACGTTTACATTTGCATAACCGGCAACGAGATAAGCGGCACTCGGCGCGCTATCAGCGAACTACCAGCAACGCGTTCTATTATTAGTGATGTAATCCGAGCATGTAATTTTAATCAATTGTTGACTTTTTGAACACAACGTGCGCGCATTCGCTCAAATTTGAAACTTTTCTTTTTCTTTCATTTGACACTTACTGCCTGCACTGTAAAATCGGGCGGCACCGAGTTGCTTCGCCAGAAGCGCCTGCTGGCTGCCGTTGTTCAGGAAGCGGAGAAGTTGTCTTGTTGCCATGATGCGTACTTGCTGGAACTGGAACTGGAATGTTGCTGCGTGCTATGACTGCTCCACTGCCGCGTCCGTCGAGACACTGTGAGCCGGCTATCGCGCTACCTCGCACACAGAGTGTCGCAGCTGCGGCGAGCGCGGCGTGATCCTGCCGCGCGCGTATTGGGCCAATCTTAGGAACACGTCGAGCGAAGTTATTTACCGCCGGATCAAAGTCCTTTTCGCTCACCATGTTGACGCCGTTATAGCACTCACACGGCGCTTGTTTCCTAGTGACTTGCTTAACTTGTTTAAATATGTACAAGGTGTGGGACAAGGCTCAAGCAACTACTTTTATCACTCGATTAAAATGAATCTGTTTTGTTTTCGTAAATAAAGAAATTGGAAATTGAAAAATAATTAAATTACCGTAAAATATCATCAAATAAAACATAATATAATACACATAATGTGTTTTTGTAAATTTTCTTAATCAAAATCGTATTTCCATTAAATAATCAATAAAAAAATATTGATTTAATTATGTTTTTCAATTTTCTACTTAAATTGGCATAAAATTAATCGCTGCGACGATAATGAATTTTCAATTTTTCAATTCCGGCCGAAAATCGCACATTCGCTCCAATGATTGCACGCAAGTTGTTTCTCCTCGCGGTGATCCTGGCGATCCAGACGAAATCCAGCCATCAACTGCCTAAAGTGCCGATTCTGTCGGCAATTACCAGGCCGGTGGCCACATTAAAATCTATACCATTTGCTGGTTGTAAGTCATTTAATCAAATTAAAGTAAACCCAACGGAATAAAAAATATAAAACAATTCATCGCAGTATTAAATCCCGCCGCGGTGCTGAAGATAGTCGGTAATCTTCGAGAACTGGCTGTGGGTTTCACGCGTGCTGACTTTATGGTGGTCGGAATGAAAACGCTTGAGGTTTTCAGGGACTTGATAAAAGCTGTTAACATACCGGCGCTGTCAGAGATGGACCGCATGCTTGAGCTGGCACATGGCGTCTTGGAAAGCGTTCATCCAATTTTGGAAGCTTTGAAAGGAAATGCCAAAATTGTGGAAGCTGAAGAAACTGCGGCTGGTAACGGAAAATTCTTCCAGTACATACGCACCGATAAAACGACGTTAGCTAGTCTTATATCCGATGGTTTTGCAACTTTTACATCACTTCCAAGGTTGCTGACTGGTTTTTAAAGAGTTTTTAAAATTATCTCTGGAAAATGTTTTATATTTATTGTAATTTTCCTGAATAAAACAATAACTGTAACTTACACTTTCAACGTATTGTGCATTGAGTATTGTGTAGTCTGATTAAAAAAAAAAAGGTAAAACTACTCCACTTTCTTTGTATTCGCTTGCAATCGTTTTACTTTTATAACTAAACAAAATTCGAACATTCGAGAGATCGGACTACTGACAGACCAAGCGCCATCTACATTTCATCTATGAACTACATTCGAAAACAACATCTTCCAATTTTTTCTATTCAACATAATATAGATAATAACATGCTAAATATAGTATTTGCAAAAATATGCTTTTTACGATAAACAGACTTAATTTAGCCGAACAATTCGATCACAAACAAAATCTGAACAAGTGACTCCGGCTTGCATGAAATGACAGACAAACTGTATGCCTAAAGCACAAAGATGGTGTGTCCAAAAAGTCAAACGAGTAATAAACAGTACACAAGCAGTAGTAGCACTCAATAACAATAACATAATATCAAGAAGAAGCATTGCCGAAAAAAACCACGAAACGTTCGTGCATTCGTGGTTATGTTTGCTGCAGAATACCAAAGGTTTAGTTCAAATTGATGAATGTGGCAAATTAAAGCGCAAAATGAAGATTATGCCGGTTGATATCAAGGAGCTGACTGAAGGTTGGCTAGAACTAGAAAGCGATCCTGGTCTCTTCACGTTATTACTTGAAGATTTCGGCGTGAAAGGTGTACAGGTGGAGGAAATCTATGATCTGAACAAGGCACTGGAAGGTCCTGTTTATGGTTATATCTTTTTATTTCGCTGGATTGAGGAGCGCCGTTCACGTCGCAAGATTGTCGAGCAGACTGAAACGTTCGTCAAGGATGAGGAGGCGGTTAACAACATCTTCTTTGCCCAGCAAATGGTACCCAACAGTTGTGCTACACATGCACTCATCTCAATTCTGCTAAATTGCTCAAACATTCAACTGGGAGACACGCTCAGCCGCTTAAAGCAGCACACACATGGCATGAGCCCAGACAATAAGGGTTGGGCTATCAGCAACACCCCAGAACTGGCCTGTGCACATAACTCACATGCAATGCCACAAGCAAAACGAAAACTCGATAAGGTATGCGGGGTATCGACAGGTCGCTTTACAGGCGAAGCATTTCACTTCGTTAGCTTTGTTCCCATTGACGGACATTTGTTCGAACTAGACGGCCTGAAACCGTTTCCTATAGATCACGGGCCATGGAGTGAAAACTCCGACTGGACGGAGAAGTTTCGTAGTGTGATTGGCGACCGGCTGGGTCTCACTTCTGGCGAGCAGTATCACGACATTCGCTTTAATCTCATGGCAGTGGTACCGGACAAGAGGCTGGCTATTACACATAAACTGAAAATGCTCAAGACTAATCGACAAATTGTGCTAGACGCGTTGCAGCAGTTGATGAAAATCAAGCATACTGAGCAGAAGCAGCAGGAGCGCGAAGCTAGTGCGCCTGCTCTGTCGTGCGCTAGCGCAAATCTGACACCTTCCGTCACCTGCACACTTGTTGATGCCGATGAGTCCACGGAGGCGCCGGCACCGCCATGCATCGAGCGGGCTGATGTGGAATTATCTATTTGTGCATCACCGATGCCAACGCAGCCATCTGCGCTTGAAATGAAAAAGGTGACGCTTCGTCCACTCGATTATTCCACTCCGTTGACCATTCAGACTTCTCCAGCACCCAGCACCAGCAGCACCGACACTTTTAGCGAGATGGGATCTGCGTTCAATTCGCCAACTGCTGCCTTCAACTGGGCTGCGGCGCAGAATAGCCCTAGTTGCAAGGACTTCAAGCGCTTTGTCGTTATTCGCGTGGAGGGCGAAATCGACGCGGCGACGGCGCCTCCGGATGCCCAAAATTCAAAGAAACCGAACACGGGGCATGCACGTGTAAGGACCAGTGACGGTGATACTGTTGTCGCTGAGAAAAACCCTGAATTGCTTGAACCGCACACATTTGCGCCGCAGGATCTACTTGCGCTTCTGCGCAACTTGGAGAGTGAGATCTGCGTCTGCGAACTTAACTTAAAGGACGAGAATGACAAACAGAATAAATATAAGGTAATTTATCTTTTCATCGTTACTTTACTTCGTTATTGTTGTGATACTTTTCAGATTGATGACTGCCGGCGTACACACAACTACGATGAGTTCATCTGTACATTCTTCTCGATGCTGGCACAGCAGGGAAAACTGGCGGATCTTGTGGAACAGCACCTTCTTGTGTCCAAACGGCCGGGCGGCACTATTCCCGCACCCAAAACAGCAAAAAGCGGCAAAAAAGAGACAACCAATAAGAAGAAACGTGGGCGTACCAAAGTCAAACGGAAGAAATGATGATTGTTTTTGATTGTACATATAAATGAATATAAAATCATGCGAGAATGTACTTATTTATACATTTGTATCAGGTCGTGTACTTTAGGTCAGTTCACAGATGTGAGATTTGTATTTGTTGTCAGCAAAGACTTAGCGACAATACATATATGCCCTCTTAAACTAAGTACGGCTAGGTAGAATAGTTTAAGCAGTGCTTTTTAATTTCTGATAAAAATAAAGAATTGTCTCCGAATCATTGAATGTAATACCGAATTGCGATAGCTCCCCGCACGTATTATTATTTATTTAATTTTCTTTTTGAATTCTGTATCATGTTATGGATTTTATTTTATTTTCGACTAATTGACATCTTCAACTGTACGCAGTGTAAAATTTAATATATTATGTGATGAATAAACTAAAAAAAAAAAACACAAATATTATTTTGCCTTCGTTTTTGAATACGTAATTCGTGTTTACAATTTGATTGATTTGTTTGCTTGTGTATACGTCAAGCTTGCTTCAATCAAAATGCTTGTCAAGCAAGCATACATATTCGTACAGCGCATTTGGACACCTTGGTTGTTGCTTGTTAGGCAACCAGTTATACTGTTGTATAACACACACACTTATGACTTGCTTATAACACTAATCTGTATACAGATCAGTTATTTATAATCTACAATCTATGTTTATAATATATTTAAACAGTTGAAAGTCTAGTTATTGGGTGTTCATTACACACTAATATTAAATCGATCATAATATATGTTATGTTTACTAACTGAAGCAGTATCCCCTCATCATGTTCCAAGTCCAAGTGCAATTTAATAATCTCTCCCACCTTACTCAGTATACTCGGCGTTTGGACACAGCATTGGGGTTTGGATGGTGTTGGTGTGGACTGTAGACTGTAGACTTAAGTTCGTACTTTGGACCCGGCGAAATCATTTCTTATCTGAACCCATCTGAAATCGTACCAAAAAGTGGCGACGTGAATTAGTTGGTGTCGCAAAGCGGGCGAAAATGGCTACTCCTCTTAGTATCATCAAACGGTCTCTGTCGACTTCGGCCGTACGCCAGGCCACCATCAAAAATGTGACCATTATTGGAGGCGGCTTGATGGGATCGGGGATTGCTCAGGTGGGTTGACCAAAATTATACTACAAGCAGATTCATTGACGATGTTTTACAATTTCAGGTCTCCGCTGCTACCGGCCACAATGTTACATTGGTAGAGCTGAACACTGATGTGTTGAAGAAGGCGCAGGCCGGTATCCAGAATAGCCTCGGCCGTGTTGCCAAGAAAATGTTCAAGGAGAAGCCTGCTGACGGTGATCGCTTCATCAGTGAGACCCTGAAGCGGTTGCGCGGCGTCACCAGCGCTGAAGAAGGCGTGCAGGATGCTGATCTCGTCATTGAGGCCATCGTTGAGAACATGGACGTAAAGCATAAATTGTTCAAAGCGATTGACGCTGCGGCACCAGCAAAAACAATCTTTGCGTCCAACACCAGCTCATTGCCGATCAGTGAGATCGCCTCCGTTACCAACCGCAAGGATCGCTTCGGTGGGCTGCACTTCTTCAATCCAGTGCCGGTGATGCGCCTGCTTGAGGTGATCCGCATCCCTGAGACTAACGAAGAAACATACCAAGCGATGATGGCATGGGGTAAAGCGGTGGGTAAAACATGCGTCACGTGCAAAGATACACCCGGTTTTATTGTTAACCGACTGCTGGTGCCATACATGGCAGAGGCGGTGCGCATGCTGGAGCGTGGGGATGCTACCGCGCGCGACATCGACACGGCGATGAAGTTAGGCGCTGGTTATCCGATGGGCCCAATAGAATTGTCGGATTACGTTGGTTTGGATACAACTGCCTTCATTGTTGAGGGCTGGCATAAGAAGTATCCCGACAATCCATTGTTTGCGCCTCCCGAGAAGCTGCGTGAGTTGGTGAAGCAGGGCAAGCTCGGAATGAAGACTGGAGAGGGTTTCTACAAGCATTCGAAGTGATGAGGATGCCTGCATTTGCGTTTTAAATACTTTTTTTTATATATAAACTAGGAAATAAAAACATACAACATTCAGTGTAGATTTTTACTTATTTTGAACATTCACCTAGGTGAGTTTCCTCTTTCGATCATTCGCGCTCAGGAGAAGCTTATCAAGCATCTTCGCGCGACCTTCCAGGAGGCTTTTCTGCGCCTCGTCCATTCGTGACCCGCCATCTTTGCGGAGATTGCGCAATAGAAAATGATGAATAAACAAACGTAGACTTTCGCGGAACATTTTCAGCTTGTCTGATTGGCACACCTTCAAGAAAACCTCCTGACACTGCTCCGCGTCAGGAGTGAGGATGATGCCAAGCAAGATCTGGCGCATGAAACGCAGCGTCACCTTATCCAACTCCCCGAATTGTACAATCTGAAACATGCCAAAGATATTCATGTTACAAGCTAGGTTATGACCATGTGTTTTTGGTTGTATACCTTCAATGTAGATATAGGCAGCCCTTTTTCCAGAAAGAGATGCGTGAGGAGTTTGGCGAGGTTTGAAATTTGCGCCGGTGAGCAATCTACAAGTGTCTGTAGTTTATCCCAGATCGAACACTTGATAATCATCTGCAAACATTTGCAATTTCATTAGTAACTGTGCAAACTGCAAGCGTAGGAAATGCCCGTACTTGAAACCTCCTGTCATAGTCGCAGAACTTCTGTGCCAGCACCGAATAGTACGGGTTGTAGGCTTTTTCGGACAGGCTACAGTGCAACAGCACATTAATTATTTCCCGTTCCTGTTGGTTCTTCAGGCCGAGGTGCAGAAGTTTCTCAAAAGCGTCCATATAATCCTGAAATCAATGCAATAGATAGCAAAAACAGGTCAATTGCACTTGCACAATCGATTCGATTGCTTCGCCATGTGACAAGTGAACTGCACAAACAAAACCTGAATAAAATCTTGCTATAAAAACGCGCAGTAAGCTTCAGATGAGCAGTCAACAATCAGCTTCAATCAAACGCGCAGTAATTGCAAAATGCAGAAAGTTTCCATTGTTTGTATTCTGGTGGTGGCGGCAATGGTTGCCGGTTCGTACCAATTAGATGAACCCAAAGAAGCGCAGGCTACTGCCGAAGCCTTGTGGTGTGCGTGCACGCGCGAATACGACCCCATCTGCGGTAGCGACAAAGTTACCTACGCCAATGACTGCAACTTCAAGTGCGCCACCCGGCGAAAAAGCGCACTCTCACTAGTTCATCGAGGTGAGTGCGCAGGGTGCGAATGCGATGGTCTCCCAGCGCCTCTCTGCGGCACTGATGGCCTCACCTATCACAACCGCTGCGCGTTCGAGTGTGCCAAAGCCGCCATACCCGAGCTTGACATTGCCTATACTAGGGAATGCGGCTGCGGCTGCGCAGTAGCCGACTACCAACCCATATGCACCGTGAGCAATCGCGAATTCTACAATTTCTGCGAGTATGAGTGCGCTGGTGACGGCGAGGAAATTGCCGCACATACAACCTGCGATGAGTTCTAACGCAGCCAACAACGCAGTTATTGTTAGAATATAAGCAGCCATTGTACTCACCTCGGCAGACATTAGTATACAAAATATATTGATTCTAGTATCCGTATTCATGTGTTGTTTCTTTGCCAGCGCCAGCAGCTTGTTCGAGAAGGTACTTTTAGCGGTGACGGGTGTCTGTTGGTCCAATTGTGCGCTCTCGCGTTTCCCGGCCCATGCGGATCCCACCACCCACCATTTTCCTTGCTCATCAGCTGAAAATCGTTGCGCACGTTATGAAAATTTTCGTTTTTTTGACTGAAATGTTTACCTTTTAGCAAATCCTCCAAGCTAATATTCAACTGCGTTACATAATTGCCTGTTCTAATGAAAGACTTCGTAATTTTCTTCAGATGTTCACTATAACTGGTATCATAATTCGGAATTTTGTTCACATTGTTATTCTTGATCGCCAAGAGTATTTCCAGCATGAATTTAACTCGAGGACTAAAAAAATTTATCATATTAAATGCATATGAAATGATATTCGACTATACACACTTATTATTCGTCAATTCCGGCGCAGCTTTCGATTGAATTGTTTGAATCAACGTCCTCAGCGTAGCTGGATCATCCTTGCGTAAAGTAAAACCAACGTTTTTCAGTACGTTGAGAATGCATTCCACGTGCTTCTCCTCAAATTTATCCACGAGCTTTGTAAGAACTTCATACAGCAGATGACTGTTGAACAACTACAAAAATATAAGGATATCAATAAGGATCTAATCAGAAAATATCTTATTCATTACCTACTTTAAAGTTATACAACTGCGCAATGAAATTGACTGCGTTGTCCATGCGCTTATCTTCTACATTATCAACGAATTCGGATAGGATGGTGCAGAATTTTTGTGCAACCGACTGCAGGAAGAAGGCGCCCACTTCCGAGCCAACGTTGGCGTGTAGAATCGTCACCAATAGCACGTGTTCCAGCAGCAGACGCTCCGGGCACGGCGTGGAAACAATCAAATTCTCGAACATGATCGATGCTAGGGTTTCGTTCATGTCGTGGCGACTATTTGCGTTGTATAATGCTTCGATTTGACTGGATATACTGTGCATATTGCTTTCTGCCAATCGATTGATAAGTCCTTTTATTTGCCGCTTCAATCGAAGGAGAGTGGAGTCAGTATCAGCTGCACGCGCTGCGGGTGGCACGTATTTGTTGGAAACATTCTAAAATTGAGTAAAAATCAAGTAAATTTAATTAAACAATTGTGAAGTATTATCCAACACACCTTTTCTTGTACTACGCTTCCATCGGCATGCCGCAAACGTCCGTAAATATCTTGCACCATTTTATCTTCGTTTTTTGATAAATTTTCTTGGTGTGTATCAAGTTCCTCCTCATGACCATCGGATACTTCTTCATCTTCAGACATGGAATTCTCTGCTTCCGATTCACTGCCTGATTCACAGGCAGAAACATCCATGGTTTCATCATCACTAAAATCTTCAGTGTTGTCAACATTGCAAGATTCATCACTAAATTCATCATCAGTGTCATCATCCTCTGGTTTATTGTGAGAAGTACTTGTTTTACCCATCATCAAATCAAAGTCTTCATCAAAATCATCATTTATCTTTTCAGTATCCATTTCTGTGCCAATGATATCTCTCCTGTTGTCAGAATCACAAATTTCCAGCAAATCTGTTGCAAAATTATAAAATTATTAATGAATATATCAATAATGAAAAATATCAATGAGGTACTTACAATCAAGTCCATCTTCTGCAAATGTTTTAGGAATACTCTTGGTTTTCCGTTTGTTCAATTTCAATTGCTTCTCCAACTTTTTAATATTTTTATCTTCCTCCCAGTTAGCTTCAATCATTTGTTTATGTCTTTGTTTATTCATTACTGCCTTCAGTTCATTGTGTACTTTCTTCTCCTTTTCAACACACTTTGCTATTGAGGAATTGTCTGCAATGGGTTTGGTGCTTTCTTTAACATGAGGAGCAACATTAGTTGGCTGACTTTTACGTTTTGTTGGTTTCATTGGTTTCACCGAATTTTCATCAGGTACCACAGGTCCAGGAATTTTGTTGCGATTAGTGTAATACTCATTACGCTTTGCTTTCTTTGCCAACCGCTTCGCCTGGCGAATGTCTTTCCTGGACTTTTTAGCATTGTTTTGCTTTTGTGGCTTTATTTTACCCTTGCTGGTTTTCATTCTTCTTTTCACTGATTTATTGATTTAATACGTTCATTTATAGACACTTCAATGTTATTCGCAATGATATGCCTCCGAGGTTTTAAAATTGTTTCGCGCAGTTTTGAGGTTGCAATGTGAGCAACGTGCAAGAGACGTGAATGAGACCGCGCATGCGTAACAAAAACTTATACTGCGCTAATGTATATCTAACAGTTGGAAAGCGAAATATGTACAAAATATAGAAAATATCTACATAATACCTGCTCTGCAGATTGTAGTTAAATATATCAAAATTTCTAACAACAGAATATGTCCCGTATGTACATAACTTTGTGCATAAGTTTGTCATTTTTCGAAACCAGTTTATGTACGTAAACTCTTAAACACGCAACTAGCGCCAATTGAAACAGAATGCACAGACAAAGAACTAAAATCCAAACGATACTTGATGTCATACGTTGGTGTATTGTTCGTACATATGATTGCCCTGTGCCCCGCTGTGAGATCAACGAGCAGTGAATATATACCTAATCTATGCAGCAGTGTGATGCCATACGAGTACAGAGCAGAGTAAACTGCTTATGATGATAGTCACCATCACGCTCATATCGATCTAGCGCAATTCCTGTGTAGAAAGAACCAAGAAAGAGCAGTTTTAAAGCGCTGAAACAAAAATGTTACGACCGAAGGCGCTCTCGCAGGTCCTCGGGCAGGCCAACACCGGCGGCGTTGAAAATACACTGTACGTATACGTGCACGATTAATCTTGCTGTGTTTGCTAATTTGTCGCTTTGTGTTCTAGATTGTTAAATCCCGAAGGGTCACTGCTGGCATACAGCGGCTACGGCGATAACGATGCCCGCGTCACTGCCGCCATCGCCAGTAATATTTGGTGCGCATACGAGAAGAACGGCATGAACGTATTCCGCGAAGATAGGCCACAGGTGATTCTGATGGAGTGCCTGGAGGGCCGGATTGCCATTACTCAGGTGGCACATTTGCTCCTCTGTTTATACGCGCGAAACACGGTGGGTTTCGGTATGCTGAAGGAAAAAGCAAATGCACTAGCAATCTATTTGGAGACACCTTTAAAGAAGATTGTCTCCTCTTGATGATAATGATGATGGTGATGATATTGAATGAAAATGGAGAATAAGAGCAATTCTAATAATATACATAATTTTATTATTCTAAACTGCAGCATTGTCATCTGGTTTGTCCTCTGTTGTATCTGTTTGCATAATGGCTGCAGGTTCAGTTTTGTCCTCATCACTTTCCTCTGTGCTGGATTCTTCCGATGAACTTTCCTCCTTTTGGGGTTTTTTCTTAGCCTGTTTCATCTTTTGTTTCTTTTTCAATCGTTTCGCGCGTTTCTTTGCCGTTTCCATATCGGCTTTTTGTTGGTTTTCGGATATTTTGTTGTGATAGTCGGATTCTAGTTGCTCCCACTCGGCGCGTTTCTGCATGTAGTGCTGCCGTGAGTATTCTTTGCGCCTCAGATGTCTATAAACATGGAATTCTCCAGAACCTGCACCAGCACTTGATCCCATCACATTGCGAACGAAATCCGGTACTACCGGAGGGCCACGTCCTTTGGGTTTTTCGGGTATGACGATGATCTTATCCTACAATCAAAATTGTAGTGATTATTAAAGCTACTAACTATATTAACAAAGTGTACTTACAGGATTCTTCATTAATTTTTCTAACTTCAGGCGCTGTATATCCGCCTGCGAACGCGATACGTGCGGTCTTGACGGTACTTCTCTTTTAATTTCATCCCTTATTTTGGACATGACTATTTATAATCATGAAATTGCTTAAAATGTTTACATTCACTAGTGTTACTCTCTACCTAGTATTTACGTGATTGTATTTACACATTTATAGGATCACTGCGAAGTGCCTGACTATTTATATAGAGTATATATGTAGCGCAACACCGAGTGCTTCTCTGAGATTGACAACTAGCATGCGTGATCACTGTTTGTATATGATCCAGATGTCGCTACTATCGGTTGCAATCAACGCGTTCGGAGAGACGAGGCCATTCGAGGTAGCTCGCCATAATGATAAGTTACATTCATATTCATATTGATGATCTATGGTGAGATTCATCATAACACAAGTTGGGACTTTGGGTTAACAATAGATGCCAGATTAAACTACTGGCTACGGCTGAAAATCGCAAGTACTAGATCAGGGTACAATTATTTACTCAAATTGTAAACATATATCACATCTGTATTTTTGAGATAATTACTGCTTGTGTTTGTGCCCTTTTGTAAATGGGCTGATGATTAATCTACATTTTAATGCTTGCTTATGAATCAGTATTATATATGTACAAGGATACAACATGCAAAATCTTATTTAAAATACAACACAAACAATGAAACTTGATCTATGATGTCATGCATGAACTAAGTGTTAAGTTGTATCATAATTTACACCACAGAATTATACAGTTTTACCCAGGTACTAATATTTTATGAACAATTTTAATATTTATCTTGTTTTAGTTCATCCTGTGGCTTATAATGAAACCATAACTAAACCATATGAATGGTAGGCTTGCTCATAAACTGTCCTGGATCAGACACTGCGCTTATAACGGACACCATCGAATTTCTGCGCGTGGCTCCTTCCTACAGAATATTCTTATGAAGACAGCACTAAATTAAAAATGCTTTCGCACTTACGCTGATGCACGACTTCCAGTCGTCATCTTCACCTCCCGGTTGTTTTGCGCATGCGTCAATTTGCAGCACGGAGTTGGTAAACTGCTTGTCGAAGTCCAACGAGTCCAAAAACTGCCGATCAGGAGGTCCGGAGTTCTTCGCCAGCAGGATTAACCCGCCCTTAGAAAAACCAAAATTGGGCCGCAGGTTTGCCGGGCCAGGCATGCGCTTGATTCCATGTTCGTCCAAAACATAGTATCGTTGTTGATCGGTCGCGTGGTCAGTATTGTAACTACAACGCTATTGCTATTAGCAGGATACACGTGCCATCGCTCCTACTCACCACAAACAGATGAATAAAAACGCCAAGAGGACCAACAGAACGCTGACTGAGATAGAAACAGCGATCCCTGCAAAGGGCGCCTTTAGTTAGAAACGTGCACAAGTCAATGACTAGCGGTTTTACATGAATGCGTCCACGCAAATGTCGTCACCATGTTCACTATGCACACGTTCGGGTGGATACTGACGGACTGCGACACAGTCGTCTTGAAATATCTTCGCGGTGCGCCGCTATCTTATCGCCCGGGGTGAACAACTGACACGGAACCAGGTGCATCCGCATAGGAATTTTATTTGCGTAAAATAGATATACATTTTGATAACAGTCACAATACATTCTGCCATGTGTAGGTTGTAATAATCTGTTTGCGTACGAATATGTAAATAGCAATTCGAATAACAACTCTATAGGTGCTGCAAGTTTACAAGCGATACACGCACGGAGGCCCGCCAGAGGGCGCCCCGTTCGCGATTAGCACGAATCTAAATACGGCTCAAACTAAATAGAGTTGCGCCGCGCGATTTGATTCACTAGCCGTATTTAATTTGAGCCCTAAATACATACAATGTACAGTGCGCTTGAGGAGGCAGGGTCGTTGCGAGACGACCAGACGTACTCGCGGCCAATAGAAACAAAACAAACAACAAGTGAGAAACGCGAGTACGCCTGGTGCACCCACTCGCATGTGACGCCGACACTTGGTCCATTAAATACTGGAATGCGTCGGGACCGTGCGGCCGAAATGTTCTGCAGTAAACGTGGTATCGTGCATGCCCTCCCGCCCTCTACCGCTCTAGCGTTGGTTATCATCGTTAGGCAAGGCTGTAGCGGGCGCAATAATTATTGCTGTTTTTTGTGAGTCGCCTCGTCGTAAGTGGGCGGATGCTCCTAAAAGTAGTAGGCAATTAGCGTGGGCGGCGGTGGCTGCGAGGGTTACTTACGTAGTACGACGGCGGCGGCACGTACGCCATCTGCGGCCGGTTGGGGTCGTAGTACGCGGATTGCGCGGCCTCCGCTGCCTTCGCGTCTGCCAAACGAAAACAAGGGAAGAATCAAGCATGAGCGGTGATTTTATTGACGCGCAGCGGCGTTATGAGCGATACCCACCTCCGGCGCTGAAGCCGGGCGCAGGACCGGCGGCGTTACCCTGCTGCGGCGGATAATGGAAGCCGGCTGGCGGCGCTGTGCGATCTGGTGGCCCGCCTGGTTGCATGCTGTTTATACCAGGATAGGGCGGCGGCGCGTCCGTCATAAACACGCTGTTGGCCGGCGGCTGATCGGGAAAGGCCTGCGAGGGTGGCATCCAACCGTAGTAGCCCTGTGGTGGCGGTGCGTATGCTGGCGGAGGCGCCTGGTACCATTGACTTTCGGGTGGGACGTACGGCGGCGGTGCTTCGCGTTGATTCGCCATGCGTGTGGCCAAGTGTGCCGCTTTTAACATGGCTTGCCCGAATTCAATGGCGCCGCCATGCTTGAACAGAATCTTGAACTTCGCCTCGCCGGCCCAGTTGCCGTTCGGCTGGGCGCGCACCTTACCCTTGATGTAGTTGGCACCAAAGATTGGTTGCTCCAACTCCACGTCGCTGAGCGTCACGAATGGAAAGCTGAACGACTGCATCGCATCGCTAGAATTCTTGCTGTTGAAGATGACACGATGCGTTGTCAAGTAGATGCGGCCGTGCTTGGCGCCTTTGAATGGGGGCGCGTCTTGTCCGGACCATTCTACTGTCGTATGGTCGCTGTACACCAAGATGCTAAACAGCACAGTGGAGATACATTAGTCTCATATAGATACTATTTATCGGTTTTTAGACTACTTACATTTCGCCGTTGTGAATAAGGACACCGCCGTTCAAATGCGCCGTGTTGAGAGACATATTCGCGCAATCACAAGTTGTAACAATAAGCGAGTGTGTTCTTGTCAGTTCGTGTCGACCGTGTTTTCTAGAAATTGCACAATAAATAAATTGACGGGCGCATGACGTCAGATGTTTGCAATGTTGTATGCACACACATACATCACACACGCATATTACGAATTATGACAGCCGTGTTCTCGAAGTCTCTGCTCGCTCAACATCGGTTATCATCGACTTTTGTTTGTCTCAAACTATTAAGAGAATTCAGATGATTGAAAACCGTGTAGTTATTCGAATTTTAAGGAAAGTTTAGCTCGATATTACTTGATTAAATTTCTGAATCGTTTCCTATAAAATAAATTCTATTTTTACTGAAGTCGTGTTGATCCTGCAAGCAGCTAATATCAGCTGTACAATTACTGATTATTGGCGACGGCAGCGCCCCTACAGCTGGCTGCTTACGTTGGTAACAAATAGTAAGTCCCCGTGCCCGAGCCGATGCCCGTCTCCAAATAATCTCTTGACAGCAATCCACTTGACCTAACATCTAAGAGTCGCCAGTTCGGGGCCCTGCAAGGCGATTGAGGTGACAATACACCTCAACGAAGGCTAATTGTTAGCGTACTGGCCCTAGCAATTGCTGCGAGTGAGGGCTGCCCGGTGCCTATAAATCGCAGTGCTACGTTGAATTTGGTACATGCAGAGGCAGCGACGGTCGGTGGAGTGCCCGCCGTCCGTGCGACTTCCTAGCTCATCAGCGATCTGCTGATTTCGTGTATAGTGTCGCGCCTCTAGGCGTTTCTAGGTAAGTACCATTTAGATTCTCACTCAGCTGATCGTTCAATTACTGTGTCCGTGTCATCTAGGCAATGGTGGTTGTCAGTGGGAGCTGGATGAAAAACTCGCAGTATGTCCATTGCGGCGAAATGAACGCTGCGCGGGCCGTGTTGATCAGTCGCCCCAACTCGCACCCGTTCCAGGAGCGCGATTTGTCGCTTGACCAGCCTGTTAAGGTGGGGCGGTCGGTTGCGAGAGCACGCGCCGCTAACTCAAACGCCATCTTCGACTGCAAGGTGTTGTCACGACACCATGCACTGCTTTGGTACGAGAATGGCAAGTTCTTTCTGCAGGACACAAAGAGCAGCAATGGTACATTCGTCAACAACAATAGACTGTCGACCAACGAGAGCGAACCGCACGAGGTGAGCTCCGGCGACATCGTGCAGTTCGGCGTCGATGTTATGGAGAATAATCGGAAGGTAACGCATGGATGTATTGTCGCTACGCTTAAATTATACCTGCCTGATGGAAAAGAGGCCAAAGCCAGCCCCAGCGTTGCCGAAGGTGGCCGACACGGCCTGGTGCCGCTCGACGAACTCTACAAGCTCAATCAGATAATACAGGAGGCCAGCCAGCGCGAATTGTGTCTCGAGACAAAACTGACCGCCCTGCAACATGTGGTTGACGCCGCGAGACGCGCCGCCGACGAGCACTGGCAGGCATACGTCGGTGAAGAGAGACTACTATCACGCGTGGCGGCGCTTGAGTCACAGCTGACTCAGGCTGGTAAGGGTTTTGGCGAAGATCGTCTACGCGATGAACTTAGGCAACTTCAGGAGGATCGCGGTGCATACCAGACTGCTGCGAAGGATGCTCTCATGAAGGCACACACTGAGCGCTTGGAGGCAATCGCCGCTGCTGCCGAACAAGAGCGCGCACGTGCCGCCGCTGAAAACGAAGCGTTATTAGCGCGTGAGCACTGGGAACGCGCGCAGCAGGAACTACAAGAGGTGGCGCACCGCGTCGTGGAGGAACAACGAAAGGCAGACGCCGCAAGCGACCAACACGAACAGCGCATTAAAGAGCTCCAAGCGCGCTTGGAGGAATTACAGGTAGGCCGTGAAACATGCGTAGAGCGGCTTGCTTCCGAGGAGGTCGATGAGGTGAATGAGCCGAATGATGCAGACGTTGACAACGACGCCGACACCGAGATTATGAAGTACGAGCGCATTCTTAATGAAGCCATGCGTACCGACGACGATAATACGCGCAACGAAGCAGACTCCGATGAGGTTACCTTTTCGGACGTGCAGCCTTCCCCGTTGCCCGCATCTATAGCCGAAGGCGATAATGGCGGTGTGCTAGCAGTGGTAGAAAATAAAGACGAGCTTGATACGCAGAAGGAGGCGTCGTCTGAAGAGAGCAGCGCAGCGGAAACTGTCGGACCGCCGGTCGGCGAGGCTGATACACGCACGCTAAAGTACCAGTACCAGACCGTCTGTGAGCAGAAACGACACATAGAGCAACTGGAACTCCTGTCGAGCGCCAACAAAACTCGGATAGCCCTTCTAGAAAAATCGCTTCTCAATGAGAAGGAAGAGAAGTCATATCTGCTGAGCAAGGTGGAGTTGCTCAAGGAGGAGTGCGCCGCCTTGGAGGAAAAGTACGTTGCTTGTCTCAACGAATCCAAAGAGCTGCATGACCGCGTGTTCAGCCTGAAGGCGGAGCAGGTGGAAAGCGCGAAGGTACAGGCCCCACGACCGGACACTGCCGAACACGCTTCCCAGGCGGCATCCGACGACACAGACACTGTCGAGGAATGCTCAACGCGCTCAAGGCACGCCGCCAAACTCGCCGAGCAGTTGACTGCTCTCGAAGATGAAGTGGTCGCGCTGAAGGAACGCTATGCGTCCGTCACCGAGGAGAAAATCGCGCTCAATAAGGAGGTCCTGCGTGCGCATGACAAGTACAACACGCTGTGCAACCGGTCGCACAACACACTGTTCTTCTACGTGGGGCCACTGGCGCTCATGGTGCTCTACCTACTCGTCAGCTCGATGTTCTCCTGATTCACGGCCATCTTGTTAGTTTTCTTTTATTTTTTTCTCGAATTGTTATTGAAGATCATCAAGGAGACATAGCGCGGACACCAGTGCCGCCTTGCTCCACTCAAATCAAATCGACTCGCGCGCTCCGTACTGATGACTTAACTCTGCCCCTGCCTTCGCGCCCTCAGGGGTGTTTTTATAAGCAATGCATGAACACACGTCCATCGAGGCAACCTCTATTATTTGTTATGGTATACGTAAGATATCGTTGCCACGGGCGGAGAGTTCAAGCAAATATAATCGCACTACGCATACATGCAAAACATAATGATAGGGAATTTAGTTAAACAAATCCAGTAGCACTCGAAATGCGAGGAAATCACCTCGACTCAATTATTCATGAGTGAAATGTATTCGCGAATTTAATTAAGCTTTAAATCATTGTGCAGGTCACCTATGAGGTCGCCGGCAAGCTGCAAATGTAAAGAGAATCGAACGCCTTGCTACCCTTGGTTTGTCCGCAACGGCGTGCGTAGAACAGATTTGTTTTCTTCTGATTGATTACGCGCAGATCATACAGTGTCTTTCACCTCACCCGTACCGTACGCATGTTTTATTCTGGGCGCTAATTTTAGCTTTTTAATGTATCTTAAATCACTGTCTCCTCCTCTGTCTGTCGATCTATGAATGTAAATATTATTTGTATGTGGTGTACATTATAAAAGTAATAAATAATACAATTGAAGATGCTTTGCTTGTTTAGGTAGTTAAACACTTCGCAAAATATTAAACAAAAATTACTCATGCATGAAATGATTGGTTAAATTTCGAAATTTTCAGAATTTTTCAAGCAACTACTGAAAGAATACATTTCTGAATATTTGAATAATAACTTACTTTTTAGTTTACATCCAGTTGTTCTGGTCTGTGCAATAAACTTATGGCACAGTTGTTGCAAGTATTTTGTGTCGGAAGGAAAATAATACTCAATTACGAGTACATTTTACTACTGCTAGCGATATTTACTCGAAAGTGTTTATATTGGCTCATTTCCAAAACAAACTTGCCACAAATGAAGTAAAAACCTGCTCATTAACATTACATTACTATACGAGTATAGTTCAAGTAGAAATTTTTGTTCTATGCAACATAGTTTGCATGAACAAGAAGTTACATGTGTCTGGCTTTGTTTTAATGAAAAACGCGATTTATTTATGACAATAACAGATCTTTCTGACATTTTGTCATAATAAAATTTTAGTCAATAAAATAGAAATGGGTCGAAACCGCCCCACGCGACCAAAGCGCAAATCGGTGATCAAAAATCGCTCACCGAAAACACTCGATGACAGGAGCAAGGAGCAAAAAGAATTATTATGTTCCTGGGATAAGTTACTTCATGAATTGCGCAAGTATTGGTCCAGGTCGTCGAGTTCCATTTCGCTGTGTCCCAGCTCAACGTATTCTTTCTCATCTAGCGGTATATGGCCGGAGGTTTCACTAAATGAAGATCGAAGAAAAGTTAGTAAAATTGTGAAAGACGCAATGCACTTAGGTCTAGCAAATGGAGTACTTGTGCGACGCGGCAAGTTATTTGAATTCCAAGGGGCGGGACACACTGAGAGGTCGTGCGTTGCGGAGGACGAATCGTTCGGGGATACAACTGCCAGTGAGATTAAAACGTGGGAAACCATGGCGTATCCATCGATAGATCAGCAAGCAAACTCCGCAGACTCCAAAAAGGTGAAAAGTTTGAGTAAAAACAACGCTTTGAATCCGAAATCATAAGGGAACATAATTATGCAACCACATTGACACAATGTATCGAAGATTAGGTTTCAGTTGAAGTATGATTTGATGTTTTGCAGGCTTTAAATAAATTCCAGTTATTGGTATCGCTTTGTTTCGTTTTTAGTTAATTATGTTATATACTTTTATGATCTTTCGGATGGTGGGATTTGAATCTAAAACACTAAACAAAAGTGATATCCCAACACAATTTATGCAACCAGACTTATTTATCCAACACAATTTATATCAGTAAACTATTACCACAATTCAACATCATCAAAAATATGCACTTCTATTTGGTACTATATACGAATATATATTTTGACATGCATGCATATTTTGCTAAAAAAAAAAGGAGGAAATAAACTTGATTATTAATCGGCTTTCGTTCGCTCAGTTGGCACAGTTTTTACGGCACCACTATCACGCTTTGGGCCCATAAACCGCAATATTTGTAGTCCACCAAAGTACATCACCAATCCAATGATGATGCCCATGTGGTAAATTGAATTGTAATAATACATCACCCAATCAACATTCAAGTAGTAGAAGGCAATAGCCAGGTACGAGAAGAAGAACCGAGAGATCACGAGCATTATCCATTCATTAATATAACGAACCTAAATTAAAGAAAAAAAAACATCAGAAAAGATTGGTACAAAGCTTTCATTCATTGCATACCGTTCCAGTGCGATCCTTGAGCAAGATCTTAGTCCAAACTGCATCAATTGGTAATACAAATGGAGCACATCCCAAGCAGATATAGTGTCCAATGCAAATACCATGCCACATGGCCGAAATGCCCATCGTGATAAACGCGCGATACTTCTTATAGGGGCATCGCTTGTAGATACACAGAGCAAGCCAATACTGCACGCCGGTATTCCACGCCCTCATGCCACCTTTGAATGTTGGTTCAAATTCGGTTCCCCAAACATCCACGGCATCCACAGCGACGAAGTTCATCTCTGTTGTTGCGCATTGCTTCGTATTTTTACTCCTGTTTTGACAATCATGTTAAAATGAAATTTAAGTTGCCTAAAAATACTCACAGTTCAAGCAATGTTTTAAAGTTCTTCGATGGACCGCCGCCACTTTTGGGTTCAGTGATTGCTGGATATGCGCCCAGGCCAGCCATAATGCAAGCGCATTCAGACAAAGCGAACCCAATGAAAAGCCTCATCCGAAACGCAAAGAAGACAGGCCAAATATACATGAGACGATAAAAGACTGAGCGTTCAAAGAAAAACTCATCCGTTTTTGCATACTAAAAGCAAAAAAAAAAAAAAAAGTTCCACGTTATTATTAAATAACTAAGTAACTTCAAATATTAATCAACCTACAGAAAACGGATAGTAGTATGTTGCAAGCAAATGAAGTACAGCATACAATGGCACCCACTGCAATTTCCCCAGCAACGCCTGCTTGTACGGCGCATATTTACTAAAAGGTTTACTGTAATAGTCCCTGAAAGTCCTGTACTTGATGAATGGGCCTGTCAGCACACCAATGTAATTAAAACTGTAGTGGAAGAGCTCAAACACATCCACTGAGAAGTCATCATAGTCAATCTCAGCCCTCTCTTCCTCACTGCAGTCGCCTTTTTCTTTCTTCTTTTTGTTAGTGAATGCTGTGTTTAAATCAAAAGCAACTGCCACTATACGCAGAGTAAGCATCATCTGCACCAAGTTTGTATGACTGGGAGGATATGGAATCCCAAAGTACTCTGTTGTCCGGAAGAACAAAAGATAGGCAAAGGAGAACACAATTGACACAAGGTGACATTGCCTGAAAAGTCATGATTATAAATAAATGATATACAATGTGAGTATGTGAGGCAGCAGTACCTTTTGTCCCAATATAAAATAATCGCCGCATTGATCAAAAAGAACACCAGGTTATGAATGATGTGAAAACCAGAAACAACTAGAACAATCAGGATGCCAATTATCGTTCCTATGCGCTTTCGTTGCTGGAGATCTTCGATTTGTCGGTAGAAATGTCCAAAGATCACACTGAAAATGAGCAGGCTAAGGTAGACAATGTCCTGGAAGTCCATCTTCACGATGAGGCGTGCAAGTACATGTATTACGATTACACGCGTGTAATTGATCCAATTTATTTGATTGAATTCAAGGAGTACCGTTACAACTTTTCAAGTGCATGTGTAAACAGTCAACGAGGGGTTATCACCTTTTGGAGATCGCGTCTAGACTAAATTAATACACGCTGTGAACGTCGCTGCGGTCGTGATCGTAGCCACCACTATCACCAATTCAAACCAATCGCCACGCGGTCATCGCACCAACGCGACTAATAATTTTAAATATAGGCTGAGTGGCTTGACATAAGCCTCTAAATTTATGTAGGTACTATGCTGCTTGGAAAGTTTTATCTGGATATTATCGGTTCTACTTACACAAATGTATACTGTTATGTATCGGAGTACATAACACCTTTCAAAATTAAAATTGATTTCAATATTCTATTCAGTTTTTTGTTGGTTAACGAAAGTTTTCCATTAGTTAACGTTTAATAATGTAAAGAACAAGTAGGAACATCAAAGGTCAATATTGAATTGTAATTGAATTAATGGTGAATTTCATGTCAAATTTCAATACGTTTTTGATTGCTATTACCAATTTTAAAACACCAAACTCTTTTAACCTTACATCAACTCATGTTCTATATTCTTTAAGATTGATTTATTTTAATTTCTCTTTTACTATCTGATATTTAAAGCAAGCTGTGCTTTTTCTCTTCGCATAAGTATGATTTGAATTTCCCCGCCAGATGTCTCTGATGGGGGTCTTTTAGTCTCTTACACGCTACAGCACGCTGTCGACAAGCATGTTTTGTTCATACTCATCATAATCACAAACCGCTGATGCAAACGTACACAGTGAAGAAAACAGCGCGCCATGAAATGAACGAACCGCGCTTCTGATTCCGTTCGGAAACAGCTCAGCTTATCGCGAGACTTCACCGCATTCATCGTGTAGTGTTCGTTAGTCTCGCAGTGATCTCCTCCACTGCTAATAAATGTATCCGTGCACGGTGATATCCATCTAATCACAGGTAATGATTATTCCTATTCAATTGTTTATGTACTAATTTTTTCAATGCCTACTTTACAGTTATCAACAGTTTATAATTTATTGCACATCGAATAAAATCATGGAGGCTGTTGATATTCAGGCAGTTGAGTCAAAGCTGAGTGATGTGACAGTCACAGCAATTCCAATGAATCAGAAAACACCATCAAATACATCTACTTCCAAAGAAGCCAAAGACCAGTCACCCAAGGACAATGGGCTCTCAAAGTATGCACAACTGCTGAGTGTGATTGAGGAGCTTGGCAGGGAAGTGAGGCCCACCTATGCAGGCAGCAAGTCATCTGCGGAAAGGCTCAAAAGAGGCATTGTGCATGCACGCATTCTGGTGCGTGAGTGTCTCATTGAGACTGAACGAAGTGGAAGGCAATAGCTTAATAAATTTGGGGTCAAGTACAACGTTCATAGATACACTCTTTGGTTTTATGCATTCTTTCTACAAGTACTAGTTTTTAATTATCAGTTGCCTTTAGGAGAAGCTAAGGTCCACAAATGTCACATGTAGGGTAATATTTGAAAGAGTTATTCGGCCTGAGTTCTTCGAAGCGCGACACTTCACTTTACATACTAAATGAATTCAGAGCAAGCACCGATTCATGTTATTGCTGCAGAGGTATGTATTCTTGTGAATATAATATGTTTAGCTTCATCATTTTACTGAAATTAATGTGTATTCAAGTCAATCTCTCAGGTGATTGTTGTCTTAACTAATATTTAAGCCACTAGCCTTATTATTGTAATGACTATTATTATAGATAAATCGTATTTTGATAAAAAAGAATAATAATAATAATAAAACACATGAAATAATGACATTTACTGTCAGTTTTGTTTTAAGATACATATCAATAAGTTTGGTTAAAATGTTTATCTTGTTTGTAAACTTCGACAATCTAAAAACTTCTGTTCTCCAGAACAGAACAGTTTTTTCCTTGCTTCACAGGACTTAATTTTATAACCTACAATATTTTGGAAGTACAAAGTCTTGTAACAGTTTATTTATTTAAACATATAAAATCTCTCAACAACAATATACAAAATATGAGTACCAGCGCAGAGTACGAATAACAACTAGTCATAATATACAATAAAATATAAATATTCTCGCTCCTCCAATAAAGAACAACACAATTAAGTTAAAACGCAGCGAATCGCGATGCATAAACATAGAATATCTAAACTATAGCATATCAAATACAACAAAACCTGTTCACGTATTTCTCTAAAAGCCTCTCTGCCGCCATCTTGGATCTCCTAAGGGACCTAATCAATTGTAACTAAAATGTAATAAAATAGCACGAGCCTTATGGTTATTACTTTGCTTCAACCGGGCGATGAAGTCTTGACCATCAATTAAAGCGCTTCAGGTTCAACTTCTTTTTGGCGAACCATGTGCTCGGTTTTTCGCGCTCGCGTTTATCCTCCCTGCGTTCCGGGTCCTTCCTCGAGCGTGGGCTGCGCGACGTGACGCGAAATTCCGCCGGCATGTCGTAGCACTTACACACGCAGCACGACGGGAAGCGGAACCAATCGGAGAAGATTCCTCGGCATTCATTGTTTGGATCGTAGGCGAGCAGGCGATGCAGGCGGTACTGTTGTTCACAGCGACAACCTTCACGGCAGTACATCTGACGGTGTTCGTAAGTACACTTCTCCCAATGCACATATTGTTCGAATGGGTAGAGATTCAACAGCGCCAGGACTTCACCACGAGTATTATTGGCCCAGAATGGTGCAACTACTTCTTCTTTGACAGGACAAGCATTTCTGTAAGAATTAAGTATTAATTTATTGAATTGTTTGATTTTTTTAGTGTTTTTTTACTTACACTCCACGTAATTTATTGTTATAGTTGTAGTCCTTATGAGGTGGTTTACTATTACTCTCCTGGAAGTCTTGGAAGAGCATCTCGCCCACCGGACGTTTATTATCAGGGTTCTCCGTTTGATCGTAAGTTTCCTGCGTGGTGGTCTCTTCTTCATAGTCTTCACTAGTCGCACTGGTTTCATAAACTTCCGGTTTATACGAACTGGTCCTGTGGTCTTCCTCTTGCTTGAAGGTAGTGCTTTCCTTCACTGGTGGTAATCCTTCAGTGCTTATACCTTGCGATGTGCTGGAGGTCTGCGTAGCAAACTCAATATTCTCATTAGTTTGTAAGTTGTCATTGTTTACATTCACAGCATCCTGATTGGTGGACTCGTTGGACCCACTGTGTTTTCCTTGGTATCCTTGACCTACTTCACCTGTCACCTGTCCATAAGTGTAATTCCTTCCCAGCGAGTTGGTCCCATTCTCCACATCGACAACTTCTGCTGCTTCCTGCGGTTGGGACAGGGTTTCTGTCTGTTTAGCATCGTCTTTTTGTTGTTTCTGTGTGAATTTCGGTGCTTGAAGCACTTCTTTCAGTTTTATCTGCATACCAGGCTCCTGGCTATACACAAATTTTGTGTTTAGGATGATTTCTTCCTTGCGGTCCTGCTGGTGTATATAGCGGGCTTCATCAAAAAGTTCATTATCGTCAAATATGAGGTGATCCTGTTTGGAATACCGCGTTTTAAAGTCTCCATTCTGGTAGAGGTCTTCATTCTCGGTCGCCTGGCGGTAGAAAGACGTCGGCGGTTCGTAATCGTCATCGAAATCGTAATCTTTTTCAACTTCATTATGCAGTTCAGCTTTGAGTACAGCCAGGTGTCTCTCATCGCCGTACATGCGACGCATTAATCCTTGATTTTCTCTTATAAATCGACGCACTGCATGCCAGGGGTATTGATTTCCTGCTGAGGTGCAGTAGCTTTCTTTGATCAAATCACACGGGGGTTTGTTCATTGCCCGGGAGGCACGGACCGGTTTACCACAAGCACCTTGATCGGTACCCGCATCGAAACCATATGATATTGTCAGGGATATCAAGGAGAATCCAATCTGAAAAAGCAGAAAAAGAGTTTTTGTCATTTTGGTAACCAAAGGAGCACGATTTCGTGCAGGTTGCTTCGTACGCGAATATAATTATAATGCGGTGGGCACTTGTTTGTTCTAATATGTAGGTGCGTGAGTGTCTCGAGAAAATGAAGAATGAATGAGCGAGCGAGCCGAGCCGATGCGAAAAACCGGGTCAGTGTGTCAGCGCGAAGCAGCGCAGACATGAGTTGCACTTCTGCATGAATCGAGAATCGAATCCGCTGGCCGCGGCGTCGTTCCTCGTCGATATATCAACATGTAGTTCATCCACGGCGCGAGTCAGCTTTTGCTCATCTACCAAAACACACATGTACACGACGACCACACAGTGCTTGGTCACAAACGGCGCGTTTATTGAATGTCCTCATTGTTGGCAACATTTCGCAATGTTTTACACGATACAGAAACACCGAAGAAGGAAGGAAGGGTTCTTGAAAAGCATCAATTTCGTTGTTGTAGTGGTGTGTGGATTTTTAGTGAAAGCTAACGTTTAGCCTTGATATTGATATTGAACTTACTTCTTCGCCCGTTTTCCCGCACGCCCGCCGCCCATTCATGCCCGCGCGCGTAATTATCATATTTATAAACTCAATGTGGTTCATTCGTTCTTGTCACCTTCCTTTTCTTCCACCGCGGGCACACGCGGCGTGCGCCTTTTTCAGCGGCAGCCTCGAAATTTCGTTTGTGGGAAACTTTCGTAGGCCTTGAACGCCGAAGGTCGAAATGGGCACGTGAATCATGGCCCGCGTGTCCAATACTAGGTTGGTGGAATATAAATCGAAGGAAAAGAGTTCATCAACACCGATTTTTATATGCGGTGGCCGAAGAAAGTCATGCATTCGATAAAAATTAATCAACTTCATGCATTACATGTCCAAACATATAGAAAAACAAAAAGAACTTCATGCAGAAATTGTGTTAATTATTAGATCTACGCGCAGTGCCCATTTTTATTTCTGCACAAACCGCCCGAATTGAAATATACGAAATTTCGTCAATATTCCGTTATGAATGAAACAGTAGGAAGGCAATTAGAGCACGTAAAATGTTTCTTCCTCTCGTGGTGCGTTGAATTCGCGGGGGGCCTTGTTATTCGCACTCTGCTTCACTCGTTGTTTAATTTATTAAACACTTTTTGATGTTATCCACAACAATGATATTCAATTCAAAACGGCCGAGAATTTTCTACATCAATGTCATTGACTTGTCTCTATCAGAAAACGAACGCTGCTCTTGTTATGATAATAAAAAAATGCACTTGTGTGAAAAATGTGGGTTTCCTTTCATTTCCATTGTTTTATCGGCTAGTTTTCACTGTTTACTGCTGTTACCACCATGCGTTAGTTAACAACGCGCATAATGTGCATAACGAACAACATTTACTTCAATATATATACTCACAAGGTAAATCATAAAGTTATCCATCCTGGCAACTCCTCAAATTCTTCGAAAACTAGTTGGAAATCTTCAAAAATCTTCTTTGTTACTTTCTTCGCGAATAAATTTTTCAAATAATTTTAAGTTCCCATCATATTCGCACAGGTATCAAGAAATGTTACGCTCAGAAAACATTTCCTTACAACATACACTTGATGGTTGGCACTTGATGGTTCTGATAATGTAATGTTTAAATTGATGAGAAAAAGTGGTGTATTCGGATGGGCCGGAGCGCGCAAAAAAAAGCGCCTCGAAGAAAGCACTAACGCGATCACTTAGCGAATGATGAAGCGAGCGACCGCGCGAGCGTGTACAATTAACAAGGCAACAGGCGGACGAATGAACGAGCGAGTCCTACTGACTGACTGACTGACTGAACGAGTCGCGGCGCGATGGAGTTAACTCCGAACTCGTTAACTCGCGGCCCGCGAGTGTGAAAAACTGGAAGAAGTGAAGAAGCGAAGACGTGAATGATGCGCGCGGGTCGCGTCGCTTCCTTCTTCTTCATTTTTTTTTCTGCGTCGCGCGACATTACACGATTGTTTACCTTAAATTATCCGAATCTTTCATAATCGAAGGATAATCATGCGTTAAAGTGGGAATTTTCGGCTTTTTTTAGTTTTTTTGTATTTTTTTTTGCCTTTTTTGTAAAAATGAGGTGTAAATTACCATTTTTGCTTTGGGATAATAAATGTTTATCTTAAAAGTCGTTAAAAGTGTGTAGTTGAAACGTACCCGAAGACTTGTCAGCGCGAAGTGACTTCCGATGTCATGTTGGTCATGAAATTTGATGAAGAAAGAAAAAAAACGAGGTTTTTCTTCGCAGCGTGCAGCGGGTTACTTAGTTCTGTCGTGTTTACATGTCTAATTTTAAGTGCACGCCGCTAAAAGCCTCAGCAACTTCGTCGCTTGCATGCAAGAAGTTGACTTCATTGTTTATTTTGCGCATTTTTACTTCCACTGTTAAATAATTTAGGTTTTTTGTTAAAAATATAATTTGGGGTTCTTCGGTTGTTGATTTCAATAATGCCGCCATTACAGACAGCCGCCATTTAAACTTGTTTAACTAACAAACGCAACTCAATCATGACGCTTCGGTTTGGTCGGCGCGGTTCGGCCGCGAATCTAGGCTAACTATAAAGCGTCGCTGTTTCTATTTGCTTTATTGCAGCGCGAGGGGCATATTAAGTCTGGCTGCCATTTTGGAAATCAATCGTACAGGTCTCAATGGTAATATTTCCGCCGATTGCCGAAATTAATTCACGTCATGGGCCAAAAACTGACCTAGTAATTATCTCACCATCGCGATAATTGAAACAAAATCGGTTTCGTTTAACTTATAAACACATTTTTGTAAGCGAGAAAAAATGAGGCAATAATCACCTTGCGACCGGCGGCAGTAAATAAAGCAGCTAAATAAGACGGAAAGGAAGAAAGGAAGCTGCAAAAGAAGACGAAGACGAAGAAGAAAAAAACGTCGGAGCCACACGCATAAACTACTGAAACCACAAACGACACAATACGCGTACTACTACTGCACATTGGAAAAAGTACCGTTATTAAAACTTTAACTTTACATGTCGAATGTCGTCGCGCTTTGTCTTCGCCGCTGCTTCTCCTCGTCGCCGCCACTTACTCCCATTTGGACGTCCAATGGACGACACCGGCGGCGTGCGTCTCTCGCTCATTTTGCATGTGGTGTTTTTTTTTGGTGTGTATTTTCTCATTCATTCCTCCACGTCGTTTTCTGTCGGCTTGATCACTTGATATACGGCTCGCTTTCTCGCACACGCGGTGGGAACCTTTTTTGTTGATCGATTTGTCTTCGGGAGCGCAGGCTCGGCCCACCCGATCGCGGGTCGCGGGTGACAGAGTTTCTTAAATAGAAAGTACGCCGCTTGAGGAGTCAATTAGTACTGTCAATAGTCGAAGTCAGCGAGCGGTGTTATTTTTCAATTTGGCGATGCTTGTGTGTACTTAGCATCTCGAGGAAGTGTATGAATTGATGCAATTTTCGGGTTTTGTTGGATGGGCAAACATCCACCGATAGAGAAAGTCTTCGAAAATGTTACGTTGGTTTGGCGTGTTTGAGATTTGCTCGCCGAATTTTGCTTTTTATCAACACTTTCACTGGAAAAAGTAAATTTTCTGTTTACACGCAAAAAACAATAGAAAAAGGGCACGAGGGAGGGTAATACTGATAAAAATTTATCTAATTTTAATAATTATTATATTTTTATTGTCATAACTAACATCATAGCTCAAAACTATTTGAAAATAACAGAATTTAGAGAAATTTTCTGTTGAATGCACTTTTCATATAGGCAACTTTCATTTCCTGCAGTTTTAAATCACGTTCCTGTGCACGCAGTGTTGATAATCTCCGCTCCGCGCTGGAATTACGCCAAATAATCATAAACCGGCAATAAAGCAAGGCAAGTGCCCATAAATTATAAGTTATCTCATAAGCGTCTGACCCTGGAGCAAATATTCACCGTCTACTCATTTTAATTCATTATTAAAACATGTGCAGCAGGAATATTCCTGCATTTCACAAACCTAACCTGCTGCTAGACACAAACAAGCAGTAAGCCGGCAGCGGTCGTTTGAAATCCACGCGGTAATTTAATTAATAAAACTTCAATCCGAATCGATTGCTAGTTGAACGTAAGTGAATTATGCGAGTAGTCGTCATGAGTTCGCTGCAGAAGAGTGTTTTCGGTTCTGAATTAACAATATTATCTAAACTCGGAAATAAGTTGTACATTTTCGATTGATTTCAACGCGGATTTTATAAAGTTTTCCGCCATTTGCGCGATATACAGCGATGAATTTCCTCCTGTATTTTTTACTGTTGATCTTAACATGGGGATATTATTTCGTGGTATACCTCCATATTGATTGGAGTTGGTTTCTACCTTCTTATAAAAACAGCCAGTATGTTAAACAGTTTAGTGATATTCAAGAAGAGTACGATTACGTTATTGGTAAGTTTTTTTTCAACCAGTTTTACTAACGAGCGAAAAACAAATACGGTATTTTTACTCTCCAGTTGGTGGTGGTACTGCTGGTTGTGTACTCGCACATAGATTATCTCAAAATACTTCTTTGAAAGTCCTACTTCTGGAAGCAGGACCTCTGGGAGGTCCTTTTCTGGACATACCTGGAATTTTAGCTCACCTTCAACTATCCGCGGTGGATTGGAAGTATAAAACAACGCCTCAACAAAACGCTGCTCTGAGTTTTGATGAGGCGCGTTCAAATTGGCCGCGCGGTAAACTCCTCGGTGGTACCGGACGACTTAATAACATGATGTTCATTCGGGGTCATCCTGAAGACTATCGTAAATGGTTCCCCAAAAATTCCCACCTTCAAAATGATCATGAATTAGAACGGTTTTTGAAATATTATTGGAAACGCAGTGAGAGTCAACAGGGAAGATATCAAAATGACACTGGTAATACCACAAACACAAATAAATTCAGTAGGAGTAGGAGTTTTGATAATATCTCATTACAGAATGGCATGGAAGTGATGGTCCGCTCATTGCAACTGATCAATACTATCATACCAACTTGAGTACGCACCTCGAACAAGCCTCCCTAGAAATGAACATAACAAAACGCGATTTGAACGTGTTTCATACCGGTTTTGACCACCCTCAAGTAAATGTCAAAAATGGTGCAAGGTATTCCACCGGTCACTTTCTACTGGATAAATTACATGACAAGCCAAATCTGCACCTGGTGACTCACGCTGAAGTGTGGAAAATTAATTTCCTCGACGATTATGAAGCTTCCTCGATTGTAGCAGTGTCACAGAAGACTGGAGAGACCAAACAAGTTTCGGCTCGTCATGGGATCATTTTAAGTGGTGGGACAATCAACACCCCGAAAATTCTTCAATTGTCTGGTGTAGGGGATGCGAAACATTTAAGTTCACTGGGAATACGAACAGTTGTGGACTTACCTGAAGTTGGAAGGAATTTACGCGATCATGTTGGAGTAGGCGTGGATCTAATCCAACTAAAATCCTCTTTGGAGTTGAATACTTACACTTTACTCAATCCTATAACTATATTTGACTATATCTTTCGGGGGATAGGTCCGTTGACGACAATAGAATGCGAGGGTATGTTTATTGGGCATATTGACTGCCTCCTGGACAGTACCCGCAAACAGGACGACTTTGAAACTTGTGAGAAGGACCTAAGGGACACGGTACCAGATTTTCAGGTTCTTGCTGCTCCACTAGGGGTCACCACAGATCTCGGCGCGCATTTATACACCACCATTGGACTTAAACACTCTGTATACAACGAGCACTACAAAGCACTTCATGGTAAACCTATTATAATGCTCCTTACAATAATCCTTCATCCAAAAAGCATCGGTTATGTCCTTATAGACTCCCCGAATCCCTCCATACCACCATTAATGAATCCCAACTATCTTCAACATCCAACGGATATGGAAGGCATGCTGAAAGGTATCCGCTTCAGTCAGCAAGTGGTAAAGACACCGTCCTTTCAAAAACTCGGCGCTAAATTTGATTCGCGCCCATTTCCGGCATGTCGCATGCATGAGTATGATTCGGATGCATATTGGACGTGTTTCATTCGACACACCACGCTGACTATCTATCATCCGATTGGGACAGCTGCACTGGGCACGGTGCTTGACTACAACTTCCGGGTGAAGGGTACCAGCAAACTGTTCGTTGCAGATGCGTCCGCCATTCCGGATTTGGCTAGTGGTAATCCAAACGCAATGGTTGTAGCTCTAGCTGAAATTGCATCGGATTATATAAAACATGAATTGATTTTGTCGACTGGGTTCTGTGATATTCTTGAAGTGTTCATTCAGAAAAATTCGTTGTTTCACATTTGAATAAATGTAAAAGGTTCAAAGTAGTTGAAATTTATGTTGGAAGATGTCGCTAGCTGTACTAAATCGTGATATTTTTGTTTGCGATGCGTAAAAAATTGTTTTCTTACCTTTTGTGCCCGTATTGCGATAATCTTCGTTATCACACGTTGAATTCTGGTATACATGGTAATTCTCGACACAATCCGGGTAATGAATTCGACAAATTCGGATATTTTAATAGTAATAGTATTTAAATAATAACCAATGAGCAATTTTTAAGCATTCCACTTCTATTTTTACATAAAAATATTTTACACTTTTACAATGATGTTGGTTCAATTGTGTAATAGTTTTCTTTCAAATGGGCTTACAATATTTAAAGAATGATTCAGTGTGAAGGAGTACAAATGCCTTCCGAAATGTTGTTCAGAATGTCTCATTCTATCAATCAAAGTTCACAAATTCGTCAAAGTCCCAAAATCGATGCAAACGAATACGAATTCGTAAGTAACACTACGTTAATTATAATAATTTATATTATTATTATTACAGGCACATGATTTATATTACTAAGATCAACTTATTCAAACGGAAATAATCTGAATGAACTTACAGACTAATCTTCAACGCAATGAGAACTCTCTTTAAATATATCATACGTTTCTCTTATACGACAAATAAATTGTTCATAATGATTAGGATTGCGACTAGAAAAATATTCTTAATAAAACTTCATCTTTGGTATGTTCATCAACCTTCTCTGCATCATCATCATCATTTTTTTTTTGGTTTTTGTTTCATTTTCGGCATTTCAACGCAATTCAAACACTATTTACAATTAAAAAATGCGAAACAAAATTTGTTAATTAACCAACTGAGCAATTACATCCCCATTACGTTCATTACCACATTTTGTCGCTTCATTAGTTGATCAAGTTTCCATTCGTTGAGCATTGTACATGTTTCTAATTCTTTCTCGCGCATTCAATTCCAAATCAATTGGTTAATACTGAATAATTACATATTGAGACTGATGGGCGATGAGCAAACAACACAATTCACTTAATTAATGCAAAATGTTTTCGTAATATTCGTTTAACAATCAAACATTTGTTGTAGTTCCTTCGTTTTTTGGACGGATTAATTACTTATCTCACATTTGTGACATTTTGCGTCTCGGCCATATTGCTATTTGTAAACAATTAAATTTAGAGCTAAGTACATGGACGGAAGTTTATACACACACGAGTTGAATCAAATTCATTGAATGTTCGTTATTTTGTTGCTCTTAAAGTCTACTTACAGTACGTTTACTCTTTGGTAGAAAGTCGAAACGAAGAGAGAAGGCACGAAAAGGCACAAGAAAACCACTCCAGTTAGTTTACATTAGTTGCTAGAAATATAGTAGTATCTATTCCTCACACATCGCAGCAATTCAGTTGTGTATCATGATTATCGTTTTCGTCTTGTTTTTGCTTTGTTATTTACATCATGCAGGAGAGTTGTAGTCGTAGTAGTTCGGTAAAAAATGTTTGCTTTTTTCTTGTACTGTGTGTTTTTATTACAGTGAATCTAGTAGGGAGTCCAACAGCTCCAACTGGCACTCGTCCCATCCATTGTTCGCGAGTAGAAGACCTGTCAATTCATCATCAGTGGGCGGGGCACCGTTGGTGTTGCCCGCTTGTAAAATAGGGTTGATTGGTTCGGCGACTACCCCTTGGTTTGGCATCGATGAGGGCACCAACTTGTCGTTGTGTTCGCCCTCATTGGATGCAGAATTTGAGTTGGAGTTTGATGTGGTCACAATTGCACTCGGAGTAATATTCGCTACCGAATTTGTGGTCTTCTCCCGCATGGAGAGTTTATTACTCGTGGTTTTCGATGTTTTCGACTCGGTTTTCTGTTTCTTGGCGGAGTTTGTCGAAGAACTATTGTAGGCGTCAATATTTTCAATTTCTGTCTCACCGCAGATGGAGATATTGGATAGGATGTTATGCTTGCGTTCACCGGTACTGTTCGCAGGACGATAACGTTTTGCTTTGCGTTGTGGTTTACTAGGCGGTTTACCAGCTGGTTGGCCGTTGAGTTGATGCCGGCGTGGTTCACGCACCGTCAAACTGGAACGTCTCTTTGATCTTCGAGATTCTTCCAGTCTTTCTAAGTCCAACCGCCAGAAACCGCCCTTGCCGGGTTCGTCCTTACTCCGTGCCACTTTCACAAAACATTTATTCAGCGATAAATTGTGTCGTATTGAATTCTGGAAAAACGTACCACGTATTATAATAGGTATACAAATACAGAATTTATATTCTCTTACCTGCCAACTGGGGTGTGCCTTCCGGTAGTACAGAAAATTCTCGCGGATCCAATGATAAATCGCACTGAGAGTCATTTTGTTCCCGTTTTTACCCATCGCCATGCAGATCAACGTCGCGTACGAAAACGGCGGCTTCTTATCGCCGTTCTTCTTGTAGAAATTGATATTGATGGTGAGGTCTTCGCTTTGCTGCGGTGGCTTCTTCTTAGGTTTGGGACTCACTGGCGGTGTGGGTAGGTTGGGCACCGCCATAATATTCGTAATATTGTGCAACCAGTTTAAGCTGGTCAGGTCAGTCTCTTCTCCGGTTTTCGTACCCTGCGAATTCTTCCCGAACCTTGCATGTCCATTATTATTATTAGTGCTTTTGATGCTTTGGTCAAGTCCGAGGGAATCCGCTAATGTATCGGCTTCTATCATGAAGTCAGCGGAATCAAAGGCGCCGTCCGATGAGCAGCTCGCTACACTACCGCTGACGCTACCACTGGTATTGTGTAGATCATGATGTAGGTCGCTGGTGATGAATTCTTCATCTGTGCCGTAGGGTACCTGCTCCTCATAGAGATTAACGTCGTCGATGAATTGCTCCCCGATATCGGCGTTTAGTAAATCGTTTTCGTCCACGGCGTGTACATATTCAGCGTTGATGAGTCCATCGCTGTTCTCATAAGCAATTTTGAGAATTTGTGTCTGGGAGTGCCGGTGATGAGGGGGTAGCTCCTCTTGGACCAGGTGATCCTCTATAATGATACTGTTGCTGGCGACTAGGGGAATGAGCGTCTGCTCGTCGAGTATCACGACGTTGTGCAGTTCCTTGATGTCCATGTGAATGTTGTGCATTTCCTGCACCTCCATGGGCTCCAGAATTTCCTCCACCATCTTACTGGAGGTGTGCAGCTTCATTTATGCGCGGTTTGAGCAGAATCGTTGATTTTCTGAGCGGGTTACTGAGCGGCGCGGCAACAAAGAGCAGTCTCCTCCATGCTGTGTCCATTCCATGGCGGGCGGCATCAAGGATTCACATAACTTTGTTTTTCTGTTGATGGTATACCAGCAAAGTGCTGTAAAATAATCACGGCGTTTAGAATCGGACTTTCGGCGACATTCAAAACAACAATCAACGAAAAACGTGTGCCAGTGCTGAATTTACAAAACGCGGTGGTGGGTCGATGTGATAGCGTGGCTCGCGGACGGCGGAATTCATGCGTTTCGGTGTCGGTGGGGGTGGCGGTCGATTTTCGATGGCGCTGAGAGCACGGAACACCGTGACGTCATTGGTGGTGGCGTGCTCCCGCTATTCGCGTGAGGCGCGATGGCGGCGCGATGCTTCGGTGGCTGTGTGAACGTGTGTGGCGTGGCGGCGGCGAGTGACCGGAGCCAGTGGCGAGTGGAATCGCCCAATCGTCCGGCCGGACGCGCGCGTATCGTGCGGCCTCCCGATCAATATTTTTCTCCAATACTAACGGCGACCGGCGGTGGCGGCGACGGCGTTCCATTGCTTTTATTTCTACGTTACATCCACCGACGGCGGCGGTTTACGACTACGTGGAAACGGAATCGAAAGGAAATTGTGAAAGGGGAATGGGTTCTGTTCTGTGTTCTTTTTTTTTTCATCTTCAATCTCACGCTCGCACAACCCCTTTGCACCTTTGTGCACCTGTTCGCAGCCCGCGGCGGCAGCGCGGCGCACAAAATGGCGAACTCATTAATTTTTCAAGCTTTTAAGCGTTCATATATTAATTTCATTGCATGATTTCGAAGTTGGCCTGTCAATGTCTACAAGCTGCTGTAATTTACATAGATAACTTCTAGATTCAACGTCTAACTGTTGCAAAACCGTAATTGGGGCACACATCGAATTTTTGACAGTTTTATCTAATTTATCGAAATAGATTGCTTATATTAAGTGTGTCATGTGTATTTATTCGACGTACCCGGTGCAAGCGGAGTCGTAGGCGAACAAAAAGTACATTTTAGTGTCTAAAAGTACCTTTTACATGTAATATCCATAATATTTGTGGCATACTATTAACAGAATTGACGTAAGTTAATTTAGAGACTAGTTCAATGTTATTTAGTCACCGAAAATGCTTACTATTTGATGATAGCCCAAAAAGTACTATTTCATAAATCTGTTATGAAATTCAACTAAAGTCGACCTTTACCGCCTACAGTCAAATTACTACATCTGTCATAAAATGTCACTTTGACATTTTCTTTGAAGTTTTTCACCGGAAAAAACAATTGTCACCCAAAAAACGGCTTAAAATAGCGTTTTACGCATTATTCCAAGATTTTTCCGTATTTGCAACAAATCATCGCGTTTTCCACCCCCTAATACACTTGTATTTATCACCCCACTTGTACCAAGTGATTCATAGCTCTAATTATCCGAATATGAGATCATTTTCCTCCATAAAAAATATTTACTCTTTCGTTCTCACACTGGCTCATAATAAGTCGATGGAAATCAAAGGGGGGCACCTGTTCCACGACAGTGCCACGGCACCTGTACACCCCCTTCAGCTCCCGCCGCCACAACCTTTGTTTGTGCATCCACTCCATATCAGGCACAATCAAGTGCTGCCTCGACCACCCTTTTCCCGTTTTCGACAAACGCCGCGGCGCCGTTGGGGTGGTTCACCCTCTCGTACAATCGGTACCACAGCTCTAGTCTGGTGCAAGTGCATAGTACACCTGTCCACGTGCACCACGTGCATATTAGAACGAAATAAACAGCCCGACCACCCTCGAATATTCATGGGCGCATGTTATTCCACGTCCAACTACCCCCCAGAAGCTTTCGATACGCAAGACTAGCACGGGTACGCTTTTTTTTTATTTTTACCTTTTCTCCGGGGAACCCTCATTGAAGTTTCCGTCGAATCTAGAATTTTATGAGCTAGTGTAGTGTTTATTTTTTTTACCTACCCTGTCATATCTCGTCCCGGGCTACTTGCGCTACCTCAATCGCAACTAACGGAGGGTTCCAAATTGGAACGATTCCCGTTCGATCGGCGCACTTACTTGGCGCGCCATATTTTCCCGATCTTGCTACGTGTTTATTAGTAAATGCCGTGTGTGCGTCTCCTCCCCGTCACGCAGCGTAATGATAATAGCCGAACGAGTGTGTCACGCATATTTTTTACTGGTTTTACTGGTTAGTTATAGGCGATCTAAATATCTGAAAGTTTCATTTGTTACTATCAATTGAATTACCCTACTCATATTCTGCATTGACCTAGCTATCATTGGTAATGAATTTGCTCGATTTGTTCGGTTGTTATTTGATTGTTTCGTATCATTCGAACGGCGATATATTAATGCATGTAATTTGTTTATATTCGTTTTTTTTTTGTGCGCGTCCCCCCATGGGAGTCATTATGATTTCACCGCAACTGCAACCCCCTTGGGGGTAGTTTCATTTCGATTCCAGTTTTAATGCACGCACATCACAATTAACGCCTCGCATTAAATCCATTTCGGATTTATGGAAATTCGAAGCAAATTAGATAGCCAAAAAGGACGGAAATTTATTCATTGTGGATGTCGGATGTTTGAAGAAATTTTCCCCAATAATAATCGTATCGAATTTATAAGAACATGCATGACTATTCACTTTTCAAGCATTTTTTTCCTCCTCTCGAAGTATATTATTATAAAAATGATTATCTACATTGTTGCTTTTTTCGATGTATTCAATGCGTCTAAGAATTATTGTTGGGGAATTCTCATTAAATACTCATTTTCTGCCATTGTGATTTTTCAAAGTTTTCCACACGTTTTGTTTATGTTTTTGACCTCATAAAGTAGAACTTCATTCGTTGCCGGCCAGAAAATCGCCGCACGCAAATGCCGCCGCCAAACAAAACGCAATCAAAAGAAAGCAATCGTGGTGCAAGTGGGACAAAGAGGCAGCACCACATCACGGGGGCTAATAAATGATTTTTTGCTTACCTCCCGGTGGTGACGGTGACGAGTCCCGTGAGCGAATCCTTAAGTACTTTAGTGACACACTTATTTTAATTGCCTGCGCGATTAGAAAGCAGTTTCCAGGCGGTTTTTCACTGGTAACACAACTGACAGTTAATAGACTTTATGGGTTGATGGTTAAATTCATCCAGGGGTTGTTCGAATGTTGGTTACGACGAGTTTTATTCCGATTTGTACTGAATTTTGATTGCGGATGTGAAGTTTGTAGTTTTTTATACGTTTTGAGGTGTTGAAACGTTGACAGCGGTTGAGTTTTTTAAACTTGTATAATATGCGCCCGTTGAGGAAGTTGCGGAAGTCGGAACCAACCCTCTCACGCCGAGCGCGTCGCACGCAATGATCGCCGGACGCTGAAAAGCGAATGGCGCGGGCGGCAAGCGACGCTCGACTCATTGTTGTTACTCCCCCACCACCCCGATGGGTCCCATCACTGGTCACTATGTTATATACCATTTTTGCAATAAACCCACACCCCCTAATGAGGTCCTTTTAAATTTACATCGTAAAACAATAATTTTTTACTGGTTTTTCAAGTTTTTTATACAAAAATTTTATTTTTCTGCTAAAAATGGTACTAGGTTTTTCGGAAAAAAATTTTACATCGTATATCTCTTTGTGGGGGTGGAAATTGTTGAAAATATTGGCGGGTATGTCCGTCAGCGGTCAGCCGGTCGGTTCGCTGGAAATCATCGATTTTACGTTAATAATTACGTGGAAAACGTGGAAAATGTGGTAAAGTGGAATGGCGGAGTAGGGACACGCGGCGCACCACCACTGCCACCGGCGCCGCCTCCGCATTGGATGTCCACTTCGCGTCCACGCTGTTTGCACATTGTTGATTTTCGAGGCGAATGCCACGCCGGGTAAACACGGGGTGGGTATTTTTGTTTGTTTTCGGTCGGAAACGAACGTCGGCGAAGCGATTAGAAATTACGTTCTTGCTGCCTACCGGGGGCCGCAGTTAGAGGAGCAATTATCTGGCATTCTTTGAGCTGGCACTCACTGTGTACACGCCGCTGACATGAAAGCAGCAATATTTGAATTATTTGTGTCTTATCAAACGCTAATGCGAATCACTTTCATTATGTCCGGCGTTTTTGGCATCGAATTCATTTGTTTTTCGGAAATCTCGCGGCCGGTAAAACGCTTAGTTAATATTTACACCGTCAATTTACTTCTTATTATTCTCCTGTGTTGACTCCTTAAAGACTTTGGTGAATAATAGATAAATTTGATGATTTGAAAGAAAAATTGATGATAATTTTGAGACAGGAATTACGGTCTTTACCACTAATCGATTATGACTTCAGGGAAGGAGGAATAAATAGAAACCGTAGCAGATTAATTAATTTACATGTGTGCAAACAACATTTGTGTAAAATGCGTGGAGTTTACTTGCTGTTTGATTTCGAACTAATAATTCTATTAAAATTATACGTTAATTGAGGTAATCGTAAGTGAAAACTGTTTGTTAACAATGAGTAATTGACTATGTTAATATTTACATGTCTAGTTACTCTTTTAATTTGTCACTTTTGGGGGTTTTGACCTTTTAAGGACAAATTATTACATTTTCAATGTGAAGCAACAAGTTACCAATCAATTTCTCAAAGTTTTTAATTGCAAAATTTAAAAAAACAATCAGAAGTTCAAGAAATACACGCATATTCATAAAATAACCGAGAATTTAGTTTTAAAATAAGATTTTTTGATTATTTTGAGTTAAATTTTGAAACCATTGCCATCTATGTCAAGATTGCAAATGGCGGCCATTCGTTAATCTTCCCATCCGCGTAGAATATGTTCTATATCAAAATATATTCAAAGTCAACGAATTCCTCATGGCTGTAACATTCGTCAATGATACGCTCTTATCAACGGTCGCGTTGCTTGTACGTTCTATTGCCGGTAATAATAATGATTGCGTAACTGTAAAGTACCACGATGTTTCTCTGCCTAACGCCCGGCAATTATTCGTTGAAGTGAACTTGAACCTTCATGGCGCGCGCGCGCCAGGTGCGTAAGACGACGACGCCGGCCAGGTGCGCGCACGCGGCGGCCTCGCCATGATGATAATTTGCCTATTGTCGTCGTCGGTAGCATGCTGCAAGTGCCACCCTCATGGTGCGCGGGCACTTACGCTATCGTTTCGCCGTAATGCGCCCGATTCACTCGAGCGTATTATTGCGCGCCGCGTAATTATTCTTCAGCGCGAACACCGGGCGCCGCGGCCGATAAACCGGAAACGCGCAGCCGGTATCCTGGCGCACGTAAACACACACACGGGACATTTAAACATTAAATGCACAACACTACAACGGATTTTCTACAAAGTAGTACAGAAAATCTGATTAAAATATTGTATTCATTAAAATCCTGATCAAGGCGCTTTATAAATGTAACAAATTTATATAAAATCTATCATCGCAGTTAACAATTGTCCCCCAAAGACTAAATCGATACAACACACATGGTTTCCTCCACCGCCAACAACAGAGACAATTCATCAGTACTTTGATTCATGCGAAATGGCGGCCGCGTCGCGAATGCGTTGTTGTAACAACTCCCATGCCTTCGCAACCTGCCCCTGTGTATACTGCACGTCCCACATCGAACAGAAAACAACATGCGCTTGTCCAGCGTAGTATTTCGACGATGGTTGGGCGTTGATACGCTGCTCAGCTTGCTGTTCAGTGAGTTTGTTGCGTTCCTGAATGCGTTTGATGGCCTCATCGCGTCGGCAGATCGTCGCCCATACTTCGTGACACATATGCTGCCATTGTGCAGCCAGCAACACGGCAGCTTCGATGACAATCACATCAGCTGTAGACACGCGGATTTGTTCGGCGACATTCTGCGCAATTGCGGGCCACACGATCGCGTTCAACTTATCAAGCTTTTCCTTACTGCCGAACACGATCGGACCTAGTTTTGTGCGATCAATCTCGCCATTTTCGCTGATTATACTCTGGCCGAATTCAGTGACAACTTGTCGATGGCATTCTGTACCTGGTAGGTATACTTGATGCGCCACCAGGTCACAATTGATGACTTGCGCGCCTAATTCACCAAGATATTTCGCAACGCCGCTTTTGCCACTTGCAATCCCACCTGTATTTTTGAAATTTTTTGTCAAAACTATAGAAATTAGTATAATTTGATACAAATACCTGTGAGTCCAATAATGTAAGGCTTCCTAGGCAACTTAGAATTCACCGGTTTGAGTAAACTACCCAACAATCGCAATCTACCGGTGCTAGAGCTAATTTTTGTTTCTTCATTCGGCCTGGGGCTAGGCTCATCTATCAATTCCACCGACAGAATATCCACACTGGGTAAACCATTCTGGCGACGAATTTCATTCACCATATCTCCACCTTTAAGTGTCTCTGCGCTGACAACCAGCAATCCCATACTTGGATCTGACTTGGTCGGACCCATCGGGTCAGTAATAGGCACGATATTCAACTCTAGTTCCGGCGAAATATCGCTGAGAAAGCTCTGCACGGCCTTCATGCGCACCGCAACCGGATCAATCAGTTCCCAAAGGATTTTATCTGCATCAATCACATTTACAGTTAATAACATGCAATGATTGCTTTCTATTCCGCTTGGAAAAACAATGGCCTTATGATAATCAATAGAAATACATAAATGTTAAAAGATGGTTAACAAGCAAAACAAAAGAATTTACCTAGGGCCATTGTTTTTCTTGTTCAAACATACTTTCAAGCATATTCTCTTCGGTGACGCCAACGGTCATCTTCTTCTGCGATCGCAGCGCCGCCTCACTCAGGAGAATCTTGTGGGCTAAATGCATGTGATCAAAAGTTCCACCAAGTACTGTATGATTGTAAACTTTATGATCCTCAGCAGAGAAGATGTACTCGCTTGCCAACTCCGATTTTAGCGTGACTACATTGAAATCCTTGTTGATGTTCTCAACCCATTGCTTCAGGAATTGGTCAATGTCATTCTTGTTGTACTCACAATCAAATATGACCAGATCAATAGCTGCATGGGTTTTAATTTTCGCCAGATTGTCTTTTAAGCTGGAGAGCAGCACGCGGACATCGAGATTGCCGCAGTCGCTGGCTGCCTGCGAGTAGATACTCTTGATGGCTTGACTGAATGATGGCCAGGGATGTTGTGGACTGGCAAAAGGCTGCAGTTGTTTGGACATTAGTTGAACATAGAGCATGTTTTTGACTTGTTTCTGCGCGCTGCGTAAGATGCGGCTCAACTGCGTGGGGTTGGAGATCACGACGAGGCCTGTCTTCGCTAACATCTTCACTTTTGCGGCCGGGGATGTTGCAAAATTTCGAAAAACTAAAAACTATTTGTTCAATTGCCAGTTGTGTCTTCACTGTGTAGTTTGACATAAGAGCAACTTACGTTTTGGATTGAGATGATCCGAAAAGAACGAAAGGCCCAAAAGCTGATGCAGGATAGGAGAAAACTAGAAAGATAAGTGTAAAAAGTTCATCGCAGTTCTGAACGGAGCGTGTCACTGCCGGCCCGCTCGTTCTCAATTCATAATTGATTCCTCAGTTCGTCTCAGCTGATACTGATGGCGTATATTGGGTTGCCTAACTTTTAAATTATTTCTAAACAATGTTTGCTTAACGGTTCTTTTTGTTGTAAAATTAAGTTTACATAACTTCTGTTTGCAATCTGGGATCTTATTCTCTTATCAAAATAATAATTTTTAACAGCCGTAAATGTTCTGTAAGCAATGATTGTGCACAAATTCATATCTAGCACTTGATTATTCTATTTTTGTGACCTGTGAAACATGTTTACTGTTATTACGCGGACTTTGAGCTTGTTCATTTTGTTCATTAAATCAAAGCGACCTAACCTGATATTGCACATAGAACACACAACACCGAAAACCTGACAAGATACCGAAGTCTATTCGTTAATTACTACTCACTTGTCGATTGTATCACAGTGTGAAAATGTCGCTGAAACTTTACTACGATTTGCTGTCGCAGCCGTCGCGCTCGTTGTATATTCTACTGAAATTGAGCAAAACGCCGTTCGAACAATGCGTCGTCCCGCTGCGCCAAGGTAATCTCGTAAAATTTTGATTTTTTACGTGTATCTCATGTTTGGGTATGAATTACAGGTGTGCATATGATGGAGGACTACAAAACTAATGTCTCTAAGTTTGGGAAGGTCCCAGTACTGCACGACGGGAACTATAAGTTGGCAGAAAGTGTCGCGATTGTTAGGTATCTGTCTAATACCAACCGGCTGAGTGAGAAGTATTATCCTAAAGATGCCAAAGCACAGGCTGCTGTAGATGAATACTTGGAATGGCAACATCACAATGTCCGCGCGCACTGCGCTCTGTATTTCAGGCTAAGAGTAATTCAGATTTATTATGTTTGTAGTAAAAATTTCAACGTTTTTTTGCGCAGTTTTTGACTCCATTGACTACTGGACAGGAACCACCAGCTGAAAAAGTTAAGAAATATGAAGAGAACATGAATAATTGTCTGGATCAATTTGAAGAATACTTTTTGACTCCTGGACCATTCATTTGTGGTCCAAAACCCACGGTTGCTGACGTTTTCGCTGCAACTGAAATCGAACAACCGAGTAAGTAACCGTACGACGCCATTTTGTTTCGGGGAAAATTCAGAGAAACAAAGTTTAAACTTTAAACAAACTTTTAACAATCGATAATTTCATATTAATAACATATCGCAATACATTCGACTCGCGACAAAAGTCGTATAACAATATCATCTCGATTTCAGGATTGGTTGGGTACGATCCAACCACCGACAGACCAGTGCTCTCCGCATGGCTGAAGCGCGTGCGCGAGGAATTCAATCCTGCGTATGCCGAAGCGCACACGTTCCTCGAGAAGGTCGCCGCCAAGAAAGCGGCGGCGAAGCTCTGATGCTGCAGTCTTGAAAATAAAATAAAAAGGTAACTCCACAATATCATAACATGTCATATCATCCATTAGGACTAGATAATATGCGACATCATAAATTATTGTTGGCGTTGTTGTTATTATTGTTTCGCTTATGTTTACGTGCGTTGTACTGGTCGGGATGCCGGTAGGACATGTGTTTGCGAAGAGCGTCGCGCGAACGGGATACGTGCGGGCAGGACCCGCAGGCGTGATATGTTTCCACGTGCGTTTCCATATGCACGCGCAGATTGTACTGGTTACTGAGGTATTTTCCGCACACGAAACACTTGCAAGTCTCGGGTACGTCGCGGCTATTGTGCCATTTGCCTGTAGGCGGTGGCGGCGGAGCCGCTGGGGTTTGATTTTCGATCGGGGGTGGTGCAGGTGTTGATGGCGGTGGTAAAATCAACGTCTGCGGGATTCTACGGTTCACTTCTAAGCCGACAGAGGGCGATTTATTCTCTGGTTTGTCTTGTAAAATGTGATAGTCATCCAACTACAAAATTCAATTGAAAATGGCGGCGTAACTAATGAAAAACTTACAAAGAAGAGATAAAACACTCACTTGCATATCGGATAAACCGGAAACACGCAGACTTTTTGCCGTGGCGAGAAACTCAGGTATTCTATGTTTATATACACAACATTCGCCTTTGTAGATAAAGTTGAGAATGGCACGGATGTCGTCGAGGTGCGCATTTAATAGTACTACATACGGATGCTCAATATTATTCCTGTCAGCCTCCTGCGACCCACAAAACAATGTGTAATCAAGTTATTGGTGTGTGTGTTTTGGTTTGACTTACTTGAAAAATTTGTAAAAAGTAGCTGCTGCAAGAAGCGAGAATCAGTCGGTGCGCCTGCAGGGACTGCCCGTCGACGGCGAGCGTAACATCCGCGAATAATCCCTTCTCGTAGATGGCAGGCAGGTGATCGGTGATGGTCGGTGCGTGGCGATGCCATCGTAGCAGATAGCGCTGTTCGGCTGGCGGCCCTCGCCAGCCGCCCTCCTCGTCGGCGTCCTCCCCCTCGTTGTCGGCGCTGCCGTTCGACCGACACCGGCGGTCGCACTCGCCGCTGGCGCAGTTATTCATAGCGCGAAAGTTTCGCTCGTGCGAACTTCGCGCATTCCTTTTGCCGCGCGCGACACCACGCGCATTATCTAACTGGGCCCATTTATTGTCCAGCTAATGCGGCGCCGGCCGCCGGCCGCGTCTCGGGCGCATCTATTTATATTTATAAATAACAAGTTGCTGTCCAGCTGGACCTGGATAGAGACGTGTAATAGCATTGCGACGCGTCGCGGCGCGTCCCCGGCTGGAGAAAAAATAAGCGCGCTAAAAATGTCGCCTGGACGCGCGCGCGCGGGGCCGCTATCTCCGCCGCCGCCGGCCGGTGCAAAAATAACTCCTCGGTGGCATTGATTGCGCGCGCGCGCCCCTGCCGCGTGTCGCAATCGCGTGCGCGCCGGCTGCGCTCAGCGCCTCATCAAACCGCGCGCACCGGTTTCACGAGACGACGACCAGATGATGACGCTTCGCGCTTATTTTGCGCTTGGCAGGCGCTCAATTTTTAAGCATCGCCACTTCGAATCAAATCCAAACCACATCATAATCATTTAATCATTTAATTCAAAAATCGCTCGTGCATTGATCACATCCCACCGTTTAAATAGAAATACATTTTACAGGCATAAATGTGGAATTCAAATGAAATTATTGGTTATTACTGGTCAGCTTCGCTCAATTACGCGGTTAAAAGTTATTTTTCTCTTCGCACACCTAGCGACACATCGTGGCGTCGATCTGGTGCAGGGACGGAATCATCAACTTCAACTTCCGGCGATATCCTGGATCATTCGCGACGGGATTCCGCTCCAGGTAGACAGTCGCCAGTGTTTTCAGCGCGCCTAGCCTCTCGATCGCCTTCCAGTCGTTGATGCCGTTATCGTTCAACTGTTAAAATCCCACGCACATGTCTTGAATATAACCATCTTAATTGTGTTTGTAAAAGTTTCGTACCCAAAGCTCCTCGAGGTGTTCCAGGTGCAGCACGTTGCCAATCGTCGTCAGCTGATTCTTGGCAAGGTCGAGCGTCTCCAGCTTCTTGTTGTTGTCGAGGTTCTCGATCACCTGGATCCCATTCTCGGACATATACAGCTCATCCAGCTCGGTCAACTGGTCGAGGTTTTCGATTTTCGTGATGCGATTGCTTTGTAAACTCACGCAGCGCAGCTTTTTCAACTCGCCGAGGTTCTGAATCGTCGTAATTCGATTCTTGCCCATGTAAAGATACTCCAGACTGGATAAATTGTTTATATTTTCGATTTCCTAAAAAATTATGAACACTTTAAACGAGTTTGATATAATTTTGAGCTTTTCTCACTCTGATTTTGTTGTCACCAAGCTCCAACATCTGCAATCCTCTCAGATGGTTGAGATTTTCGATTTTTGTGATTTTGTTTGATGAAAGAAACAATTTCTTCAAGTTGCCCAAGTGTTCCAGTCCTTGAATTTGCTTGATTTTGTTGAATGAAAGATCTAGTATCCTGAAATATATTTCATGCAAGCATGACATCATATTTTTATTATAAATTGTTAAAAAACACAAATTACAACATATATTATTTCAGTCTTAATAGTTCCCTAACAAAAAAATATACACAAAATTTACTCTTCACGAAATTAACTTAATCAGTACTCACTCTAGATTAACCAAAGCATCTAAGTTCTCAATAACAGTAATTTGATTATCATAAAGTTCCAACTCCAGCAGTGTAGTAAGCGTGGACAAATTCTCAATCTTTTTGATCAGATTCCATCTGAGATACAAACGTTCCAGGTTCCGGAGTGCTTCTAAATTCTGCAGTTTGCCGATACGTCCATGGTTCAAGTCCAGCGTGTCTGTTTCCGGATCGATGATGATAATATCGTTGATTGTTGGTCCATCTTCACCATTTTCGGATTTGGGTGTTGACGCTAAATCAGTGCAGGGCGATTGTAGGTTAGAACAGTTTCAACGGGCGTAGTTGTTAGGCAAATGTTACCTCCGGACGAAGTCGCCGTTCCACAGTTGTTTGTTTGGTCATCTCGATTGAGCATGTTGATGACGCTCGAAGTGAATCAAAGAGTGCCACGACCGGCCTACTAGAGGTAACTATATTGAGCGATTTGACCCTGGTTGCTCATACCTTTGCCCCCCGATGGATCCCCCTTCTTTTTAAGTATTCTACTGGAAAAATGCGTGGAAAGCTAATTTAAGAATGGACGCTGATGAGATTATATGCATGGTTGAAGTTTTATTTGATTTTTTTGATATTTAGACGGATGTCTAATAAGGTTTTTTGTTGGTTTTTCTGATTAACAAATATTGTATTTTATGACTTTCTTGCATATTTTATTAGTACCCGCAAGATGTCGCAGTATTAATATATTAAAAACTTATTTAATATACTGATATATTGTATTGTTTTAATTTAATTAAGCGATGTTTTGTAATGATGTTGGCATGTTTTTCCAATTTTTATTCTTTGTATTTAAAAAATATTTAAAAAATGGTTTTGGTTATGTTTACAAGCACGAGGTGGCTCTGCATGTACATCAAGCGGTTAATTGGCGCCGAAAATGTTGCCTGCCCGCAGGTTATATCTAACTATGTCAGGTTTGAAACCATAAATGCCGATCGTGCAGGTATGCGAGCCGCGAATTGCGATCGTCTGCCCTCCGCCGCCTGTTTTGATTGATCGCGGCGTTTGTGTCACGTCGCACCCCGCGCTGTAAATAGAATCGCTTACGTTAAATCCACGCCGAAAACGTTCGAAATCCGCCAACAGTCGAGGAATGTACGTGCACGTCTTCAACGCTCTTGCGGCCGCAAGAAGAAAAGTGCGCGCGAGTGGAATAATATCCTCAACGTGAGCGTTGCGAGCGGCGAGCAGAGCGGTTGGGTGAGAGTCGCGTGTGTGAGTCAGAAACACCCGAACGTCGTCATCGCTAAGTGGGTCTTACTCCCATCGGTCGGGCGCGCGTTCAGTCTGCGTGCACGAGTCGGCGCGCGTTGTTGTGTGTGTCCGCAAAGTCCGACGTGGTGCACACCGCCGAAGACACTACATCCAGAGGCGATGCAACACTGAGCGCATTTCACTTTTTTTTTTCGCCTACATAACACAACGCGCGTTTGTTTCGACATTGTTTGTGTGCTAAACGAAAAACCGGCGTGTGTAACCTGCACACGGTCGTAAACGAAGAACTATAGTTTAATCGGCGGGTCAAACCATCACGATGGCATCTGCTCGAGAGGTCGGCGTTGGTGACTTTGTCCTCTTGGACAAAATCGACCAAAAGCATTTCATGGACAACTTGGAGCTTAGGTAATTCATCATTACTTCATTTACGCTCTACGAGTATTCCTATATTATGACTTAAGTCGCGGTGCATTCCAGACTTAAACTCGGGTGAAACTTATTTTAAGCCGCGAGAGTGAAATATGTCCCTAGCACTCTCGTACACGCAAATTTTCAATTGTATTGAGTTGTAAGTTTGAATTCGGATCGTTTCTCATTTGTATGTGGTCTATAACTTACACCTACACGTGAGACCGGGCGGTAAAGTGGCGTTACGTGCTCGTGTATGCTAAACACGCATTGTTCAATGCCCGACACACGGACAGGTACGTGGGACGCACCTGTAATCGTCGCTCGCGATCAATTTTTTAATGCGATTCGCGCGCGCGGCTGCCGGAAAATCCGACAAATCGCCGCTCGGCTTGCCTCTGTTTCCGCGTTCCGGTTTCTCACATCCACACATTCTCTCCAAGTAAAACAAGCAAGTCGTACATCATTTTCTTTCCTTGAGAAATCTGGGAAGTGTAATATCGGATGTTTCTCATTGAGAACGTTTTCGATGATTCATCCAAGGTAAACTTCACAATGCACACAATTTTACATTTTATTTAATATGCGTCTGCGGCGGCTGGCTTTTGAGTAAGCGTGTAGCAGTAACCTTACCCTAAATAATGAGATACCAGGAAAAATTTACTTGCTGCCGATTAAACCTTAAACCCATGACATAATCTACTTAAACATGGGTATATCTATTCTATTATCTATCATAAACCGTTATTTGAGTGTCGTGTTTATTATCTATACAATTCAGACTGCGGAGAGGCAATTTAAAGTCACGTATTTTTTGATAAAAGACCAGATATTCAAGGAATTCGCGTTTTGTTGTTGTTTACATTCTTTATTTTGTCTTCGCTGTTGTGTAGTTTGCGAGTTTAAAAACATTCTTTGTTTTATAATTGTCCACGTGCGAGTCATCAAGGCGACGCGTCTTAATGCGCAATTTACATCTTCCTTTAATTCATCATATCAACAAAATTTGCATAATGACCGTTGGAGATTCGGAATTAGTCATTGCGTCTTGGCTCGCGCCGCGTTAGTCATTACTTTTCTCGCGCTTGCTCATATTTGAACAATTCTGTAACAAACGCATGTTTAGATTGCGAAACAATGCAAAACTATCGCTGTTTTCGTAATTTTTATTGTAAGCAACAGTGGGAAACGGGCGGATTACTCGAGGAAACGCAACACTATCAACACGCATGCACGTTTGTGGTTTTTCGTCGTTGAAAAAAACCTAAAATTACGAATGTCGTTGGGCGTTCCGGCGATGATGCATCTGTAACTCATAAATAAAACTCGTTTTTTTTTTAGTTTTTACTTACGAAAAGTTACGCGAGTGCGTTGTTTGTAAATTAATTAAATGTTTAATTATGAGTGCGCCTCGGACAAGACACAACAAGCCCCGCATTCAAGCACTCGCGCACAATTGAATTGTTTTAGCGGTTTTTATTGTATTTTCGTACATACTTGTTCGGATGGTTTTATTTATTCCATTTTACTTATGCCTGTGCTTGGTGAACCAATTTTATTAATGAAGGAAACAAAATTAGAAAATGACATAAAATATCGTGTTGCTTAGGATATTTGAACAATAAATTTAATGTTGCTTAAAGTGATTAAACGTTTAATTAGCTGTTGGGCGGATTATTGTAATCGCGAACTCGGTTTTTGCCTACACAATTATTTTTTCGGTTTTACGTCAATTTCCTTCGCAACTAAATAAAAAAATGGGTATATTTTATTCTATTCGTTTGACATGAATAGAATTGTCAGAAAATTGATGAAACTTTTCTTGCATACAGTGGGAAAGTACAAAAAACGTTCAAGTTTATTTCGGTATAAATATCAGTTGACGTTTATGTTTTTTTTCTAATGCATAACATAAAAATTTATTTGTTTCGCCTTACATTTTCGTCGATTTCGTGTAGATAATCTAGTTTTACACGAATATGTACTACCAAAGTTTAATAGTTGCTACGATAAACCTTGCACACAATTTAAAAATCTATCAAAAAGTTTCAATTTTTGCCCTTGTCATGTTATTCATTAAAAATTTTGCCAGCTGGCTTACAAGTTTCATAATTATTTGAACAATTTGCTATATAAAAACGCGCTGCTGATAACGTGCAATTATCACTAAATTGAAACGCGTTTTATCAAGTCGGGATTAGCTGTATTAGTCGTATCCTATTTTTTCTTCCTCTGGCGATAACAATATTTACATTCGTGGCGCGAGCGCGATTGAATCATCGACCGAGAATTATTGCGGAACGCTAATGCTGCGCGCTTATGAATGTTTCACTTTTTATTTATTGTTGAATGCATGCTTTGAAGCATTTTAAACATTCCATGCGCTGAATTGCGATTGTTTCGTTTTTTGCAGGTTCAAAAATGGCAAAATCTACACATACATCGGCGAGGTGTGCGTCTCGATGAACCCCTATAAGCAAATGAACATTTACGATAACGCCCACGTCCAGAAATACAAAGGTAAATGTGCATGCAGACATTACTACCGCATGTGAAATTTCACCGCTTTTATTCCATGCGCGCTTAGTCACACAGTGCGCGCGGAAAATTTCCGTGCGTGCTTATCTGCACTGTTTTTAAGCACTCTCGACCTGTGTATCCATCTCTCGGTACCTACATCTTGTTGGATTTCTTTCTCAAGTGCACTTCACGCATGTGTATCAAGTGGTATAGCTTTTGGTTACACAAATAATGATAAAATCCTTATCCTTACCAAAACTATCTAGAGTCATAGGAGCTGTAAACACTTGAAAAATACCGTCGAATTTCCCTGCCTGTCTGCACTCGAAACCCAGTGATGCAATCGCAAATTTCAAGTTATATCACCTCGAATATTATGTATATGCGCCGCCGAACGAATTACGTACTTTTTAAATAATTGGTACGACGATCGTGCACCGTTAGCAGCACTACATAAAAAAATCAAATCGCGTAAAAGCCAGGAATGAAAGTTAACGAGCACGACGCTCGACGCGCGCATAGTCTTTGAATGCAATTACATCAATCCTCTCTGCACTCGCCGTGATAAGATTCAATGCTCGACGATGATTTGCAATTCGATTTCTTTCTTTCGACGCGTCGCCTGCGTTAAATAATGGCGCGCGCATTAACATATTTATTAATTTAGATCCGGCACTCGCATTATCGCACATTAAACACGCATTACGCTTACACGATGATGAACAACGGTGCGCCGCAAGTGAAAGTCTTTTTCATTTTGCACTTACCTGCGTCCGTTGGTTTTCTTTCGTATTATTCATATTTGGTTGCATTCCATGCGCGCACGTACGCAATCCATGCATTATTCATGCGTTTCTGTGCTCTTGTTACTTAATTATCGCTAATTATTTGATCAAATGCCATTCGCAAAGGAATGATTGATTGCTTTGTTACCGCACGCGGGTGTTCTCTCCATCGGTTCGCTGGTATTCCATTAATTCGCATTTTATTTCGTTTTTATTTCTTTCCATTCAGCGCGCTTACCTTGTGTGTGTGTATGGTTGGTGTTTGCTTTGCTGCTTTTTGGTGTTGATGGTTTTCGTTTTCACGTGGTGGTCATATCGATTTTTTCCGGTATGACGTTCTGTCCCGGGGTGGCAAATTAATTGATTGACTTTATTAGGTCGTGAGCTGTTCGAGAATCCACCGCACATATTCGCCATCGCCGAGGCATCGCACAAGGTGATGAAACAGCAAGGCCGGGACACCTGCATCGTTATTTCAGGGGAGTCCGGCTCCGGCAAAACCGAAGCGTCCAAGATTATCATGAAATACATTGCGGCTGTGACAAATCAAAACGGCCAGAAGGAAATCGAGCGCGTGAAGAATGTCCTCATTCAGTCGAATTCAATTCTGGAGGCGTTTGGCAATGCGAAAACCAATCGCAATGATAATTCCAGTCGTTTCGGAAAGTACATGGACATCCACTTTGATTTCAAGGGCGATCCTATTGGAGGTCACATCAACAAGTACTTATTGGAGAAGAGTCGCGTCATTTATCAGCAATCCGGCGAGCGCAACTTTCACTGCTTCTATCAGGTAGCTACAATTTTTGTTTTTCACGTAGGATACACGCCGGTGGTGGTGGTGGTGTGGAATTTCAACATCCGTCTTAGATTTAGTTACGCGAAAGTTATTTTTCTGACTGTTTGGTTTTGCGGTATAGCTGTTGGTCGGCGCGCCGGAAGAACTCCTCAAGAAACTGCATCTACAACGCAGTCCGGATAAGTATTTCTACGTGAAGCAAGGGCAAGCGGCGCGTGTCGACTCGGTCAACGATAAATCCGACTTCAACACCGTCGTCAATTCGCTTTCAACGCTGCAATTCGCCCCGGATGAGAAGGAAACGCTCTGGAACGTCATTGCCGCCATCCTGCACTTAGGCAATGTTGAGTTCGCCACCGAAGAGGACTCCGTACGGGTAATCAATGGCAAAAATAGCATGGTAGCTCAACTCTTGCAGGTTACCGACGAGCAATTGTCGAAGGCATTATGTCATCGTACAATTGCAGCGCGTGGTGAAGTAATGAGCAAGGAGCACACGCAAACCGAGGCGACTTTCGGACGTGACGCATTCGCAAAAGCCATCTACGATCGCCTATTCACCTGGATTGTTGATAAAATCAACGCAGCCATCTCCGTCGACGGCAATTCAAACTACAACGCATCGAAAAAATACAGGTCGTGCCTTATTGGTGTCTTGGATATCTACGGATTTGAAATTTTCGATAATAACAGTTTTGAACAATTCTGCATCAATTATTGCAACGAAAAACTGCAGCAGTTATTCATCGAACTGGTCTTGAAACAGGAACAAGAAGAATATCAACGTGAGGGTATCGAATGGACCAACATTGATTATTTCAACAATAAAATCATCTGCGATTTGGTGGAAGCGCCACACAAGGGTATAATTGCCATATTGGATGAAGCATGTCTGAATGTGGGTAAAGTCAGCGATGAATTGCTGCTGGAAGTGATGGATAGTAAATTAAAGCAGCACCAGCACTACTCCTCGAGACAGTGCAAGTCTTCGGACAAGAGTATGCGCCATAAAGTTGATTTCAAGATTACGCACTATGCGGGCGATGTGGTGTACTATGTGTATGGTTTTCTGGACAAGAACAAAGATTCGTTGTTCCAAGACTTTAAGCGTTTGCTCTACCAGTCCAAGGACAAGAACATACGGGACATGTGGCCGGAAGGCGCGCAGCACATCACAGAGGTACTTTTTCTTTTTATTCATTTACAAATACAAATAAAAACAGTCTCTCGTACTGTGGAGTTGTGTCGAGTTTCATCCGAGTAGGCTTTTATCATAGTTTTTGTTTCTGGTTGCTAGGTGACAAAACGACCTCTGACAGCGGCAACATTGTTTAAAAATTCAATGGGTGAGCTGGTGAAAAATTTGCAGTGTAAGGAACCGCATTACGTTCGCTGTATTAAGCCGAACGAAGCGAAATCTCCCAGTATGTTCGACCACGAGCGTGTTAACCATCAGGTGAGTTATCTAGGGCTGGTCGAGAACGTCCGCGTGCGACGCGCAGGCTTCGCGCATCGCCAGCGGTACGATCGCTTCCTGAAACGCTATAAGATGATCTCTCCTACAACGTGGCCCAACTTCCGTAAGGGCAACGATAAGGAGGGTACCCGCGTACTGATGGACGAGTTGGGTTTCACCCCGGATGTGAAATATGGCCATAAGAAAATCTTCATTCGTTCACCGAAGACGCTCTTCGAGCTCGAAAACCGGCGCAATGATAAGATGTACTACATCGCAACGGTTATCCAGAAGACCTGGAGAGGATACGTTGCACGTTGCAGGTATGAGCGCATGAAGGCTGCCTGGACGATTATCAGCGCATACAAGCGGTACAAGCTGCGCGCGTATATTGAGCGTCTGCAGGTGAAGTTCAAGGATGCGAAGAAACTGCCTGACTATGGCAAGATTATCTCGTGGCCCAAGCCGCCACCGGCGCTGATGGACACCGCGAAGACCCTGCGTAAATATTACAACTACTGGCGTGGATATATGATTCTACGCAAGATTCCCAAGGAGGATCGGCCCGAGCTGCGGCTCAAAATTGCGGCTGCTACGTGCCTGAAGGGTAAGCGGCCGTACTATGGTTTGGATAGGCAATGGGAAGGGAACTACCTGTCCAAACAGATGCACAACCCGAGTTGTGGGCTTTTCAACGAGAGCATCAACAACTTACGCAACACGAATGCTTTCAAAGAAGTATTGTTTTCGTCGTTTGTCGCGAAATTCAACAAACACAACAAGTGCGCTGATCGTGTCCTGCTGGTTACCGATCAGTATGTTTATAAGCTTGATAAGGACAAGTTCAAGCCAATGAAAGAAGGTACAGCGCTAGCGAACATCACGGGTGTGAGTGTCAGCTCCGCCAAGGATCAGTTGTTTGTCCTTCATTGCCAAGGTGGCAATGATTTGGTAGTTTCATTACAAAGCTTTATCACCGAGGATAAAGTTGGCGAATTGATTGGCGTTCTAGCAATGAAATATCAAAGGTTAGTTGTGTTAATTACACGTAATTATTTGAAGTAATTATAGAAAGTAGGAGCGCTCTCTCTTCGTTGGTGTCGGATTATCGATTGTTTCAGGCAGGTTAAAACTAAAGTTCATGCATGCTATATAAGAACGACTCACTCACTTTACAAATAGTCATTTTTTCTGAGTAATTGGCACTTGAAGTGATTAATCATGTTCTCATCAGACAAAAATGTAATGAATGCCACGTCATGTTTGCTTTGACACTATTTACTTGCGATAATTTGATGAGTTTTTTTGATGTAATATTCGAAAAGAGAGTTGCTACTACTGAGTTTTTTTTTTTGGAGAAGTACAACTTAGCTGATATCAGGAGAGTCGTAGATTGAGCGTGGGTTGGATTTGATTGAGATCATTCACTTCTGTTGCAGCATGCATAATTCTGAACTGCCGATCACTGTTACTGATGGGCCAGTTTGCTCGTTGGGCGGTAAACGCCGGCCAATTGTGATTCGTGTATCGTCCTCGATTATGATGCCGACCTTCAAAAAGAGCGGATCCAGCGTTGCCTACGAGATACCCTCCGCCGACGCACGCCAGTATGTCATGTAGTCTACGAATGTGCCTTAAATCATTTTTAGGAACAATGCGTTGCTTCCAAACATTTTAACAAAACAAAAAAAATTCATAGGAATCATTTCAAGTTTTCGGCGTGCCGCAATGAAATTTTACGTTCACACATTGATACATGCAGCGAAATCAGGCGTTCAAACATTTATATTTTTCTACGATTTACATGAAATATAAATTCATCAGTTCGAAGTTTACCAGAACTGAAGGTATTCCATATTTAATGATGTACGAGTGAATGGATTATACTTAGAGAAACGCGCTTGTGATAATGAAACGAAAGGCCTTAAACTGCCTAGTACTTAACCGCTTATTAGAAATTATTAACTAGTATGGGATGCGCAACGCAGGTCAAACAAGTTGTTGCTGGACGCAATCAGATTGCGTCGCATCAAAGCGATGTTTTTGATAGTATTTTGTAATGATGCATTCGTCAATGTATTGGTTTTAACTTAATTGTTTTTACAAATAGCAGAGGAACCAAAGAAGAGGTTGTTTTGATCCGTTTTTTATGCTCTTGGCTAGCGTGCCATGTAATTAATTAATTATGCTGTACTTAGGGTGGGCGACAGTATATTATTTATTATTTATTAATTCCTTACCTTTATCTTATTACTATCTAACGTTAGCGTTGTTACGAAAAGCGTGCGGGGAGCCAGTGACTGCGTTAGTTGGCTCTTCGCCCGCTTTAGATCCGTTCTAAATTTTAATCGTATTTTATAGTGATTGTCATAATCAAGTTATTTTTGCTAGTGTCAGTATGATCATGTTTATGTTAGGTGAATTGAATTGAAGTGAAACCAAGTGAGAGTAAATTGCGACATACTTGTGCATTACATAGAATGACATGTGTTACAAACCATATTCATACATTTCGATGTTGTGTGCCATTTATTGTTGCAAACAAACATTTAGACATTTTTTGATCTAAAAAAAAAACAATATTTATACAATATCTACGTCGGTGTGTTGGTGTAGTTGTGTTATATTTTACCCAATTATCCATTTTTCACTAATGCACCATTTTATTTCACCGTGCTGTGTCACACTGCATGGTTACATGAATAAGCAGGATGCTGATTACGTTGTTAGTACCACTGCCAACCCATTACACTCGCTAACATGGTATTTGTTGGACGTAAATAAATAAATTCAGTATGTTTCAAGTCACACTTCCGCAATCGGGTAAATGAATTATCCGAAAACGTAAAGAAATAGTTTTCTTGACGGCACGAAACTGAAAAATCACCGTCGCATTTAACGTATGCGTGGGTCCTGTTCTATTTTTATAATTTTCGCGTGGCTTGGTGAAATCAAATCGCGAGCGATTTTTCGAATTTCAGCAGGCTTTAAGTCGATTAAACTTCGTATGTAATCATAGAATGTTGAAATGTTCTGAAATATCGCTCGCTATTTTGTCATCCATGGCATTTATTTCGCTTTGCACAAAGAAACAAATAACATGTTTATGTGTTATCGCGCTTCTCACCGGTTGCAAACTGGAAGAAGTATACAATATGAACGTTATTTGTATATTACATTTATTTAATGAGTAATATTTATCCAGTTATAAATGGTTTAAAATAGTTAGCTTGTTATTGAGTTAACATAAGCACTTTTAAATTGTCATGCGGACTGTTTCGCATATTTCTCATTATCAAACAGCTCCAACAACAATTTCTCAATACAAAAAAGTTCCATGTGACTACAGCGCGCGAATCAAAGTGAACTCAATGCATATAAATAATTAAATATCAAATTGCCGCATGTACGTTTTTCTTATCGGCTTATATTTGATCTGAATGTTTACATGATATCGACTAATTAGTTTATTTTGTCTGTACGCGCAATTTGCACTGTTTGTTATTATTAACAAGTACCCGAAATAGCTTCATTTCGACACACAGAAACTCCGAGCGCTGAAACTTGATTATTCAATATCCAATTGAATGTATGCGGGGCACTTTGATTCGGCTGGAGCAAAATGATTTATGAATATGAATTCCACGGGCATACGTTGTTTATATATATTCGTTTCATTGCGCACATGTTAATATTCCCGTGATCTCACAGCTATATTAAGCAAGAATCACCATTTTGTTCACTGTTCATCGCGCTCGTTATCGAGCGGTTTACAACCGACGCTTGCGCGCGGGGTGCAGCTGGCACACGTCTGTTTAAACGTGGGGTGCGATTCAGGATACAAACACACATCCCTCCTGAGATGCATATTGGTCGGCGGTGTTGTTTGCGTTTAACGAACGTGTTCCGTTGCGCGCATATCGCACACATTCAGTTATTTGTCTCTGCGACGAGGTCGCGTGCTGGTGTTGCTTCTCGTTCGTCGCGTGAACAATAATCATGAAAACATAATTTCCTAATGTAAGTGTAACGTGGTGCAGTTTTGTTGTGAGCGGAACATCGTGATTAATTCGAAATTACGTAGTAATTGCGCCGCCGGCAGAAAATGTGGCCGCGAATTTCAAACAAGCGCGCAATACTCTTCGTGTTAATCGTCTTCGGATGCATTTCACCACTGCTGATTTTATTCCTGCCGAACTCCAGCCCTCATGACATCCGAACGCATGTCCAACACTTGTTATACCCTGCGGATTCCATCCGCTGCTTTCGTTACAATCGCAAAACAGCGCTGACACTGAAGGACATCTCTGCGTACGAGGTACGCAAAGGGAAGTCGATTTTTTTCCATGAGACGTCCTGCAGACATGTGCAGCTTGGGAAAATTTCATTAGACGCGAGACAGGCATGTGCTGTGGAATCAGCCGCGCGATCAAATCCGCACTGGGATGTTTACATTACTTTCTCAGCACCGGGTTTGATACACACATCAAGTTCGCAGAATGATCGCATCCTTGGAGCTCTGCGAGAATATGACAATGTAAGACTGGTTCATCTTAACTTTGAAAACTACACGAGGAATACTCCTCTGGAAGAAATTTACAGGAGCGGCAGGTTGGATTACAGTTCGTATCCGATATCACACGCAAGTGATATTCTTCGATATCTAACTCTGTTTAAATTCGGTGGGATTTACATGGACCTTGATGTGGTCGTGGTGAAAAGCATGGAGGATTTAAAACCGAATTATGCAGGCGCGGAAACCCAATGGAATGTTGCCGCAGGAGTTATATCAATGGGGCACGAAGGTGCGGGTCATAGATACGCCGAGGCATGCCTTGCAGACCTAAAACAACATTTCAGCGCCCATGAGTGGGGTAATAATGGTCCTATGATAGTCACACGTTTACTACGTCAGCTCTGTAAGGTGGAACTCAGTAAGGATATGATGAATCGCACCTGCGACGAATTCCACGTATATCCACCGTTTATGTTCTATCCAGTGCCGTGGGTGGACTGGAAATTATACTTCGACAGGGAATCAGTACCAAAAGTATTTCGAATGATAAAAGATTCGCATGTGCTGCATGTGTGGAACAAACACAGCGCAGGAAACAAGGTGCCGGTGGGCGAGGCGACGGCATACACGACGTTTGCGAGGAAGTTCTGCCCCAAGGTGTTTGAACAAGTCGATCAATATTTTTGAAACAAACAATCGACTAACACTTGTAAGAATACAAGCCGATCTGGGTCAGAGCAATGTCGTTAACCATTTTCTACACGTTTTGTATATTTGTCACGGAGGAATATATTTTTATATTTAGAATTAGATGTAATTGTTGTTGTGCGTGGCAGATTTAGTACAAAAAAAGGTTTGTGCTAAAGAAAATCTGCCATTGTGAGTAGATAATGAATAAAATGTGATATCGACTGTTAGATATTGTTAGAGTTTATTTCTTCCGAAGATATTGAAAATTTAATGAAAAACATTGTGCAAAATATCAATTTACACATTCGATTCAATTTTGCCACGTGCGATGATTGCGTTCGTAGTTCACGGCATTCCTGAAATATTAATCATGGATCGTCCACTGTGCGGTTGGAGAAGTGACTTATTGATGCCACCAGAGTTTTTCAAAGGTGGCAACATGTATTTGTCATATTATTCATATTCGTCCGAGTCCGAGTAATTTCTTCGGTTTTCGTTCTTATCAATATGCTTGAGATTCGCGATTGTGCCTTTATAGCAAAACTGAAAGATTCGGTGCGTCACGCCGAAAGTGTTATACGCGAGTCGGCACATCGCGAGTACGGGCACCCCGATTACAACTAGCACCACTAAGCTGAACAGTGGTACCATCACGGAGAGCACTTTGACTGCGCTTTGCATCATGATAATTATTATAATGAACGGGGAGAGTATAGTCGCCAGCACTCCGAATACCACCATTCCCAGCAAGCCGCTTTCTAGGCGTACGGTTTCCATCATATGTTTGAATATATGATACTGTAAGGACTTGTGTTCTCGTGATATGGACTGTAATACGAATTCAACACACAAATGGACCCATGAAATGTTCTCCCAAAAAGATTTATTCACATGCTCGCGTGATCGTTTTTGAAAAAAAAACTGAATTTTTGGTGGGTGTCAGTCATTTGGTAGCCTAGGTTACTTGGAATTTTCGAAATTTGTTTTGGGAAAGTTTATTCAACTGTAGCGACATCTTCCCCTGACCTGGGACATTCGTGTTGTTTATGTTAGACAGTTTCTAATTAGAAAATGGATGTATACTGGCTTGGTTTGATTTGGTTTGAATATTTTTTATTTGGGAGTTGAATTTTGATTCCCGATGGCCATCTGAAATGTGGTGGTATGCTGGGCGGTGAGGAATAAGAGCAAAGTTTATTTTAAACGAGATATAACTTGTTTTTATTTGTAAACTTAAGCCATATACATTTCTGTCACACATATAACTATAACGTAATTCTAGGATAATAGTAGATAGAATAGAAATGGCATTATTATGAATTTGTAATTGTTCGTTGTTAATTGATTACAATCTTGTTACATCGATCACATTCGTTCTATTCGGTTGTTCTTTGGCAGCAAGTAGCTTTCGGCGCGCGTGCCCGCGCTGGCGTAGTCGCGCATTTCCGCGAAGTCCGGTCGCTCGGTCATATTGCTATGGGTGGTGGGTACGTGTCTCTTTCGATTAGTGGTACCGGCCCTCCGCGGGTCAGCCCGCTTCGAACATCGTCGGGCGGCGGAGGCCGAAAGTTACGTGCGCGCTTTTGGATCTTTACTACTCTCGCGTTTTGTCAATATATGGCGTTCGGAATAATAATCAATTAATTAATATTAATTATAAATTAATGTACAACGATTAATAGTTTTGTGATGGCCGAATAAAGGAAAAACCGATTTAACCAAATAACGAATGAATAAAATAAAATTATAATTAATAATAATTAAATTCAAAAATGAGAAATAGAAAAAAGAAATTTGCTTTGTTTGATTTATTTTGCATTTCTTGCGCCGCAAAAATGAACCTGTCGTGCGCGTGTTAATCAAATTTTAGCTGGCGTACTATTTCAGATATCCATTAATAAATTATAATACATAGAATTTGGTTTGGCTTGATTTTAGTGACTGATAGAATGCTGTTAACACGGCGCATTGGTGTTACTCTTTACATGTCCATTTCAGGGGCAAGGTCGAACCTGGGTGGAAAGGTCATGCCGTCCATGTGTGGGCGGGATCGTGGCTGTAAAAATAAAGCGCACATTAGTCGAGATCGTGTCGCCCTGGGCCGAGTGAAAGCCGTCACAGGGTACAAGAAAAAGAAAGAAAAAAACCAACGGGTAGATATGACACGACTGCCATACGACTTCACGTGAACTATCACACTAGCGTCCTTCCAGCTAGTTTCTCAAACGGTAACGTTTGAGCAGAACAAAAATTAAAGAAAGTAAACGCTCTCTCGGTAAATATTACAAAACAATTAATTTCAAAAACATCCGTGTTAAACGTGTTTCACTTCATTGAATTATTGTGGCGTCTGACAGCACAAACGAGGGGATGTTCTTTTAGCAAACCCTCACTTACTGATCTTTGAAAGTTGTTACTCTAACGCCGACAAAGGCTTGCGTTGCTATAAAAAATAAAGAGAAGAGGCGATGATGAGACATCATGAATCCATGTGTGGACAGGGCAGGCTTGTTAAATGTATCATATGAGCAATTGGTGTTAGCTGGGAGTGGGGGTAGTAGGATGGTGTGATGTTGAAGGTGTGCTAGAGTCAATACTCACCACAGGGCTGCCTGCTCTGGCTTGGGAACCGGCACGTCCCTTCGCGCGGAACTTGGAGATGGCTTGTTCGGCGAGGTCGGCGCGTTCTTCGGCTTCTTCCAACTCCTGCTGGGCCTTGCGGAACTTGGCCAAGTTGAGGGCGGCGATCTCTTCGGCTTCCTCGATCTGCCTCTTGTAGGTCTTGATCTTCTGTTGGAGTTTGTCGACGAGGTCCTGCATGCGTTCGTGGTTCTTGCGGTCCTCCTCAGCCTGGAAGCTCAACTCCTTGATGCGACGCTCGGACTTCCTGAGGTTCTTCTGGGCATCGGCGTGTCTCCTCTGTTCGCCGTCCAATTCGTTCTCCAATTCGCGGACGCGCTGTTCCAACTTGGCGATGGCCTTCTTGCCTCCCTTGAGGGCGTTGGCTTCGGCTTCATCCAAGCGGACTTGGAGGTCCTTGATCTGGGTCTCAAGAGCCTTGCGGAGTTTCTCCTGGGTCTGGGCGTGGTCTTGTTCGGCGCGGAGCTCATCGGCGAGACGAGCGGCGTCAACCATGGCCTTCTTAGCCTTCTCTTCGGAGTTCTTGGCTTCGTTGAGGAGCTCGTCCAGGTCGGAGTGGAGGGTCTGGAGCTCGGCCTCCAGTTTCCTCTTGGCGGCAGAGATGGAAGAGTTCTGGGCAGAGAGGTCGTTCAACTGTTCGTGAGCATCGCCCAATTCCTGTTCGGCCTGGCGGCGAGCGCGGTCGGCCTGTTCCAACAGGGTGCGGGATTCTTCCAATTCGTTCTGGAGAGCGTTGGCACGACGTTCCGAGATGCCAAGGGCTTCGCGGGCCTCGTCGCGGGCACGGTGTTCCTCTTCCAAAGCGGTCTGGGTGTCCTTGAGCTGTTGCTGGTAACGCTTGATGGTCTTCTGGGCCTCGGCGTTAGCCTGTAATCATTGCAAGTGTAATAAAATCTGTGCACCCGAAACAACCACCTTGTAGCCTTACCTTGTTGGCGTGGTCAAGAGCGATTTCAAGTTCGTTGACATCAGCTTCAAGCTTCTTCTTCATGCGGAGAGCTTCAGCCTTACCCTTGGCTTCGGCTTCCAGGGAAGCTTGCATGGAGTCCAAGGCGCGTTGGTGGTTCTTGCGGGTGTTTTCGAATTCTTCTTCCTTCTCCTGGATGCGGCGGTCGATTTCCTGGCGGACCTGGGACAGTTCCAACTGGCTGCGGAGAACCTTGTTTTCTTCCTGTTCCAAGGCAGCTTCAGCTTCTTCTAAAGCAGCCTGGAGCTCGTCCTTCTCGGCTTCCAAGCGCTTCCTGGCCTTCTCGATTTCATGGATGTTGCGGCCACCCTCACCGATTTGGTCGAGCAAGTCCTTGACTTCATCAGCCAAGTTCTTGTTCTCACGGCGGACGGCTTCCAATTGTTCCTGGCCTTCTTCGTAAGCGCCCTTAAGTCTGAACAATTCGGTGGAGTAGTTGCGGCATTCCTTCTGGCTGGCGTCCAATTCAGCAGCCAAGTCATCAACCTTCAGCTTCCATTCGCCAATGATCTTGTCGAATGCCTTCTGCTTCTTCTCGGCGGCGTTGGCAATAGCGGTGGCACGGTCGACTTCCAGTTGCAAGTCTTCGACTTCGGTGGACAGGCGCTGCTTGGTCTTCTCCAAAGCGACGACCTTCTGGTTGAGGGATTCGATGGTTTCCTCGGCTTCAGCAAGGCGGGCTTGCAACTTCCTCTTGGCCTCTTCCAATTCCTCGGAGCGGGCAACACCTTCGGATTCGTACTTGGACCTCCACAATTGAGATTCGGCGTTAGCCTTGCTCAACTGCCTCTGAATGTCAGCCTTGGCCTCGGCTTCCTCCTCGACTTGTTCGCGGATGTTGTCCAAGTCGTGTTCCAGGTTGCGGAACTTGCCCAAAAGAGTGGCGCGTTCGCGGGCTTCCTCATCGGCCAACCTCTTGGTGTCTTCCAATTGGGTGGTCAGGGATACCTTGATCTTGCTCAACTGCGACACCTGGGATTCGGCTTCCTCCAACTGGCGGAGCAAGTCGGAGTTTTCAATGGAAAGCTTCTTCTTGGCGGCATCGAAGTCGTTCAAGGTGCGGTTGGTTTCATCGAGTTTGCTCTGGACATCGTTCAACTGTTGTTGCAATTGCTTGGAGATCTTTTCACAGGCAGCCTGGTAAACACATAAGTAACAACATTAGTATGGCGACGTATCAGGTCGGCAGTGACACTCCACAAAGCATAACATCGTTAGCTGCAATCGGTCAAACTTTTATGAGAACACACATCTGATGTTGCGTTGCACTTAGCTGTGATTATCGTCTGTATAAAAAGCTAGCTGAAGCGCTGAAAATATCATTTCGGCCGGTGCCAAATTGTGTACCTTTTCGTTAGCCAAGTGATCGACGGAAGCGCGCATGTCATTGAGTTCACCGAAGTATTGAGACTTTTCCTTTTCAGCCCTAAATTATAGAATACAAGAAAGAAACAATTAACAAACATGTTGCATACAATCGATTAACATGGACAGAATGCAGGAGAATTGCAAGTGCATGCGGTTCATTCACAGGTACAATCTGGGTGGCAAACTAACTCCACTGGTGTACCTTTTCGCGACCAACGGCCTCGACCGCGCCGCGAGTCTGTTGCAGCTCAACGTAAATACTAGCGCGGTCTCTTTCGGCCCTTTTTTGATGAAAAGCAGAAGTAAAGCGGTAAATAAGCATCGGATTCTTGAGCGTGGTTAGTCGTCGAATACTTACTTAGCCTTCAGCTTGTTGAGTTGGTCAATCTGTTCACCCATTTCAGAGACGGCATCGTTGTGCTTCTTGCGCAAGTTAGCCAAGGTACCTTCATGCTGGATGTTGGATTCTTCCAAGTCGCGGCGGAGCTTGGCCAACTCAGCTTCCCTCTTCTTGTTGAGCTCAATCTGGGCGGAGGTAGCACCACCGGCTTCCTCAAGACGCTCACCCAATTCCTCGAGTTCGCGGCTCAGGTCAGCGCGCTGTTTCTCGGCCTTGGCGCGGGCTTGACGCTCGGCCTCAACCTCTTCTTCCAATTCTTCGATGCGGGCCTGGAGTTCCTTGATCTGTTTCTGGAGCTTGCCAACAACGGACTGTTCGTCTTCCAACTTGGCGGTCAGGGAGGAGATTTCCTTGTCCTTGCGCTGGATGGTCTGTTCCAATTCCTTCTTGTTGCGTTCCAAGTCGGCGACGGCTTCCTGGGTAAGTTTCAGGTCACCTTCAACCTTCCTCTTGGACTTCTCAACATCACCGCGGAGCTTCTTCTCGCGTTCCAGGGAGTCTTCCAATTCGTCCAAGGTTTGTTCCAACTTGGCTTTCACCTTGTTCAAGTGGTTGACTTTGTCTTCGGCGGCCTGGAGTTCCTCGGACACCTTCTGGTTGTTTTCACCGGCCATCTTCTTCTCCTTGTTGAGCTTGTTGATGAGCTCATCCTGGTGGGCGATCTCGTCGTTCAAGTTGCGGATCTGGTGGTCTTTGGTGGCCTTATCTTGTTCGGACTTCTGGACGCTCAATTCGAGATCTTCGATGTCCTTCTTGTAGCCAGAGATTTCCTGCTCCAATTTCTTCTTCTGTTGGAAGAGCTGGTTGCGGGAATCTTCTTCCTGGCTCAAGCGGTCTTGGGTTTCCTGTAAGATGGGTCATCATCAAACATTTCGTATTTATTTTTATAATCGCGGCCGGCTCATTAATTTGAAAATATCTTTTTGGCCGGTTTCCAATTAGCGCTGCATAAATCTGTCATTAGATAGTACGAAAATATCCAACGCCGGATTCTGATGTACATCCAATCGAGAAAAAACACAGATTTACACATCGTTTCACATCTCGTAAGATAGGCCGTGTATATTCCAAATAAACATGACTTATTTTTCGCGATTTGTTTGTTTTTGCGGCTCACTGAGCGCATTTCGTAATTTCGCTTAGTGATTCGCCATGAATGGGAATCGATCGCTTACCTGGAGTTGGGATTCAAGATCGCTCTTCTGGGCAGCCAATTTGTTGGACTTCTCTTGGTATTCGGAGAGGGAGCCCTTCTCGCCTTCCAGCATACCCAGGAGGTCAGTCTTTTCGGCGAGGAGCTTGGCGTAGAGGCCTTCCAGTTCCTTCTTGGCCTTAACTTCGCGTTCCAAAGCTTCGGTGGCCTTCTGTGCCTTCTCTTCAAGTTTCTGTAAGGTATCGTTTGGATCAATGTAGTCCATGTCAACCATGATTATTCGATTCGGAATTAAAACTCGCGTCGCAATTTTAAAATTCCCAGTTCACTTGTAATAAGTTCGATTCGTTTTAATATTCGTAGAAATTTTGATTTGATTCGATCGTATTTGATTCGATTCGATTTGATTTGATTTGATTTGATTCGAAGTGATCAATGAGCAAGAGTCAAACGCGAACGCCTAAGTGTTGCGGATGCGACCAACTTGAGATGCGAACTGAACATCTTCGAACCGATGTCGATCGATGCTCCAAGTCCAGCGTCGACGCGAGGAAGGAACATCAAAACTAATTTATTTATAAATCCGGATGAATGATGGCGATTGAATGCCCCATGCATGAATATTTTGGAAGCAGATCACCCAAAGTGGGAGATCGTGATGATGACCAAGCATGTAAATTGACATTTTTCAAAAATAAATATAACGATCTAGATCGCGCAGCAGTGGCGATTACTCAGCCGCTAAGGTATCTCCGATCGACGCGCGCGGACAGGTGTTGCATCCAGGCCGATCTTGTGTCGATGACGATGTTGATGTACGCGATATTTATAGTATTAAAACGATATCGAATTTATTCGAAGTGGGCTAAATTGAGAATTCCGCGTTCGCACGCGTTCCATTTTGGTTGCGTCAAAACGCGAGTTTCGTCAATGACCACTTACGGCAATCTCATCCTCGATGCGGGTGACGTTGAGGAGGGGCTTGACCTTCTGCCACAATTTGTACCATGGCCAGGTGCGGAGCTTGAGGTATTTGCGCAAGTTCCTCTGGCAGACTTGGAGAGCAATACGCTGTTCTTGCAGCTTCTTGAATTCCTTCCTGGAGAGGTAACCTCGGACCCAGGATTGCATCCAGGTTACGATCTTGCCCAACCTGTCGTCACGCAATTCTTCCATCTGACCCAGGATACCGGCGCGGAAGAATACCTACACGTTTGCAAGGCATCATTAGTAACGGTGTGCGTAGTTGTACGTGGAACACTGAGCGAACATGCAATCGGTCGTTAGCAATGAACAACAACGAGAGGGTGGAAGCGTTGGCTTGGGTTTGTGATTATTTTGCTGCTAAGGGGGTAAACATAAAGTTTGAAGCAACGGCGACTTGCGCGTGTTCAAGTCGTAGATAGTGGGTTATTCATGTACCTTGGTTTTACCCATGCGGTATTGCTCTGGGTCTAGTTGTACCTCTTCCAAGATAATTTGTGCAATCTTTTCGGGTGCCATACCCTCCTTGATTTTACTCGCTGCCAGAATTTTGTATCTGTTTGCATGGCAAATCGAGCAAATCGTGTTAAGTTAGAAAAAATCACACTAGGACTATGGGGTTATTTGTAACGGTCGACTCTGGTCTCTCCGAGGACGACGCATACAAAATGTTTTAGAAAGAAAAAAACAAGTGGTTAATCACAATTCATGGTTCAACATGGGTTTTGACTGTGATCGAGTATTTCAAGTAGGAGCCGCAATGTCTAGGATGCGGCTGTGAACAAACTATGGACTCTCGCTAATTTCCTCGCTTCCAAAAAGCAAAAACAAAATGTTCAGACTAATTTATACGGGGAACATGCCTTGGTGTGACCCAAGCGGTAGTTTTCGGGGTCCAAACCGGTGTTGTCCAAAATGTGCGCGGCACATTTCTTTTCATCGGATTCTTTGGCAACAGCGGCGGGGTTCAAGATTTTGTAACTAGACAACACAACATTAATCAAAGGGGTGTTCGACATCACAACTACAGTGATTCCAAGATGCTTCACAATTGCTTCGGTGGTAGAGTGTGCGGGTGTATATCAAAATAAGTGACAACGAGACATTGGGGGCTTGCTATATCATGCTACGGGGCAAAGACATGTTCAACTTTAGACAAATGTTCAAAGGGCTGGGGGTGTACTATGAATTCATAAAAAAGACGAGCACTAGGGTTGACGTGAACCCTTGCCTTTGTGTGTCCGACACGATAGCTGTCAGGATCTAACTTTACTTCTTCCAGACACTTTCTGGCGGCTTCTTTGGGATCTTTCTCTTTGGCCATTGTAGCAGGTGCTAAGATCATGTAACTACCGGCGTTGAAAAATGTTTAAGTATCAAAGAGTTTGAATAATGAATTAATAAAGTATTGAGTCCCTTCCATCATAATGTAGATATTGAAATTTGAATGTCTTTGAATGTGTTTATTAACTCACCGGAGCTTGAAGTCAGGGTAGACCATCCTGTTGGGGAAACCTTTACGGCAAATACGGATACCTTCAAGTACACCGTTGCAAGTAAGCTGGTGCATGACAAGATGGGAGTCGATGACACCTGTAAGTAACAAAAGTCCAACATGAGTCGAGCGTTCAAATTTACCCAAGTGGTAAGTGTTACAAACCTGGCTGTTTCAATTCGTTGGGGATGATGCAACGGACGAAGTGAGGTTGAGTAGACTTCAGGGTGGTCATCAAGTTGTTCAATTGTTCCTATAGCGCCAAGCATTACATTAGTACTTTTTCTTCACATATCTTCCGTGGCACAAAGAAACACAAACGTTACGGGGTTAATAAATACAAACACACGGGTCTCCCTAATGCATCAACAAGGAGACCCCAAGCAGGGGTTCGAAATAAGCTCGTTTTAGCTCTAAGAAATGTTCGGTTAATGAAAACAACCCTAACATTGTCCCAAGGTGGTTGTTTGTTTTTGTGATTTAAAGAATTTGTCTTTTTTTCTCGAAATATGTGTCAGCGTGACTTTGATAATGATTATGGGAAGCGTATTTGCTTATTGAGTCCCAAGTTGGTGGTTGAATTTTACATGCTTTGAAGTAGAATGTAGTTTCAATACAAGTGAACTAGCCGGTGCCGTTCTAGGCCCCTTTTTCGGCTATTTGGAGGAGGTTGGTGTCCGGTCATTCAGTGATCATTCTCTAGATTGCTGTCTAGATTAAATGGTGAATATAAACGGTTGTAACGATGATATCTGTATAAGTATCATTGGTGTGATTTCACGCGTAACATTCGGTCAAGCATTGCTCAAACCTACCTTGTAGGAAGAAGATACAGTGGCGAAGCCACCACCCTTCTTACCACGACCACCTATTCAACAAATATAAGAAAGAAAGCTTAACAATGAGCGCAAGTACATTAATGCCACAGGATGGTAGGTCTTCGAGGAGAACATCTACAATGGGGAGCGTATTGCATATAATGCCGAAAGGATATGTGGGTTTAAGGGTAAATTTGCTGCTAGTCCCAGTACACAAGCAAACTTTTGTAAGGATTACTTTGTATAAACTTGACACAGTTTGGAAGGCTGAACCCTTAGTTCTCTTAGCACCTGGTTGGATGTAAAATAGAATGAGTCATGTGATCAACTTGATATAAGATAAGTGTTTCCACATGAGGTGATCTGAATGGGGTGTTACCTTTGCCGCCAGCATCAGCACCGGCACCACCGGACTGGCCAGGGTGATCAGCGAAGATCTCGCACAACAGTTTGTTGGTACCCTTCTTGTACAAGTCGACAACAGTGTCGTTCAAGGGATCCTTGTTCTTCTCCAACCAGCCAGTGATGTTGTAGCCGACCTGTTTTAGTACCAGAGTTGCAATTAGAATCTGTAGAAGTGTCAGTTTTGGGATGGTAACTTACGTTGCCGGCATAATGGCCAATGGCGAAGTGAGCAGCTTGGCAGCCAGGCTTTGGTGGTTTGGGCTTCAAGAAGTTACCAGACTTGCCCAAGTGGTTGTTGTTCAACTTTTCTTCAAAGGTCTTGTCAGTAGCCTTGGGGAACATAGACTCTTCTTCAAGGATGGACAAGATACCCATGGGCTAAATTGAGAAAGATGAAGAGTTAATCTTTGGAGTCCACGTGGTGCAGAGTCGGGTGTAGTTGACGGTGAGGAACGTGTAGTGAATCGTAAGACAAGTCCTACAATACCTTCCGGGTGCCTTTTTTTCATATGCTTCTAGCATACATAGCATATGCGCAAAGTATCAGTGCTTACAAAAAACTGTGCATTAACTAGTTGCGTTCGGTGACTGCTACGCGGATTACCCTACAGCGGGTACCTTCTCGATCAGATCGATCGTCGGTTGCAAATCCATGCCGAAATCGATAAACGTCCAGGTGATGCCCTCGCGCTCGTACTCCTCCTGCTCCATGATAAACATGTGATGGTTGAAAAACTGCTGCATCTTTTCGTTCGCGTAGTTGATGCACAGTTGATTGAAGTCGTTATACTGAAAGTTAGTAAGTAAACCGAAGAAAGTGACACACGTCTGTAAGCGGTGGTGAGTTTCAGCACATTGAAAGCACATTGATTTGTTGTTTGCGAAGAACTGGTTATGGTCGAGAGCATTCCCCCATCGGGAATTGGAAGCACTGCGCTAAGCTCCAAAGAAAACGACGAGAAGCTGCGTTTAGATTCGATTTGGTTCGCCAATCGTTTGCAGATTCTCACACAAAACGGACAAATTACCTTCTCAATCAATTCAATACAAGCTAGCAAATCCATGCCAAAATCGATGAAGGCCCATTCGATACCTTCACGTTGGTATTCTTCTTGTTCGAGTACGAACATGTGATGGTTAAAGAATTGTTGCAACTTTTCGTTCGTAAAGTTGATGCACAGTTGTTCGAAACCATTAAACTACATGTACATGAAAAACAAAAAGACGAGCACAATTACACACGTGGGAAGAAAAAAGGCAAATTCGTCTCGATAATCGGCCCCTTTTCGTAAGGTACTATAAGTTTACTGGATGGCAAGTACGATACTTTTAGCAGTCGCAATGTTCCACTCTGCGCTGACTATCTAAATACAAGTATACATAACATATAGAACTGTTAAACTAAGACGATCACATTGAAACACAAAGACATTGGACGATCACAAGAGACAGAGACAATAGACACATATAGCCAGCGTTGCACCTCGAAGGAATTGAAGATTGCGTCGTGTCCGATGGTGAAGACCTGTAATTACCTTCTCAATCAACTCGATACAGGCCAACAAGTCCATACCGAAATCGATGAAGGCCCACTGGATGCCTTCCTTAGCGTATTCTTCTTGTTCAAGTACGAACATGTGGTGGTTAAAGAACTGTTGCAACTTTTCGTTGGTGAAGTTAATGCAAAGCTGCTCGAAACCGTTGTACTAGAGATACAGGAGACAGATGGTTACAGTACCCATCGTGGCACGGAATACCAACAGACGTCGTCGATGTTAGTCTTACGCATCTAGTCCTATCTTTGATTATTTGCACAGCGTGTGAGTTTTGCAAGTGTAGAGTTCGTGTCAGAGGATTTGGGGGGCAGGTGGGATGAAAGCACCTTTTCAATAAGATCAATGCAAGCTAGCAAGTCCATGCCGAAGTCAATGAACGCCCATACGATGCCCTCCTTGGCATATTCCTCCTGTTCTAAGACGAACATGTGATGGTTGAAGAACTGCTGAAGCTTTTCATTAGTGAAGTTAATGCAAAGCTGCTCGAAGCCGTTATACTATAATATAATACATTAAGTTAGTGCTGGAATACGAAACTATCTAAGACTAAAACTACTATTGGAAGATCCTTGGAATGCTGAAAGAAACTTCTCATTTGTTTCTAGAGTGTTGAAGAACTTACGTCGAAAATTTCGAAACCAGCAATATCCAGTACACCAATGAAGTGCTGTCTCTTTTGCTTGGTGTCCAAGGTTTCGTTACACTTCTTGACCAAGAATTTGAACAGCCTGTCGAACATGGCCTTAGACATGGCACCCACGGAGTAGGATACCTGGTTGACATTACGGCCCTGGGTGACGAATTCGTTACCGACCTTGATTCTGGGCTTGACTAGAGCAGTGTAAAGACCGGCGGTCTCAATACCCAAAAGCTTAGCAACACGGTCACCTTCCTATGATGTTCAGAAGAGTAAAGAGAGCAAATTAGTAAATGGCACCCTTGATATCCAGGTGGGATTTTTGTAAGTACCTCGGTACCGTCAGCTTCAGCCTGTTCTTCGCGACCCCTCTGCTTGAACTTCATGCAACCCATATGCATGACAGCGGCAGTGATCTTGTAGATGTCGTCCTTCTCCTGCTGGGTGAAACCCAGGACGTCGAAGGCTTGCTGCACGTCGGAGAAACATTAGATTAATACTGGGTCGATGAGTCGTGAGTCGGCGTAAGCGTTTTACGTGATGAGAATGAGTGTAATGTGTGTTTCCATCGTGGTTTTAGTAATCTCGTACGTGAGCTTTTGAGAATAGCGTTAGGTTCTGATTTTGCCAACAAGCAGTTCATGCCATTTTACAAAGCGTTTTGTGATTTTGGTGTGCTCAAAGCTCGTCTTCCTGAACGAACGCAACTAATATACAGAATTAGTGCAGACGTTCATCCTTCACGGTATGTACAACTTACCAACAACAATGTACATATGAGTCCAAAGTAACACGGGGGACAAGCTATCTGTTATCAGTCTGAGGATTGATTTAAAATTCGAAATTTTGACTTGATCTTCAATTCTGAATGTGTAATTGATTTTGGGGGGTCTGTGTGACTTACATCAGTCAGTAACAATTCCTCGGCGTCATCTACATTGGGAATTGTTACTTTGCCCTGGGAGACGAAGAAATAGTCATAGATATTGTTTGAGAGTAGGCACATTGCTAAAAGAAGAATATTTCAAAGCATTAATTAGCGTTTTTGAGTATGGGGTGTTAACAGAAGGTACGGGTAGGGTAACGGAGTTATGCAGCTGAACGTTGATGAGATTTTGATAATATACAAGTTCTACCCAGAGCAGTTTTTCGTAGGTTTGAGTCATGTGCAAGAGTGCGTCGTTTTGGCGCAAACAGGGAGCGAGCACTTGAGCAAAAATCACGCTAAGCAATCATCCAAAATCAAAGTTTTGATTCCTATATACAGATTTATACAGATTTGTACAAGTTGATGGAGGCAGATCTTTGCAAAAATAAAAAAACGCGCACGCTCCCTGACTTGATTAGCAGGGAGTCAGGTTCCGTTAAGTTCCAAAACGAAAAGGGGGTGTGGGTCAACCGTTTTACCATCGAGTGCTTACATCGGTGAGCTCTCCTTCGTCCGAGTCATTGATGCCCGGTATACGCGTTTTCCCTTGGCAAATGTAGGGATAATCGGATACGCGATTGCTGAGCAAGCACAACTCTATCACAGATATAGAAATGGAAAACAAGTTTTGATTTTGGATGTACATTTACGTGTGAAGTCAAAGTGACCGGACACGATTTGCGTGACGTGTGGCGCGGCTTAATCATTAGGTGTCAACATTGCTGGAGCCAGCTGCGAAGTGCTAAGAGAGATTAAAGATTATCAAGAACACGGTGAGAAAGAAACATCAAACACAATACAAAGTTACAGATGAGAAATTGCATCGGTAGAGCCGTTTCGTAGGCTTACGTCAGTGATTTGCATTTCCTCTCCATCGTCCACGCTAGGAATTGTGGTTTTGCCTTGCGCGACAAAGTAGTAATCGGTAATATTGTTCGACAGCAGACAAAGTTCTGTTTGAAAAACAAAGCAGAAAAGAACAAACACGTTTCAAACTCAATTTCAGGTGAGGGTAAAACAAGGTAACAACAAAATATCGAAAGTCGGCTGTTCGCGACCGTTGTTGCATTTTGTTGCTAGTACCACGTCGTTCACTGCCTTCCAACGGTCGTTCATCGCCGTGCCCGGCGCGCATCTTCGGTGCCTAAATCAAAACAAATTGAACACTACTGCCTACCGGCAATCAGCATCACGTATGGTTGGGTTCGCTGATGCCGTGTTGCAAATCGTCGGGATCGCTTAGTCTACTTTCACGCCAAAAAAATAAAACTCTCAATACTAGAAGAGAAATCAAACTCGTGTGTGTCGTGTGGGTGTCGCCGCTAGCACCGTGTCACCCACTTACATCGGTAAGGGTGCATTCCTCGCCGTCATCGACATTGGGGATAGTGATTTTGCCCTGAGCGACGAAGTAATAATCGTGGACGTTGTCACTCAACAAGCACATTTCTATACGTGAACAGCGTCGACGAAGAAAAAGAGAAAAGACGTTAACAATATCTTACAACATGACTGCGGAGGAGATTGCGCAATCGCAGGACCGACTTTCAACTTTCAATGTCCAGCAAATTCTCTGAAATTTTTAAATAGGTAGGCGCAGTGACTGCGAGTACTCACGTTTCAGGCCAGTGACAGAGCCGGACATCATCTGGTAGAAGATGTGGTAGGATCTTTCCAGGGTCTGCTGGGAGATGACACGAGCCTTCTCGAGCAAGTCTGGAATATTTTCAAATTGTATGTTAAGTGATGTTGCAATTGTTTCATAGAAGTTTTTTTTTTAACTTACAGGTTTCGATATCAGCACCAGCAAGTTTACCAGTGGGACCGAAGTGAATACGGATGAATTTACCCTGGAGGATGGTAAGTGCTGTTTAGTTTATTGTTCTTTGCGCTAAGTTTCTAAGTCACTTACGAAACGGGAGGAGTTATCGTTACGGACGGTCTTAGCGTTACCGAAGGCTTCAAGTACCGGGTTAGTTTGTACGACCTGATCTTCAAGGGAACCCTTCTTCTTGTCTTCCTCAGTCGGCTTCTTCGAGGAAGCACCGACGGTGGCGAAGTACGCAATTACCTTCTTCGTGTTTTCAGTCTTACCGGCACCAGATTCACCACTGTGGGTCAGAGAGCGATATTAGTAAAACGAGCGCCAAGTCGTCGGGCGATCAACTTACGTAATCAACATAGATTGATTTTCGTGGTCTGTTTAGAGATGACGATTTGAAGGTGCGCAAATGGAACAGAAAGATATAAACATTTTGCATTAGTTTCGTTGATTCCATGGTGCTCGGGAGTTTCGGTAACTTACTGGTCAACATGTTCACGTAGGCACCGTCAGAGATGGCGAAAATGTGGGGTGGGACTTCATTACGCCTCTTACCACGGTACAACTTAGCGCAACGGTTGGTGTAGACGGGGAAACGCTTGTAGGGGTTGATGGCGACGCAGAAGAGACCGGAATAGGTCTGTAAACATTAAACGACGATTAGCAGCGGTCTTCGACGAGCTGGTCAGCAAACAAACGTTCTGCAAAGCCCGTTCTACGGGCTTTTTCTTTGCAAAACAACACAACATGTGCACGTAGAGCGACCAGTCTTTCTGGTGGTATTGCCCTGGTGCTTATCAAGGGTACTAGAACTAAGTGCTAAAACTAGGTGTTAATTTAAACGAGAATTGGTTATATTGGCCCAAAAGAGTTCTGCTTGTTGGGTGTGTTTTGGGGGAAATACGTTTGCTCCTTTCGACGGTCGCTGCTCGAACGGCGTGTTCCACCTTCGCCAGGAACTCGCAAACTTTGCAAAACGCCACGAAAAATAAAACACGAATGCCTTACGTAGATCAACTTATGGTAGTATCTCTGCTTCAAGTTATGCAAAACTGAAGCGTCGTTAAGATAAGTCAAGTTGGACATATCTTCGGCTTTTTCGTATTTCGGGGGGTTGACCTGGGTGACCAGTTCCTTCTTGAAGTTCTTTTCCTATTTTTTCGCAGAGAGGAAGAGATTAGTTCCGTCATTGTGCTGGACTTACGTAAATCAGTTTGCAGTAATAACGCTGGCGCAAATTGTGCAGGACGGCCGCTTCGTTAAGGAAGGTTAAGTCCGCCATGTCTTCTACTTTTTCGAATTTCGGAGGATTCACTTGGAATATCTGATCCTTTTTTAGGTGTTTCTCCTATACTCAGTTTAATAACAATGATTAGGACACGAAATTCACCGGACGCACGTTATTTTCATAGTGCAAAATTTAATTTGGAAGAATTTTTGCTTTTTTTTTTTGATTTTTGCTATACGCACGGAACGTAATTTTGAACTTTTTGCAAATTTTTGAATAGAATTTTAATATTTTTCTTATTTTTTTTAAAAGTTAATAATTTTCTCTTTGATTTTGAATAAATTTTGAGTAATTTTCTGGTTTTCCAAACGCACGGAACGTAATTTTCGACTTTTTTTTTGCTTTTTTGTTTATATTTTTTTGCTGCCAATATTTTATCTGCTTGTTTCCGCGTGTGCAATATTGGTGAATTTGATTTTGGTATAATACCTCGCCAGCGCTGATGCCAACGGTGACAAGATCACCCTTGGTGCCCTTGATTTCACCCAGGATGAAACCCTCCTTGTCATCTGGAACCCAGCAGGACTTCTTGGCATCGTAGGGCTTGGTCTGATCGATACGCTTCTGCTCCAGCGAGACGAACAAGTATGGGGTTGGATCGGGATCATCCCCCTCTTGTTTGACTACCTTAGGCATGTTTACGGTTTAGTTAGAGACGGGGCTATCGAGACACGTAAAAACAGCCCTAGAGCCTTCCTAGAACAAACGGATCAGATTAGTCACCTGCGTGAGCGATAAATTCAAGGTGGGCGATAATGGCGGTGCGAAAATGTCGGGCAATAAATATTTGATCAACGCGTGTCTAGTCAAAATCTAAGTCATAAGTGTTTTGTCCCGGATGTAGGTACCGGATGTGAATCCCTCCCTTATCAGAGGGTGTCGTACGGTTGTCCGGTTCCGATTTGATTTGAAAGAATGTGAGTATGACGACACGTTAAGTCATACCGACATCATGACTTTCAGCGGTTCGCGTTGTAGGCATAATCGGTCCGAGGCCGTCGTACGTGCGAGTCGGAAAAGTGTTAAAAATAGTAACGAGCACCGCTTATGTCACAAGGCGTTCGGCACGCGGCGCTCCCAGCCGTGCGCCATGTAAGGCAGGATACGCTGGCACGCAACGCATCTGAGTACCCGGCGCCTGCGCGTTCTCCGTCCCGGGATTGCGCAATCGATTACCAAATTTGCACAATCGCCGAAGGAAAATTTGGACAACGCGATTTAAGGTCCCCGACCGTTTGGCAAACGCGTTGTACACCCGTTCATTCATGGATACGCCGTTTTGATTTAATTTTTCGATTTCATTCACGAACCCGCTGATTATCTAATCGTCCCGGACACGTGGCATATGCGCATGCACTTGGGCAACTTGCAACCAATAATGGCGATCCGTATTGAAGAAGCAGCTTCCGTTCCTCCTTTTGCTGGCTTGGTTTTCTTCCCAAAAAAACAAGCAAACTGTTGTTAAATCAGTTTGTGAGCAAATTTACTGTTTGATGCGTTCTAATGATTCGCAAAAGAGACTCCAAGTAAGGTGCAGACTCAATTTGTTTTGAATAAAGCATGCAATAAAGTGACTTGAAATTACTATCAAAAGGGCAACAATGGAACAAGTTGTGCTTGATCTTCGCTTGGTATCGAACTAGTGCTTCTTCAATAATCCAAAATTGGTTGCAAATGCCACGCGGCGTAGGAGCGCACACACACACTTCGGCGGGTCACTGGGTCGCAGGGTCGAAAGTCACTTGGTGGTAGGTAGCACTTAGTCCAAGAACGCCCCTTCACTTTTCGAGAATCACTATTGTTTAACGCCGCGCTCAAAAATTTGAATTCGCTTCAAGTGTTTTAAAGTGTGAATTGTGATAAATGAAATGATAGCGTGAGTAGAGGAGAACCTCTGCTAACTGTATGAACTTACGTTCGAAAGCCTTCTGGTCGATGGGTACACACCGGACCCGTTTATATATGTCTGCAACCAGATCCGAAAATGGTACGCGCGCGCGGATTGGCGCTGGTCCCGATCCAATCGCCAGCGCGCTTACAACCGCTCCCGGTCTCCCTTTTTAGGCACGGGCATTGGGGAATGACCAGGCTAAGCGAGCAGACAAGGAAGACATGGCCGTTGGTCAGATTTTCTCTTCGGCCTGAAAACTCATGCATGCGCGTTAGTGAGGTGTGCTCACACTCATCGTGTACGTGTACGTGCGAGTGTGTGTGGCAGCGTACGTGCGCCGGGCGCGGCGCGGCGTGCGCGCGTGTGCGCTATTATTGTCGGCGGCGGCGGCGTTGAATTGTTGCCGCCATACGGCACTCGGCGCGGCGGAATTTGCGTCCACGCCGCCGGGCCGCCGCGTCTTCCATATGCAGCATTCGCCTTGTTCATCTCGCCGCCGCCGGCTGTATCTCTCCGTTCCACGAACAGATCAGCGCGTTCAACTTTTTATGGCGCACCGTTGCGGGCATAGAGAATCGTAGGCACGGTGCGTTCACCCAGTGCTTCAGTTTCGCCCAGCGGCTGCCAAAAGCCGCGTCGCATTCATTTCCATTTCTATTTTCAATATCAATATTAATATCATAGTTTTTCCAGCGGAATTTACTTCATAAAAGGAGACATTTTTTTTATTTCAAAATTTTCAAAAGACAAATTGCTCCTAATTGATACATAGCCCTGAAACAAGATTCTATCTCATTGTTGGCATATCATCGTTGCTTACAATAGCGTGTCCGGGATCGGGAGCAGATTTACGCGAAAGCCGAAAATTGAGCTCTCCTATTTACCGCGTTTAACCTTGCTCGAGAAATATTTACGCTAGGCGCTAGCGGGGCCCGCGTTTGGCAATTGCTTGGCAGACGCGAAATTTACAACTGCACCGCCTGCCTGGTCGCGGTCCATTTGTTTTTTTTTTCTCTCGCTAGTATTGTACGCGACAGCGCGCGTCCAAAAATCAAAAAAATCTCGCGACGACGCTCACAGAACAATCGGTGGCGGCGTCGGACGAGCGCGCGGCGCGACCCAATTCTATTTTCCGCGCTTTCTTGTTATTCCTGCCCAGTTAATGAGTATGAGCTGACATCCACTCAATTAATAGCGCTTCTTCCCACAACATACAAGCGAGCGAACGGCGCGCACGCAACGTGCGCGCTTTAAATAGTCGACGCGTATAAATAGCGCGGGTCCAAACCGCCACCGCCGGCGAATTACGTTTCCTCGAGAGTTGAACGCTACGGGCAGGCGAGCGTTTGTATTCTTGCATTTCTTCTCGCGGCTTTCTTGTTATTTGGTAAACGCACGCAAACTGGGTTAGTGCGGCGTTATAACGGGCAGATGCCATTCGTTTTGCCCGATTTGCCGTCCCGAAATAAGTCGAAAACGCCACCAAAGCGGAACCCTAGCTTGGAAATACTTCAAAAGCACACCTCATGCCTTCCTCGACTTGCGAGCATCATCGCACACTTTATGTAATCCAGTATTAGTCGGCGCGCGATGAAATCATAGATGGACGATTTCCACCCGCGGTGACGGGCAGGATTAGGTCAGAAAAGAGGAAAAGGTATCGCGGTGTGCATGAGCATGACATGCGCACGCCCATGCAAGCCGAATGAAACACTGCTTAATCCGGCCAAGTAAAATGGCAATTCTATTTTAAAAATGGAACACGGAGAGTTCGGACTGACTTCGTCGCCGAAGTCAGCATTCCAAAATTAGTGGCTCGGAACGCGTTTTCGACCGGCCGATAATTAAAAAAATGTGAAGAACAAACGCATCTCTCACGCCTGCATTTCCACCAGTTGTAATATTTCCGCACAACGTGTCGATCGTTTTCTATTACAATATCGAGCGCGCGATGCCCCGTCGAATGTGCCAAGATTAATCGGATGATTGAGTCCAAACGGTTAAAGTTAATGCGGTGGGCTGCATGCCAAATTTACGAGCAGAAGGTGCGCCATAATACGCGCTATAATGCGCCTGAGAACCGAGCCGAATAAATGAATTACGGCTTATTAATGCAACGTAATATTATAAATGTTCAGCGATCAATCATTCCGCGATTAATAATCATGTTCCCAGCTAAATTTCTGTTTGAATATTGCTTGCATATACATATATTTGATTTTGTTTGCGACAGGCGGAGTCCAAACGAAAATTCAACTTTCTCGCCGTAGAGAATGACGTTTTCCTTGTTTTTCAGTCGCGCTGCGCTCGATTTTGAAACGCTCGAGATTTACAACCGTCCGCGCTTGGACGACTCATTTTCGAGCGCGCCGCGCGCGTTCGCTTCGCTTTGCTCGCGTGCGTGAGCGTGTATTTCTGTAACTGCGCTACATTATTTATATAATTCGGTGGCTGTACAGTGTTTCGCACTGCTACAAGTATCGAATTTACAGCGGGTCACTCGGAATGCATCAATCATCAATCGGTAAACTTCACCAAGTATTTCCTTCAAGGAAGAACACGACTTCAATCGTCAATTGCAGCGCTCTGTTCGCAAATAGGCCTGAAAAGACTGCAGGAATACGTTGTGTAGAGTTGTGTGTGACTTAGTTCGGTACTGAAAACACTGAAAGCTCGCTTGCTCACTCGAATATTACACATTTCGAGTTGATGCGGCTAGCGTCGACCCCGAGAGTGTCTCGGACTTCAACAGACGATACTATTACGATTCGGTATAGTTACCTAAAAATACCAAATTCTTTCGACGATGGCCGAATAGAAAATATCGCGCGCGGTGCGCGTGAATAACGCGAGTGAATCACCCGCATATTATGTTCACGAGCAGCGCGCGGTCCTAGGATGGAGCAGGAGCATTGAATCAGGATTAAGACAGGACGCATTCGGAATTGATTTCAAGGAATTTGCCAATTTTCAGTTTTTCCAACAATAGCAAATCAAATCAAAACAGTGCTATTTTTTCGCTGCTGGCAGCCCAAAATTTTTATCGTTCAAGGACCAGTCCCAGTGGGTAATTGAAGCATTTTTACCTTCAATCTGCCAACAAATGACTGTTTGCTGTAAATGTAATTCATAAATGTTTTATTTTATCCAACTTTTACAGTCGTACTTTAACGCATCGTAAAAATAAAACGCAGAGTAGAACTGCGCCAAATTGAAGCCCACACTCCGTTGGAATTTGATAATATTTACGCGATAATATCATTTTGTGATTGAAAAATTGGAAAATACATTACGAAATTATTATTACCATGCTATTCCAAGACATAAACTAAACCGCGAAAATACGTCGGTTGTAGCGTTTGGAAAGAAACTACAACGCAACAAATGTTCAATTAGAATTTATTTAAATTAATAGTAAATCGTACTTTTTTATAATATTACATAATCACTTTAAAATAGATTTACATGATTTGTATTTCTGGGAACCCCTGATTTCAATTTACGTTAGGATTATTGTGTAAAAACCTTATCTTACATCATTTCACATGTGGAATCATGCAAGTTGGATGGAATTTCGTCACAAATTCGTATCGTTTTGTTTTCCGCGATAATACTGAATATCTTTGGTATGTAATCATGAATGGTGTGTGTCATCCCCTGCAAAACAATCTACACCAGCGCAAGTCTATCTAACCTGCCCTCACCTTCGCTAGTAATTGACTAAGAAAAAGCCGCATTCCTAAATCTCTTCTAAAAATCGTCTAACACAACAAGTTAATAACGCCCGTGTCGGCACCCAGCAGGAGCAGCCGGTTGAGTGGTAGCATTGCCATCGAGACCAGTGCGCCTTTGAAGGCGTCCGAGCGCAGCTTGGTACTGGAGAATGAAGCGTCCGCATCGATGCTGGTGTGGACCCCGATTCGATTACCGGTGGTGCCGGAGATCAGCTCGCCGTTGTTGACGTTAAGGCAATGGACCGGCTCGGAAACTCCCCTAGGCAAGGTCAAACTGTATCGTGAATAGGTGAACATGTGTTAAATGTGCGGTTCGTCACACTGCGGACAGGATACGTACTTGAGGGAGAACTTAAGTTTGCCATCGTGTACATTCCACACGTGTAGGGACTGGTCCATGCCGCTGGAGATGAGTGTATCGTCATCGGAGGTGACCAATTGTACGATTTCGGAATCATGCGCACGCCAAGTTGATAGGACCAGACCTGTTCGGGTGTCCAGTACGGTAATGTGACCAGAGCAGAGGCCTGTGGCTATCCAATTACCCGAAGGTGCAATGGCGACGCATCGGATCCAAACGCCTTGGTTCACCGCAACCTTCCAAGAGAGGGAATAAGTTAACTCCCACCGAAGATAATAAAACATCTAAATTTACCTTGAGATCATGTACATAGCTACAAATCCGCGCATCAATCACTTTAATACTGCACTCCGCTGAAGCGGCAAACAACAAAGAACTGGGTGCAGGTAAACTCTTCAAAACATGTACTGGTGCATATTTGGGCGACTCCAATTGGGCAATCCCCGCGCACATGAACGGATCCCATAGATGTACCACACCGTCACAAGACGCTACTAGCCTTAAACCTTCGAGGAATGTAATTGCGAATACGCCCTTTTTATGTGCGGGGTATGTGGATTGACAGGTGGAACTACTGGTGCCGTCACCTTGACTCCGCAAGGACCACAACTTCACGGTTTTGTCCTTGCTGGCGCTCAGGAAACTGTTTTCGTTGTCTAGGATATACAGCGACTTGACGCTGTTTGTGTGTCCCGTGAACGTTTGCAGTTTGATCTGTTTGAAATTAAACTGTGTATCTTTATCCGAACGCCCGATTTCGTGCTCCCAGTATGCCAACCAGTTGCCGCGCAGGTGCCTCTGCGTATTCTCGATCTTATTGCTCACATAGTTCAACATATCGGCATTGCGCTCCTCGTCATCTTGCACATCAATACGATTTCCAATTAAAGCTATGTTACTGCCAATGGAGCCGGAAACTGAACGACTTTCGGTAGGTAATTGTTGCTCTTCGTGTTTGTAGCTAGTCTGTTGCACCTCCAGCTCATACTCCTGGGTTAAGGCAATGATGCGCTGATAGTTTTTAAGCGAGGATTCCATCGCATTGAGACCTATCTGCTTCATGAATGGGACATAGGCGGTGTGTGCCAAATCCGCCGTGAACACCGCTTTCAGTTCGTTCACGGCGAGGTTGACGGTTTCGTCCGGCCGCGTCGCAGGCTGCGATTGCGGCGGAGATAAACTATCGGTTGAATCAGAATCCCGCAAGCGGGAAATCTGCACCGGTCGTCCCCCAATTGCCCATTCAGCAAGGGTACCATCCCGCCGCACCTCGATGAAGTTCGTATCGAGTTCTTCCAAGTTGCCCGGACTGGACGCGTCTCCTTGGCCAGTTTTCGCGGCCGTAGAAAAAACGTCCAGTGTGGCACCGCTCGCACCTGACGGTTCTACGATCTTATCGAAGATTAGAAAGAAGCGCTGTAGTGCAGGTACCGCTAAATGCGTGTGCGTCATCGTGGCGCCCATTCGCAGCGAGAGCACGTACAAAGTGTCCAAGTATTTTCGTGCGAGCACATTGCGTGCTATCGAACCGTTCGGGAATGTATACTTCGTCGAGCCCAGCAGGCGTATTGTTGGGTAGAGGATGTTTTTAAGTATAACGTCCTAAAAACACGTTGGCGACAATTTAATAATAGGCCGAATGCGGCGAAGCAACGCTACAAATATATTTGAGCCCGCAGCCCAGGCCGTGTTTTGACACGAAACCAATGTACACTTCGAACGGCGCGCTAACAAAACCAAATGAAATAAATCACGCGTAAAAATGCGATTCAGATTGAAACTGTGGGCAAACGATAATAAATTCAGCGCGCGTAGATCAAACGAGCGGATTGTTACATCAAGCTATCCCGGCGAGGAAAAATTCAATTGCGAAAATAAACAGCCGATAATACGGAAATCAAAAACAAGCGGAACGTCGAAGATGTAATAAATAAAACAGGACTTTTTATTGAGCACGCGCGTGCTAACGTAATTCATTGCCAATGAATAGGACGATAGAAAGTGCAATGTGGTAAATTGGCATGTAACTGCTTTTTAATTAAGAACACTAAACATGTATGCATGCATGAAGTTTGCCAAAGTAAATTATGAATTCATTGAATGTCACGCATGCAATAAATCTAATTTCAGGCATTATATCAAGATCCATTGTTTAAAGCTGAAGGAAAAACCACAAACAGACGAAAATAAACAGCGTAATGTTATACCAACAAGTTGGGAGAAGGGATTGTATGACGACGAATGGCAATGCTTACCTGCAAGTTTTCCATTAAAGTAGCATCCGAAATATAAGGAATAATGTGCTTTAGCAAAGCCAGGCAGCTAATCAAGCCTCCCTCCAAGTTTGCAGTCAGTTTGCGTTTGCACAACGCGATCAGCTCGCTCATGTGCGGCAAGTACTGATATAGTATCAGTTGATGTCCGTAGAGAGCTAGAAATGAAAGCAGGCATGACATATTTGCGCGTGCTGTGCCCATATCGAGGCAAGGCACTAAAAACAATACACACCGGCGATGCTGGCGAGACATTCGAGAACCTTAGCGGCATTATTGTCCCCAACGACGCGGCTGCAGGCGATGCTTATAAAGTCGACACCGCCATCCGTTTTCGGCGCCCTTATCAAATTCTCCTTTCCCACATAGCAGAGCGTGAGCATTTTGAGGAGATTGCGGCTCAAATAGCGCGCTGTAAGCACCGGACCAAGTCGATGCGACAGCCAAATTATACTTTCGGTGGCCATGGATGAGATTTTAGCCTCGTTCTTCGGTCGATCGTTACTCTTGCCCTGAGAAGAATCACGTGCATCCACAGCAACAGGAAACTCGACTTCAGACTTTTTGCTTCCTACATCGCAACTAATGTTGGAGAGTTCTTTACGCGAAGGAATTGGAATGGTGGGGGTCATGAGGCCTTTGTACTCGACGTCGAGGTGTGTGAGCTCGTCGGTCTCACGTGTATCCTCAACTGTGGTATTGTGGAATGCTTGATCTGTGGTAAGATTTGATTGTAGGCGTTCCAACACCTCTTCGCCATCGAAGTGAAACACCTCAGGTTCTTTCCCGGGTAATTTCGTCTCGGACTCACTCGAGTCGTCGCTTGGGGAAAGTTCGTGGCTTTCGCTATCGAAGGATTTCAGATTCGCCTTTTTCGCATGTTTGTCTGCGTGCGAATGTAAGATAATCTCTTTCTCCTCGAGCAGGTCCCGATAGCCGCCAACGGCCTCGACCAGTGGCGTGATGAAGTGCTCTAAAAACGTACGCAAGCCAAATCGGACCATCAACCGCAGAAGGAAGCTGTGATGATACAAACGGGCTATTTTTGTGTTGTAGGGAATGTTGGCGTCGGACGTCTCATGCTCGTAGAGGCGCAGGATAGGCTGCAGCAACATTTCGACGCTGCGCTTGAGGCCAAGCGAACGCGCTACTGAATCAAACAGATACCACGCCGACAATACGGCCGTCGGCGGGTCGTCGATCAATTGTCGAATGGGTAAGACCAAGATATTCACGATTTCGATATCCTTGCTGGAGTTGAGGTCGTCAATGAGATCTTCCAGCTGGTTGGCACAGCTCTTCACCTTACACTCGGCAATGTTCTGAGTGAGTAACAGCTTCGTGCGCTCAACCATTTCGAACTCAGCACACTGGTCGCCATTGCAAGTGAAATTATAGAGAATATGCAGCTCCGTTGCGACAACCTCGTAATCCTTGAGCATTGATATAATTCCGTAGAGTTTAGCAAAATGCTCATTGAAAGGTATCAACGAATGTAATAAAGGTTCTAGTAACAGATGCGCCGACGGTGGTGGTAGGCCGCACTCGCTCACCGGCGCGTACTTAAACTCGCATGTGTTTATTTCGTCTGGTGGTAGCAGGATGTGCACCAAATGTTTAATGCAGTTCGGAATCTCATGCTTGCAAGAGTTAAGCACGGTGAGGCAGATTTTCAACCGATTCTTAAAACGCAGCGCATTTCCGCTGCCTTGCAGCACTCGGATCTGTTTGTGCATGAAAATCTCCACGATTAAACAGCCCAACGTTTGCATTTCCTCCGTGCGACGCTTGGTGATTATATCGCTGTAGGGACACGCGATCTGATTCTCGATCCTGTGGACGGGGCGCGACCGAGATTGCCGAAACGGCAAGATATTTTGATTATCAATCGGAAACGTAAACGACTTTGTCGCTCGATTATGGTGTATGATCGTCTGGTCAGGCGGCGTTGACAATTGTTGAAATAGTCGATTTGTGAACGCGTTCTGCACCTGCGGCACATCGTGAATTATCGTAGGTTTCTCTTCCTTCGGTGGATCCTCATCGGCGCTGACTTGAATGCGTTTGCCATCCTCGGTGTGGAATGTTTTCGATAGGAAAGATTGTACGTTTTCTAGATTGATTAGAGCCAGACTGGGGTTGAACTCTTTAGGCAGGATTGTTTTCTGTGGCGGGACGTGACTTGTAAACGTGGGGTTCTTGGGTCCTAAGCTTGCACTGCGCTGGCTACTGGACGAGCGGTTTTTCTCATCGCGTTTGGTATCTTCATTGAGGGACGAACGACTTCTCGACAGTAGTCGGGAGAGAACAAGTGGTCTTGCACTGAGACTCTCTTCATCGACGGAAGGATCCTCTTCCTCACTGCGCGAGGTTTCTAATGTTGTGGATGAAGTGGATAAATCGCGATTTTCTATAATAAGTACATTTATTAGCAAAAACTGTGAAAGAATAAATTAATTTACGTTTACTTTTTTTAGGGTAGACCTTCGGTGGGATCTTGCCCCAAAAGGGCATGCTCACAAGCCGGGGCGGGTGTGGATGCACGAACAACTGAACAACACCACTGCTGGTTAAATTTGTGTGGCCATCTACTAGATGTAAGCAGACGTTCTTGCTCTTAATCGCCGCAGTACCGCTAAGTTTGTATCCGAATGTGAGATCTATCCAATGGTGCAGCCGCTCTGAGACATGTTGGCTCTCCAGCGCCTCTCTGTGCTTATCAATAAAATCTTCGGGGCTCGTTGACCACGGTGGTACATCGAGGTCGCCCAAGTCGTCGTGAACACTCTTAAAAATCATCGGGTCGCTAAAGAACTCAGGTATGCATTCGTCGGGCGTCCATTCCTGCAATCGCAGGATCGAACTGGGATACTCCGCCGGCACCCAATTGGGCCGCACGTTTTTGCACAGCACCGATTTGGGCGTGCGGCGTGCCATGTAAACGTAATATGTGATCGAGCTGAGCACGTCGGAGACGTGATGCGGCACTTGCGCGTCTTCAACATGCTCGTAGGTAAGATCCAACTGGCGGTCGCCCTTGTTTAAACGAAATTTTGACTTTTTCATATCGCGCCAGCTGCGTCCACCTCTCTCGGAGAAGTCCGTGACCCATGGGAAGACGTAGTGACAATTTGGGTCGGCGAACTTACGTCCCGCTAGGGCATTGAGCGCCATTAGGTACGTGTAATTCGATATTTCTCCATGAATCCAAAGTTTGGTCAGTTTTTCTAAACTTTCCCCGTTGTTCACGCGCACCTTATCGTACGTTCGCAACCCACAATGGGAACATTTCTGCGCGCCGACGTCGTATCTATGCCCCAACTTGCGACAGTCGTACCCCATCGTAGTCTTGTCCACACGCGGCACCTCCTGCACGTGGATATTCGAACATAGCTGCGGAAATATATGCAACCAGAGGTCGTCGCTTAAGTAAATGTCCTTCAGGGTGATGTCGCCGACTGTGAGTGAGCGCTCGTGCATTGTACGCAGCGCGTTCACCAACTGATACACGAGGAAAAGTGGTTTAGTGTAGCATTGCTCTAGGATTGATGGGCTGAATGTCAAACAATCATACAAGTTGTGTGGAACATATTGAGCATGAATCAAAAAGATAGCATTGAGTGTTTCAACTGCACATAATGCCCCATATATATTGGAATGTACATCAATTGATTCTGATGCATTTACATTCAGGTCAGAATCACATGTGTTGATTATTGCACACCCATAGGTCCTAATAATGGTCTCTCTGATGACCTCATTGTAGTTGCAGAGTGTTACTTGGGTGACTCGGTTGCCTTCTGTTGAATTGTACTTCTTGTATGCATCTTTCCAGAGATTTTTGTAATTTGTGTGCGCAATATACTGCATTAGCTGAGAGAACATCAATGGTGCCTCTGATCTGACTGACTTGGGTGGTATCCTTGGCAGGGGGATAACTTTAGCATCAGCTTTCTTGAATATTTTAACATAAATCTTCTGCCAAGACTCATCTATATCATCGTGCTGATTGGGCCAGGAGTCAAGTTTCAACTTCTCATTGAATTCTGCTAGCCTGGAGTGCTTTAGGAGCGACCTACAATAAAGTATTAAGTATATCCTGCACAGGTAATGATCTACAACTTACTTCAGCCAACTTTTAGGTACAATTGCTGTGAATCTGTCCTCTCTGGTTGTAGATTTCAGGAACTTGTTGGGGATTCCAAGCTCATCAACCAAGTTGTCCATCTTTGGTGGTGGTCGCGAGCGCACAACGAGAAGCAGATGGTAAGTTTCAAGTGAAAAGCACTTTTCTTTACTTCATTTTGTTGTTTGGTTTGGGTATAATCACTTTTTTAATCGAATTTTTCTTTGAGTATTGGTTAACCTAAAATCACTGACAAGTAGACAACAGAGAGTTAAAGGCAGGCATGATTGACATTTTAATGAAGTTTTTTTAACCACCTAGAAAAACGAATCTCGGTTTAAAAGTATTTAATTAAAAACAATAATTTGTAGATGCAGAGTATTACAAATTGAATATATATTACCAAGTAAGTATACTTTTATTGCTTGTGTAATCTGCATATGATTAAGATTTTCCTGTCTTTCAGTGGGTTGATGCCTTAGCAAGACATTGTTGGAGAACCACTTCAGGGTGTAATTATTGAAATTCTTTATCTCCTTTATTTTTATCTCATGGATGGGCAAGATAAATGGCATTGTGTTTTTGAGGACTGATGCATGCCTGTTTTAGGGGTTTCAATTTCATAGGAAAGCTATACTTTCATTATATTGTTAGTTTTTCATTACATTATAGGTTTCATAAATAACTTTTGAGATTAGACATTAGTATAGATAGGCAACAAAAAAAGCATACTTGTATTTTGCTGAGCTGAACTTTGTTTGTTTTAGGGGCATCTTAGGAAACCAACTCTTCCAACACATGGAACATATTGAATTTTTGTATCATTTGGATATACACCTTTTTGTATATACATCATGGGAAGTGTGCAAAAATGAAATTTATGTGTTTTGAGACTGCAATTTTGTTTGTTTTTGGGGTGCAGCAACTGAACCCGATCGCGTTAACCATTTTTGCATCAGAAAGTAAGTGTTGGAACTTTTTATTATTTTCATAGTCACCAGTTTTTGTTTGTTTTAGACCTAAGTCCGTTATCGTAGAAAACTATTATTACACCAGATTGTAAGTATTAACATTTTCTATCATTTTCGTTAATAAATTTCGTGTTTATCTCACGAATTAATGCTTAAAATTACATTGTTGTGTTGCGAAGGACTAATTTTTGATTGTTTTAGAGCTTTTCCACCTGAGTCCGATATCGTAAAAGAACCATTATTACACCAGATTGTGAGTATTAAATTTCTCTATCATTTTCATCAATAAATTTTTGATTATCTCACGAATTAACGCTTAAAATTGCATTTTTGTGTTGCGAAGGACTAATTTTTGATGGTTTTAGGGATTTCCTCCTGAGTCCGATATTGTAGAAGAACCATTCCTACACCAGATGGTAAATATTAAATTTCTCTATGATTTTCACTAATAAATTTCGTGTTTATCACACGAATTAATGCTTAAAATTGCATTTTTGTGTTGCGAAAGACGAATTTTTGATTGTTTTAGGGATCTCCACCCGAGTCCGATATCGTAGAAGAACACCAGATGGTAAATATTAAATTTCTCTATCATTTTCATCCATAAATCTCGTGATTATCTCACGAATTAAGCTTAAAATTGATATGGCAGGATGACGTGTGCTAGAGCAAGAGAGAAATACTCTAAAATTTCATGTTCAATCAATGTTTTTTGTTTGATCCGTCCAGTTTTCGAGAAAAATGCATTCGTTTTTCGTAGACCTTTTTGTTCTTGACCTAATCGCCAAAAAAATTCGACCCTGTTTTTCGACCGAAAAATTTTAACAACAAAATTCAAACGAAAAATTTTAAGTAAAAAAGTTTGACCCTGATTTTCAACCGAAAAACTTTTTACAAAAAAATGCGACCGAAATTTTTTTAGAAAAAAATTCAACCAAAAAATTCGACCGAAATAAACTTTACAAAAAAATTCGACCGAAAAAAGTTTACAAAAAAATTTGACCGAAAAAATTTTAATAAATAAATTCGGCCGAAAAAAAGTTTACAAAAAAATTCGACCGAAAAAAGGTTCACAAAAAAATTCGACCGAAAAAATGTTAACATAAAAATTCGACCGAAAAATTTTAAGTAAAAAAGTTCGACCCTGCTTCTCCACCGAAAAAATTTTAACAAAAAAAGTTTGACCCTGTTCTTTGACAAATAAAAATGTATCAGGAAAAGTTCGACCCTGTTCTTCAGCCAAAAATGAAATTTATTGGACAAAATTAGAGATATTTGAAGGGTATTTTAAGACACTTCCAAAGGGTTTATTGAGTTAAAAACGTATGCATAGATTAGAGGGTCTCTCAAACTCCAACATAACGTTAAGAAACTGCAAGAAAATTAAATCATTCACGAGATACAGGTCGTTTTCCACATAAAGTTTTCGAATTTTTATAAAATGGCCCACTTTTGATGGGCATTTTAGGGTACTTCCGGGAGGACTGGAAGATTGGAGGTTATACATTTTGTAGAAAAACTCCCTAACTTTATTCTGGAGTGAAGAAATTATAAGAAAGTCAATTAGTTCAATAGATACAGGCTATTTTCCACACCATGTTTTCAAATTTCTATAAAATTGCTCATTTTTTACGGGCATTTTAGGGCACTTACGGAAAAGCTGAAAGGTAGGAAGGTAGACATCTTGTAGGGGAACTCTCTATCTCCATTCTGGCGCAAAGAAACTCTAAGAAAGTCAATTAGTTCACTAGATACAGGGTGTCTTCCACATCATATTTTAAATTTTCCTGAAATTGCTCATTTTTGAAGGGCATTTTCGGGAACTTCCGGAAAGGCTGGAAGGCTGGAGGGAGTGCATCGTGTAGAGGAACTCTTTAGCTCTATTCTGGCCTAGAGACACTCTAAGAAAGTCAATCAGTTCACTGAATACATGAGGTTATTCTCACCATGTATTCAAATTTTTTTATGACGAAATTTAGTTCAGAAAATGCAGCTTTCGAATTAATAGGAATTTTTAAATACTGTTTTCAGATTTTGATAGATAATTTAATTCTTAGTTGACTATTTAAGTAATTAACTGTCATTGACCCTTTGGGCTCGATTTGAATTTTAATGAAAAATATGGTTTTTATAAGCCAATAGGGCTTAATTTGTAATTCTGTTACTAGTTTCCGATTCAGAGATTAATCGTAATTCAAAGTTCCATGCATAGTACGAGTACAATTCATCTCATGTTCTGCACTACCACACTTAAAGTATCAGTGTTTACAAACTAACATGTTTTCTTATCTCGTGCAATTTTTGTGCGATCGCCACGCGGTTGGCTTGTGTACCACGTTAGTCTCATTTTTGTCGTCAGCCGGTCTGCACGCACATTTTCTTCATTATTCTGGAGTTGCTAAATGCTTCTTTGTTTGAGCGGGGTTCGTACCACTCGGATTGTACATACTCAGAGGTAAAGCGTGAGTGATGTTCCGTCGGCCGTCGTATTCTTTTGGTATTATACACGTGTTTCATCTGTTCTACACCAGATGGTAAATACTAAATTTCTCTATCATTTTCATCAATAAATTTCGTGATTATCTGACGAATGAACCCTTAAAATTTTTGTGTTGCGAAGGACTAATTTTTGATTGTTTTAGGACTTTTCCTCCTGAGTCCTATATCGTAGAAGAACCATTATTACTCCAGATTGTGAGTATTAAATTTCATTATCATTTTCCTAAATAACTTTTGTGATTATCTTACAAATTAACCCAAAAATTGCATTTTTATGTTCGAAGAACTAATTTTTGTGGTTTTAGGGATTTCACTTAATTATTTAGGATTTTTGGAACACAAGCAGAGCGTTACTCAAATCAAATTGAATGAATCAAAAGTAATAAATATTACCCTGATGTTTTTAATTTTGTTTTGTGTCTGATATGTTGCTTGTGCCGGCGCAGCGCGTCAAATTTCTTGCTTATTTAGATAGTACTGGTTGGGGCTATCTGCTTTGTGTTCGCCTGATATCAATTCTCTTTACACTTTAGTCGATCGCGCGCTGTGATACGGTTAGCACGTGTTTTTTTCGTCAGTCGATCTTCGTAGGGACTTTTCGCGTTTCTTACTTTAATTCTGTAATTGCCTTCATCGGCCTTTCGTAACAGGGTAATGTGGCGCAACCCCAATTAATTATCGGTTCGATTGTGGTATTATCTGCAACCGTGTTGGTCTTTATGTGCGCCGCGTGCGTGTTCATCGGCAGTCGTTTATCTTCTCGAATATTGGCAAAACTTGGATTTAATATTAATTCCTGCTGATAGACAACGTTGGTGCCCAGTTTTTGAGTATGGGAGTCATGGAATCTGCGATATCCATGAAAGAAGTATTGGCACATTTTAAGGTAAGTCTTTACTGTTACGAGATTTGTGATTCGTCAATGTTTTTTTTTATTTGAATGATATATGTATTTTAAATGTTGTCAATAAAACACATTGTAATGTTATAAACTAATTCTTATTTCTTTGTGGTATCCTCTTTGTCGTTTTCAGTTTTAAATAATATGGCACATAAGCCTTATGTGTGAGCAGCGGGTATAAGATAACTAACTGTTGCTTAAATTGTGTTGTTTTTAAAACATGATAAAAGTAAAAACATAAATAGAAGAATCAAATATTAATGATAAAAACACTCGGTGGTCGAGTGGAGACGTACACCTGCTGGCATGCTAGCAGACACGGATCGAATCTCAGGTATAAAAGGCATTTTTCTCAAATATAAAAATATCAGGTGTAATTTGGGTTGCATATATGAATTGCAACGAAATTTATGAGAAATTGAAATACAAGTGAAGGTAATATGAGAAATAAGAAAGAGCAAGTGGAGAAACGGAGAACAACAGAGAAATAGAAGATGAAGAAGTAGTAGAGAAGAGGAGTAGGAAGAGAACACAGAGTAGAATAGAAGAAAGAGAACAGGAGAGGATCAGATTTTTAAATTTTTTGGCACGTGTCGTTATAACAGTCCACTACTTCGATGTGTCCATTGCTCCCGGCCCATCCTACAGCTACGATGTCTCTGCGCTTCATCCCCGAAATACTCAGGCATATCAACAATTTTTATGGTGGGGGATCATCCCCAGAGAGAGGAACTCCTTATAAGTAGATCCTTTTAAGGACTTGTGAAAATATTTCTAGTTTTAAGTCGCCTCAAGAGAGGGGACAGTTAAAAATATTCTTACAAGTTCTGACCTGTAGCTGATATAAAAGATGGAGTACAGAAATCATACAGGATATCGTAACAATTTTTATAGTGGGGATCATCCCCTGAGAGAGGGAACTCTCTTAGAGACCTGTACCTGAAATGATAGAAGGGGTACATTCAAAGCATAAGACATAATATTTCTTAACATTTCTTTATTAATAAATACAATGTAAAATAATACAAGTTTGGATTTCACAAGTCAACAGAATTCATGCCGCCATATTGAAATAGAATTTACGACCTACTTAGCCGTGCATACAACCGCGTACCACTAAGTGAAGTCCTAGCGGGATAAAGCAATTAGCAAAGTAAATTTTCTTCGTGATTGAAAATGGAAAGAAATATACAGGGTGTTACAGAAAATAAAGTATACAGACAGGAAAACATCTAAACACTACAAATATTGCTCGTTTTCACCCGATGCTCCGGGAAACTAATAAACAGGGGGTTACAACAAAAATTATAGTGCACAAAGAAAGCCTTAAAATCACAGCTGAAGGTAAATTTTCACGGGCACAAAGAAAAGCGAATATACAGGGTGTTTCAGAATGAAATCCCAAGTTTAAAACAAAGAACATTCAAAACTCACAAATAAAGGCGATTTACTACGTACTGTTAGGGAAACTAATATACAACTATATTTTAACCTAAATTCAAAGATTTCACCCGCAAATCATCGGTAAGGTGAGAAAAAAAGGTGCTACAAAACACCTACATTTTAATATATTGTGTATATATTTATCATTTGATGATAGCATCAACTGCATAAGATAACCGACGGGTGAAGCATCATCATTAATTGATAGAAAACATCCAAATCAGCAGACGGCAAGCGACGGCGCGTGGTAATACAGTAGGTAAATACGATAAAAATAACTTGTTACTTGTAAATATTCAGATATATGGAGACTAAGAGAGCGAAAAACTATTCAACGTACAAGATTTTATTAGATCAACAAAAAATGTTTAAATTTAATGATGCTAAGGAGTGTAATTCGATTAAAAACGTTCAGCGAAAAGAGGAACGAGCCGACGGTCGACGGTAAAGTGAGCGAGGTCGACCACATGAATATGGTCATTTTAATAATCCTCAGATCCTCTTTTTTATAACAATGTTTTTAATATTTAAATCATGCATGTTATTTTCGGAAACAGAGCTATGAATTCAAATAAATAATGCTACCACGTGTTTGTAATTTGCAAAATTAATATCCCTCAAATGGAATAATCAATTTAATATTTAGCGTCTTAACTTTCCTCGATAAAAATTAATTACACACCTTCTAGTTCAGTGATGAAAAGATGTTAGATCCTGGAATATCTTTTATAAACTGAAAACTCGGGCAGAAATTAACAGACACTTATTTCTTACTTAAGAACACTCTAACCGCCTCAACTCATCAAACAAAACAGCCACACATTGTCGTTACAAATATTTTGCTGATGACGAAAAGAATAGACGACGATTAATTGAATAATTGGAGCCTTAAAACGCGTGGCAAGTAGTGAGACGCGCTCGCGGACCACGCGGTGAAACGACTGCCGTGTGCGCTGCGAGTTGCCAGGTACAAGGCAGGTGCGTCGCGATAATACACGTCAGTCGAACAAAACAGTTGTTTATAAACAAACGTAGTAGTAAACACGTACTTGGGAAGACGAAAGTAAAAATTCACAATATTGAAATAACACACATACACGAAATCGACTTTTACTTTCAATAGTTCTCGGCATAAGAAAAGAATATATTGGTTTTGGGATGCAATAAGGATGAGGAAAAACAGGAATTTGTAATTTACCAATACAAATAAATGATTTATTGTGTTCGTATTAGTTTACTATATACCTTAGTTAATTAAATAATTGATGTTTACAACACCGCGACTAATTTAAATATTCTATATAAAATAAAGTATTAAAATCGGAAAAATAAGAAGTGAAAAAAATTCATAACAAAAAAATACATGAAGCGGTTTTTTTCGTCAATTCCGAATAGCACAAATTATATTTTATATTTTATGAATACTAGTCACTTCTACCGCTACCTTCGTACGGACGCCCTGAACACGAGTCACTTCTACCGCTGTCCTCGTATGGTGCCCTGAATACAAGTCACTTCTACCGCTGCCCTCGTACGGTGCCCTGAATATGAGTCACTTCTACCGCTACCTTCCTAGGGTGCCTTGAATACGACTAACTTCGACCGCTAGCCTCGTATGGTGCCCAACGACAAGAACGGATTTCACATTCTTAATATACGCAAAATACCCTATAAGGTAAGCTTGCTAAAATGAAAATCTGATTTTAGATTATGAAAGATTGGATAAATTTCTATTAGATAAAAAATATAAATTTTTTAATTTCATAGATTCGAAAAATGCGACTAAAAGTGCTCACCTAATTAACTCAAGGACGCAAAAACGGGATAAAATATATTTTTTTTTGCAATAACTCACGTTGCACACAAATCTCCTTCAACAAATTAATATAGCCTTATAGAGAATTAAAATCTGCATCTTTAGGCATCGCGCTCAAATTTGTGTGATGCTCCGATCGCCCACAATAATGAAAAAACGCACCTAATTAACTCAAGGACGCAAAAACCGGATAAAATATCATTTTTGCAATAACTCACGTTGCACACAAATCTCCTTCAACAAATTAATATAGCCTTATAGAGAATTAAATTCTGCATCTCTAGACATTGCGCACAAATTTGTGTGAGGCCCCGTTCGCCCACAATAATGAAAAACGCACCTAATTAACTCAAGGACGCAAAACCGGATGAAAAATAATTTTTTCACAATAACCCACGTTGCAGATTAATCTCGTTCAACAAATTACTGCAGCCCTATAGAGAATTAAATTCTGCTTCTCTAGACATTGCGCTCAAATTTGTGTGATGCTCCGATCGCCCACAATAATGAAAAAACGCACCTAATTAACTCAAGGACGCAAAACCGGATAAAATATCATTTTTGCAATAACTCACGTTGCACACAAATCTCCTTCAACAAATATATATATAACCTTATAGAGAATTAAATTCTGCATCTTCAGGCATCGCGCACAAATTTGTGTGAAGCTCCGATCGCCCACAATAATGAAAAACGCACCTAATTAACTCAAGGACGCAAAACCGGATGAAAAATAATTTTTCACAATAACTCACGTTGCAGATTAATCTCGTTCAACAAATTAATACAGCCCTATAGAGAATTTAATCCTGCATCTCTAGACATTACGCACAAATTTGTGTGAAGCTCCGTTCGCCCACAATAATGAAAAACGCACCTAATTAACTCAAGGACGCAAAAACCGGATAAAATATCATTTTTTCACAATAACTCACGTTGCAGACAAATCTCGTTCAACAAATTAATATAACCCTATAGAGAATTAAATTCTGCATATCTAGACATTGCGCACAAATTTGTGTGAGGCGCCGTTCGCCCACAATAATGAAAAAACGCACCTAATAGGACGCAAAACCGGATAAAATATCATTTTTTCACATTAACTCACGTTGCAGACAAATCTCGTTCAACAAATTAATATAGCCGTATAGAGAATTAAATTCTGCATCTCTAGACATTGCGCACAAATTTGTGTGAAGCTCCGTTCGCCCACAATATTGAAAAACGCACCTAATTAACTCAAGGACGCAAAAACCGGATAAAATATCATTTTTTCACAATACCTCGCATTGCAGACAAATATCGTTCAACAAATTAATATAGCCCTATAGAGAATTAAATTCTGCATCTCTAGACATTGCGCACAAATTTGTGTGAGGCCCCGTTCGCCCACAATAATGAAAAACGCACCTACCTAATAGGACGCAAAACCGGATAAAATATCATTTTTTCACAATAACTCACGTTGCAGACAAATCTTGTTCAACAAATTAATATAGCCCTATAGAGAATTAAATTCTGCATCTCTAAACATTGCGCACAAATTTGTGTGAGGCCCCGTTCGCCCACAATAATGAAAAAACGCAGGTAATAGGACGCAAAAACCGGATAAAATATAATTTTTTCACAATAACTCACATTGCAGACATATCTCGTTCAACAAATTAATATAGCCCTATAGAGAATTTAATTCTGCATCTCTAGACATTACGCACAAATTTGTGTGAAGCTCCGTTCGCCCACAATAATGAAAAGACGCACCTAATTAACTCAAGGATGCAAAAACCGGATAAAATATAATTTTTCACATTAACTCACGTTGCAGACAAATCTCGTTCAACAAATTAATATAGCCCTATAGAGAATTAAATTCTGCATCTCTAGACATTGCGCACAAATTTGTGTGAAGCTCCGTTCGCCCACAATATTGAAAAACGCACTTAATTATCTAATTATCTAATTCAATTGCGTATATCTCGTAAACTAAAAGAGATAGATAGGAACAAGTAGTAGCTCTATAATATAAGCTATTTAAGTTGGAAATCTAAGAGATAAAAACAATCATAAGAAAAAAATGGGCAAATGGGAGTCAGCTTTACATTCATCCACGAACGGTGTCCTGAACAGGAGTCACTTCTAGCGCTGCCCAAGTACGGTGCCCTGAATACAAGTCACTTTTACTGCTGCCCTCTTTTATACTAAGAGCGCAAGCGATCAACGGATTAAATATGAAAGTTTGGATAATTCTCTCTCAGGTAAATATCAAAAATACTTTTATCGAGGGGGTATATGCGAACAAAACTAAACAGAAATATACTGCATGCGATATGAGCAGATGGCAACGCGACATAAAAATGTTGGTTATACACAAACGTTGATAAATAAGTAATTTTTAGTGGATACTAGTCCCATAGGAATTATACAATAAATATAAAGAAACAAATTTCCTAGATTCTCCTAAAAATAAAAATGAAAAACCATTTCGTGAGATGAAACAAGAATTGTCCAAATTTTTGTTTATGAATTATTTTCAACCTCTCCTATTTTCCCAATTTGAATACCTTATCTTATAGAGAATTTTCCGAAGATTTAGAATCTTCAATCCGAAATAATTGGAATTGAAAAAACCGAGACAAAAATGGGATAAGAATGGTTAGGGCGAAATTCCGCTGAATTGCATCTTCATGTACAACTCTTGTGCTTGTGTAAGCGAAGGAAAAACAACAAAACAGTTAATTTTGAGACGAATCAGCCGGGTACGCGACTATCTTATATATTTGCAACACGCGGTGGAACGCGATAAAGCAAAACAATGTAAATACAAACTAATAGAGGACGCAGAAATTAAAACGAAATATATAATTGTATTATAAACTTACTCATGGACTCCAAGGCACGGCAAATACTGTAAATAAACAAAGAAAACACAAATTAAAACAAAAACATTTAATACAATTTATTAATATTATAATCACACAACGGAGAAAAACAAACAATCTGTGCTGTTTAGTTAAAAGTATCGAGACTTACACCAGCACAATTGGTCATCCCAATGATTATATCAAATCAACATGGGAGCGATACACTTAACCGGCATTTATGGACAGTAAACGCGCAAACAGTAAATTATATTAATAGTCGATTGATGATCGAATATAATGCGAATTTGGAAAGTAGATATCCGGACAAACAATACGAATCGCCTAAAATATTGGACCAACCAGATACCGGCACGAAACTGGCTGCAGACTGTGCAAGCAACGACGCGACAGTTTATGATAACAAAGAATAGATGCGCAGAGCCAGTGCGTCTATGGCACGCGACCCTGTGCGAGAATCGCTTTGGCACGTTACCTGCGATTGCCTGCAATCAAAACTAAACTAAGATGCGCCAACATGCGGCGTGAGGGGTCTCATGCTTTGCATTCCGGCGGATGCGATAAGAAAGTCAAAAGATAAGAAAAATAAGATAAGAATTAAGAATTCAATCGCTTCGCTTGAAGTGACAACACATGCCATGTAATTTTAAGCACATTTATGAATATAACAATCTATAAAACAAAAAATATGATAATAAAGAAAAACAAACGGCCGAAATAGAATCAATCTATGCGGTTGAGAATATTATTTAATTTACTTACTGGTTAGTACTGTAAAACTTCCATCGCAAACGGCATCCGTCGGCACGCCGCTCACGAACAAATACACAATATTTGCATTTCTCGAATATCTTATAAGCGATAAATCATTCGCGAGACAAAATAGACAGCAATAATTACTAAGAACACCGAAAGTAATACGCGTTACCGAATTAAATGCTAGGAAAGGAGAATCGTCGGATACCGCGAAACTAATTTTATTCTTGCAGCGTGAGCAAACGATACACGCGGCGCCATCACACGGTCGCGTATATAGTACAACTCTATACACGAATATCGTACGCGAATCACCTAACAATAAGAGATAAGAACAGACCGGTTGAATTCCAGTGTGGCGTGAGATCACAAGACTATTTAGACACCACCACACACAAACAATGGGCGTATATAATATATAGGTATATATTGAAACGTCTGCGTCCTGCAGCGCAGCATTGCGCTTGGTAAAAAAGGAGAACAATTCTAGGTAGTCATGAATGTAGCGTTACAGTTGCCAATTTAAAAACAGGCGCAGTTTCAGGACACGCAAACACTTGTCTGCCTCGACACAGAAATATTGGAAAAATGCAATATGATTTGATATTATTTACTCGTTACTCATCCAAACGATGTTTCAGCAGGTACGAAAGTGAATGGCAGTAAAATTCCAATTTCATTGCAGGGCAATTGAGAGAAGAATGAAGATCCTGTACACAAATAAAAATAGAAAGCAGATGCGCGTTTGATAAACACCACATCATTAACGGCACGCCACGTAAATACAACTATGATAACTAAAGTTTGCCAATAACCACGTTTTACCAAAATTAAAACCGCATTTGATGCGCATGAGCATGCATGTATGATCCGCTCGGGAACCGGCACAAAACTGCGACAATATAATGATAAACGTTGGAACGTCTACGGAAGACAAACGCAATTCGAATCGAAATCCAAAATCCTAACACTACTACATATACTACAATAATCTTATCATACACACAGCTACATAATAATAGAATAATTTAATCGATTATATCACGCAGTGGTGCTTATGTAATTCGCCAAGTAAGATTCATAAAGTGTCCCTATCGTCAGTCTTGAAATTTATTTATATATTCTCCAATTATATCAGTACTAAATCAAACGCATGCTAAAGTATTGAATAATAAATACTGAATAACGAAAACGTGGAAACTTATGTATAAAAATTATTTATAGAAAGACGCTCGATACTAGGCGGCAACAGCGTCGGATACGGTTGTAATAGTTTTAACTGTTTCCTCATATGGTCGCATACCCATCATTGCTTGAGGATGCTTCAGCAAGCGGTATGTGACAGCCCATGCCAATTTCGAAGGTACGAAACTACAAATAAAATAACAATGTATCCCATCTTACTACCGCGTATAAGTACAGATAACATACTTTTTCAACGGCAAGATATATCGTGCCCATCCTGGCATCGTCACAAATACTTCATTTCTACGCACGGCGGTAATCAACCGCTTTGCCACATCTCTAGGTGCCAGCATGGGGAATGTCCTCGGTTTGCAGCCATCAAACATGCCCGTGTTGATAAAATACGGACAAAGCAAAGTCATGTTTATTTTATGATGGCCATGACTCTGTTGAAAACAATAAATGAAATAGTTTTAAATCACAATTTAAACCTCACCTTTAATTCGGTGAGAAGACTTTCATGGAAACCCATTGTGGCAAATTTCGATGCACTGTAGTCTGTACATTTATAAGTACCCAGCATGCCAGTCAACGAACTCATCGTCACAATGTGCCCTTTACCCTTTTTCAGCATATCAGGAAGGAATGCTTTGGTTGTCTGTGGAAAACAATCTAAATAAATTACAAAACACAAACAAAGAAAACAACATTGTACCCAATAATGTGAAAGCATGTTGACTTGAAAAGTTTTCTCGATCATATGATCTGGACAATCGAGGAAAGTGTTTCCTGTCACAATTCCAGCATTATTAATCAAGACATCAACGGTGCCAATTTCGTTCTTGACCAGATCAGCGTTTTTATAAACATTGCGTCGATCGGATATGTCTACCACATAAGTGAAGATTTTGTAACCTTCCTCCTCGCATTTCTCTTTCAGTGTCTCCAATGCTAACAAATAAAAATAAAACGACGACAAAAATAATATCAAATAAACCAGTCTTTAAGGTGCAAATACCTGCTTCGTTAATATCCCACGCCACTACCTTCGCCTTGATCCTGGCCAATCTCAACGTCAACTCCTGTCCAACACCGCCCGCCGCTCCCGTAACAACCACAACTTTATCTTTCAGACTTTTCTGAGCACGCAAAAAGTTGGGCGTAAGGAATTTAACCGTCGATTCGGTTGTATAATAAAATGTCAACCATCCAACGACCACAAGCTCCCAGATAGAAGCGACGATGTTATAAAAACTTCGCCGGGCGTACTTTAAAAATCCCATGTTTTTGATGCGGTAAGCTGTAAAAGGTCAAAGGCATACAAACGAAAATCATTAGATTTTGCTTTCACTCAGCTCATTCTAAATTTAAAAAGTACTTAATAGCATTAATTCAAAATTATACTAAGTACATTTGCACACATTGAGCTAATTCAAACTTATCAGCAGATGCACGCACGCACTTCAGTTTCTATCTATAAATGTTCTAATTAAGAAGTGCGTGTCGGTAATGAGTTTGCAGTTAAAAACTTTAAACATCCAGTTCACAGTTGTTTACTTTTGATCAACAATTAAAACGCAACACTGATCATTTCATTCAGTGAAATATGAAAGTTTTTCCATGCATTTACCATAACTTCAGTTAAAAATTCGCTCAAATAAATTGAATAAACATTTGTTTAAAAAAGTTGTATAACTTACGCAATTCAATACAACGATCAATAAATCCCAAATTCGCCTTCGCCAAATTCAATTCGCTGAAGCCTCTGGGCAACTCGAAGAAATACATGTACCACTTTCAAGTCAACGACGCTAAACGACCAAAACAAACTGGTAGAAGAACTTCCTCGCGACCGAGAGTGAGCTGTGCTCCCGACGACCGCTCGAAATGCAGTGCGCGAAATTGCGCGTTCGCGTACTATTAAAGCCGTTACTTGGAGAGGAGTCGTCCATCCGCGACGAGTTGCGTTCGGGGCGGACGAAATGCATCGACCACGGTGGACGACGTTGAAGACGTTTTGACATGTTGCCCATGATTGAACATGCGTTCAAAGAACCGTCGAGAAATTGGAAAACCACTAGCGTTATTAGGAAAAACAGTTATAGCGCAGAATTTGCTGATCGATTGGATACGAAATAAAACAAAAATCCATCCATTCATCCATCCATCCGTCATTAAATGAACATTAGAAGTAATCGGAGAACAACAAAAATAAGCACTTAAGATAAGATAAATAAGATAAAAGTTCTAGTATTGTTTTAATTTACCTCCTATCCACATTTTTGCGTTTTTTGATTAATACTTGGAACAATAATGTCACGTTTGCAATGAAAATAATGTTGATTCGTAATTATCTGCTAATTGCCTTTATATTTTCAAACGTTTTATGGTTCTGTAAATATCAAGATTTGCATTTGATAATATTTAATGTGTAAATTTTCTATCTGTTTAATTTAGTTGTCATTTGCATCATCATCTTGGAAAGTTAAACTGTCCCAAAACGAAATTTGCATTAAAACTCGCATCCGACCAGCAATAAATACTGCATCTTAATAATATCGGTGCAAACACCAAGCCAAAAAAGAGACATCTTTTCTAATATTATGCATCTGATAATATTTACACATGATGACATCGCATCAATATTGAACAATAACAAGGTGTCAACTGCAAATATCACAAAGAATGTCGCCACCAAATTATAATACATAAACAAACATTCATATTTCTTGCGACTCTTATGAATGTTAACAACTGAAACCTGCAGAATCGGCATAGAATGATTTAGAAATCATTCTCGACGAATATTAATCATATGGCAATCAAATACGAAATTACAAAAGGAAAAGACCACCAAGGAGAATGATATTGAACTCCGCGAATGCACTTTATGATCATGAATAGCAATTCCCATTGAGTAGCTTGTTTGCTCGAGAGTTGAGGTCGCGGTAAAAGTAGAAATTCGCGAACGAACAACCGCGAGATAGCAAGTGCCGTTTTCTAAACGCATTTTTCCGGAGCCAGCCGCAGCACAAATGGTTTTCGTATCCACTATTATTAACTTTTCCCTGTGCATAGAATACACATCACAATAATAATGATATGCAAACAAGGCACTTATTAAAAAATGTTCTCAGTGATATTGAATTCAACAGCAAGCTATCGACAAAAAATTATGATCACAAAAATGGCGCTTAATGACACTAATCATTTTTGTGTGCATTAGAAATTTGCACATTTATTTATGTGCGTGATGCCGATTGTTTAGCACTAACGTTCGCGAGTTGCAAGAACAAAATCTTCGCGCAGAACAGAAAAAAGACGATGGAGAAGAGGAAGAAGTCGTTGGCCTGCAAACACGAGAGCGCAGAAATCGCTAGCATACAACATGCAGCCGCCAACGAAGCGCTGCTTTCACTTTCCATCCATCATTTGTTGCTGTACGTACACCTTCGCGCGCAGATCGAAAAGCAGGCTCACACTTTCTGTTAAATTTCGACAAATTTGTCCAATTCATTGCCACCTTGAAAAAAAGACATTAATAATCCCGACTTGTTGAAACAGCAATACGCGAAATGCATATGCTAGAAATTACCTAATCGGTAAAGTCAAGGCGTAGCCAGAAGACGAATGCGACAAACATTCAAAAATATACATAAAATTAAGTAATATACACATCCGACTTGAGAATGTTTGTATGATTGGTTCAACAAACTCAGATTCGACTAAAGGCAAGAAACCTTTTTTCAATTTAACATTTAACTTTTTGGTAAGCACTAAATTGGTGAAGCAAGGCACAAGCATTGTGTTAATTGAAGGCGGTGCGTATAATTGACACGTTCAAGTTCTACTTCGACACTGTGAGTCAACATTTGATTGAAAAAGAGGTTGTTGGTCGTGACAAGGGAATTTTATCTAAGTAAAAGCACTTGAACCGTAACTACAACCGAAAATAACTGAAGCAGAAGCCTATGTACGCATGTTTTGTTGAAAATTCTTTTGTTGTGGAGGTAAGCGACCGAATTTTCTTAATGAACCGCGTCGTAATTATTTTTCAATAATATACAATCACATCGAAAGTACGATAAAGTCTTAAATATAAACTCTTAGGATCCCAAGTGGGCAAATGGATACAATTACGTGACGTGCAATTGAAAATTTCTCTTTTCTATCCATCAATTGACTTCATGCTCACTTCAAGATGTTCAATTTTAAGACATGTACTACTCGTACCAGTCGATGCAAATGCACGATCAATTAACGCATGAAGTCTAGTTGTTTACAAGTAAACCACGCGTTAATCGCGACCTAAGCAGCGGCAAACTTGTTATTAGAAAAAAATAGAGCAGTGGAAATTAAATCAATGTAATTCGTCATTAACTACTGATAAAATACATTTGAAATAAAGTTTTTAAAAATACTCTACTGTTTACTGACCTTTCACTTCCATTGGGGATATTGGACTCCGCATATAAGTCATAATGGAGCAAACAAATAATAAGTAAGCATTCATATTCATACAATCTCTCTGAAATCTTTTTTTGTTACTCAAAGAAAGCAAAAAGATTGCCTCGTACGCAGCGAAAGATTGTGAACGAGATAAAAAAAGAAGAACACTAGCAGCAACGCGCTGAAATGCGTCATAGCTTCTTGTTTTCGTTTCTTTTTTGTTGTTGTGCTCGGTGACTCCTGCAGGTTAACTTATTTATAATACCAATCATTATCATACTTATACATTTATTATTTATTATTCGTTGCTGTTTCAGTCATTAAACCCCGCTGGCGATGTGAAACTTGATTCTATCCCATTATGTGTTAAGAATAATCTAGCAGTTAATTAGCTTGCGAATGCAATTATTTTAAACGCTTAAATTTTCCTCAGCGATTGCAAATTTCCTGCAATTTTCAAGCCAGCTATATCATTGCAATGATTGTAGTGATTGCGGCTGATTATGCCGAATGCAGTTTGTCATTGCATTGTTTGTTCTCGGTTGCAGCGACCTCATTCGAGACACGATTTACTCTGCGGTCGGTGATCAAAAATTTCTTTTTTGAATCATCACCGTAAAAAACGACGTGCACGCTGTTAGTATTTATAAGCATACAAGAATGTGTAACAGTATTGTTGCTGGAAATGAATAAAACTTAGTAAATAACAAGTATGAATTGAAATCGAGTGGAATTCAATCATATTCCTGATGCAGTTGCCACATGCGATCGAAGTCAATTGCTGTGCAGAATGCACGCCAGGCGATTAGTGAAATTTTGCAATCAACGACGAATAATAGCCGCGCGGCAATCAAGACGTCACGAAATGCGTTTGCAACCAAGCAACGCTGATTATGTCGCAGCACGAAGGTGTTCCAAGCGCCTTCGAAATACAATCATAAAAGAACACCACCGCGAATAAGAACGACGACCGATGCCGATGATTGGTGGTATTCTTAGCACTCTGATTACTGTTTGTTTGTCGTATTGTTTGTTGAAGCTGTCGAAGGTTCAGCGCACTGTCGCGCGATTGCCAAACGTGCGTGCCCGGTGCGTTTTCCGTCGCTGCGCGTAGGTAATAAGCACATTTAAATGGAAGAAACATTAGAAACGCTGTAATTTGTCGTTGCGATTTAATTTGCCGTCGCGCACCTGAAGAAAGTCCCCTAATGAAGCGTCTAGCGTTCGATTGGCGGTTGCGCGATGATAAGAGACAAGTAATTTGTTGAATAATGTTACTAACGAGTGCCATTACCGAGCTTGCGACATTCGGTCGAGGCCCACCGCATCAATAAACGAATTCGACGCTGATGCAAGCGAGGGGCATACGATTATTTGCTTTGTTACGAGCGTGTACGTAATTTAAATTAATTTAAATAAATAAGTGCGACACGACTACTTCAGGCCTTTTACAATGATGAAAATTTATGTGCATTGGCTAGTTCTATTCTTTCATTCGAGTTTAGAAATAATAAACTTCATTGTATTGAGATAATGTACCGTGCAGTTGCCATTTTAACAATTACACAGGTAAAAACCACAAAGTTTAAAATCAACACAGCGCTAGAAAATAAACAGTGCGTGCGAGGAGTTTTTTTTTTCAGTCGCGCGACGAATCAGTTTCTAAAGAAGTGGGGAATGATATAAACTTTCGAACGTGCATTCAACGTAGGCAACTGAATATACAAATAGAAGTTAGTCATTTTCAAAACACACCCACCTGCAAAAGTAAAATACAGTATTTATACACTAAAATTAAATTTATTTGCAAAAAACAATCCTATATCAACCCTTATAGATCGCTTGAAGCTGCTATGTTGTACTTTGTTCTCGATATAAAAGAAACATAAGAGTTATGGCAAACGCAAAAAAAATATTGAAGAAAGTCTAGCCCTTAGGGCTGACGCTCGACGACGCGCTGCTTTATGGTCTGCTCGACGACATTCCCGTTGCGCTTGGCAGGCATCGCCGGCACCTTCTTCGCCTCAACTGTAGGCGATGGAGAGTGCGGCGAAGCATCTGGCACCAAATTGCGTAAAAACATTGAAATGACGCCCCATGGCAGCATCCATTTCAGGAAAAACAGATACCGGAAAACGCCTGGCAGCATCACGAGCACCTCCTCGCGCTGGATGCCCAACACGATGCGATCGGCGACGTCGTTCGACTTCAAACGCGGCAAAAATCGCGAGAAGACATCGTCGAACATGCCGGTCGCCTGGATGAAGTACGGGCAGACGCATAACGTCTTCACGCCTCTGATTCCTGCGGGGAAACGATGTGTAATTCTCAGAAAAATTACCCATAAGTGCGACAAACCAAAAAGCTAAAACAACCACCTCAAATATGTGCAAAGCAGGCAAAGAAAAGCCAATAAAGCAGAATATTACAGAAACAAAAGTTTCAGGATCAAATCCAAGTAAAAGCAGTGCAAATTTCCTAGCAAAACAATCCAAGCAACCAAAAAAATCCCAAATCTCCTATTCGCAATCTTAAATATAAGCAAAAAAGCAGAAACTAACCAAAAACACCGAAATATACTTCACACCAATGCATAAAAGCGCATAAAATTATCACTAACCTTGTGCTTCCAGTTCCACCCTCAACGCCTCATCAAAACCAACAGCGGCATGTTTCGACGAGCAGTAATCCACCAATTTACCGATTCCCACATGACCAGCCATTGAAGCGATGGTGACAATGTGGCCGTGATTCTTTTCGATCATTTTTGGCAAGAACGCTTTTGTAGTCTAAAAAATATCAAAAATATACATAACACAGCTAAACATAAAATATTCCATATCGTACCCAAAAGTGCGCCACAATATTGACGTCGAAAGTTCTTTGGATCATGTGATCAGGAGTCTTCAGTAGGAACTCGCCGGAAACAACGCCAGCATTGTTAATCAGCATAGTTACCTACAAACACAATATTTTGAACTACAAGGTAACTAACTCATTTTGTGTGCGTTGTGTTTACCTCGCCAACTTCTTTAACAACCTGGGCAGCAAGACGATAGACTTCTTCGCGATCAGCGATATTACATTTGTAACCGTGAGCCTTGCCGCCAGCAGCCTTGATCAATTTAACAGTCTCATCGATACCTGAAAGCGAAACACACCCAATTTACACACAAATCTCACTGTTAATTCTAATTACACATATCATGCTAACTGCGGGCGAAATAATTATCAATAGAAGTTTATTGTCTCATCAATTACATCACGTGTTTATTGCCCAACGGTGTAGCCTTGGTCAAAATTTTTACATTTTAATGCGCTTGTAATGCGCCATCGAACGATGTGAACGATGCACATTTCCTACTTTCAATTGCGAGTGCAACATGTCGTGTAACAAGACAACTTTATGCACATGCGGAAGAAGTAAAGTAAGTAAGTAAGAGCAGCATCGAGATAAAATTAGTTGGATATTATGAATATTGAGAAATGGTGAAACGGAGAAATGCAAAATGATTGCTGAGTGCTGAATTTGAAAACAAATATGAGAAACAATTATGTACGATATCGCTAATTGCACATTAGCGATAGACACGTGGGATCTCATTAAAAGAGATCTTAAAGTTCGTTTTACCGGTTTAGTTTCCACTTAGTTGTATAATGCGCATTTTCACTTTCTATTAATTTTGCTTAATGCAGTTACAGTCGCAAGTTGCAACTTGCAGGAGTCTAGCTGTCGCAATCGGAAGCTAACATTGTAAAACAACCGCGATAACTATTGTAACGAAATTAATTGCCAGCCAGATAAACAAATAAAACAACGCGTGCTGCATTTGCGCCGTTTTTCTTTTCGCATACACGAATTGCACGTATTTGTGCAAGAAAAAAACTTGTTGCAATTTAAACTGCAGAAACTGTTTGTCAATAAATATTTACTGGTAAAAAATTTCTAGTTAATAGCATTTTGTCTAGGATAAACAACTTTATCTCAATATAATCCTATTCGACGAGATTGTAGTGCAAACAAGTTTTTTACTGCAAATAATCTTGTTTTGATCACACGTCAAAATGATACAAACTACAATTAAGGTCATTTATGATCGATTATTGACTATGAGAACCATAGTTATTATATCAGGAACAAAAAATATTTTGTTTAATTTGCGACATTCTTTTACTTTCACAGCGCGGGCAATAAAACTTCTGTGGCTGAGCAATTAACATCTCGAACGCATTTTTACAACTTGATTACACCGCGCGGCGTGATGAAATTAATGCTGGCTTTCGGAATAGAAACACTTCACTCACCGCTTTCGTTGATGTCCCACACGATCACGACGCAGCCGAGGGCCGCCAAACGCATGGCGACCAACCGCCCAATGCCGCTCCCTGCGCCTGTAATAAGCGCCACCTCACCCTCACATTTCTTGCGGTAGGTCTGCGGCAGAACCTGCTTGATGATGGCGCGTAGGCAGAAACCGATCGAGATCACCAGAAAACCAATCACGTCTATGATGGCCTTCAGTAACGATGTATCATTAACAGACACCATGATTCACCTCTCGTGATACCAGTGGATGTGAATAATTAAAGGGTGGTGGTAGGTAAGTAATAGGCACTTTTCTCTAAGTCGGTGTGGCTGACAAGTTATGTCATGTTATATCCACGCGTTCAGTCTGAAATAAAAGACAATACAGAGATTTATAGATATGTAACTGATAAAAACGTTCATGTTTTCGATGATATAATCAGCCCGTCATGCGCAATAAAATATTACTTAGATTGAGGAGTTATTAATATGACAAATAAATTCGTGAGTGTGTCGCAATGTTTGCACATTGCACTTTCTCCTTTACGACCTTTGAGAAACGCTTGGATTGTTCCTCTCGGCGGGTATATAATTCACGAAATAATAAATAATTTAAATTTCTTCCTAGCCGAAGAAGACGAATGGAAAAAATTAATGAACTTTTTTTGTCCGTAAGTGTTTTTTTTCTTCGGTTGTTGTTGTTTGGCACGCCCCATTGACGTCGATTCTCTAAACGAAAAAAATCGATAACGCGGTCAAATTTCCGCTTTTCCTTAATCGAACGCTATCATTACATTATATTACGCACCACGCGGTTACCGCATAAACTGAGCACGCATATAAACCGAACAAGTGAACAGCATCATTAGAAACCGCCACAGTATTGTTATTATTGGCAAACACACAACAAATACACGTCGTATTGTATAACCACCGCGTATGCATCTCAAACTCATTTCACTATTTTATTCTATACATAATTCACAATATTGAAATAATAGCAACACACACACACACACACACACACACACACACACACACACACACACACACACACCACACACGCGCGCGCGGAGAAATCATTGCGAATAAAATTTAAGTTCAAGTGAAAAGTTATAACATAAACGCGCGTCACGTCATTCTAATGACTTCTTAACGTCTTAAGCCACAATCACACACACACACACACACTGTACTCACTTATGAGCGAATACCGAATCTCCAGGCGAACTGGAACACGCACGGGTGGATGATCAACGAACAGCTCCCGATTTTGCTTACACAATCCGTATTTATAGCAAGTGCGACGCAAATGTAAATTTAATGCGAGATAGCGCCGCCGAAGCCGGCGAGATTGAGATTAGCGCGCTTGATATCACTGCAGTAATCACTCGGTAATTAGATATTAATTTTCACGAAAGTTACCAACCAGTTATTACTAAAAACACGCCGCCGCGGAAGAAAAAAAAATACCAAGAATTTATAGTAGGAAAAAACCTTCGGCGATTTTTTTTACAATGTATGCGCACATAATAGTAAAACTTTTATTATTTTGCGGTGTAGTATTAATATTTACATTTATGTGCGGTTTTATCATGCGAGTGGTGCTGAAAATTCAGTGGATAGATAACATGCAAGTTAATCGATGCGCAGCGCTCGAACAAAAATAGCGCTCCTGATATTCGTGCCACGAGAGTGATAACCTCCGTTAATTACCGCGATGGCTGTCTTGGCAATAACATTTGTCCATAATCGTAAATGTTATAATGTTACAAGCGATTAAACGCTCGAATGGCATCAACAAAGCAATATGTATAGCCGAGGACAAAGCGATGTGAATATTCTGACGCGTTAAAACGCCACAAGCAATAAAGTTTGTATTATAACAAGTATAAACAAATGACTTTGCTTGTAAAGTTCAAAAGCTTACCTTTTATACACGATTTTAAACAATTTATTGGATATTACTCATTTTATACCGAAAAAAAATGTAAAAAGTCAAGTGATATCGTAGAATTTAAACAAAATTTTATTAAAAATTTAAAAATTATTTTAATTTTTGCTGTGGAAGATCACGGACTTGAAAGATTTAAACTTTTGTTGCTTGGTTTAGTTGTTACAGCACCGTATAAAGAGAAAAAATGCAAATGAGTTGAAAAATTTCCGTCGCCGGCGTGAAATCGAAGAATTTTGTATTGCTACATAACACGAAGCCATCGTTAATACAAATTGGTTGTTTAACGATTGTTATTCTCGTTATTATGCAGCATCTCTCGCCCGCGTCCAACTAAACTCCACATATAATTTTATTCATCTTTCGATATTAATTGCACGCCCGCGAGAATTCACAACATGTGTTTACCTGCGACCGAAGTACAAACATTGTCATTTGCACATTTCAAATTCGCAATTGCCCAATTGCTCAATCGCAACACATGATAAAATCGGCGCATAATCAAAACACGATGGAGCGTAATGACGATGATGATGGCGCAATCGAAAACATTCAAATGTGGTGCGGATTTCAATGCCACACTAATGAGTTTTATTTGGTTCAGAGCGGCACACACGTTTGCTCCATCAATACGGAAGCCTATGATGATGAGTGTAAACTGGCCAAGGTTCACAGGTTTGACTAAATTTAAAAGCATTGTAATTATTTCTATAGAATAAAAAAAACCGACTTGTACTGTTCGCTAGTATTTTCTCGCATAAATCTAGTTTGATGTGTCTTAAAAAGTTGTCCGCTTTTACGGCGTAATAACTTCGATATTTGACACAGCGGCATAATGATTGAGGTATCATTAGAAAGGAAATTTACGCGCGTATCATTGCCCGTGTGCACCACATGCGTACGTGCAGGTGTTATCGAACAGTGAGGGCGGAAGTGGACGCCCGAAATCACATCACATTAGCTCACCTCAGAACCGAGGGCATGCAACAAATAAAAAAAATGTGGTAGCGAAATTGCTAAGAAATGATTATGTATGTTTCAAGGTATTGAAATTGCATTTTTTTATACTAATCTGTGTGATTTTACCGTTTTTATTGTGAAGTTCACGAATAGCGTCAAGGTAAAAGTTTACTTTACCCAAACTAAAATTGATTAAATTTGTGTATTCGTCGATTACCTTTCTAACGCAAAAGTTATTCAATTTCCTTATATATCACCCGATGTAAATACTAAATATGCATCTAATGTAATAAATTCTTGCACCGTGCGAGTGTACGAGCGTGAATGAGACGTTCGCACTGCCAATCTATGAGACACGACTGCAGTGCAGGTTTGCATGCACCTGGCAAATAGAAAATGACATCCTGTTGCGAAAAGTTATCTCGCTGACGAAAGCCCGCAAAACTTCGCGGCGCGCCGCGTTAAAAATATTATATAAAAATATTAACATTTGCTTATAATAGTCGCACGATTATTACAAGATGAGATAAAACTAGTTTTGATTAGTCGTTCGTTTTTCTTGCTCGCCGGTATAACATCTAAATATATGAACTTTCACATTGTACGTATACGTCGCGTGTTGGCTGAATGCAATTCATGCCTTCAAAACTGCACTAGGTGCAGCGGCTTTTATAACCGTTTATAGTTTGCGGCGCTCTCAACTCGTGTATCGCGGATTACCGAACGCAAAATGAAAATGAAAATATGAATCTAAGCAGCACGATGAAGAAATCGCATGCATGAAAACGAAAACGCGTGAGAATGTCGCAATTTTACTGCAGAAATGTATTGATTGCTTAAAACTTAAAGCTAAAACTTCGAAAATTTATGAAATCGTATACGATTATACGTTCTCCTCGATTTGTTTCGACTGCGTAACACAAACGATGCTTTAAACGAAGTAAATTTTGTCCACAAATCAATTTAGATGTTAGAAAAAAACGTCAAAATTGTCCATTTTGTGGTTTAGGCGAATTCGAGTCGCTTAAGTCCAAGTGAAACGAATTGGGAAAACCTTGAGTAACTCGCGACGCGTGAATTTACGAGTCAATTGCGAATTGACTACAATGTGACAACAAACGTTTGCGCAAACGACAACATTTACAATCAGAACATCTCTAATTTGCAGATGCCATTGAAGTGCACTTCCTGAATCGTTAATTGCGCCCGGTAAATACATTGCGAACAAAGTTCACAGGTGTAAAACTGCACACAAAGTACGCAAATTGCGCTAATTAAACGCACGGCGATCTCTAATTTATCCTAATTAAACTCTAAAACAATGTTATTGCGAGTTTAAATTAATTAATATATGGCACAAACAAATGACGCTCTTACCTTTAAATGTTTCTTTCTCGTTGCTCGCTTTGTATCCATACACTTTGGTCTTAATTTGATTCGAAATAGTTCTTGGGTACGTATGCAATTAGCAAGTCTGCGTGCTTGTGCAATTATTGAAAATTGAAATTTACGGCTGATCAAACAAGCGCGCCAACAAGCGAATAAACGCGCAGTGAGGTCCTGAACAATTTATGCAATTTCTGCATGCATGAGGCGGCTTACAGACAATTAGCACGTTCGATGCGATTGCACGAGACTCGCGAAACACGCTCACTTAATTAAAACTTAACGCCGCGATGACAGCACGCATCTGAGGACCGTCAATAGGTGTGTGTGCGATGTATACGTGTGTATTTTGAGTAAAACTTCACACTTTCTTTCGGGCGAATTTTCCGAAGAGCCGAAAAGTACGTGAATGTTTGTCCGGCCGCGCGAGGATCTAGCCGAGGACTGAGTGATTGACTGGCTGAATGAACCGCGAACGGCCAGCGGCCGGTGGCGCACCGGTCTCTGCACCTTCTATCATGTTATACGTCGTGTATAATGAGTAACTACAGGTAACTCACGCAAGTTTACACCAAATACGCGCAAAATTCGCATGTAATATGCAAAATACTACATGAAAAACGCTCAACTTCTTAATATTTCTTAAATTAAATCTTAAAAAAAAAAACAAAAAAAATAGCAACTTGTTCTTCTTTGGAAATTTTGCAGACACCATAACTTGATTTTCAGGCATTCCACAGCATTATAAAACGAACAAATAAAAAAATCTGTACGGGTTAAAGTTTCTTCGTCTAAAAAAATCTTGAACTCTGCGACTCCGAAGTTTCGGGCTGTTCACCTTGAAAATGAATACTTTTACAGGAATATCAAGTAGCGACGGTTGAAAAAAAAAATCCACACGCGCCTCTATCGAAATTCACTCATAAATTTCAGAATTATAGAAATTTCATAAATTATCGCATAAACTGTTCCAAAATGACGCTCAATTTACTTGAATTATTCACACTATGATCTGCCGCGATAAATATTTGAACTGATGTGCTGTTTAAAATTTTATTATTTACGAATCGATCGAAGGAGGATGATCGACGACGCCGCAGGAATTTCGTTTGTATCGTAGCACATCCTCATGACAACCACCATAATAGACCACTATTATCCTTTAGCTTGTAACATTTCACCCAGAGCACACATACATTTGACTCATCATCAAATCGCGCACGTGCGCAATAATAAAACGATTTAGAAATCAAATTTGTAGAAAAAAGTTCATGAAACCTGCTTATAATGAAATGCGTTTTACTAATATAGGTAATAAATGAGTTTGTGACAAGTTCGCGGTAGAAATGCGTGCGCATCGATGATTAATTCCCTTTTAATTGTCGATGCAAATCGCCTACACGCCTTCCCCAGAATTGTATAGTAAAAAGATCGATATGCGCACGACGCACTGGTCAATGAGTGCGAAATAAAATCGAACAAAAAACGCACCGCTGCATGTCAGCCGGACACGGTAATTGTTTGTGTGCATTTAATGTTAATTGCGTAATTATTGAACAATTATGTAATTATGCACATTGAGATTGCGTACGCACAGTGAAACACTGTGGAAATTATTGCGTTATTATGCAAGACGACAAGAACCACCAGCAAGGCAACAATAATTAATTTAAGAATAAATAAAATACAAGAAAAATGTTTTCTTAAAAAAAATTAAATTGCGTTAAATAAGTTGGTGTGAAAAATAATAATATTCTAATGACTGTATAATTAATTAAATAAATATTTAGTAAAATTATTCGAACTTACCTTGTCCGGTAATGATTCAAATGGCGGGTTATACCATTTAGTCCCCACCAAGTGGCACACGCATGGCGCGAGTCTTGTGCCTCGCCACCGGTGCGTTTTCGCATTGTTTGGTTAGGTCTAGTAGTCCGTGCACCCATAGAATAAATGTAGTTAACACCTAGGAAAGCAGTGGTTGAACTGAAACAAAAGCGCAACGCTTACGTTTGTTGCCATAGCGACGAAACAAACAAAAAACAAAATGGTTCGCACTGTCGTTTCAACGATAAAAAGTAAGTAACAACACGGCGCGATTTCAAATCCACGAAGCTGTAACTTAATCCAAAACATTGATTCCAGCAACTGGTGGTAAGAAGACCGCTGGAAAAATTAGTACCAGTTCAACTACTCATTCTTCAAGCAGATGTAAGTGTGTTAAAAACTTATTAACCTATTTTTATTTTTGAATTATTTATGCAGCAATCGGGGGTAATAAATTGGTGCAGAGACCCATCCCAGAGTGGCAGAAACCAATTGGAAGTTTTTTTAAGAAACCAGAAGTGATGGGAAATACAAATACGAATTTAGCGGATGAATACAACTGGGAAGGATTAAGTCATCCGAAAACTTTTGAAATAGTAAAGAATACTGTAACAAATGCAACTTCCTCCACTGCTGTAAGTAGTTCTGATGATGGTGTGATGGAAGTAGAACCACCTGAGCCATTCGAATGGACGGAAGCCATGGAAACGGACAAGGAAAATCAACAACCTATGTCAGTTGCAAATGATGAGATTAATGTGGGAGCATCCACTTCCGAATCGGCTCGAACCACTCCAATTGCAAAGAGGAAGTGGATTCCGCCGCTGAACGCCGTGCCAAAGAGACGTAAGACTGAATGCAACTTCCAGTGCCTGGAGAACTTCGAGAAAGAATTCTCTGACCGGAAAGGCGCCTAAAAGGTCGTAAAGTTGATTGTGTTATTAAATTTAATTGTCCAAAGTAGTATTACTATAAAATCACATTCTTGCAACAAATATTTTTACTTGCATTTAAATGCTATGCTATTTTAAGTCATTAACTATTACGAATAAAATACTTAAGTAATTGCGTATAGAAAGTTTGCTCAGTTTTTCCACGACATTCAATGGCAAACAAAAAGATTATTTTGTGTTTTCTCTGTGTTGTCGCAATTTGTTCCTCAAAATGGAACAATCAAGAACGTAATATCTACGATAGGCCTACAAATGAGGATGAATATCCTCACATTTGCCAAAGACCATGCCAAAACTCTGAGCCAATGGTCTGTGAGTATCTTTTCCAGGTTGAATGGTATTACACCATGAGCAAGGCATGTTATAATTGTCCAATGGACAAAGAAGATTGCTACCGGCCCGATTGTGTGATTGGGACAGGAGTGGGCAGACCTATTGTAACAGTAAATCGGACAATACCTGGACCATTAATTGATGTAACATTTGAAGAAATTCTCGAAAAGTTAAAAAGTTTACAAATCAAATATTTCAGGTGTGTCTTGGTGATAAACTACTGATAACTGTTAAGAATAAAATGTTAGGTGAGACTACATCAATCCACTGGCATGGGGTTCACCAATATGGCACACCATACATGGATGGTGTACCATTTTTAACCCAGTGTCCCATTCATAGTGGTACTGCTTTCCTCTACAATTTCACAGCTTTATCACCTGGGACTTTCTTCTACCATTCACACACTGGTAAAAATTAACGCAGAAATAATACAAATATAAGTTATGATTCTTTCTGATCATGTTCAGGTATTCAAAGAGGTAATGGTCTCTTTGGATCCCTGATAATCAGAGATCCCAAAGATCCATACACCAGGAATTACACACATGATCTTCCAATGCATGTAATTAACCTCAGGGATTGGTACAATGATATTCAGGAGGACATGTACCTGCACTATGTGCATGCAGGCGCACATGATTACCCATCGTTGATATTAGTAAATGGCATCGGTTTCAATAATTTCACAAACATTACGAATGACGCGACGATTGCGAGGTTTAATGTGGTGAAAGTGCGTAGAAATGGAATATGAGTTGTGGATAAACAAAACAAATCACGCCTAATGTTTCTTTCAGAATAACCGATATCGTTTTCGTGTTATAAACGGCGCATTTCGCGATTGTCCAGTGGAAGTCAGCATCGACAATCATGTTTTGGAGGTTATCAGTAGTGATGGATATGAGATCGCGCCGGTTGTAGGTGAGATGTTGTAATAATGTAGTAATTGTTTGGTTGAGAACTTACTACTGTTGCATGGGATGATGTCTCGTTGGGGGAAGGCATTATCACTGCATTTCACATCTTTTCACTGTTTATTTACACTTAATCTAGCGAAATCAGCCGGGATGTTGGATACACATCCTGCTGATGAGTTAGTTTAGTTAGTACTTGTTGTAGGGGGCGCCACATGCGCACTCAGTAATAAGTCATTCAATATTTGAAGTTATTGTATGCAACCACCCCGTTTTACAATTGGTTTGTTTAAAAAACGAAGTTGAATTTCTTTGTTCTCAGCGGGTTGAGAACCAGGTTGTCAGATAGAATCCTGCTTACCCCCACCACTTTCTGCGGGTAGCCCGCAGGTAAAAAGGTCAACAATTCTGCTCTTGTGCACTTAATTCCCATTGTTCTTAGTTGATACCCTCACGACATTTTCCGGTGAACGCTATGATTTCATTCTAACAACCAACAAGAAACGTCGCAACTACTGGATACGTTTCCGCGGATTAATCAACTGCGCGCATCATCAAGCCTTTCAGCTAGGTGTCCTCCACTACAAAGGCAGCCCTAAAGATCAACTCCCAAAAGGACCTTTACCAACTTATGAAAATTCCACGCCTCGTAAACAAATTCTGAACCCGTTTAACATCGGAGAAGAAACACGCGGACCTATCATCGCCTCCGAAATGCGATCGTTGAGTCCAATTGAACCAGAACTCCTCCAAGAGCCTGATTACAAATTTTACCTGGACATGGACCTGAACAATGTGTCCAACCCAGCGTATAACTTGTATCCCTCGTATGGTTTTCACCAAGTCGCCAAAAACATGAGGACTACCACGCCGCAAATCAACAATATCGCTTTTGAGTTCCCCGAGAGACCGCTAATCACTGATCCAGACCAGGAAACATGCAATGCGACTACAATGCAAGGAAAAAACTGTAGTGTGGACTTTTGTCACTGTACGCATGTGATTCAACTAGAACTAAATAAATCAGTTGAATTGGTCCTGATTGATAACGGATGGACCACAGACGCTGGACATCCGTTTCATTTACACGGAATGTCTTTCAGGGTGTTAACCTTACGGAAACTAGGAACATGGACAACCAAACAAACCGTCATTGATCTTGATAACCAGGGATTGATAAAAAGAAATTTTGATCATCCGCCGATTAAGGATACGATTATTGTGCCGGATGGTGGATACGTCGTAGTGAGGTTCATCGCCAACAACCCAGGTAAAAAACGCATCCGTGGTATAAAAAACTATTTACTATAACACTAAAAATCAAAATGGCGATTCGCAGGCTACTGGCTCTTCCATTGCCATATTGATTATCACACGGAAATGGGCATGGCGCTGGTGTTTAAAGTCGGAGAAGATGGCGACATACCTGTTCCGGAGGGTTTCCCCAAGTGTGGGTCCTACCCGTGACGAGTATTGCTTACATCTTGCTAGATAAGTCGAGGACTTCCGTGGAGACATCACCGCATGCAGCGATTGCTTCAATTTCAACTGTTGCGCCCGCTGGAAGCTTGCCGACTTGGAATGTGGACCGAGCTGGAAAGTCCTTGGTGAAAACTAATAAAAAAAACAAATATGAAAATAAAACGAAACAAATACTAAGAATAACTAGGATTACATTGTTTGTAAACTTCATTAACCGCCGCAAAGTCATTGATGTCGTTGAGCATGACGGTGCTTTTGATGACTTTATCGAAACCCGAACCGGCTGCGGCCAGAATGTTCGCCATATTGGTGAGCACCATTTTAGCTTCAACTGCGGCGCCGCCAGTTACCAATTTGTTCGTTTTCACGTCCACTCCCAAGACTCCCGATAAATAGACCACATTGTTGAATTTGACTGCTTGACTATAATAAACCACACGCAAATTTATACAAGCGCCATTTTGTATTCATGCATTACATGTTTCATGCATGCAAATATAATAAAAGTATTACTTGTATGGTCCAATCGACAAGGGAGCCTTCGGTGTGCGAATCAAAGTACGGACGAGTTTCGACATGTTTACAAACAACCGCTACAAAAAAACTAAAACAATCGACGTTGATTCACTAGATGCAAGAAAAGAAACTACATTAATACGACAAATAATAAGAATACTTACAGATTATGTGTTCTACAACGCTCGCTGTTTGCGCAACGATTGTGATATAATCCGAATAGAATTATCAAATCGACGCATAAACATAAATCAGGCGCGTGCGCACTCTGCTCCGCGATAACAGCCATCCATTATCATTAAATATTTTTACAACTCCACGGCGTAAACAGGAGCAGACGTTTCGAAATGCGCACACTACACATTTCTCAATGTAAAATCGAATGTCTCTTATTTATTCATATCCATCTTGTAACAATTTGTTAAATCAGTTCTAAGTTCTAAAATTACACATCACTCCAGCGTGTTTGCGCTTGCGCCCGCAACTCCGTGAAAGAACAAGTCGCAACCCTATAATGAACATATAAACCGACAGTAAAATACGTCCTAGCACTAACTAAACGCAACGTAAACATCTCGCTCTCGGCTTCTCTAGACCGAAAATAAAACAACACCAACGAGAGTATTGGGCGTACGAATGCGTCACACAGTGAGACATCGCGTCGTAATCAAATAAAAACTCACGATACATATTACATAGTAAATGCTCTTTCACTCGCAGCACTCCTTAATTCGCAAACGCGCGTTTATAAACTCTTAAATTAGTGCTAATAAAGCGCTTTTATCACATTATCAATGTCGAGATATACCGATCTCACGCTTACCAACAAAGTATGTATAGATAAACTTCAACTGTTGCACTATGAAATACGTCTGAGAATCGCATGAATTATTTATGAATAAATCTTGATAAATGTCATTAACTAATTCAAATCATTTTCGGACCGGTATCCGCAGACACACGATCTATAATAAACTATATATGTATATATTTATATTTCGATAAAATAAAATTGCATTGTTCTGCTTTTGTCATGCTGCACGCGTCTCCGATCAGCGCAAATAAAATTATTGTGTAAAAACCCGTCGATAATATAAAAAATAAAACGCATAAACTAATCGAAACTAAAAACTAGCTGCTTACGCTTAAATCGATTAAAAAACGCATCATATTTAGCGCATAACTATTCGCAGTCACAAAATCGTCGGTTTTGTCAATGCCGGATGATCACGAAATACTGTTGGCGCACGGAATGTGTTCACAAACGAATCGAGTCGCGCGCGATCTTAATCTAATTGGCATATCAGCCGTCTGCGCTCTGGTATAAAGTAAATATATAAAGTATCAAAATGTAAAGACAGCAGCAATGCATTAAATAAAAAAAAATAAAATATAGTTGAAAGGGGAATCAATTGTTGAGAGGCGGCAGAACACGTGCGCGCCCGCCTATCGCTACACGATGCGTGACTAGATGATTAGTAAATTTTCCGCAAATATAGTCCCAGAGTTCCAGCAGTTCGACTTGCAGTTTCGTGAAATTCAAACAATGAGATTATTCGATAACAGGTTTTGCGTGCGCCCGAAACGCGCGGCTGCTCAGTCCGCGGCGGCTTTCTGTTTGTCCCAATTGAGGAAGAGCTGAACAATGGTCGGGATTGGCAGCATGTCGGTGTAGCGCACGATGGACGCCGGCATTTGCCGCATCGCGCGCCACGTCTGCATCAATCGTTTGTACTTTTCAACGAGCTCGGGCTGCTCCAGTTGCGTGTAGACTTTAATCAGTCCGCGGTAGTCGTATTCCAAACCGGAGTACGACTCACCAAAGAGATTTTTCCCGATTTCAATCGAGCGCAGATAGTAATGCTCCGCATCTTTGAATCGCTTCATGTGGAAATTGTACAGCGACGCAAGATGGCCCATACTTAGCCCCACTTCATAATCCCAATTGCCAAGGATGCTCTCCTTGATGCGGATGGCGATCAATTGCATTCGTTCGGCTTCCTGGTATTCGTCCATCGATTGATAGACGCGTCCGAGATTCCCGTAGTGTTTCGCCGTCTGTACATTCTCAAGGCCGAACGTGCGCTTTGAGAGCGACAGCGCTGACTTGTGCAGCATCTCGGCTTCTAGTAAAAGCAGCGCGCGTTGTTCTCGCTCGCTTGGTTCACGCAGATCCAGCGCGATTTCCTCGACAATCAAACCTTTTACACGTTTTGTATACGCGAGAGAAAGATGATGCGGAGGTAAAAGATTCGATAAGATTCTAGTTGCTTTGTTAGCGTATTCGCTGTCAAAAAAAAAATCAAAATTTTAGAAAATTTTATAAAGATGAAAATTAAACCACTCACAGTGCTTTCTGGAAGTCTCCCGAGCTGTACTCATGCACATAATGCGCATAAGCTAACTCTTCATAGGCAAACGCGACGTGAATGTTATTTTTACCGAAAACGGCGACGCGCACATTGAGCGCTTTCTTGTAGACTTCCAGACTCTCGCGGATATTGTCGTGATTGAGCAGGAAAAACCCGTACACCATGAGGGTATCCGCAAAGTTCGGATGTAGATCAACTTCGTACAACTCCTTCGCCAGCATCAACGCCTGCTGAATCAAAAAGTTGCCCTCGGAGTAGCGCCGCTTCATTACGCACACTTTCGCTACGATGCGCAGCACATAAAGACAAGCGCTAAAATTTGAAACTTAATTAACCAACGTTGTAACCTTTGTGGGGTTTGCTACAAACCTTTTGGAGAGATCTGAATTGAGCAGGGCGATCGCCTTCAAGCCCCATGTGCATGCCTACGAATACACAACAGAAGCATGTGATCAATGGCGCGACCAAACACACAAAGTGGATAAATGACGCGCACTAATTACGCGCCCGTTCGGGTAAGAATGCGTACTCACTGTGTCGTACTCGCTGCGCATCGTAAACAGATGCGTGTATGTCGCGTAGAGCGTCGCCAGATTCGGCAGCTTCCTCCTCGTCTCGCTCGCCTCGCGTTCAATGCGCCGCTGCAGCTCTTGGCAGGAGTGAAACGTTCGGTCGGCGTAGTCGAAGAACGCGTAATTGGTTTCGACGTACAAGCGCCTGCAAACACACAGCGCGTTATGTAAATGCACAAGCCTTATCATTGTCCGATTAATCATCACAATTATTCAATTAATCAAAGCTAAACTGAACCAGTTCTCAAACAATAAACACCAGCAATATGTATTATTGATCGTAATTACCGCTGAAGGCACTCCAGATAGATGAGTTTCCGCCGATAGGAGTCCTCGGCCTTCCACTCGCAGATATATTCGTGGATGCAGTTGAGCAGTTCGAAGGCGCAATTGTACCAGGCACCCTCGACCAGAAACACCGCGAAATTCAGACCCATCTCGATCATCTGCTCGCGATTGCTCGCATCCTCGGCGTAGAACTTGTAGTCGTGCACCAGGTTGCTCGCCTGCATCTTGTTGACGTTGAGGAGGCCTTGGAAGATGCGCAGCAGGTCCACCCAGCATTGTTTCACCGTCAACATGCGCGCAAACACCGGCCACTCGCTGAGTTCCAAAACCAGCTGGCACATTAGATCCTGATCGTACATCTATATACCACAGAACACGTGCAGATAAAGAATGATTGTTGTTTTTTTTCAGCGCGGATTTTGCTGTATGCAATTATTATGCGCTTACCAAGTGATAGAAGTCGAAGAGGACATTATCGGGTACGTTGCGAAACTCCTTGTTTTCGAAGTTCTCGGGCGCCGTGTAGAACCGCACCGCCTTGTTGAGGCAGAGCTCGTACATCGGCTTGACCATCTTCTTGGCGGCCCCGCAGGGCTTCTCTTCGTCTGCGCGTGCAGCAGCAATCGTGCGGCTGGCTGCGCTGGTGTGGCACGAAAGTAAGCGCCTTCACGAGGTGGTCGGGGCTGGTTTGGCGGCGGCGGCTGTGCTCGGCTGCGCTGCTGCTGTTATGACCGAGCGTGAACTGGAACTGGAAAAAACGGCGCACACAAAACGCGACGACGGGTCGAGGATAGCGCAGCGCAGCGCACCGCGGCGACGGGCCTGTCTCGGTATCCTCGGTCTGACTGGTTGGACGACGGATTGGCGGAGCGAGCGCCGCCGCTTTTTTTATGCGTTTTCGCTTTCTTCATACAGGGTGTGCGGGCCGCGGCGAGATTCATACTGCAGGCGATTCACGTTTCTCGCCACACGTGGCAAACGCACGGGATCGGGCCGATCGATTTTGATCGATTTCACTTTGGCGATTGTTTCGCTGTAGTTATAACAACAATGACTTTTAAAGTCAAGCAAAAAAAAAAACGATTCAACCCGATTACAAACGATGTGAATCAGCAGGAAATGTTATTTTCCTGCATATTCTATTCGAATATTTCAAACATTTCAAATAACAATGTAAAATTGTATGAATCCCAGCTATGAATTATTAACATCGTCGTCATAGCAATACTGAAACTGAAAATGAAAACAATACCAGTGTTTGACAGTTAAGCGGACGTAAACAATCTGATAACCAACAAAATTCAAAGTGGTCGTTTTTTACTTTCGTGCGCTGTTTAAATTAAAACTGCTACAATTATCGTAATGGATTCGCCGAAGAAAAGCCTCGTGCGCAATACAAAGGCCCCCACGCCTGCAACGAAAGCAGAACGCGCCGCCAATCAAGAAATCGTCATTAAACCGATGGCGTCGCGTGAAAATATGAAAAAATCCGAAAAATCGTCGCGTTTGAATACTGCGCATTCGACGAAAACCTCAGCGAAAAGCCATCATGATTTGTGTACGCCGGCAGTGAATTCATCGAAAAATATGCGCGCACAAATGCATGAACTTAAAGAAAACGCACCGAAAGGTTCGGCAAGATCCGATGGTCATACGCCATTCATAAGTGAGCTTGTATGTATAAAACTTCATCATTTTTTCCTTCCGTCTCAATTGCATCAAACCTCTGAGCTTTCAGATCACACGAAGTATGAATTTTCCACACAACAGAGCTATTTTCAAGGATTTAATCCCTTTGGGTGAAGAATTGAAAGCAAAAAAGGGGCCAACGTCATCAACAAAAATTAATCTGGACAACCCCAGCCCTTCTGCTGTATCCCTAGCGCCTACATCTAGATTTAGCTTATCAAGTGCCTCCTATTACACACCCAGGGACGGCAGTGAATATTCTTGTACAAAACTCACATATTCAAAGAGTGACTCACTCACACAAGAGTTCAGAGGCAATAAATCGTTTTGGAATCACGTTTGCGAGCGCAAATAACCAACTTTTGTATCAAATTCTAAATGTTTTCAACATTAGAAACCGTTCGAATGATTTTACAAGTTATTAAACAATGGAAAATAATTTATTTGTTTTGGTAATCAACAAGTTAATAATGATGAGGTAAAGAGTCATCATTTGTTAGTTGTTTGAATTTGTTTCCGAGACATCACAATAGCAGCAAATAATTTAGTCATGTAAAAATATCTAGGATAGCCAAATGTGTTTTAGAACATACCACGTGACGCCTTAAACTGCGCGCCGCGTTTGCGGTTATGATTGCCTCTGGCGGCTTTGTTGACGTTCTTCTTGCTCCGATTCTGTTGCACTTGCTCGTCCTGCCCTTGCCCCTTAGCGCGTCCGACGACATCACCACGATGATGCCCGCCGCGACCTCGGAAAGTCCGCCGCGCATTCTCGCGCTGTTCGCGCAGCTTCGCCGGATCCTCACAAAATGGCCGAAATGCATCACCGCCGGACGCTGCGTTTCCGCCAGCGACATTAGCCGCACTCCCGCCTGAGGCTTCATCATCGTCACTCGTGGATGAATCACTGTCGAGCAGCACAGCCGGCGAATACTCCTCGCGATCATCAAAATCATCGTCGTATTGATCCTGAGCAATGGCCGACTTGAGGATGATATCCTTGAGCTCGCGATCGGATTTATCATCCAGTAATTCTTTGGCATCGGCCGCGCTCGGTTTCTTACCGGTGTACGCCATTACGGGTTGTTTGCCCTGGGATGGAGGCGTTTCGGCTGGAATACGAATCGAATCGCGTGGCATTTCGACTAGATGTGGTGGCAGTTCCTCGTCGAGAATCATCATTATTGCCATGACAGGATCGTAGTCGCAAACATGGAGACACTCGAGAATGAATGCGTCGCCTAGGTCGGGCAGTGTGTCGGCAACAATTGAAATTCGCTCGTCGATTTCGTTTTCTGTCAAAACCACTTCGGTCCGTTCCGGGTCGACTTGGAAAAAGTTCTCGGATGCCGACGCGTTTGACGGACCGGCTTCGGTGCTTCCCTCGCGTGCTGCTCGTCTATCCGCACATTCTCTCTTCATGATGATTTCTTTTAACTTCGGGAAGCCTTCTATATAATCCGTGATGTATTTTGTCTGCATTGTATCCCTAATAAATTAATCACAACATAAATAATCAAACGCAGCGCCATCTTGCTAAACACGAAAAAAACTTACAACTGTGGAAAGAATTGTGAAATCACCTCGAACTGCTCGGAAATGTCGTTGGTATTATGAAAGTCAAAGATGAACAACTCGTCGTCCAGCGCGGCTGTGATCAGCTTCAAGTATTCCTCCACATACATTTCCTTCTCTTCATGTAGTCTACACAATAAAATCAACAAATACATTAATTAATTAATTTGATTCAAACATAACTAATTTTACTTACGTGCTGTTCGACAGTCCAGCAATTAGATTCTCAATAATCCTGCTGAAGCACTCAACGCATTCCTGCCGCGCCATTGCGACGGTGTCATAGACGCGTGACTTGGCCTCAGCGAAATTATGTATTGAATCGCGCTTGTAGCCCATGACCTTGTAAATGTACGGAAATACTTCGTTATAGAAGTAAGTCAGGCGATACGGAATGCCTAAACGGATCGCCCTTTCATTCATAGGCATACACTGCGTTATCATTGCAGATAATGCCATTAAACTTTCCAGGAAGAAAGTTAACACGTCTTCGTACCATCCAGGATCGAAATGTGCTGGTTTCGGGGGCACTCCAATTGGAATCTGGATGGCGGCGGAGTCAAAACCGCAGATGTTGCCACCAATCATTTCGAATACCTTTGAAATCAAACATAGAACTATAAAAAATGTAATTTTCAAGATTTGCGAAAAAAACTTACAAGTAAAGTGTATTCTAGGAACTGTTCCGATGGACGGTCCCATTTTTCCTTCCGTTCTTCGGTAAAATACAACTTGGCAAGGTCGTGCACCAGTTTCGGACATGTTTTACCAAACGCCACGTAAATATTTACGACAATAGGAAATGAGAACAATAGACACTCTTCTAATAATTGCAGGACTTTCTCTGGCGTCATGTATTCACAATCAGAGTGTTTGAAAGTTAACACTCTGCATAAAATTATTTGCACTTTTTGGTGAATTCTGTTGGCTACATCTGAGCACCTCTCATCCATTTTGACAATCTCTACAGCCGGTGTGAAACTACAGAGGTAACTCTTCAGCATTCTCACTGTGCTTGGATTTTTGGTGATATAACACCAAAACTGATGGTAATTCAATTGCAGTAGAAAGTCTAAACTCTCAATGTACTTTAAACCTTTGTACCTAAATTGCTCTACATTATCTTCAACATTTTCCGTAAATGTGAAGTACTCTTGGTATAATGGGAATGTCCGTTCATCAATAAATATGTTATCTAAGGCAGGATATCTCTTGCTGGGACAATTTATCTGCCAGGTGAAAAATATTATGTAAATCAACATTTAAAGCGGAAAAATGTCTTACCAAGGCTTCATTGTGAGCACGCGGCGTTCTCACGTCTTTGATTGTGAGGTAGAGCTCATTCAGAGGCAGATTTTTTGGATTCTGTAAAATATATCATATTGTTAGGTTGTGTCTGCAGGAAATGTGTGATAACTAAGTAAATATTAAATAATTCTACAAGATAATCTTATACACACCTGGAAAATGTTATGCTTCGCAACCAGAAAGTCCATTGTTATTTAAAATGCACTGAATATGTATAAAATATGTAAAAAATGTGTAAAGCGTTAAATAAAAGCACCGACGTGTAGAATTGTCAAATTCATTGATATAAATGTTTGATTGGCGATGTAGGCAACCAAAATTACCATAGAAATTGAAACGTCACTTCAACTTTGTTTTTAAATCGCAATTCACAAAATAACTATCTGCTTAACAAGGATCTCAGGATTTGCGCACATTAACAATATACACAGCTTCAATCAGCATATAATAAAAACATAATAAAACCTCTTTTATAATCTCATCTGACTTGCAATCATTATAAAATATTTCAACTTTAAAACTATCAATATGTAACAAATTGCTTCCTTTCGAGGTCATAAGTACGACAGTATGCAACGGTGATGATAATATCAAAGAAGGCCGCGGCCCTCCCGACGTCCACTTCCCTTATCTAGTTATTCACGTTGTTTAAAAATGTGCGGCTGGTAGAAAACCAGCGATGCAGTGCAAAATCAGCACACAATAAGTTGGGATCTACCCAATAACTTGGCAACAATTCAAATCAATCTTCCACATTCGTTATTCACAATGCAAGGTAATTACGTTCCAATCGCGCGTCGCTCAAAACTCCAACAAACACACACAAAATTACGGCTAGAATTTCACTAGTTGGACCCATTTTCACTTATTTCTAACTGCGGTGATAGGTACACCTGTACATTATTGCCCTGGTTGTCAAAAAGTCATACAATCGTGGTGAATTCGTGTGATTTGCAACAAACAACTTCGAACGCAGTAACAAATAAATAAATAATTAAACAATGCAGACAAACGGCGTGTTAATAAATATCAAACAAGTGCTTCTATAAAAAAAAATCGTACTATAAATTAAAAATTAATTTAAAATCGCGGTCCGATCAAGATGTATTCATGTGCACCGTGATAAACTGATTGCGTCGAACGCTCTCAATATACAAATAAAAAATGAGCATAATAAATAAAATAGAATAAAGAACAAGCACCAGTTTCGCGTGCGCACGCGCACTACTCCTGCCCGCTCTCGCTGCGGATCTCAAGGGAGTCGAGCGTGTCGTTCGAACTGGAATGTGTCAGGTCGGTGAGATCCTCGAGCTGCTTCTGCCGCTTCCGCACGTTCCAATGCAAACACTCCGCTAGCGAATCGAACCAATCCGAGATCTGGTCTAAGGCGCAAATGCTCGGCACTGGATAAATCGAAGTCGTCACACGCAAACTACAAAAATTGATTTTTTAGATTACTGATATTACTAAAATTTTTTGTATTTACCTTTCACCATGTAGGAGTTCCTGTCGATTCCGGCCATCAAACGACACCCACGAAGTGTTTCTGCTGTCCGGCGAGATGGCGACTTTAAGTTCCACACCCGCCGGCACAACAATCGGACGAAAACTCAACGAATGCGGGCAAATCGGCGTTACCATAATGGCGGGCACGCTGGGATGAATCATAGACGCGCCGGCCGCGACAGCATAGGCCGTACTCCCCGTTGGAGTGCTCACAATCAAGCCATCACCCTGTACGCTTGTAATATGTTTACCGTCTAAGAACAAGTCGATATTGGAGAGGTACGGCGATGGTCCCCTATCAATCACAACCTCGTTGAGCACCAGCACATTCGTCGGCAGTTTATTCTTTCCGCCACCAGCGGCACCACCACCACCGCCGCCGCTATTCACAATCTCCGCCTCCTTGTCGCGCTTCTTCAGCATCACACAACGCAGCCGGCTGCGTAACGTGAGCGCCGCGTTGCCCTCCAGCACGTTATTCACCTGCCACTGAAAGTTATCGAACTGAAACGGCGTGAGAAAACCGAGCGAGCCGAGATGGAACGCCATCACCGGCGGCACCGACTGCTGGAAGAGATGACTAGCGTACAATAGTGTGCCATCGCCTCCCAAACAAATAATAAAGTCGATTTTGTCCGTGAGGTCGTCCTTGCCGTCCTGGAAGGTCATCAGTTTGTCTTTGAAGCCTTGAAAGGCAGGATACTGATCCAAGAGTGGTTCATCCATTACAGCTGACTCAACAAACACCACCATTCGTTTTTCCTAAAAAAAAAAAACAAAAGAACAAGCGTAAAATTCCACTTAAAACTCGTTTTAATGGCAGAAAACCGTTAAAAATTGAAGTAGTGAGAGTGTCAACAGTGGAAAAATGACGAGCGGTGATTAAACACCGTGTGAAACATTGTAAAAACGCAATAAAAACCAACGCACGATCAAAATATGATAAAGAAATAACGCGCGGACACCTGTGGAACTTGTTGGCGTGACCTCGAGCGCCATTTTTATCATAAAAAAGCCACCGCGGCTATTTATTCTTGTCATTAACGATAATAACAATAATAACAATTCGTCATTCGAATTCGAGCATTAGAGGAGCATAAGATTGCATAATATGATGATTGAATTTTCGTTCGGGTGCAATTTCCGGTTAAAACTTATCGGCATTCATTGATAATCATAATCAAGCATGACATCTGGCAAATCATCCAAACAAAACAAAAAACTTGACGTTATCATCGTTATTCGCGATTGTTTTGCGCAAGAATTGTGTAATTACCGTGAATAGCCATTGCACGAGCTGGACGAACGGCGGCAGGACGGCTGCGTCGTGCACTTTCTTAATCACGAGCACGGTGAGCGGCGGCTTGTACCAGGTGAGTCTCTGGCTGGCCGGATCTTGGATCGACCTAAAAACAATCAAAAACACACTCGTCACACACAATATTTGCTCACCGGTAGCACAACAACAACACAACACAACATTGACTGTGTGTGTGTTTTTTTTTTTCGGTATTTACTGACGCGCATCAAATAAACACGTTTTTTTTGTTAAGCGAATAAAGTTTACATGAAATAGCGCAGCTTGGAATAGTCGAGGTCCGTGCACAGGTTGAATTTCACCAGCTCGGAGGAGGCGACCATCCTGAACACGGAAACACTCGCGAACTATTCAGGAAGAAGTTTCACTAGTCGCGACGCGTACGGCGCGCACGCCGGCGACGAAATGCGAAATGAATTCGACGAGCGTGTGGTTCATTTCCACGCCTGTTGCCGCCGCCGCCGCAGCGAAGGACGTCGACCAAATCGTCGCAACTCGCGCGCGGAACTGGTGGCACCGCGCGCGCCGGTGATAACGACACGAGCGAAAACCGCGGCGGTGTTTCGACAAAAACAATAATTAACAATAATAAAAATGAGTAAACAATTGTGTTGGTACTTACATGACCATCGCCGAGTTTTTCATTATCCTGCCGCATGGCCCAAACTGCTGGATGGGAGACGGTGCATTGAGTGAGCGCGTCCTCCTGCAACAACCAAATCGCCGCCGATCAGTATACATCGAATAACGACATTAACGTATGCACGCACTACACTAGATTCGTGCAAGCGCCGTAGGCGCATATGGCGTAATGCCGTAATACAATGACTATCATTTTGAATAACTTTCACGGCGGTGTGCGCAAGCATAAAATCGAAAACTTCGATGTGTGTTTGCGTTCATTCTCCGTTGGCGCTTGCTTTTTTTTCGCTTTCTATTGCCGTGGAAACGCGCCGCAAGAATCCTCCTCTGCTCATCATCATCATCAGCACAATAAAATTGAATTTGTGTGATTTTATCCGTTTGCATACTCGAATAATTGGAAACCGAGCATGCGTCCGTTGCGTGCAACATTATTAATGACCTTCTATTGTAGTCGCCGATGATTCCTATTGTCGTTGCCATAAAAATACGGATATTTTACTCGAGTCATCATCGGCCGGCCGGCCGGTCGTCAAATATTGAATAATAAATGGCGGCCGCGCGAAGGTGAGAAACAAAAGCGTGCGTGCATTATTTATGCCGTCTAGGTGCGAAAGGATGTCAGGAGTGCAAACGGCGGCAATTAACAATTAACACACCACCGTCATGGCCGCCACTTTTCGGGGCACCATTCTAACGCATTGACACATAATCTACATTATTATTTTTTAAGAAGTAAGAATTATCAATATGTACACTGCGGATAACCAAATAACATCAATATTATGGCTTGTGATAAACTAACAACAGGAGGAGATAAAGATGAGAAGCGATTGTCAGCCGCAAGTCGTGATAAGAAGTCGAAAAATAAGTTGAGAAAGAAAAACAATTCCGATACCGGGAATCGAACCCGAGCCTGCTGGGTGAAAGCCAGCTATCCTAGCCACTAGACCATATCGGAGTTGAGGAGCAGGTGTGAAAATGGCACAAACAACCGAAATTGTGCCATATTTACAAAACAAAGCACAACCCTACACATATCACTACAAATGATATAAAGTCGCAGAATGCGACACCTAAACGGAAGTCGAATAAGTTGAATGAAGAATCGCGTGCGGTGAGGTTATGGGCCGTGGATCGGCAGGCGATGACGGTAATGATGATGGCAATGACCGACATTCAACGCGGCCGCGTTTTTTTTTTTTGTTCGGGGGGTGTGCACTCCTGCTCTACTTACGGCCAAGTGCCTGACCTTCGTCTGCATCCCTGCCGGCTGGTGCAGCAGCTGCTGCACGAGTCGCAGTCATCTGTATCGATGATATTCGTGCTGGAGCAATCCCGCACGAAGGCGGGCTTTCCAGCCACCGATCTCGCCGCCGTCGCGTTCGCCGTCACCACCCCATCCGGCTGTTGTTGTTTGCAGACGACTTCGCGCGGTTTCAGGCACTGCACGCGGTACTCGAGACGGTCCGCCATCCGGATCTCATGCAGGACGGACAGATCCGTCTCGCTGCCCACCCACAAGTTGTCCATGACCGCCGCTGTAACTGTAACTCGACGCTTCGGTTCCGTGTCGTCTTCACCCCGAGAACATCGTCGCAGGTTTTTTTTTGGCTGTTAATGTTGTCACTCTGAACCACGACGAGTGAACTCCGATGCTGACTGACCGTCTCTATCGACTCGAACCCTGGCTGCGCGCAGACTGACTGACAGCCGAGCGGCTGTGTGTTATTCGCTAATTCATTGACTTGCACGCACACGAGTTTTATGTGTCAGGCGCAAAAACAACAACCGAACGACGTCGGCACACGCACCGCTTACCTCACGCGCTTACATGCACAACTGACGGCGAGATCTCGTCGGTATCCCGATCACGGCGGATCACGTCTCACGCCACACCACCAGCTGATAAGGGACGACTCATCCGCACACGGACAACATGTTAAAACTAGAGTTAAAGTTTATCTCGCGATCGAATTGCGATTACTAGTTGGAGCGGCTTCATTGTGTAATGCCGCTGTCTGTACTTACATGTTCACTTCGTGATCCATCTCAAAACATTTGAATTTATAAATAAACTTCTGCCGAGTGCACAAACCCACCGCTCCGTAGTCATTACTAAACCTATTCGTTTTTGTTTTACAAGATACCAGCATGTAACTTAGGCAACCCAATATACACAATGCACTTATTTTCAAAATAAACTTGCATAAAGTCACAAAAGTTATGCATTGCGTAATAAAATAAATATCATGCCTGAGATAACTGCTATCACAATCTTAAAATGTAATTTTAAAAAATAAGTTTCATATTCAGGTGATTTTCTGATAAATTTTTCAATTTGGCGTTAAACTTACATAAATTTCCTTTCGTTGGCAGCGAATTTCTTGAGCGGACCAGGAGTTCCATTCAGATTTGCCTCGTCGAGCATCGCCCGCGCCAAATGAAGGTCGCATTCATTCATCGTACCGGCTAACAATGTACCACACAACTCCTGCAACTCCCTAAAATCAAAATGGCGATTAAGAAACAGCGCTTAAATGCTCACAGCTAGTGTTTGAACATCGATGCGTGATACATAAACAATGCAGAACATTCAAGGCCAACCAAGATCACTCTCGCACCGTCGAAGCCTTGACCCAAAAAATGAGCACATATTATAAAATGAAGCAATATTTAAGAATAAGCAAATTCGAGCGGATTTTTTTTTAGTGTGTGCAGTTCGATCAATTGGTTATTGTAAAGCCTACAAGGTTGCGCTGAGCTACAAAATCAAACCAAAACGACGCACAATCTCGATATGTTAAGTATACTTAACAGTGACTAGGTGCATGTAACTAAGCCTATAAATAAATCAGTTGTTTGTTTTCAGGTTTTCCACCTATACTAATACACGGTTTGATAGCGAAAATGATGTATTTAGATGAATTTGTGTGCGTGTGCTGAATGTGTACAAAAGGTTAATAACTGAACTATTTTTGGACGTCCAGGTTCTACGCATACGCGCGGACAAACCAGCTTTTTGTGTGAACAATTGAACACAATTACTTTAAACCGCACTATTAAGCCGTATTGATCAAAAACTTCACGAGTAAAACTCATTAGTCCAGCAGGAATGCGTGCTTTCTGTGTTTCACAATCATAATAGAGAACTTGTTTGTAAACATTTGAAATAACTGAACACAAATGATAATCGAAATATGTAAATATGTAAATATATAGAAAATATTACTCACAAAATGTTTAATTGGTGATAAATTCACTGATTATCAGCGGTGGGCATTAGCACAATCACAGAAATAACGTTTGCTTGATAAATTGTTGATGTTTTGTGTTGTTTGTTGATTTTTACGCGATGGCGAGCACGACTGGCGCGCAACTAGAATAAGGCGAGTTCGCGAGACAAGAACGCGCCGATTTCGAGTCCACTCCTTCCCTTGCGCTGGTCGGTTTCTTGGCGGCACACGTGCGATCGCGTAATTAACGCGATATCGTGATATTCGTGATCTCGCGCATTGTGCAATTCCAGCATACGTTAATCTGCGATTGAAATTCTAAAACTCATAGAGGAATTACGAGCGATTCAATGTCAGAAATCGAAATTAAGTGGACCACTATTCTATCGAAAGGGTGACCAGTGAGTCAAGGTTTTTAAAGTTTTATTGCACGCTTTCTAAAACGTTACTTTAAGGTAAAAGTATTTAAAATTTAACTTACCTTTGGAAATACTTTGTATTGGGTTGTACCGCAAATAGGACAAAAGTTAGGTTAGAGTTGGTCAGTAAAAAATGGTCCCAGCAAAAGTATTGCCTAAAATACAGAATAATTCCATTATAATATTAATGATGGTTGAATATTATTGTTGTTAAATAAATAAGCTCATAGTTACTCATTAAGTTGATCATTAGTCAGCGTTTTGCGAGGCGGCTGCGAAAAATCTATCCGAAACAAACGCGAATCCGTTTCCAACACAATTCGGCAAACACATTCAAAATTTAGAACGTGCAGGTGAACAGCATTGAAAAAAACACAATGCCCAAATTGATAGATCCCAAAATCTGGCCGACCAATAAAGAACAGGCCGACCAGCTGCTGAAGAAAGTCCTCCCCGAGATTGGCACCAAGATAAGTCTACTCTCCAACACGGATACCCGCTACGAAGGCATTCTGCTCACCATCGACGTGACAGCATGCACCGTCGCTGTGGGGGCCGTGCGGTTTTTCGGGACCGAGCACCGGGTGACGATGTTCCCCGTTGCTCCACTCGGCGATATCCTCAATTATCTAGTGTTCCAAGCCTCGATCATTAAGGATATCTCGGTGATAATAACGTTCACCCCAGTGCCGACAGCAGAAACCCTCAACTCACCAAGTCCCAACCCCAATGCACTGCTCCACCCGGTGCAACACTACCAAACTGTATGGAGCCCGACGCTCTCGGAGCTGCAGGAGATGCTGCCTCCGGGCATGTGTCCCATTCCGCCGCCACCACCAGCGGGGCCCTGTATGCCCGGCTGTCCGCAGGCTGTGCAGACCCAGACGCCATTGTATCAAGGCAATCAAATGTTCCCGCCGGAATCATTGCATCGCAAGCTGATCCTGGAGTTCGGAGTCGTGATGCCACCAGCGGCGCAGATACCCGTCTGGTTTATTCAACAACAAATTGCGCAGGCTATTGAACAGCCAGGACCAAAAGAATCTAATCTTCAACCGATAATACACCAACAATATCTTCAGCAGATGGACGCGCAACATGTCGAGATCATGCAACAACGACAACATGATTTACGCAAACATGAGGAATGGGTAGAGGTGCAAAAACGACGCCAGGAGATACTATTTTGTAAATTAAAAGTGGACAAAGATGTCGTAGATCGGCAATTACAGGAAAAGGAAAAACGTCAACAGGAACAACTGAGACTGGAACAACAGAAACTACACTACCAGATGCAATTTGAAAGAAAACGGCAAGAATTGCAATTGGTGCAACACCAGCAATGGGAGCGTGCGCGCCGGGACCAGCACCGCATGTTTCAAAATCATCTTCAACGACAAATCAAAGTTCATCAGCAGTTGCGAAATCCGGCGCGACCCCAAGTTAGACCACCCGCCCATCCTCACTTTCAGTATACACCGCGATATCAACTGCGGTATCCAACACCGAATCAGCTTTGTAATCCACAAGAACGTCCTGAATATCAGCAGCAATATATACACAGGCAGCAGCAGCAGCAACAGCTTCAATATCCACACCAACGTATGCAACTAGCACAGCAACCGTTGCCGCAGCAATTGCTGCAACTTCAACAACACCAACGACTACAAGTTCAAAAACAATCGCAGCCGCCGTCGCACCAGCCACCTTCGATTTATTATCATCATCAGCAACAACCACTGCAGTTCACTCCCGAGCAGCAGTTGCAGTTCCAACTGCAGCAGGTACGGCAGCTACAAGTCTACAATCACCTACAGCGACAAATCCAACAGCAACAGCTTGAAAACCAGCAGCGAGAGAAACACGAACGCGAACTGAAACGCCGCGAACTGCTCGGACGATTAGTGTATAATCAACAGTTCGAACAATTCATGATGAATTACTATCCGGGCGATCAACCGCCGCCGGCTGCTCAACCGCATCCACACCAGCCGCGATTCAATCCCTCCATGGTACCCCCACCAACTGGATACCATGGTGCAGCAGCGCAAGAATATCCCGACGGAGAAATCAAATTATATTCGACTCTCGAGGAGTTCGAAGCGGCTATTGAAAGTGAAGAGCATCCGCCACTCACGGAAATCTTCCAGGAACTACTTGAAAAGTTCCCCTTAAGCGAGGAGGATGCGAAGATGTTGACTGACCGGCCGTATCCGGGATCCTCTGAGCAGGCGTGGCAACCCCCTCCAGCGTTTTACGCATCAGAACCGAGAGGATATGAATCCAGTGCGAAAAATCAAACGCGTGAGGCACCGATACCACCACACTATCTGCGTCCCGAATGTGTACGTCCTGCGAATTATACCAGCATCCTCAAGCGTCCGGCGAATACATCACGCGTTAAACCTACAGCGCAACAGTTCGTCAATCGGACGATTCAAAGGCCGCGACCTCCCTCCACCGACGTTGACTTGGAGAAAACTATGCAAGAGTTTGATAGATTCTTGGAGGACGAAGCGCCACCACCGCCACCTCCACCCCCAGCTGGGGGCGCTGATAAAGAAAATTTTACAGCTGAATCTTTAAATACTATAAGAAAAAATCAACAAGTGGAACCGGCAAAGTCACGAGGAATATTAAAAGATGCGAATTGATAACAACGTACACAGCAGGGCATACAACGCACAAGATAATACATTTTGTGAAGCAAAATTGAGAAACGGACATTTTTGAAACATTTGAAACCACCTGCAACCCGCACTTTATATCCCAATGTTTAATCTGTTATCGTTCTAAAACAAAAAAAACTGAAATAAAGAGAATAACAAATGCTTCTCAATCATTTCCGTTCGTTTGTAGTTGTGAGTCAGTAGAGACAAACAGGCGTAACAAAAATCGAGTTTTATTTCAGTTTAGCGATGCGAAAACAACGTGGGTGTACAGAAAATGAACGTTTGCTTCTTTATCATTTACTTTACAAGTACTTTAGAACAAGCGAAATGATCAGAACAGGATACCTGCCTCGCGAACAAACAATTTTTAACAATAAAGTTAAATACAAAAAAAAAATTCTTAAGAGACAACGAAGAGCCGCTTCGTTCCGACATATACAAATACATACAATCTGTGCGAGCGTGCGCCGCACCCCGCAAAATGACTTGAGCCGGTGCATTAGTAAATTTTATTTCCGCCAAATCGGAATTTACACATTCATATCGAATAAAGGAAATGATCGGGTGGCATCAATTCACTTAACAGTCAACAAAGTGATAATAGTAATTAATTAATAATGAAGATAAGGAAATGCAAACCAGCCGTGGACACAAAGTGCCCGCCGCTCGCTTGCAATGCGTCGCCTGTATAGTTGGTAATGATAGTTGGTAGTCGTATCAGTTGGGATGTTGTAATACGCTGTGTTTGGGTGTACGTCGATATAAATCATCTGAATTGCAGACGTACCATAGGAATATATCATGATATTCATGTCTGTGTGCAAATGTTTCCTTTTTTTTTTAATGGTGTGTGTCATTTGTTTTGCTCAGTGTAAAGTATTGTAGAGGAAGATGCGCGGTGTACATATGTAGTGTGTGTGTGTGGTTTTTCTTTTTTGTTTTTTTTTATGTTATTCTTTTGAGACTTTTAGTTTAATTGGATGCACGCACGAATCATTCCCACTCCGTGGTACCCGGCGGCTTCGAAGTCACGTCGTAGAGTACTCGGGATATGCCAGGGACGAGCAGCACGTCACTCGCCATTTTTTGTACAACCTAGAAATATGAAATATGAAAATTTGAAATAAAAATGACGAAATTTGTGGGTTTTTCAGTGCTCACCTCCAAAGGCAGATGTTTCCCTGGTACTGCAGGTACTCCAGTCATAAAGTCTTGTGTGACAAAAGGCCGTAAAACGATCGAACGTTGGCACGATGGTATTCGCAACGCCTGATCCCGGTCGAAGTGGATTGGCAGCAGGACGACCGGCATCTGACTTACAGAGTCCATGTGGCCAGCGTTTTGTAACACCTGCAATGATTTCGATTCACGCATGAAAAACATTTATTAATCAATAAAATATAAAGTGTTGGTCAAGTTGTAGCTCCGTAGGCATAACTCTGCGCTACGAAAGTGTTCACTTGGTCTGTGGTTACTCTACGGTTGGTGTATCAACGATTTTCAAAGCTTAATCATGAAAAAATCGCTTTCTTACAACCGTTTGGATGATAAAAACTTGAAACAAAAAAAACAAAAACTTACAGTTGTGGCGACATCATCAGCATGGCGCAGACTGCAGATGACGTTCGGGGTAAGATACGTCGGCGTCAGATCCGGAATGGTCTCCTTGACCAGCCCGCCAAAGATGTAGCACACCCGATTGATGTTGCGGCAGATGCGAGGTATTAATCTAGCTAGGTACATGATGTCGTCCCAATCAGGCTCGTTCTTGCTGGAGATGCCGCAGACGTAGTTGTAGGAGCGACAATCGCCCTGCACGCCAACGCTGCGGATCGGCAACAGCGTCGCCGCCAGCTTCTGTTTGCTGGATATTCTCTGCAGGGTTATCCTACAAACGCAAATTATATAACTAAACGCGAAAATATTGCGTGTGTGGGGTTTTTACCGTTCGTCCTCCGATGTGACACCTTCCACACGATTCAATAAGGCATGCTTCTTCTGCTGCATCTGCTCGAACTCGACGATGATCTTCACGAGAACCTGCGTCTCGGAGAAATCGCGCTCGATGTATGGTTCCTCCGCGCACAACACGCGAATTGCGAGCCCGGGGCCCGGAAACGGATGGCGCATGACTAGCTCCCTTGGCAAGCCTAGCTCACGGCCTAATGCACGTACCTCATCTTTGTGGAAATCTTTGAGAGGCTCAATAACACGACCCTCAGCGCGTAGTTTCCTGAAAAGTGCAATAAAAAGTTCATGTACCATGAGAAAATATTAAAATTGATGGTGTTGTTTATTACCTAATCAACTCTGAATCGTTGTGATGGGTCTTGATGACGTCAGCCTTGTTGGACGCCAACTTCGAGGCGGATTCGATGAGATCCGGCCGAAGTGTGCCCTGCGCGAACAGCACCTCTTCGGCCTTCAGGTTCATCTCAGCGAGAAAATCGTCCGAGATCTTGACGAATACATCACCGATAATCTTACGCTTCTCCTCCGGATCCGCCGTCTGCGAGAGCATCTTTGTGATACGTGTCCGCGAGTTCTGCTCGTTGCGATCGATGGGCACCACTGTGCTGCCGCTGGAGAACGCGCACGCCGCATTCACGACGCGTATATTGAGGCCGAGCTTCCGCAGTGATTCTTCGACGCGCAGCGATTCGTTCTGGCGCATGAAGCCGTTGTCGAAGTGCACGGCGATGATCTGGTCGGCTTTGAGTGCCTTGTGAAGCAGCGCGGCGCATACGGCACTGTCGACGCCGCCGCTCACCAGCACCAGCACCTTGTTGTTGCCGACCGTCTCCTGGATGAGTTTAATGCACTCTGTTTCACGGCCCTGAATCGTGTAGTTGCCGGTGAGTCCAACGATGTCGAAGAGGAAGTTACGCAGCATGGTCTTGCCGTGCGCGGTGAGGTCCACCTCCGGATGAAATTGAACACCGTACAATTGCTGCTTTTCATTTGCGATGCCGGCGCAGAATGACGCGCTGTGCGCTATCGCCTTGAAGTTGTCGGCGATTTTTTCGATTGAATCGCCATGCGTTAAGAGTACTTGTTGCACTTTATCTAATGACCTATTGGACAAAATCAAGTGTAACTTAATTGCATTCTTTTTTTAAAATAAATGTTGAGCGAGATGGTAACTTCATTTCGTGGCATCTTTACGAAATGAACAAGATTTCTCGCCGGTTTGTTTTATGGTTGTTGTATCAGCAACTTGCCAAGCTTAAATGCAAGCTGCTTTCTTACAACCAAACTTGTAAATGAAATTTGCACTTACTTAAACAAGAGACACTTGGTGTCGACTTCAATATCATACTGGCCGTCCTCACGGCTCTCCTTACGGATGACGGAGCCACCGAACTCTTTATTCATCATCTGCATGCCATAGCAGATACCTAGGACAGGCAGGCCTATTCGAAAGATGTCCGCATCGTAGCGCGGTGCGTCCTCGGCGTACACCGAATTGGGCCCGCCGGAGATAATGATCGCACGGTAGCCAGCCTCGCGGATGTTGAACGCCGGCGTGTCCAGTGGCAGGATCTCCGACTCCACATTCAGTTCGCGCACCCGCCGGTCTATGACTTTGCCATACTGTGCGCCCGCATCGAGGATGGCGACACGCTCCGTGTTGTTGCCGGCGCCGTTTGCGGTGTTCATGTACTGGCCCTCCGAGTTGATATTATGCATAGTGCTGCTCCAGCAACACTGAAACACAACACAATAGGAATTAGTAAGGATCAGCCAGTGGACAGGAGCTGATGGTGGGCCACCTCGACAAGCAGGTTGCGCAACTTTCGCGAAATCGTGATAAGGCGGTTAGGCGCGTACGGCAACAAAGACGTGCATGACGGCGGCGTTATTTTCGCGGCGCTGATTTATGCAAGTTCAAGTCGAACTATTTATAGCTCGCGCCTGATGTGCGACGAGATACGAAGTGCGGAGCGTGCACGAGCATGAGCGCCAGTAAACAAAACATTAACCGCCGCCGGCGGCGTGTCCAGCGGCTTATCGCCGTGACATGAAGAGGTCAGATCAGCCGATAGCCTTGGCGACTTTTCGGTGACCGCGTGCGTTGTCTCAACGAGGTTAACGCACGGCGATGTGCGCCTCGCAGGTTTCGTACGTGGGTGAGCACCCTGCGCGTGGCGAACGTGTTGTCATCGTGTGGTTTTGCGTCGTGCGGAGCGCAAACCGCCCGTCGGCGGCGTTTTTGCACAGCGCCCGCGTGCCGGGGTGGCCTTGTTTTCCGGCGAATGTCGAAATCTTCGCCGGCGGTGGTGTGCGCCACCCTCGAACTGCGTGCACTCGCCGAAGCACAGCATCCCCAGGAAATACTCACCTCGAATATGTGAATGGTTTATCTATACTTTCGTTCGAAATTCGTCGAGAGGGACCGCACACTGTGTGCACAAGTGTCAATCACATCACATCGGCCACTACACAACTGCAAACGACTGCTAACGACTGCAAACGACAACCAAGTGTTGCCAGATTCGCAATACATTTAGTACCCAATATTGCCACGACGAGGCGCATTCAAAAAGCAACAAATATCAAATCTATCCAAACCTATACAGAAACAAACAAATTATAAATGATAATATTACATAAAACGTACTTATATACACTTAAATAAAATATCTACATACCCATTAAGTTACTATTATATGTATTTATTACTTTGCTTAACAAACATAAATTCTGAATAAATGATTCATATTATGACCGCCAGGGGGCGTTGTAAACATAACCGCGAGATTCAAACCGGCGGGTCTACGCTACGCGCAACCAATAAGCATAAACTATAAATAAAAATCGAGAATATAAGTTCACGCCAGAACGAAATCGAGCAGTTCGCATTTCTACGACGCACGAGAATTGATCGCATACATCACGCCCGCCGTCGATATGCCCGTGTGCGCGTATTGCGACCGCAGCGCGGATTTAAAATGCTCCTCCTGCGGTCTCGTCTACTACTGCGGCAAAGAACATCAAAAACTCGCATGGAAATCGCACAAATCCACGTGTGTCGCGTACAAAATCGAAGAAAACGACCACCTAGGTAGATACGCAGTGGCAAATCGTGATATTCAACCCGGCGATGTTATTATGAAGAAAACACCGCTTGTCGCCGGACCAAAAATGATCACAGTGCCGATTTGTTTGGGCTGCCATCGAAAACTACAACCAGATCACGTTAAATGCACCAAATGTGCATGGGGCTTGTGTAGTGCCGAATGCGAAGAGTCCAAATGGCATATACATGAATGTAAATTACTCGCACGAGCCGGTGTGAAGCCACAAATCAGAAATCTGAATGAAAAATCATCGAGTTACGCGTTAATTCTACCACTACGAGCGTTACTGTTGAAAAACACGCACAAAAAACAATTTGACGAGTTACTGGCGCTCCAGTCACATATTGAGAGCAATATGCCGAAACCAATCTACAATTTTCTCGGCAGGACACTGATACCTCTTCTGAAACGAGTTTTTTCATCGTCAGAAGAATTAAACATAGATCCTCTGCAGATATGTTCGATTTTTGATACAAATGCGTTCGAAGTACGCAATAAACACGTTAATATTCGCGCAGTATATTCGATGGTATCATTTCTGCCTCACGACTGCACTCCAAACACAAGACATCTTTGTGCGGACGATTATAGTATGAGCGTAATCGCCACAAGGAAGATTTGCAAAGGTGAAAAGATTTGCACGACATACACGCAGACATTATGGCCGACATTGTCACGCCGCACGCATTTAAAAACAAACAAACACTTCGATTGCACTTGCCGGAGATGCTCGGACCCAACCGAATTAGGAACTTTTGCGGGTTCTTTGAAGTGTCAACAATGCCAGCGGGGTTTAATTGTAAGCACGAATCCTTTGGATAAAAACGCCGCATGGAAATGTCAAGAATGTGAAGATGTCGTTGCTGCGTGTCAGGTGGAAACATTAAATGCGCAGATACGCGCCGAGATTGTAGCCGCTCCGCGAACACCGGAACACTTTGAGAAATTGTTGCAGAGTTTTTCGCATTTATTGCACGCGCAGAATACGCATGCGTTGGAGATAAAGTACGCATTGGTTCAGCTGTACGAAAGCGTAAAGTGTAAGTATTTGATTTTTTTTTGCGTAAAAATAACACGCGTTGCGCGGTTAATTACATCGGGCGCTATTGGGGAACGAAAGATGTGTTTTTCGAGGCGCGCCGGATTGCGGGTAATGATGTGAAACGTGTGGGGGCGGCTGGACAACGTCAATCATCCTGGCGCGCTGCACACTGCACACTGCGGTATTATTTTTAGACCGCAAACTGTGTAAATTATTATCGGAAGTTATGTTCAAACGTATTTCACTTGCATTTTGATGATTTTCACGATGAAAGTCTAGAAATTTGAATGTGAAACACGCGTTTCTCGGTTTTTATTTTTACTGTTTACTGTGATTAATTCCAACGATTTTTTTTTGCTCACAGCTGAAAGTATGCCTGAGTGAATCGAACGGCTGTCGCCTCAATCATCTAAAAATTACCTTTACCTATATATACGTCCGCAGCGTGTACGTGTGCTTTTTTAAATTTAATTTTCAACTTGTAGGTACGCCGTCCGAGGCTGGACTGCAGCGGCGTGTGGAACTCTGCCAGGAATTACTGAAGGTGTCCAGCGCACTCGAGCCGGGCTGTTCTAGTTTCAGCGAGACGCTGGAGAACTCCGTGCGCGCCGCCGAATCGGCACTGAGCATCCTGCGGGCACGCACCGCCACCGATTAATTATTTTCAGGTTCTGAAGAACGGCGCGCGCGTCGAAGCCGACATGTTAGTATTATTAGTTCGTAGCATTTGCGATAGGTCAACTGGTGCTTAAATAGGTAGAGCATGCGGACGATTTTAATTTATGCGCTGCGGCGACATTTCATATTTCAGCTGTTGGAACATTATCTATAATTCCTTAATTTAGAACGTAAAAAACTAGTTTTAGTTCACTCACCGCCACATTCACACTCGCAATTTATGTTTTTTTGCAAGTCAGCACTGTTTTTATATTTGAATAAATGTTTTAACGCATTTTTAAAAGTTTTTTCATCAAATCTCGACGCTGTTCAAAATATTTCTTGTTTTCCTGCGGCGCGTATAGGCAACTTCTATTACACCCATCAGTTTGTTGCGATAAAAAGCGTTGAGTGTATTTGGCTTGTAGTTTGACGATTTTCAGCAATTAAGCACTCCGAGAATGGCGGAAGAGTTCGATAATGTAGGTCTAAACTAAAACAATATTAATTAATGTGTGTATTGATTAATAAACTTGATAATCTTGTAGTTACCGTCGATGACGGTGAAAGAACCGCTTGATTTGGTGAGGTTAAGTCTGGACGAGCGCATCTATGTAAAAATGCGCAACGATCGCGAGTTGCGAGGCCGTCTCCACGTGAGTATAAATATAAATCAAATTATTACCAATAAAAAACAAGAATAACTTTATATTTTCTACAATTTTTGATGTCTTTCGTAGGCGTATGACCAACACATGAATATGGTACTGAGTGATGCAGAGGAGACCATCACAACAGTTGAAATTGATGAAGAAACTTATGAGGAAGTCTACAGATCAACGAAACGCACGATTCCAATGCTGTTCGTACGCGGCGATGGCGTCATCCTTGTTAGCCCGCCAATGCGTACCGCATAAGGAAACAGACGCACTGGAATACTTATTTGTAGAAACAAATTTATTTTCAATAAGGTCTTAAGAAATAATAATGATTAAGTCGATTTACAAAATTGGATGGCAATTTGCTTGCGAAATAGAAAATAAAGATAATTTAATGATAATAATAACACTCTAATCAAAACCGAACACATTTTTTGCTGTAAATTTGTTTTGTTATTTGTATTTCTGCTTGAAAAATGAATACCTCTTAAGATTTTCGTGTCGCGCGGTTATCAACTCCCATCGTCGCCGCGTCGCGACATACTTCATGCTCTTTTTTTTTGTACAATCATCAACAATTTGTTAAATACAACTTTACATTATGATCAATAGTATTTTAATTGTATTGTATGTGTGTGTTTTAATAAGTTATACAGTATATTCCGCGCTCGACGACGTGCACCCTCCGATTTGCTTTGATTTCACTCATTATCGCTAACATTAATTGTTCGGTGTGCCTCCGTGCCCCGTCGGCTGCGTTCCGCCGCTGAGATTATTGATTTAGATTCCGAATTTTGTGTGGAACGCAGTGGACGATTTTGTCACAGGAATTCGACGAAATTTCGTTGTTTGTTGATCAAACTCGACACACTTGTTCAATATTGAGGCTATAAAGGTATTTCCTGAAGATTTTTTTTTGTTTTTTGTCGCCATTTGCCGTATTGGAGTATAATTGTGTATGAAACATAATAATTCAAAACAAAATGGCGCACTTTTGCTTCATGTATATTGCTTCTAAAACATGCGAACAATCGTTATCATAGATGAAAGATGAGAAAAGCTCACCGAACTGGATTAAAATAACCGTAAAACCGGAAAAATGATTTCAATTGTGTCAAAAGTTAATAGAAAGCTCACTCTGACAAATTATTTAAAATACCGAAAATCCGGAGAATGAATTATTGTATAAAGATGAATAAATTCCGCGAATGCAAAAAAAAAAATCGCGCAGCCAAACAAAAGAATTAAACTATTTACAAATAAGTATCACTGTTTGCACGTCGTGTGAATCGCAACTAAGGTGATTAACGCTCGAATGATGAATTTTATAAATAAAACTTGAATAAAATTCGCCTGTGACAACAATCGACAACTACGCCAATGATGCGCTCGCCTCGTCGCCGCTCTCCATCCATCTCTCGTTATAATACGCTTAATATATACACCGCAGCCGCATGCCTGCCTTTAACATCCTAGAGTCCTAGTCCTACTGGGTCAGCTCGGCATCCGAGATCATGGCGCTGTCACCGTTGGTATTACACATGTCCTCGTCGTTATAGTCAATACTGAGAACGGAAGAGCGGCGAACGCGTTTAACCCTTGTAGTCCGTTCGTCGTCGTCGGCGTGTATGTCATGATCGCGCACATCACTCGAGTCACCGTTGGCGCGCAGCACGCCGCCATCGCCGTTGGTGGGCGGCTCGCTCTCCGGCGCCGTTTCGCCACCGTTGAGCGCACGCAGCGCCGCGTTCTCCTTCTGCAGCGCGCTGGCCGCGTCCTTCGTGCGGCGCAATTCCTGCTGCAGGAACATGATGGTGCTCTGCATGCCCTCGACGTCCTCGTCGAAATCGGCGAGGAACGAGTCGAGCTCCAGCTGCGACTGGCGCACCTCCTCGGTGAACTTCTTCTGGAGCGCGAGGTCGCCTTCGAGGATGGCAATGCGGCCGCTGCTCGTGATTTTGCCTAGATCTTCGTTCTCCTGATAGAGCAGCCGGCACTTCGCCATCAGGCGCTTGCCGGTGTTCGAGTCGGGCGTGAACTTCCACGCGGAGAGGTCATTCTGCGTCTCCTCGAGCTTCGCTTTTGTCTTCTGCAGTTCGGCGCGCAGTAACTGCAGCAGGCTGTTGACGGCCGGGTCCAGCAGCGTGGAGCGCAACGACGCCGTCGTCGGCGCCTGCGACGTTTTTAGTTCGGTCACTTGGCACTTTAAAAAGGGAGGAAAAACAATAACAGTTTGTATGAGTATCATCGTATCGCGTATCATGCGATCTCGCAAGTGAGGGTTATGTATGTGTGTGTGTGTGTGTGTTTGTGTAAGAAAGAGAGAAAGATTGTGCGGCGGCTGCGGGCGATGACAATCCGCCGCGCCACCGCTCGACTACTAGATACATATTAATTACAACAATCACAATGACAATTAAGAGTCAAATGTTCAAGCGCACGCTCGCTTGTGTGTCTACAATCAACAACCAACATTCATTATCATCATCATCAGCAGCAAATGCAGTGTCCTCTGTGATTCACACTCGCGACACTTTTCCAAGAAACCACGCGCACGCGCACTCATATCACAGACTTACTTAAAACGCTTAAACTTAACTTAATTTATTTTTAATTTATTGATTACAGATAGAAGTATCACTTTTTATCACATTGTTCTTCACCGCGCACCACCAACACGCGCAACTCACTTGAATCCACAGAGGTATTTTTTCATGTCCGTAGGCACCACCAAAGAAACCGCCGCCGCCGGAGAAAAAATATTTAGAATTTGAAATGTAATTTGGCCGTCGATCACCGCCGCGCAAGAAAACAAAGAAATGTTGCACTTTGAACATTTGAAAAGAAATTGTCATTGCTGTTGTACGTGTTTGCTGTTACTCGTGGTACTAACCACATAATCCTGCATCTCCTGCTCCTTGGCTGCCAGCCGCCGCACGAGCAGCTTTTCCCTCTGCTGGGACTCCGTCAGCTGGACTTTAGTGCGCTCATAATTCTGCCGTAAGTCACTCAACTCGCCTGCAATGTACGAAAATTTAAAACAGCCGTTAAATTAATTGTATTTCCCAAATGTGAATGAGAATTTTATTGGTAAGCAGGCATACCTTCTTGGAGAATGAGCCGTTTCTCAATGGCGGAGACATAAATATCCTGCTGCTGCCACTTGTGTGTCCAGTCGGCGGCTGTGAGGGTATGCAGCTCGCTCTCGGTGACCGTGACGCGGCTGGCGGCGACGGCATCGGTGGATTGCTCAACACCGCCGTTCTGCACGTGCGTGGGTGCCTCCGTCGCGGCGTCCCCGTGCTCGGTCATCGCTGCTAGTAGACACTGCGGCCTGTGCACACCCGCCCAACGTATAAGCATTATATTCACATGGTTGCGAATGAAAGCCGCGACGAAATAAAGGATGTAAATGTTTTGTACATACATACCTGCCAGTCCTGCGGTGACGGCTCGCGGATGGAGGTGGCGGGACTAGCGTCGACACTTCGCCAACGGGAATCCGACCGTCCTCAATCAAATACCCAGGGTTAATCGCGACCTAGCACTAATCACGCTACGCTTTGCGCAACGCCAGTGTTCGTCTCATCGACGGCACACCACGCACAGATTGTAAACGCCCTGTTGCGGGTCCCAGATGGCGAGCAGCGTTGGGTAATCGTCGGTAATTCATGCAGCACATCGTTGAACGGACGCCATATTTTGACCGACGCGAGGCTGAGCTCGTCTCGGGGAGAAGTAGACGTGAGTCAGCATCGGCTCAGTTCGGCGTACTTCGCATTCTATCGGCAGTGTCTGATTTCCCCTAAACGTCAAAAATAAAATTACCAACTTGGTGACAGCCAAGCGGACAGCTAAGACTGTCAGTCAGGCAGCCAGAACTGCCAGTCAGACTGTAGGACAGACAGTCTGGCGGTCAGAAGAGCCACTCGGACCAGCAACAGAACAACTAATATCGCATAAATTTGCTTTGTAATTAACAGATGCTATGGCAGAAACGTTAGATAAATACCATATTTTCATTTGCAAGGCTCACAAGGGTAAAATTTAGTACAAAAGTCAAATATCAATTTTTTTATACATAAAAAAAACAACATGCATGATCTTATATCATTACTTTAACGTGATCCACAACTTGAGTTACATGAAAATAAATGCATTACTATTATTTCTGACCCTTTCCTTGAACACACAAACCATGACATTTGCAAAACGCTTCTAAACTTCATCTTGTGAGCCAAAACTCTACACAGTTGGAACTAACAACTTGCAAAGAATGATATTTAAACAAATGAGCAAGATTGAATCATCTAACACACCCCAACATACGTTTTTATTTATCTGTATTTTAATACGGGTAACCTAGAAGGCGATAGGTACAATAAATATCGTATTATTCTAATACCTGAGATCCACGCTTCGTTTTTCTTATTGCTAGATACAATCACAATCTCTATTGACATCCAGATGTGAAATTTATGATGAAAATCTGGCTCTAATCTGTTAAATATCGAAAGACTATCGTGCATCTGTCGAGCTTGTTTGATGCGCTGCGTCGCCATGATGGCATGACGCCATCTTGTATTTGGATGCATGTGGGGTGAGATGTCACTTTCAAAATTTGAATTTCTGCGAAGTTGTAACTTTAAGAATCAAAGATTGCTATGAAATTATAATAAATATGTATTGACATTAAATACAGGTGTGACAAATATTTTACACACATTTACTCTACGTTTACTTATATTTATACACATTTATAATGCCTAAAAGCTCATCAGCTGCCAAGTTAGACTTAGAATATTTACATCTTCTCAACCAAATAAAACCCTACATCACATGTATAATCAACACACATTATATTGGTTTAATTAAGATGTGGTTGGAGCGTCTCGGCGATGAACAGTTTCCCGACAAAGAGTTGCGCAACGAATATCTGCAACGCCTCTGGAAGGAAATCGAAGAAGGTGTTCTTGAACATCCTTTTACTGAGCCGCCCCCAGCTGGAGATCTTCCTAGTTTATCGGAGAGTAATCACGTGGATAAGGAAGTCCAGTATTCTCCGCGTTGCACTAAGCGTCGGGTCAGCGCTAAAGGTGAAGGTGATGCGCCATTCTTTACTGGAACTGTAGCCGCAGAGAATAAGACTCCGGAAGCTTATGGCGACGAAAGTTCCTGGCAAGACATGTCGGAACACAGTCCCCCGTCCTCAGAGGGTAAAGAAAATTCGGAAAAGGTACAGACGAGGATCATCGATCAATTGCGACAAGAAAATAACGAGCTGTTAATATTCTTTAACAAGCACAATGATCAGCAGGAAGTTATTGAAGTAGGACTTATTCAAAAACCATTTGTATGTCTGAGTATGATTTTATGCTATTTCAGGGCTTGAATGATAAAATCGTTGAGCTACAGAAGCAACTTGCAAATTCTATGCTTCGCAACGTAGAACTGCAGAAAACTGTTATGATTATTCAGGAGGAACGCGATAAATACAAAAAAGACACTGTTAGTCAATATTAAATAGTTTTTAATCAATTTAGTACTTAATTATTTTCGTAGGAAGAATTTTTTCAAAAAGAAGTAACGCAATTGAAAGAAAAACATCAAGATTCTCTAAAGGAACAGCATACTAAATTGGCACAAACTATGCAAGGAAAATATAATACGTTGGCTAAAAAATACAACAGTCTAAGACAATGGTACCAAAGTAAAGTGGCGGATCAAGAGCGTTTGATAAAAACGCGTTGTAGGAAGAAATTAGAGCAAATCAAAAAGAAACAAGCCGAAGATGTTGCTCAAGTTGAACTGTGCGAGAGTGTTATAGAAGAACTGAAACTTGAACATGAAAAAGAATTAGAAAGAAAATTGGTGGAAGCGCATAAAGAACACGAAAAGAAATTCGACGCACAGATGTTAGTCCACAAGAATTTCTTTAAAGATGAAAGAATTAGACATCATAATCAATTAAGCGAGCAACGCAAGAAATATCAAAAAGAAATAAAGACTCTACGCGATGAAAATAAGAAAATTCAAGATGAACATTGTAAAATTCTAGAAAACTTGGGAGAAATTGCAAAACAGCTGCAAATTTCGAAAGAAAGCTGTGTCATATTGCAAGAACAAATTGACCAGCTCACAGCAGATAATGAAAGCCTAAGTAATCGTGTAAATAGCCAAAATAAATACATAGATGAACAAGAAACTCTCTATCAGAATAGAGAAAAGGAACTACGTATTGAACATGAGAAGAAAATGAATGAAGAGAAATCCGCGCATCAACAGCAGGTGCAAAGCATGGAATTTGAGTTTGAAATGAAAATAAAGAAACAAAAGAAGTTGTATTTTAAAGGCGCGGAGGAACAACGCGTTGTGCAACAAAAACTAATGGAAAAACTAATGGTAAATTATTTAAAATCAAGTTTGTGATAAAAATTTACAAAAGTCCAATCTTAAATCTTTGCAGATCAACTTCGATGAACACCATAAAGCGCTTGAAGTTCAAAACCATGAAAATATCAAAACCGAGATGCTACTTAAAGACGAATGCATTAGGTATTACATTAAATATTGTTCAGAGTAATAAATTTGTTTATTCTTCTTTTGTAGATTGTGCACTGAATTGCAAAAGGTACGCGCGGATAATAAACAGCCGTTGGCAAAGATTGACAAGCTCGAGAAAGAAATTATTTGCTTACGGGATATTATTGCTGAAATGAAACATGTTTACACTAATGCGCAGGATATTTTCATGGCCAGATTGAAGAAAATGCGAAAGTATCACCAACGCCGCAACGCCAGTTACGAGGTGAAGAATAATACAAATTTCTATTCATATTGATTAATTTCTGACAAATTTTTAGTTATTGTTGTCCTCACAAACATTAACGCCGTCAAGAACAGATAAATATGATGAGCTTATTGTAAATCTTGAAGCAAAGTATAAACGTATTATGGAAGAACAAGTGGAAAGTATTAATAAGCAGAGAGAAGATGCAGCAATGAAGATTGCCGAACTGGAAATGCGATTAGGGCTTAATTTATTAAATAAAATTGAAAAATAAGATTAATATAGTTCAATTTAATAGATTCTAACATTTGATACTTTGTTTTAATCCTAGTGTTAGATAAAAAACAATTTTTGTAGTGAAAAGTTGTTCAAACAATCAAAGTGACAGTCGGTGATACACTAGCGCCTCTAGCGGCGTTCACTGAAAGCTTACATTGCAGCACAAAACGCAGAAGCAGAACAGATACCAAAATGGCGTTCGCCACTGCTGGATACGATGGGAGAGTGTAGTGAAATGCACGGAGAAAATAACTAAAACGATGTCGGGCACTCCGTCGAACCGACGAAGTGGCGCGCAGAAGATTCGCTTGACTAGTAAGTGCAAGTTGTAGGCGTGCGAGCGCTCCAATTGTGTCATAAGCGACTCGCAAATGCGACCTGATCACGGTTTGTTGTCTCCCTGATGACCCAATATGGCTTCAAAGCGCGTAATTACTCAATTAAATCTCACCGGCGGTCGCTCGTGGCACGATTGCATCTGTGCTCCAGGAAAGTTTTGCTAATCGTGCGTGTGTTTTGCCTTACAGTTGTGTGTGCGCGCAATTTGGTCAGGAAGGATCTCTTTCGTAAGTAGCCTCACCTTGTTATTGTTTTTGGAGTTTGTCCTCATGCTGAGTGCAATGTTTGCAGGCCTCCCGGATCCCTACGCGAAGATATCCGTCGAGGGCAGCGGCCAGTGCCACTCTACTGAGATAAGCAAGAATACCTTGGAACCAAAGTGGAATTCCTACTATGATTTGTACATTACCAAAACTGACACCATCACAATAACAGTCTGGAACTACAGGAAGGCACAGAAGAAGCAGGGCAGTGGGTTTTTGGGCTGTGTGAGGATTGTTAGTTCATTAATCAACAGGCTGAAGGATACTGGCTGTGAGTGTAGAGTATTTTTATGTCTTATTTTTATTGTAATGTGAGAAACATACTAATGCATGTGTAATAGATCAAAGATTGGACCTGACAAAAGCCTCTCAAGATGACAGTGAGCCTGTGAAGGGTCAAATAATAATATCCTTGCTGTCGCGCGATGGTCAAAGCGGCGGCACACCGCTGGCGATTGTCGGACCGCAGGGCGAACTCCGCGGTCCGGCCAATCGTGATGTTTCGCCAGTGGATAACGACCAACTGCCGCCCGGCTGGGAGGAGCGACGCACTCTAGACGGCCGCCTCTACTACGTGAACCACATCACCAAGATGACACAGTGGACGCGTCCGGTAACAAACGCGAAGAATAGAAACGCGCCGCCGCCGCGTAATAATCCAGCGCGCAATAATCAAAATGTGGACAATCAGAACGACAACAATACGGTAAACAATAACACCGAGGAGGTGATCACACCCAGTTCGAGCACTTCGCCCACTACGCCAGTGGTCAGTCCTCAAAAAGAGATCATCCCGACAACAGGACGTGCACCAAACGCGTTCGCCATTTCGCCAACGAGTGCAGCCATTCCGATGATTCCACCGAACAATATCAGCCTCAACGCGCCTAATTCCACCAGCATGAGTACAACGCCGGCTCAGCAGGCCGTCAGTCCGCAGGTGCAGCGTGGTGTGGCGCGAGACAGGCGGCAGCGTAATGGTGAAGAACGGCGGGATGGCAGCGGCCGGCGTCGGTCGGGGCGCAATCGAAATGCGCCTTTGCCACCGCCACAAAACGGAAACACTTCTGCCCCCACGATGGGCATTGATCTTCCGCCTGGCTACGGTAAGTTGAGCGTAGACAAGACAAGACAAGTGTTTTCCTGCGAATGTGTAACTCAATTTGTAAACATTTCTTTAGAATTGCGGACGACACAGCAGGGCCAGGTTTACTTCTATCACATACCGACTGGTGTTTCGACGTGGCACGACCCGCGCTTACCAAAAGACCTGGCTTCGTTAGGCATCGCTTTGGATCAAATGGGCCCGCTTCCACCCGGCTGGGAAATGAGGCACACCGCATCAGGAAGGGTATGTATAATCCTTTTATGTACTATAAACTATGTGCTTATTGTTGTGTTCCTTGGCAGACGTATTTCGTTGATCATAATCATCGCACTACGCAATTTACCGATCCGCGGCTAAACACTGAAATACTCACGAACATCATGAAGCGCAATTTGCCGTCGACGTCGTCAGTATCGACGCCAACTAGTAGCACGACCATCACAGCTATGGCGAACACAACACCCTCCGCTGGACAACCCAAGCCTGCCAACACCCAGCAACCACCACTGTTGCCGTTCGTGAACATGAGTCCCACTCCCCCGCCTCATATACATCCGCATCCAGCCCCACCGCCACAAGCTCTACCTACGACGTCTGCTCCTTCTACGACAATGGCACCCTCTAGCACCCCGGTCTCGCCTCCTCGACATCGTGACCAGGACCTACCACAAGGCCTTCTCATTGACGCCGAACTTCTACCGAAGTATCGCCGCGATCTGGTTGGTAAACTGCGCGCGCTACGCGCCGAACTTACCACCTTACAGCCACAGAGTGGCCACTGCCGTCTTGAAGTTTCCCGCAACGAGATATTCGAGGAGAGCTACCGGCTCATCATGAAGATGCGCCCGAAAGACATGCGTAAACGACTCATGGTGAAGTTCCGCGGCGAGGAGGGTCTCGACTACGGGGGTGTCGCCCGTGAATGGTTGCATCTGTTGTCTCGCGAAATGCTTAACCCGCAGTACGGATTATTCCAGTACAGCCGCGACGATCACTACACGTTGCAGATCAATCCAGACTCGTCCGTCAATCCGGAGCACCTGAGCTATTTCCACTTTGTCGGACGAATTCTAGGCATTGCGGTGTTTCATAATCACCAGCTTGAGGGCGGGTTCACGATGCCTTTTTACAAGCAACTGTTGAACAAACCGATCACTCTTTCGGACATTGAAGGAGTAGATCCAGATTTGCATCGGAGTTTAACCTGGATGCTGTGAGTATAAAAGCAATTGTGGCGTCAAGAAGTGTTTGATTAATGTGATTTATGTGATTAGGCAAAACAATATCGACGGCGTATTGGATACAACCTTCTCGGTGGAGAACAACAGCTTCGGGGTGTTAAAGGTGCACGAGTTAAAGTCGAACGGCGCGTCTATTGCGGTTACCGAGGAGAACAAGCGCGAATACGTGAAACTGTACGTGAACTACCGGTTCATGCGTGGCATCGAGCAGCAGTTCCTCTCGCTGCAGAAAGGCTTCACCGAACTCATACCATTGCAGCTGCTGCGACCGTTCGACGAACGCGAGTTGGAGTTGGTCATCAGTGGTATCGGATCGATTGATATCGTCGACTGGAAAACACACACAAGGTTTGTTTATTACAATCAAATTGTTTGTATTAAATTAATTATTTTCTATGTTTGTGTAACTGCGTAGACTGAAACACTGCACGCCGGAAACGCTAGTCGTGCAATGGTTCTGGCAGGTAGTGGAGTCGTACTCGGAAGAGATGCGCGCACGCCTGCTGCAATTCGTAACAGGTTCATCGCGCGTGCCACTGCAGGGCTTCCGCGCGCTCCAGGGCAGCACGGGCGGTGCCAGCCCGCGCCTCTTCACCATTCACTGCGTGGACGTGTCGCCGCAGAACCTGCCCAAGGCGCACACCTGCTTCAACCGCATCGACATACCGCCGTACGAAAATTTCCAAATTCTGTGTGATAAACTGACTCAGGCAGTCGAAGAGACTTGCGGTTTCGCCGTCGAATGATGCATGCACCCCCCACGCACATAAACACACGCACTCATACAACATACGAGCACGTTGAACATGCACTGCCTGCTCTTCTCAAATCCCAGTGAATTTACGCACTTACATATCAGGAAGCCGGACGGAATAGAGATTAATAAGGCATATCATAGCTGAACATGTGAAACACACTGACAACCGGTTACAATTCAAGTGCCTTGGCGCGTTAAATTAAATTCGTACCATCATCGGCCTATTCAAACCAATCTTATTGAATTTATGATATTGAGTAGAAGAATTCAATCAATAGTTGCAATTTTTATGAGGAAATATACATGTAAGAGACGTTTTAGATAAATGAATTGTAATTCCATGATCGAGTACGGTCCATCACAAGTGCCTATTGCTAGTCAAAGTATCTTTTATTCCCCTAAAATATCGCTTGAAACATTGTATTAATCCACGAGTTGAAGGTCACGCCATTTCGATGATTCAACTCTCGGAACGAGTAAAATTTGATTCCAAAACGACGGAACCTAAACATAGGAAAAAAGACAATAGATTCTAAGAAATTAACTACGATTTAACTTACGACCAATTGGTAACGGTGCATTAGTAATGGTTTATAAAATATGTACACACGGACGGTCCGATTACAAACTTGCCGAACAATAAACAGACACGTCAGAGTGGTTGCACGAATTGTATTAGGTAGCGATTTATAAACACTTGCAACTAACTTTCGCTTGTTTTCATCTTCGTTGCTCAAAACATTAGGCGGCATGATTCAGCCTTGCATTAGTTGATTGGAAAATTTACACACGGTTTTGTGCAGGATTCGATTTACTTTCTATGTGATCTATATCTTTATTTAATTAGTGATTTAATTTTACTCGCTTGTATTAACATACAGGCCGCACCCGCATTCAGCTGCATATAATATTGATGTAAATAATGTTAGCTAAGTATTATAAGTTTTCCGCACGGCGACGGCGGATTATTATCAGCAATATTACCTGGCGGTGAGGAGGAACCCCCCGATCTGACGGGGGGCGAGAACTAGCAATAATGCTAATTTAGCGTTTAGCAGTTACTTATCAATTCTTTTATTTTTTACGAACGTGCTTCGTGGCTGCAATGGCACAGCCGAACTTCTTCACTAGTTTCGAGTATAGAATGAGATTATAGTAGTAATCGGTTTATAACTAGCACAAAACATGCAATAAGCAGCACTATTTTGTACATAATTATAATGAGAATTCAAGAAGGATACGATTACATCACAAAACATATTTTAAACATTTTAAAGAAAATGGATAGTATATATTTAATAAATTATAATAATGTTAATGAGTGTTTTATTTTCCCTACCTTTTTCCTTTCAGATCCTTGATTTTTTTCTTTTTAAGAGGGCAATCGGCTGGAATGATATAATCTCTCATGCATGTTTCATTGCTAATGCTGATTTAGTCGAAGGAGAGTGAAATATACTTTTTGATATTAATTTTGGCTGAAAAACAGGGTCGAACTTCTAAGCTCAAATTATTTTTGGTCGAAAGACAGGGTCGAACTTTTTCGTTAAAATTATTTTTGGACGAAAGACAGGGTCGAACTTTACAGTTAAAATTATTTTTGGTCGAAAGTCAGGGTCGAACATTCTAGTTCTAATTTTTATATCTTGATAAAAAAAATGAAAAAGTTTTGCCTTTTTTATGACAAAATCTTTTCGCCCGCATCGTCACATGGTTTTTATGGAAAAAATTAAAATGATTAATTTTAAAGTCCTTTTTTTTGATTATGGTAAAACAGAACATTACAAATCATTTATTTTAGTACACTTTTGTTCTACAACTATTATTTAAGGCCCTATGGACGCCAGTATTGGAAACATTAGTTCAGAGGTTTATGAGTATATCTTTTAAATTAAACGCCTAATTATAATAGTGTACTAAAATATTTCATTCAGATAATTGAACTCTTTTATAATCTGGAATAAAAATCTATTGTTTTTGTAATTTATGTTATGTTAGTTCAAATAATTAACAAAAATGTGGCGGAGGCGCCTGACATTTCATTTTATTAAGTGCTCTCAATTATTTTTAAAAATTAATAAACCATTGCATAGAGGAGTTCTTAATTACTTTATAAATATAATTTTTTACTTATTGGTACTTACCGTTTACTCTGTAGACGCCTTTAAGTGATACGTGTACTTTCCGCTACACTTCAGTACAGGTTATCTCAGGAACTAATAATGATAATCAAAAACGGAAAACTGCATTATGTTCAGCAAAATATTCTACGTTAGATAAGATTTTAAAATTTCCATTTTCAAACCCATGAAAAACACTTTTCCATCGCGATTTCATCGGAAACTAAAAGCGGTACCCCAAATGTTTTTGCATTTTCTTCATGACACGATAAAGCTCTATAAAATGGCAGATTTAGTTTTTTTTATTCTGAATAGTTTATAAAAATTACTCAAAAGAAGTCAAGAGGTTACACTTGACTACTTTCTGGCTCAAAAATTATTTTGTAAGCTAGAAGAAAATGGAAAACGCCAATCTATAGAGAATTACAAGGGGATGAAAGATATCCAGTCAGTTTTTCGATATCGCCATTATTTCGGAAAAACCAGGTGAAAATCGAAACACACCAAATTGAACTACAACTCAGATTTTCACGAAACTTTCTAGCATGGTGTAGAATCTTGCAAGAAGTCGATTAATCTTGGTTTTGTTTTCTTATCTTAATTAGTTTTCGAGTTATTCACCAAATTCAATAATTACGTAAGTACTGTAAACTGAAAATTTTAAAGTGCTATATAATACAGAATTTCTCTCAGCAGCCAAATCTGAAAACCATTTTTGTTTATCCCTATTGGTTTCCGAGAAATGAGAAAAAAAACGAAATTACTCGATTTCTCCATCAGTTCTTAAACAAAAAATAAAAATTGCAAATAGGACCTAAACGGTTATTGTTATGAAATAATGTTACTTCAATATTTAATGTGGAATTAAACAATCTATAAAAATCTGAAATCAGAATTTAAAAATTCCAATTTTTTATTTTCAACATTAAAAAGAGAAATCTTTTACCTTTTTTATAACAAAATCTTTTCGTTAAAATTTTTTTGTACCATAATGTCTTTCGACACAAAATAATTTTAACGGGAAAGTTCGACCCTGTCTTTCGACACAAAATAATTTTAACGAAAAAGATCGACCCTGTCTTTCGACACAAAATCATTTTAATGGAAAAATTCGATCCTGTCTTTCGGCCCAAAATAATTTTAACGGAAAAGTTCGACCCTGCCTTTCGACACAAAATCATTTTAATGGAAAAATTCGATCCTGTCTTTCGGCACAAAATAATTTTAACGGAAAAGTTCGACCCTGCCTTTCAGTAACACAATTTTATGTGAAAACCTTATTGGCCTATAGAAACCATTCTTTTTTAAAATTGCAAATAGGGCCTAAACGGTCAATGATAGGAAAAATGTTACGTAATTATTCAATGTATAATTAAATTATCTTTCAGAATCCAATATCAGAATTTAAAATTTCAATTATTAAAAATGCTACATTTGCTGATATAAAGGACTAAAAGAAAATGGAATTAATAATTCAGATTTTGAATTCCAATCAATAATATAAATCTACAGTGATTATTTAAGTAATTTTCTGTCTAACATGAGCGTTTAGACCCAATTAGCAATTTTAATAAAATAATTGTATTTACAAATTGTAATTGAAATTGTAAATACAAATTTATCAATTATATTGCAAATAGGACCTAAATGGTTAATGGTTAATATCATTTAAATAATTGATACAGAATTAAACAATGTATAAGAATCTGAATTAAGAATTAAATAATTCCAACTCTTAATTTTGATTCTAATTAATCAAAAGCTAAAATTCGAATTCGCAAACATTGACTACTGCGTAAAACAACAAACATGTCTCATTTAAGTTATGTTTATTTTTGCTGTGTGGTGTATTTTATTATAGTACATATATGCGAATTTACACTAACTCGATTAGTAATTCTAATTATTGGCACGACTTTGTGACGACGAAGTTGAAGACCAGCGATAAATGTGATCATGCTTCGTCGCGTTGTAAGCAATTCAATTAACACATTAACAATTGCATAAAGCTTACGTGCTGCGTACATATTTATATTTGTACATTAACATTAATTACGAAAACCTCAATTTCTCACTTGCAACATCCAGGCACAAGCCAGAACAACAAGCAAACAAGCGCCAAACTTCGCGGCGCTGGCTCCACTTTTCGGATGAGGAAGGTCATCGCGAATGAGCAAATCGTTCACATCCCAGGCTTCTCCAGGTTGTCCGATAGTCCTCTGCGTTGTATTCACATTTGGCTTAACAGATGAGAAGTACACATGCTCGGTATTTTGGTTGAACTTCATGGAATTATGAACGTAACTATGTGCGCTCACATTGCCAGCCAAGAAGCGAAAATTGGGTTGATTCAAATCCGCAGTACCTGCGATAAACTTCGCCAGAGTATTGCAGAGAACAACTAACTCACCATCCGAATTAAAAGAAAACGCGTTTGGCCATTGTACGTACTCCGGGTCGTGTGCAATCAACGTCGGCCGGAAACCAGATTGAGTTGTATCCCACATAGCAATACTTGACGATCCCAGCAGTCCAAAATACAGCACACCCTGGTCATCCGCAATCATACCATCAGATTGCGAAGATCTACGTCCAATAAGCTGCACGTTCTTCAATGTTGTAGTAAGAGGATTCTTCAACTCGCTGGTATTCACCGCGAAAAGGGTATAGCTGGATATGGGGGAATAATATAATGTACGTTCTCCTTCCTTGCTGGTATCCAGCGCCAACCCAGCTAGATTCAATGCATGAGTCTGCAGCGTACCAGACACATTGAAGGTGGTGGCGTTCATGTTTGCCTTGAAGGTACCATGTCGAATTTTCCAGCTCTTCATATCCGCCTCCGAAAAGACGATCAATCCCGGATCGTGTTTGCTGTTGTCGCTGATGTAGACGAAATCATCATCCAGCACCAGCTCGTACAGGTAGTTGACTCTGCTATCAGCCACACTTGCTGGAAACACGTACCTGAACACCTCCTTTGCCATATCTTCTCCATCGCGAGTCTTCAGATCAAACTTAACAATCTTCGCGGGGCAATAGTTGTTACTCTGATGGTGCTCGATGGTATTGCTCCTGCCTGAATCAATCACGTACAGATTACCAGCATTGTCGACTTGAATATTCTGCACGTTTTGCAGGGCGTCGCAATCCCCAATGCGGTTTTTTCTCCAGGATGGAAAGGGCTCCAGAAGTGGTGAGGTGTTACCGCCATCGGGTACCCGGGAGAGCGTGATGGGCACACCAGCAAACATGCGTGGAGTGGCTATGTAATAATAGCCATCATAATGGTCCACACCGGTCATAACACACCTATTGGGATTATATTCGCCGGTGGCGGTGGCGGAACGCAGTTCTTCCTCGTTGGGCCACGTGTAATTCACATACCGCCATTCTTTGATCACGCGGAACTGATAATGATCACTCGCCGCCCTATTCAGCGACAAGCACAACACCAAGGCGAGAAAAACAAACATGATGGCGCATGCAGATGTGAGATACGATCACGGCTGCTGGTACGTTGTGTCTACGACTGATGCGCTACTGGTAATGATCAGCGGAATACCAGAAAGCCGACCGACAGTGACGAGACCGGTGACATGTAGCATCAGCGTCTATTTGGAAGCCGTGAGTCCATTTAGCGCTGCAATATTTGATCATCGCTATTTAATAAATATTACTACATTGCACGTTCTCGTCCAAGGCCAGAGTGCATCAATATGACTCACTCACCTGCTCACCGAATAAGAAATTCAATCGTCTGAGTAATACCAGAAATAACATAATATCTCCATCATTGATTTTGTTATTTGTTGACGTGTTTATGGTCATTAATCACTCGTTGTTGTATTTCGAAGTCGAAGAATGCGACAAATCAATACTCTAGATTTCAAACAAATAGTTTTTGTTGAAATTCTTTGGCGTCGATTCGCACGTTTACGAATAACAACAACCAAATGCATCCAGGGGCAATCGTTCCGCCGGTATTTACAAATTTTACTGCAGTTTTATGTGCGCTGGCATAATAGATGGTGTATGAACAAAACAGAAAACTTGTTATTTGTCTGCATCAGGCTGACGGAGGTGTTTATTTTCGAAGCGGAGATGCCAAAATGTTTATCTGGCGAGATCATAATCGAATGATTTAAACAAACATTAATCTACTGTTACTATCAGCATTCTTTTTGAAACAAAATGCGGATTGATCAATTTTAGCGCCACACAATGCAAATCTATGTGGTCCTGGAGGCACGTAGCGGGAATTAGACGCCGATATTCTTTTTATTTCAATTCAAGGTTTCAATTTGCAATTGTAGATATGGATAGGGCGATAATAAAAAAAAAACTTCAATTTATGCATTGGTTTTAGTTCAGTACACTTTGGTATTCAATCAGTTAAAAACACATATTGCTTGTTCGGTGTTACAAATGCAATAAATTTAAATAAGTTGCCAAACAAGACATATTAGCATTGCGTATTTAAAATAAGTACATCTCGGTAAATAAATATTAGCGCGTGTTTAAATTTTAATTATTTTTGCAAAACATGTTTCTAAATTGAAAATTTAGAAGTGACATAAACAAATTAGCATTGTTAATCTTGTCACAAGGTATTATCAATGTGTAGGTGTAGATTGTACTTAAAACAATTTGTATAAAAAACACACCTATGGTTGTCAAGTGCTCAATTGCGTGTTTAGTACACGAAATGCTAAAACAACTACTAAGAAATTGCGCGCATGACACCTGTAGTTAAACCGAGTGAAATTCAATTTCAGCTGCACTTATGACGATTGACTACACCGACTTGCAGCAAACGGAGTGGCTGCTGCCAGTGACGTCGTGTCCATTAGTTTCCGCCGGAAAGGAGCGCTATAAGCGGTGAGAGATTGAACCAAACACACGCGCTCTTCATATTTCGAGCGCATATTACGAGTTACAAGCGCCAAACATTAGTCGCAATCCAGCACATTTTTGCGAAACCTTATCGAAGATGACAAACAAATGGCGTGGAATTTGCATAACAAATCGGTTTTATAGCAGACCCTGAAACGCGACACAGTCGTCGCCGACGGTGACACCGGCAGAGTTCCGCACACACCACCGCTGTCGCCGCCGTCGTCGTCGTCGTCGTCGTATTTCTTTATCACGCGAATAAACCGCGTACGCGCGCGCGCGAAAACCGGAAGCGGCTCAAGTTCGGCGCCGCTGGCGGGACGCGCATCGCGAAAAAAGGGGATACGACGCACACGCACGTGCAGATCTAATCCAGTTCGAGCGGTCGGGAGCGCGCGATTTGCGCTCGATCAGTCAGTAGGCCGATGAAGTACGCGAATTGCACGCACACATCGCTCACGGACTGTCGCGCGACTAGCGCACGATAAAAAAGTCGCGCGTTTGCGCTCGAATAACAGTTCCGTCCAGTGGGTGGCGGACAATGGCGATCGGCGCATTAAAGTTCGCGATGCGTGCATGACGTGCAGCACGGTGCGTTGGAAGAATTTCGGTGGTCGCTGCGATGCCGCAATGTCGAACGCTGGATTGAAGCAATCCGCCGAAGCGGAGGAGAAACTCTTAAGTAATGGTAACGGCAATGGTGGAGTGACCGTTCTACCGGCGGCGGCAGCGGCGGCGGCGAATAATCGCTCCAACCTGCCGGTGCCGAGACTGCAGACACGCCGGCGCTCCAGCGGCAGCATCCTCAGCTCGCTCAACTTCACGAAGAACGGCCGCGTCAAGACGGGGCACGTATTCAGTAGGTATGGTATTTTAGCTTCGTTATCAGTTCGTTTCAATGGTGTCAGCGATTAATTTTGGTTTGTATAACTAATATCTACGCCCACCGACCGAATACTTCCCAACAAACTAGAATCCTATTCCTATTCAATGACACTTTTTACGCCGCGGCGTACGGTAAAATGTAGTAAAAGTCGCAAGTTGTGCACTTTTTGAAGACATTGTGTTCGCACGCTTGGAATTTGTATAAATAAACAATAAAACATAATGCGCTCGTAATTCGCGTGTACGGCAAATTGACGAAATATTATGGCTTCATTGTGTTTATGGCCGAACACTAAATTGCGTTGTGTAATAAAAAGTGCCGCGTGAGTTTATTCAAAAATATGCGCGCGAGTTCCCGAAACGCGCAAAACAGTCCGACAAGTTAAGTTCATGCCGGCGCTCGTATTTTGCATGTCATAAATAGAGACAATGGGTGAGACAATAGCGATATGGAATCGCGTTCGGGCGCCCGCGATGCAAATGGCACATTAGCGTTTGTATGCCACGTGATACGCATTTAGACTAGACTGGCTTGCATTGCGTAACGTGGCAGATGCGGCGGCGTTTTTGGAAGAAAACAGGATAGCGGCGGCAGCAGTGGGTCATGATCACCATGATCACTTGTCGCCGTCCATAACACGCGATTATCTCTCACGGCGCTCGGGTGCGACTTCGGCTGGTGGTCGCCGAGTGGTTGTTTAGCAATATCGTTATTCTATTTTTCGCGGCGGGCTGACGTCGCGCGGCAGTTGCTCGACTCGTCGTCGCACGCCGTTACACAAGTACGCAATTTGGCCGTGGCGACTAAATATCGCAATTAAAATAACTCGAGAGCGGCGAAACAGCCCGCGACGTTCGCCGCCGTCGCGCGTTCATTGCCAATTCGCGCCCGCGGGACGCGGGGACACCACCAGAGTCAGTCCGACCATCGCCGCGCCGCCATCCGGCCGCTCTCACGCACCGAGTAAATCCAATTAACGCCTGCGATGCGGGTGGCGCTTAAGCGTTGATTAGCCCCCAGCAGCGACGACCTGCGGCGCGCTGCGCTCGTCACCGGCTGATTAAGACGATGCAGATGGGTTCGTGCACGGGATTGAGGCGATGCTTCTCGCAAATGTCCAACATGGTCGCCAAGGCGACCACGTCCACCGAGCAAGCGTGGCTAGATGAATGGCACAGGTTGCGCATGCATTGAGGAGACTCCCCTTGTACCACCGCTCGCATGTCCTCTCGTGTTTTTCTTTTTTGCGTTGATTGTTTGCTTTGTGGCGGAGCGTTTGCGTTTGAACCCGACCCGACAAGATCAAAAGAAACCCGTTTGTTTTGTTACGTTCATGTTACGTTTGCCGATGGCCGCCGGAGCTGCTTTGTTTATTGTTGTGTTCTTGTTCAAGGTACCGGCAATCGCGCTTCAATGCGCGCCGCATACGCAAACGTGTGGTATTCAAGCATGGCGACTGCAACGTGATCCAGGGCAACGTGGCAAAACGTCGCCGGCGCTATTTGCAGGACATTTTCACCACGTTGGTGGACGCACAATGGCGCTGGACGCTGTTGGTGTTCTCCATGAACTTCCTGCTCTCGTGGCTTGCCTTTGCTGTAGTATGGTACCTGATCTGCTACTTGCACGACGACCTGAATCCTGCAAACATCGTGAGTGTTAATTCGACAAATGAGGATATAATGCGCTAACAGAATGCGGTGGTTACAGGATAATGACGAATGGACACCGTGTGTGACGGGCATTCGTAGCTTCATGTCGATTTTTCTCTACAGTGTCGAGACGCAGCACACCATCGGGTATGGTGGCCGACTGCCGACGGAGGAATGTCCGCTGGCTGTAATTGTTTTGTGCATTCAGAGTATCACCGGTGTGATGATTCAGGCGTTCATGGTCGGTGTGGTTTTTGCCAAACTTTCGCGACCGAAAAAACGGACGCAAACTTTACTGTTTTCGCGTAACGCGGTCATTTGTCTGCGAGACGGTGTGCTGTGCTTGATGTTCCGGGTGGGCGATATGCGTAAAAGTCATATCATCGAGGCGCACGTACGCGCCCAACTGATCAGACAAAAGGTTACCAAAGAAGGGGAGCATTTACCATTTTACCAGACCGAATTAAAGGTACCCGCGCGACGAACACTCGCATTGAAGTTATTGACTAAAGCTTTCGGGAACATTTGCTTACAGACAAACTCTTTGGTTTTCCAGGTGGGCGGTGACGGGGAAGAGGATAAGATCTTCTTTATCTGGCCCACGACTATCGTGCATAAAATTGACCACACCTCGCCGTTATATTCGATGTGCGCGACTGATTTGCTGAGAGAGCGGTTTGAAATTGTCGTGATTTTAGGTAATGCGATGATCAAAATCAGCGCCGACTAGGTTTCGGTATAAATGTTTTTATGTGCAGAGGGTGTCATAGAATCAACTGGTATGACGACGCAAGCCCGTTCGAGTTACCTACCATCCGAAATCCTCTGGGGTCATCGTTTCCAGCCTCTGGTCGCCTTCAAAGCTGATTCCGGCGGATACGAGGTGGATTACGCGATGTTCAACAACACATCCGAGGTGGCCACACCACTTTCCAGCGCCAAGCAGCTAGCGGAGATAGGAGTAGTGGGTATGTATACGCACACGCTGGAGGCGGCCGTCAATGCAAGTGGACACACAAGATCCAACCGTCCATCAACTAAAAAAGAAACGACTCATCATTATACCTTCCATACTATTTCAGAAACAGAGGCAATGCCAATTACCGTACCCGAAATCAAAATCTTCATCGACGATTAGTTGACGTAAATTGTTAGTGATTGAGTGCCATTATTATTCTTCGCTTACTACCGATTCCAGTCTAACTCTAACCCACACCTACCTTCACCCGCGCGCTACCCTCAACGATCAACAGTCGACACTGCTTGTTTTGTTTGCGTTGATGCACAATTTGATACCACTTCCATATTTAACCGTTTTACTATTTGCTACGGAGACTGTTTTGGTGCCTGGTGGTAATTGGCGGTGTTTTGCTTTGGTAATGTTTCAGAGCACCATCTGAACGGAGTGTTTCCGTCCCCATCCAGCAACACTCTGAGCAGCATGGACTCGATGTCCATCGACTGCGACAAACCATTGGAAATCACCATTCCGGACTGTTCGATTACCGCTTCGCCGATCCCGGTGATGGTCACCGGGCCGGAGTCGGCCAGCGTGCGGAGCGACGTGCACGTGATCGTCAACGGCACCGTGCGCCGCCTCTCCACACATGGCCGCCCGGTGGCGGTCTGACTTCGCGCGGTACCCGCGAGGAGCTATTTATTTTCGTTAGGAGGAACGCTCGCCATGCGAAAAGTGCCTCATTTTATATTACGTTTTTCTTACATAAACTTTGAAATAAAATCTTTTGAGTAACTGGAGTGGAATCGCTCGCCTTTTCGACTGCATTCACAACAACTGCGACCACGCAGGCGGCATACAGGGATCCGACGCGCCGGCGATTTGCAGCTGGACGGCGAGGATGTGAATACGGGAACGCTAATTCGATCAAATCGTAATTGCCGCGGCACTGTGTGGCGAAAGGAGGGATCTAAAGTGACGAAATTGAGCGGATGAAGTGGGCGACTTTCCGGTCATTAATCAGTTGAGCGCGGTTACTGTAATCGCGCAAAAGGGTCCATTATCCTCACACACATGCGACGCGAAGGACACAGCGCACCGCAACCGCACGCAATGCAACTTTTAACCAACCGACTCGATGGTTTCAGTCCATAACAATTTAATAAATATTGAAATCACGTCAATGCACGTCGTCTGCTCGGTCCTTGAAACGCACGCGGAGATGATGAGGAAACACACGGAGCGCGAGTGTGAGGTGAGGTCCGAGCTCGCGCGCGCTCCGGTCACACATCCGAAAGTCAATGTCGTGTTTCTACACGTCGATCTATTTGTTTCAATTTAATGCCGCGCGTGAAACTCGCATAATTTCGTCGTTTTTGTGTCGCTCGGTGTGGGCCAGCCGCTGACGACTACATCACCGCTCCGTCCAGTCGGACGAGGCGGTCTCCCGCTCTGGGACGCGCACAACACACGTGAGTTAGTCGAGGTGAAACTCTGCACAATTGCTCATGGCCACCGCACGTAACAACTGCGCTCGCAGCAAGCAAGACTAACAACAAATCATAAACACGCCAAACAATAACAACGCATTGTTTCACCTGTGCGGCCCTAATTAGTGCATAAATCAATCGATCACAAATGCCATTTTGATAGGGAGCCGACGTCGTTATTGCCGTTAACGCGTAAGTACACAGTGCCAATCGAGTGTTTCCTGCAAGGATAATAGAGCATTATGCTAAAGCAAACACTTGGTGCGTGGTACACACACACTCACGCATACACATTCGTGCGAGGCGTGGGAGGAGATTAGCGCACACACGAGCACACGATATGATTAATTATTCTTCTAATTGCGTACAGAATGAGATTATTTAAAAAGACACCTCAAATTCAAATTACGACAACGACACCGACACCGCCAGCGGAAGAGAGGACCCAAATGAGTCAAGACACGACTGTAGTGATAACTACAACACCTCCCGAGGAGGAAACGAAGGAATTCATCAAAGTGGAGGAGAAACAAAGCGCGGAGCAAACGAAAAATGGCCAGAAAGACGCTAACATTACAAACCCCAGTGCAATTCCACAGAAGTTGTTCTACAAACCGGGGGTCATCGAAGAAATGGAAGAGTATCGATATCCTGCGGTGGAGGCGCCGCTTATATTCAATTCGAAATCTGCCGCGCAGCTTCCAGTCATCACTTCTGGAATGAATCGCGTCTCCACGTGCAATAGCTCTTTCACGTGCATCAAAGAAGTTACCTATCGGTAAGCCTGAAATAATAAGATTTACATGAAAAAAATAATTATAAACTTGATTAGTATTTAAGTTACCTACATATGAGCGCATTTAGTGTAAACTAATTGCACCACTTCTATTCTATCAAACTCTCGCAATGACGATGATCGTTGTTATCTTATCTCTACCGCTGTAAAACGTACGCGATGAACTAAATCCGGCGGCAGACTGAGGCACACGCGCGCAAAACTCTCGCAGTTCGTGCCGCACCTCCGTGACTACAACTTTTCCGCCACCCGCGCGTGTTTTTCTTCTGACTTTACCCAGTTCATTAGCACCATGTGAGATTGGTTAAAATCATCGCGGCATGATGTAAATCGGCTTAGTTTCGATCATCGCGGCGGGCATGTAAGCGACTCACTCCAATAAGCGACCCAGTAATCCAATCGGTTCGTGTGCTGAAGCGTATTAAGTTCGCGCGCTCGCCCGGCGCAATCACAGCTCAATTGCATTCGTTCTTGACGTTTCTTCGACACTTGTTTTAAAGCGTTGCGCGCAAGCATGGACTCGCCGCCAAGCGATCGCAAAGTGCTGATGTTCAACGAACAACACTCACCTCGTATCAACTCCTATGAGCTTACGCCAGGAGTTTATTATCCTAAATCACCGACACTCTCAAGGTAATTCTCAAACACAGCAATCGCGTTTTGATAAGTTTTCAGACGGTAGTCCTTAATTAAATCAATCAAAGAAGAAATATATTCATGCATGAATTATATGTTGATTATTTGAACAATATGATGTCACAATAAGCAATATCATTTCTTCATGCTGTGCAAATCAACGTTAATGAGTCTTTTCTTTGTCTGGCCGTGTGGGAGCGGGTGTGAATTGGCGTTAACGTAAGAGTTTTTCCCAATTCGACGTAATCCTTCCTTAGGTTGATACACAAAATTGTTCTAATGCAATTAACGAATTGAGAAGTCGGCGCTAAGTAGATGTTTTCATTTGCGTAATCTTGCGGTCTCGTTTATTTTTAGAAGTCGTTATCGTCCTGGTGCCACACGCAAGGTGCGAAGACGCGCTATCCTGAAAAATGGTGACTGCAACATTCTGCAATCGCGCATCTCCAAACACCGCCTCCGCTTTCTGCAGGATATTTTCACGACGCTGGTGGACTCGCAATGGCGCTGGACGCTGATTGCTTTCGCGTTGAGTTTTCTACTCTCATGGCTGGCGTTCGCCGTCATCTGGTGGCTGATATCCTTCACTCATGGTGACCTCGAACTCAACCACCTGCCGCCTGTTCAGGAAGAAAACGAGTGGAAGCCTTGCGTGAGCAACATTTTCGACTTCACGTCTTGTTTCTTGTTCAGTATTGAAACACAACACACCATTGGATATGGATTCAGAACGACGTCCGAGGAGTGTCCGGAAGCCATATTTGTTATGTGTATGCAGAGTATTTGTGGTAGGGTTTGAATTAACAGTAAATTAAAGCAAATGTGATTAATAATGATTTTTGTACCGTAGGTGTGATGATCCAGGCTTTTATGGTGGGAATTGTCTTTGCAAAAATGACGCGTCCAAAGCATCGCACGCAAACTCTGCTGTTCTCGAAGAACGCAGTCATTTGCCAGCGCGATGGTCACCTGTGTCTCATGTTCCGCGTCGGCGATATGCGTAAGAGTCACATCATTGGCGCCAGCATACGCGCCGCGCTCATTCGCGCCAAACAAACGAAGGAAGGCGAAGTCCTCTCGAACTTTCAGACAGAGCTTGAAGTAGCCGCGGACGGGTGTGACGGTGATCTATTTTTCATCTGGCCGATGACAGTCGTGCATCGCATCGATGAGAACTCGCCTTTCTTCCACCTGTCTGCCGCTGATATGCTCCAAGATCGTTTCGAAATCGTCGTGATCCTGGAGGGTACCATCGAAAGCACCGGTCAATCCACGCAAGCACGCTCCAGTTACGTATCTGCAGAAGTGCTCTGGGGCCATCGTTTTGAACCGGTGGTCAGTTACAATAAGGACCGCGAGGGGTACGAAGTGAAATACTCGAAGTTCGACAATACGCTGCAGGTGGACACGCCGCTCTGCTCCGGGGCGGAACTCGCCGAATTCTACCGTATACAAGATCCTGCCGGTGAGTTTTCTAATTTTGGTGTAAATTGTGTGTTGTGGTCACAGTACCGTGATGTGAATGTTTCTTGTTTGTGAACAGAGTCTGGGGAGTCCTTGCAGCGGCTGAACTGTGACCCACCGGCCACCGAGACGCTTGCTTAACACGTTCATGTGCCACTCGTTAGTTTCGTCTCTTTTAGCGTTTAAATTAAAGACAGCTTCTTCCTTCTTTCACATCAGCGTTGTATTGGTATTCACTTCACGCCCAGCGGGCGGCCGACGATGCTTCGGCAGGTCTAAGCGTCGACGAACCCCTGGGCTCTCTGGGTGACATCAACGAAGATGAGGAGGGCGATGGCGAGGTTCAAGTGCAGGTCATCCAGCTTCAACAGGAAGAGGAGCCGGAGGGCGGGGTTACAATCGAAGAGTACAAGGAATAATAGTTTAAGTTACAACGATGTAATACACGCCTAGCGTATTAATAAACAAACAAATTGTTAGGTTTGCAGAGTCACAAAAGATATTTAAAAAAAAAAACTTATGCGAATAAGTTACGAAAGGCATCAAATTGGTATTTATTTGAGCAGATTAAATTACTTATCACATACGCAAATTATAACTACTTTATACAAAAATTACAAACAAATAACTCAAAAGAACTTCTGAAATGATAAAAAAATGAGATAAATTATGGAAGTGTATCACTTGACACTAACAAAAATGAGAATGGTCACCACCAGTGAACACAAGTTTGGAAGTTGCTGTCATTCGCGTCCAGCGACTGCGCGCTTACTCGTAACCAAGCATATGCTTGTGATAAAACAGAAGATAGCTGCAAATAATTACGTTAAAATGTATCCAACTGCGCTCAAAATGATCCACTTACCCTTCCGCCCCAAGCACCTGCTCCAATGATGATGCAACAATGCGATGGTCATCGCATTTATACCAGAAATCGAGCTGATGTCGCACGTACGCAATGTAATGCCCGGTGCATGGCCCACCGAAGTGCGTCACCACCGCAAACAGCGAGTAGCGGTTGTCGTCCGGCGACGTTTCGGCGCTCGGCTTGCGGATGGAATCCGGGGTCATGTACGGAGTCATATCTAACATCTCCGGGAAGGCTATCTTGGTCTCAATCTTTTTATTACCCTGTAAAAACAAATTAACAACGGGAACCTGTGATAGGACGACGTTAGCTTACATCCTTGTTGACTTTAATGCGCCGCAAATGGAAGCACAGAACTATTGGCAGGGTTTTGACGGTCAATTGCTTTGTTGATTCCTGATACGACTTGCAAGTGGAACACATGAAGAGGTTGACTTCGCCCAAATGCTCGGTGGAAGTGAACCGCTCGAGGCAGTCGATGAGCGAGGACTGGCAAGGGTCACCCATGCGCTGGCCCAGCTCAAGAGAGATATCCCAAAGGGGATCGACTTTCGTAGACACGCCCCTGATAAGTAAATGTGACAAACGAACATAGAAATACACGGAAATCCTGAAATAACGTACTTGCAACACTTGCAGACAACGTCGCTCTGGACTTGTCCGCTGAAGATCTGGTCAATGATGCAGCTGCATTTGGTGGCGTGTTGTGGCTGGTCGGCCAATGAGGGATCCCGGCACTCCTGGTGCAACGCTTCCAGGGTCGCGATGAAGAAATGATGAGCGTCTTGTTGCTCATCGCCAGCGAGCTCCTTGGCACGAATCCAAGTCATGTATACAAGTTTATTCAACACCAAAGGATCAGTTTGCTCTTTGAAAAACTCCTGCACAGAAAGATTTTGTTCAATATTCTGCAAACATTCAAATTAAAGAGTTTACCTGGAATAAGCGGCCCAGTTCACACACAAGGCAGGACCCAGGCGGTAATTGGCACTTGTGTCTGTCGCTAAAGAAGTACTCCCTGAGCAGGGGAGTGTGGACCAGAATCTGTATGATACAGTTCATGAAACAGGTGTTACCGAAATTTACCAGTCCTCTCAATCCCCTTGTCGACTTTGGTGTGATACGGATTCGCTTGGGCAAGGATCCGTCAACCAGTTGCGGCTCGAGACCAGCGCTCCAATGGAGCACTCTAAAAAAACCGCACAAAATGAATAAAGAACCAAGTGTCTGGAAGGAAATCGCACCGACCTTTTCGGGCAGTTCTTTGATCTCAGCGCGTTGCTGAGCGCAGCTTGGTCCAAGCGCATATCATAAACATAGTCCTCACATCGGACGCAAAACATTTGACCGTAGCTGAGCTCCATTGCGAAGTTGTGCGAAACTCGGGTCGTGTGTCTTGTGAGATGTTCAGAGCATCCGATGTAGACGCATTCCATGCAGATATGTAAACGCGGCCCGGGTTGTTTGCATAAATGGCAAAACGCCTCTCTCTTCTAAAGAAATGAATTTGAAACGTGTGAAAAGCCGGTATACTGTGAATGTTTAAGCGAATTACCTTTATAATTTTCATTTCGGGTTCGGAACTGACAACGAACAATTCATGAAGGCGACTGTAGGTGCGTAGATGATTCCTGAGATAACTTCTTACGTGAGGGCAGGGTTTTTTGTCCATTTTGCGGTTGTGCAGGGGGAGCGGTTTTTAAAATTCTGTGGGACGGAAAGCAAGCAAGCAGGTTGGAGAACGAAATGAAAATGACATCCGACGAAGTGCGTTCATAGCACGTCGCCGCCGCCTTGTATTGTTGTGAGTTTGTTTGGATTCGGATGCTATGAACGCACAGCCTATTTGATAACACGTGCACCACTGACCATGACTGACCATGAATTGGCAAAATAGAGAGGGGACTGCTTCATGACAATTTGTGTATTTTGTTTGCGCATGCGCAGACGAGCTTGGCTCACGACTCCATACGATCATTGACGATTATTAATTGTGCCCAAATTATCTTGTTCAAAATATATAATATCTAACACCACATGAAGTTATTTCAAAATTTATTTTATGCAATATATCATCTTCTGCTTCGTGCAAGTTCTAATGATTGGTTTTCTTACACAGATGAAAATATCATGCAAGTCATGCTCTGCATTTGTGATTGTTTTTGTTTTCCTTGTTGACAGTTGAATGATTGTCAACTGACACGGTAAACAAAAGTAACCGAATTGAATCAATAAGAATAATGCGTTTGCCACGAAAAATAGGAGAATTTTAAGCGCACAGACTGCGTGTTTCTAATTTTAAAAGCGAGCATAATTCGTTTGACGCTTTTCCAAGTTTCGAATGTTTCGAATTTTCCTCGTCATAGGTAGGTGTGCTATATGTGTGCAGCGTACGTCGTTACCTTCGTAGCCTCCACGCCGCACGCAAACCTCGACACGGCCACGACTACCAGCGGCCAACTCAGCCACCTCCTGCGCTTTGCGCCCAGCCCCGCGATACGTCTCGTGAACACCGCTGCGACAGCGTCAACGCGCGCGCGTTCTCTGCCACGATGGCGACTCCGCCGACGCAGCGCAGCAACTCCACGCCGCAAATCGCCGTCGAGGCCGCACAGCCCCAAGGAGGGCCCCCAGCACCGCCGCCGGCGGTCGTTATGGATATCGGCAAGCCACCGAGCGAAAACTCGCCACGTAATGTACGTGTCTTAACCGCAATATCATGCACCCAATGCTTCTTATTTCCGAATTTAATTCTAAAACTCACCCGGTCACTTGCAGCCACAACTCGGAGAGATTGCAATTGAAGCTTCACAGATCGTCAGCCGGCTGGAACAGATTGCTGTAGGGGGCAGTGCAAACGACGGCGTCTTCAACCAGCCTACTGTGTTTTTAGGCCTGGATCAAAAGCAAGGCAATGAGATTATTCAAACTATTCAAACCCTGGTTGCCACTGATGAGGATGGTGAGCCCACTGCCTTGCCAGCACTTGATGACATTGCTAAACTTGTCATCACCTCACACAGTTTGGCTGCATACTGTGGCAACTTGGATAGAATGGTATTACAAAAATTAAGCACAAGGTTTACTACAGATACTACAAGATGGTTGAGTCAAATGTTTGGGTATGTAAATAACAATCATGCATGCAAAGCTGTCATTTGAGGCATCAGTTCATATCTGATTGAATCTTTGAGTGCAGTTTTCTGGACTCTTCTGCATATTACCACGAAGACCAACTGGAAGGCCTCGTACGCATAACGCGCATGATTCTGCACTACAAATATCCGCGATATTTGGAAGACGGCGCGCTGGCGTACACCGCAGCTCCGCCAACGATTTACAGCAGTGTGGCAAGTCCCCTGGGAGTGGTGCAACATTTATGTCGGCAATTAGAATTGCCGCTGTCTTGCGTAAGGCCCGTCCCAGTGCACACGCATTTCGGTAAGTGCGTCTGTGGCAATATTCAAATGGGAAAATAATTCAGCGCCAACAGGTTCACAGTATACGATGGATTGCACGGCGCTGCAAAAAATGCTCACCGAGGATATGAACGCCGGGCGTACGCCGCTCATCGTCATCGCCGACGTCGGCACGCCAATCACCGGACACTTGGACAACATCCCACGCATTCAGGAGCTGTGCAAGTGTCACGATATTTGGCTGCATTTGCGCGGACACAGTCTGGCCGCGCTTGTCTTACCACTACAACAACCCAACGGACATGTAATCATTTCGAAAATGTGTATTTTTATTTGAAATATGTGATGTTTCGCTGTTCTGTTTAGCAACCGGCGATCGCGGACAGTTTTACGTTGCCTTTGGGAAGTTGGCTCGGTCTACCAGGCTTACCAATGATCGTATCCTTTTTTAATACTCATTTATTTATGTATTTCGTGTTGTCGTGGTATTTCCTTATGAATTTCGCAGACTTTGTATCGATTATGGGAGAAACAAAACCCCACCGGAGCTCGAAATCGTCAGGTTGGCTCAACGCGTGAGAGCACGCTGCCCCTGATCGCAGGGTTAACGAATGATCATCAGGGCAGGCGAATAGTGTCGCTGCCCCTGTGGGTTGCACTGCAGGCGTTGGGTCGTGAAGGTCTACACGCGAAAATTCGCGATAATTTCCTCGCTAGCGAGAGGCTTTGGGCGGCGATCGATTGTTATCGCCAAGTTCGAGTTTTAGTAAGTATTTTTCATGCTACAAACTTTGGACGCTAATTATCCTATGAAACAGAGTCAAAAACCCGGTGGAGAGAGTGGCACATACACAGTGTCCGAGTTGATCTCGAAGGCAAGCACCGTACCCATCCTGTTCGAGACCACCGCATGCAGCGTCGTCTTTCAATTCATACCCGAAGCGAAGGAGGGCGAGGTGATCACGCGTGTTCCGCAATACTATGATAAGTTGAACTCGTGGCTGGGACAAATTCTGCAATTGGACGCGCCGCAGGTACCGATCGATATCTGCGAACTGGAAAACATCGGCGTGGTGCTGCGTTTCTGCCCGTTTGAGTACGCGATCGGGCAGCAGCCGACCGCCGCGGACATCGAGCAATTCGTGCAGTGTTTGGAGCAGCAGTTGATTATCCTCCGCGCGACCATCCAGCACAAACACACGTTCCTGAAGCTTATTGAGGCATCACCTGTCTTGCGAGTAGTGGAACTACCCGAATGGGCAGGATTGGGCGGTGTGAGATACGCGCCGGAAGGCTGGGAGGAGTTGCTCACCGACCAGGCGAAGGAGGAGCTCAACAATTTAAACATGGCGCTGGTGGATTCCCTGCGCTCGACAGATTCGGCGTTTTCGCTTGGCGAGGGCACTGATGGATTGATGTGTGTTCGTTTTGGCATGCTCACACCTCAATCGGAAGTGGAGGAGTTGATCAATCTGGTTATTCGAGTCGGGCAGAGCGTAGAGGAGAACTCCCGGGTGTTGGATTCGATGAGTGAAATAGTCAAACGAGGTATTTCTTAATCCACACACAAAGATTTCTAATAGAGAGTAATTGTATTTTGGTGTTTATTTTGACAGGCATTGAAACAGCGACATTGGATCTTCAGAAAGAGAACGAGGAGAAGCTATGGCAGGAAGGCATCCTGCGGCAGGTACCTGTTGTGGGCACATTTATGAATTGGTGGGCGCCGAAGACGAAGGAGACAGGAGTGCGAGGTAGGAGCCTTAATTTAACACAGGGCGTCGTTGAGTCCACCGAAAACATCTACAGATACCACATGCAGATGCACGGAGGAGGAAATTTACAAAGTGGTAATTACTAACCTACTTAATGCTACGTTCTGTTTTCTCTGTTTTCTTTGCTAATTCATAATAATCACAATCCACGCGTGCTTCTTCCGTGCACACTGATTAATACAACACTCCTGGTATGATTGCAGGTGTGAAGAGTCCGCCCACGCCGCAGATTCAAACACCAGTTGGTGGCAGTCACTCGCGATCGAGTAGCCACGCCTCAAGTCAGGGCAGCACCCTAAATCAAGGCGTCCCGCCACCACCTCCGCCGGCCGCCGACAACCCCGGCCCACCCTTAATCCCACTTTAATTTCATTCTTCAACAAATCAAGTTATTATCGTTTACTGTGATAAGTCACTAATCAAGTTTAATGTATTACTACTTACCGCTTAGTTTGTGTTTGGCCGCTAGCGGCTATTTTAGAGAATACAAGGCAGGGCCGTTTAAAAAACACGAGAAACCGATGCCGGATGCATTTTCGTCACACGCTGTGAGGATGGGACACACCAAAGAGAAGACACGCATAGCGTCTCGCATCTGTACTACAGAATGTATTTGTATTAAAACCATCTAGTTTGTTCTTGTAAAATATTTCGTAATAAGATCTAAGGCAAGCCCGTTGGTCCAGCCGAAACCCGCTTGTACAATGTATTCTCCACCGCCACCATACCTCCCCGGTACCAGCGCATCGTACTTCTCGAAGAGCTCGCCGGAATTCTTGAACCCGATGGCGTTCGCTGTCACCCAGAGACGTGCCAGTCTGGCGGCCATTTCTCGCGATTTCTGATTACCGCGGCGGAGTGCGGTGATGATGATATCCTGCAGTGGCGCCCATGCATTCGGATAGTCCCACTGTTCACCGGTTTGCTGCGTAGAAGCAGGTGTACCTCCTAGATAATCAAAAATGCCACTTCTTTGAAGGTAATCGTAGACAAAGTCATGTACACTGCCGTCATGATGGATTCCGGCCCATAAAGGAGCCAGATTGGAAGGAAAGAACTGACGCCGGTGCACATTCTGTTTCAAATCAAAGTCGTACCATGTGCCATCTGTCTCGTTCCAGAAGACATCGTAAATAGCATACTTCATTTTGTCGTATTCGACATTCCAGTAGTTCTGCTTGATGGGATTACCTAATACACTGTAGAAATGCGCCAGGTCATGATAACACTTGCCCAAATACGCGTTCAAATCAACCGGGAGAGTACGACCCGTATGTAATTGCGATAAATTTCCACCGGCACCACCGTAAAACCAACGAGAAGAAAAGTCCCACCCGCTCTCCGCGCACGCTTTCAAATCTACGTAGACCCTATCACGTTCACGTTCGGGAAATCTCATCGCCAAAGTGTAGTCCTCTTTGTAGGACTCCGCCCGTGGGCCTGTACTCTTCGGAAGGTACCTAGCCAACATATGCTTGCCTACTTTAATCATTTGACTCTGCCAAGAGAGTACTTCTTTCTCCATAAACTCAATATTACGACGTACCCATGTTATGTTCCCGGTGTATTTGAAATATTCCATTGACATTGAAGTGAAAAGAGGCGGTTGCGACCTGCGGGTAAAGTAAACCCGGCCGCCATTCGGAATGAAACCGTAAGTCTTAATCAAATGCACGAAATTGTCCAAGAGACCCCTGGCAGTTGTATGCATCTCACTCGCCAGCAAACCCTTGATGATCCAGTATGTGTCCCAATAGTAAGACTCTCTGAACCTGCCACCAGGTACGACTATTCCATTCGGGAGATAAATGATTGAATGGCGCGAAGGGTGCTCCGATACGGTTTGTTTGATCCGTCGAGTGAGTTTCGGCCAGATGGCGATTACGTTCCAAGCAAACGTGCGCATATCCTCATCGGTGACATCCTTGAGGAACGAGGGAAAAGGGGTAAAATCTGGTGGTACCCAGTCTTCCAACTCAAGATCACTTTTAAAGTTGGCGTCGACGAATGTCTGTACCTATACACATTTAGTTTGAAGTTTTGCCCGCGAAGAGAATTTACTACTCACTTGTTGCTTCGTCAAGTTGCCGTTATTTTCGGCCAACAGATGTTCGAAGTCGTCGAGGATGTGCCGGGGTTCCCGAAGCATGCTCATATCCACAAAGGTCTTCGAATCGGGGAAGATTCCCGCGGTTTGCACCACGTGCAATAAATCGCCGTAACAATAAACTTCGCTGTCGCATGTTGGCGGTAGACCGTCGGACGATACATGTTTGTTATTGAAAACAGCCAATAGCACAAAAAGCGTGCTTGGCCACCATTTAGCCGCCATGTTGTGCTTGTGACCGACGTGCGGCGATTAATTTCAACACTCCGCCGGACCCAACAAGCCGCCGCAGCATTTTCACTATCGCACGCACAGCGCACGCTATCACCAGCTACACGAGAATGATAAGAAGTGTCTTGTGTGTTATTTTCAGAATTCAGTCAGTCAGCGGGCACGATGTGGCAATGTGTATGTGGATAATGATAAAACTGTTTAGTGTTTTCGTCTGGTTCGTCAGCCGGTCGTCATCACTGCAACGTCCAACGTTCAGTCCGAATAAAACCACTTGCATATCATTTATGACCATATAATTAAATACGGCACTGCATTAGAAATCAGGAGCATTTGCGCATTTCATTTTCACCTTTCGCCTCACACAAATGCACGACTGGAGTAGTATAGATTTCATTAATAAAATTCAAATTTTTAGCATTTTGTAACTAAATAATAAAAAATATCACAATTAATAAAAATCGACAAAGACAGCAAAGAGAGCAAAACTGAAATAACTGAAAAACTCAAACAAACTCAAAATCGGTTCGTGGCACGGTGCCCTGCTTGCTCATGTTGTGTTGGCGGCCCGCCAGTTTAGTAAGAATTGCATCTCTCTTCGAAAACAACGACGCCCGCTCCACCCATCACCCTCGCGGCTTGCATCACTGATCTCACACATATTAAGTGTTAGGACTAGGCACTAGAGGAAGTGCAAGTAATTCATATAAGTTATCGATTAATTAAGAACCAACGCGATCTCACGGACGCGAAACGCGCGTCACCACCGCATTCGGCGGACGGACGCGTGTCTGCAGCAGTCGTACGCTCCTTGCAAGTGTTTCTCTTGTTAAATAGGTAAATGATATATGTATAGTACATTAATAAATAATCCCCTCGGTATCTACAACAGTATAAATACATCCGGCCGCAGCGCAGCGCGATTAGACGCTCTTGCCCGCCGCCACATTGTCGTTCGAGTCCTTCTCGACGCCCTCCGCCGGCAGCAGACGCTGTTGCGCGGCAATGTCCATCCACATTTCGCGATTCTTGTTCACGCCCTCCACCAGTGACTGCAGCTTCTCAGAGAGGCGAGCGAATGCCTACGATAAATGATTTAAATTAACTAACATCATTGCATTGTTAAAATCAGAAATCATTGCGTACCTCATAAATCGGTAAGCAGATCGAGTCAATGAAGCCGATCTGCATTAAAGGTAATTGGTCCTCTTTTTCCCTGTTCATTAAGTCCTAAAAATATATAAACGTGCATAAAAACATCATAAAAAACAAGCGTTGATTAGTTACAATTGGCGTAATGTTGAATTCTTCACGCTCCATATCACCCTGCTCGAAGAACTCGGACGAGACAAGCTCGGCAACCCGCTTCTCCACGTCCCACGGCTTGGTAATTGCCGCCAGGTCGCACACGGTCATCAACATGGCGCGCAGCAATTCGCGCTGGTCATTCAACTCGAAATTTGGTCCTTGTGATATGGTGTTGAAGAATGCGCCGCGTTTTCTATACGAAAACAAAAAAATACACACTATTACAAATCACGATATTTGATGGTAATTTTTACACGCACCTAAAGTAAACAGCCAGATCCGTAGACAAGATGGCTTCTTCGACTAGACGAATCACCCGCGAGTACTCATCAGGTGAGACGTTGGCAAGAACTTGATTCCCCGGCGAGTTCAAGATCATCACGCACTGATCGAAATGGTGGTGCTCCATTGTAGAGGTGGAGTACAGTTGGGCCAGCGGTGACGACGCCCTGTAACACGACACCGCCTGTAATTAATTTAACCTGCGCCAGCGGAGCGGCCATGATGCGCACTTAATTTGAAACGAGTTATTTGTACCCCGATGATCCAAATCGTGGCACAAACAGCCGATGATCAACGCAAGGCACTCAACCTCGCCGAAGATCTTCCACCATTGGGTGGCGGTGAGAATGGCAAACATCATCTGCGCCACATTGAAGGCATGCCGCCAGTTGTGGTACGTCACGTTGCGATAGTTCTTTTTCACTGACAGCAGCCAGCGGCACAGCACCTCGTAGTCCATATGAAAACGCTCGACCAGGTCCAGATCGAGGAACATACGCATGCAGGCGGCGATCGTCTGATCGTCGTCCATGTTAATGTCGTCGAAGCTGAAGTCATGCAAGCGGAGATGGGCGGCGGAAGCGACGCGTAATTTGCGTAGGCGCTGCGCGTCCTCCAGACTGGCGGTCGCATGGTATGAGAGCACCTCGAGAGTGACGCTTTGCTTGGCGATGGCGACCACCGCACGCTCGTACATGTGCGTGTTGTGGATGCCCATTCCGCAGAAGATCGCAAACGCCTCGACAAAGTTCTCGTCGTTCTTGGTGAACGGCAAGTCATCGAATTTATTCACCAATTGGATGACTCCGATGATCTGCCCTGATGAATTCTTGATAGCCATGCAAAGGATGGTCTTATGTTTGAAGCCGGTACCCTCGTCGACTCGAGGGTCAAAACGAGCGTCTTCGTACGCACGCGGAATGGATACGGTCTGAAAAACGACGAGAATACCAGCGCAATGAGAAGGTACCCCCTAAAAATGCAACTGTACTTACTTCCCCTGTAGTAGATACATAGCCGGTGATGCCGACGTTGACCGGAAAGCGGCTCTCGTGCGGGCTGGTGCGCGACTCGCCCTCCTCACCGTTCAAATCGGCCGCCTCGAAATCAAAGACACGCGAAAAACTCCCCTTGGACGCCTGGTGCATCAGCAGTACCTGCACCCGTTGACACTGGATCAGACTCTGCGTGTGCGTGAGAATTCTGAAGACCACGTGCTCAATGGTGCTCTGCTCCTCGAAGATCATACGCGCCAGGTCAAGCAGAACCTGGTTCCGTTTGATCTCCAACTGCGACTTCTCGTAGAGATGCGCATTGCGCAGTCCAATACCGCAGAACTGCAGGTAACTCGAGAATACCTTCTCATCCTGCTCGGTAAACGGAGTGTCGCCACGTTTGTTAATCACCTGAGCGACCCCAATGACATCCCCGTTGATGTCCTTAATCGGCATGCAGAGTAATGCCCGCGTCCTGTATCCAGTGCGCACATCAATGTCGTGATTGAATCGCGCGTCCTGCGAAATTCATCAACTGATCAAACACATTCATCCCTACAAAAAAAAAACAATGTTTGCGTACCTTGTAGGCGTCCGGAATGTTGACCGGGTCGCCGCTCTTCGCGACGTAGCCCACGATACCCGTGCCCCACGGTATGCGTATCTCGTCCTTCTTCTCCATCTCCATGAGTGTGCTCTTCGAGCAGACGTCAAACAGCTTCGACACGAGCGTGCGCGCACTCGGCCCATAGCCCTCCTCCCTGGCGCCTTCCACCAGGAACAGCGAGCCGCGGTCGGCATGCAAGAGCATCGAGACATTCTGCAGAATCTTGTGGCACAGTGAGCGCACATCCAATTCATTACAGATGTCCTTCACCTAGAGACGTGGAAGATTAAATTGGTTTGTACAGCGCGGGTATACCCGCAGACCTACCAGCTCGAAAATAAGCTCCTTCTCGTCGAGCTGTCGCAGCTCGTTGCGTGAACGACGTTGACGACGACCGGGTGTCGGCGAGGGGCCGGTGCCAACCACGGTGTGACCATCCGTACCGGTGAGGAACGTAGTCTGGCCATCGACCGTGCTCACCATAGGCTTGAGCAGACCGCCGCGCTCGAACTCGTGCGCGGAGATCTTCCTCACCGGCGTGGTGGCGCCGGAGCCGCCGCGCGATGCATGCGTCGGCGACACGAGTTCGGTACTCGAAGATGTTGGGGTGGCGTGTGAAACAAGCCATGCGTCCACCACCTGGCGTGTAGCCTTCCTGCAAATATTTATTTCATGTAAAAAATCATCACGTCTATTATCTTCATACTCCGCAGTAATACCTTATGAAGTAGTCTTGCACGAAATCCTGATGCTCATCCAGCCATGATTCCATGCGAGCATACTCCGGATCATAGCAATTCCTTTGAACGCGATGTAGTCCGGTTTGGGAGCCGGGTCCTTCAATAGGCATCCGAGATTCCTCGGTGTTACGCAAGTGCAAGCCTACGAAGAAGCAGAAACGGATTACAATCCGCAGCGTTCTAAAAATACGCGCGTTTGGTGGAAATATCGGGGTGGTGGTGTAGAGCGGAAGCAGCAGTAGGGTGTGTGCGGCCAGCCAGCCAGCCACAGTTAAATCTACCAGATAGCTATAGCTAGCGAGCAAGTCAAGAATCGGATAATGTAGGAGAACTAGATAAGAAAAATGAGCGTTCTCGACAGGCCCCATTCAAGTTGACGCCGTTGTCACGTCACTCACGTGAACAATCGCCGGCGATAGTATCCCGTTCGCCATTGTTTTCGCACGTCGCGACGCCGGCGGCGGCGGCGATACGCGCGCACAAAGCACGCGTCGCGCGAACAATCAGCGTTCGCGCGCGCCAGCGAATCATCTCCGAAGAGACTTAACACACCGCCGCCGCCCGACGCCCGCCGACCTTTCGGCGTTCGCCGGCACGGTGCTGCATGAAACCGTCTATTTTCGGAACGGAAACTTTTACAAGCGCACAGCGCATACAGCATGTCATCCGAGCGGGGCGTTAAAAATAACCGCGACTTACCACGCGCGCAGTGTGCGCTTACGCTATTTAAGGGGCACCAATTCGTGGCGCGTTTCGCGGCGAGCCAGGCGCAGTGGGAAGAGCTAGAGGAGAGCGAGTAGTGCAATTCATTAGCGGGATGGCTAATGGCGGGGCTGTAAAAGTAATGCGGCGCTAAAATGCGTTAAAAATGCGGCGCGCTATTATTAGATAGTGATCTCTTAATTAACGAGCGACGGAATGACGGGCTCGCATGCAAATGGGAGTAGTACATGAATGACGCTAAATACGTCGGAATCGATAAATGTAATGCCGGGCTTCTTGGCAGGCATTCGCGCAGAAGAGATGTGGTGGTCTCGCGCGCGCGCTGCCGGCCTCTGCAGCGGACGGGGACGGCAGACTTACTTTTCTTGTGTCGACATTGGTGTAGCTTACACATGCTGAGGGACTGGCCCATGAGTCGATGGCGTCCACTCCTCGCCGCGACGCGCCTCGCGCACGTGCACCCTGGACCGCCGCCGCCGCCGCCGATGCCGTCGGCGCGGCCGGCTAGCGGCGCGCACGACGTGCCGGGGCAGAGCCCCGCATCGCGCCACCACTGCTTCAGGGTCACTGCCACCCTCGAGACCTTTGCGCCGGCCTTGTGCAGCGCGCGCCCGAACAGGCCGTGCCCGCTGTCGCCGCCGCGCGCCGTCCAGCGACGTCTCACCTTCGAGAGGCGGCCGCCGTCGCCGTGCGCGTAGAGGTGGTGGTGGTGGTGCAGCAAATGCTTTGCCTTGGCGGCGTGCCGCGCGCAAATCTTGCGCCTGCTGTGCGGCGGCGACGGCGCTGGCTCGCAGCACTCGTTATTGTTCAACTCTCGCTGGGGCCAGTCGGCGGCGTGGGTAGCCGTGTTGGCCGCTGGGCGCGCGGACGGGTGCCGCAGCGGGGGCGGCGTGCGGCCGCTGGAGGGTCCGGGTGTCCGTGCTCGCTTAGTGTGGCAAGCAAAAACAAATTGCGGGCATTGCTTCTATATAATGAGAAAATATACACATGTCATGAATCAGAACACACAGTGTCTCGAAATGCCTCGAAGCCTCGAAATGCCATTATTAGTACATTGTGGTGGATGGTGTGTGTGGTTGAGTGGTGTGGTGGTGATGTTATGCGGACGTCATTAGCGGCGGCGCACGTATGACTTATCGCGCCTTGCGCCGGAAGCCGGGATAACACCGTGTGCCCACTTCGCCTACTTCCTTTCTTCGCTGGCCCGAATTAAAAATAACGATTGCGCCTTAATCTGGATTTCCCCGCCGGTCGGTCTGTAGATTATCGACTCGATGCTGCCACTCGACTCCTCGCGCCTGATTATGATGCAAAGCGGAATAATAGAATTGTGTTACTTTTGCGCCGCGCCGGGCGCGCGATAAGTGGGAAACGCACACCGAAAACGCCACAATACCACAGCGCGCGCGCGCACGCAACTACGTGTTGTGCGTTGTGTTTGGTTTGTTTTCTTTCGGGAACAAAAAAAAATTGCGCTAGAAAAGCGACGCGCGTTAGTATGCGAAAGGGGGAGCGGCGGTGGTGGCGGCGGCGGCGCCGCTGGAAATTGGAAGCCGCGCGTACACACGCTCGCTGTCCCGACTTCACGTCCGCGTGTCCATTCCACATCCCATTTATTAAGTACTATAAATACTTCGCAAAATCAATAGAAAAAAACCACACACACACACACATCTCGACAGAAAGGGAAAATGTGCTGCGAAAGAAAAATAATTGCTGTGCGAATGTGGGCTGCGTAGATAACGATTATCTTCAGGCGGTATAATCGCTCTTCGGGGTCAATTATTTACTAATTTTGCAAACGGCTTTTTTTCCCAGGCGCAAATTTTAGTTTCGGCGCGTTTATAGCCGTCGTAGTCTGGACCCGCACACCAAGCGAATCTATTCATTTACCAGCCAATTAAAGCCTAAACAAAAATTCCGACCTTCAAAACAGCGCCGGTAATTTATTTATTCGCATTGCAGAAAACACGCTGCAATGAATTCGGCTCGAAAACAAAAAAATTTAATAAAGCTGAGTATTAAAACCGTCCGGGAATCCGCTTTTCCCGCGCACTCGCACACAAAGTAAAAGTGTTCCGCACTCAAAACGGTTCAAAAAGCTTTCAGCTGTAATTGTTGTACGGCGCGCAGGAAGCGCTCGCACAAATTATTTTCTACAATTTCCGGTCAGCGCGTATCGCCGCGCGGATCAGCTGCGAGCGCATTCCTTCGCGTCTCGTCTCTCCTCCTTCGCGCCACGCGGCTGCTAATCTCAATCCGCCTGCTTGCATGTGTGTGTATGTATGTATATGCAAAACGCGACTTAAAAACCAAGCGACAATATTGCACACGCGGCCGCGCCGGCCAACAAAAATACATGACGTGTGCCGGCGCTGTGTAAGTAAACCTATCGTTGATAAAGCGTCGAACGCGGCATAATCAGCAGTGGAAAGTTCCGTTGCAGATACCGCGATGACAACAAAACGCAGCGATACGCGATTCTATGTTACAACGCACCGCACAATGGGTGCTCGCGGCAGCAGACTAATAAACCGAACACAGTTGTGCCCATTGTTTCGGCCCGCCAGGAAAAAAATTCGTTCTTCGCTTCTCTCTCGAAACGTGGGAACCGCGGATGAAATGCGCCACCATACGGCGTCGAGCGGATAGGTAGGAGAGAGGTTGTGAGCACGCACACATCAACCTTTGATATCATTTGAATGATTAATGTGTGTTTAAATTTTATGAGCCGCCGTAAACAGCGCGGTGATATTATTTTTCCCCACCTTGCTGAACTGAAAATGAAAAATCTGGCTCCGGCGTAAAACCTTACTAGAATTGTTCCACGTACAATCGGTGTGGGTATATGCGTGAAAAACGCGGGAAAATACTAAGCGTAAGAAAATTAGACGTGCGCCCATCCGAAACTTGAAAAGGAGCCTTCGCCGTCGTCATCATCATCATCATCAATCAGGCCATGCGGCACGAAAAAAGACACTATCTATCACGCCGAACACCTTTACAACGACGGGCGGGCGTCATCCGACCGGAAGGGAAAGAGGAGCAGCCGCCGCCAGCGTGTATATCATAAAATGTACGCGCGCGCGCCAAGGATAAAACACCCATCAAGATGATGAAGTGTGCGTGTGCAATGTGCAATGCAAAATGCGAATTTATGCGAATCTATGCGTGCCCGACATTCCCGCGCCGATATTAATTTCGTTCGTCGTCGCGAGTGTGCAGCATGCCGCCGTCGTTGCCGCACATATTTCGCGCAGGTGAATTGAATAGCGCGCGGCGGTATTTCGTAATCGCGATTTACATAACGGCGGCGGGCGCAATATGCGCGAAGATGCGCGTCTTCGCCTCGGACGTGTAATCCTGTCGCGACTGGTTTTGTAACAACACACACACACAACAAAGTTATAAAACGTGGCGAGCGTGTCGCAGGGCCGATTATGTCGTGCCCTATTTAGGGGCCTAAGCGCGCTGTTCAGCGCAGATAAGATAATTCTCGACGATGATGACAACAGAAAATAAAAACTCTCACACTCTGCCGCCGCCGCCGCCGACACGCCTACACGTGCGTAATTAAAACCGGCGCTGTTTTTTTTATTATTTCAGCGCGCGGCGTTTTCATGGTCGTTGCGCGTCAGAGTTCTAAGCCAAAAATATTTAACGTCTATCAGCAGATGGACGAGACATTAAAACACATGACAAATAGCGAAATTCTCGGGAAAAGTATACCAAACAATGAGCGTCACCAACAGGAGACGGCGGCGACTTAAAGTATGCGCATTGAGCGCAAAGCATGCATGACGTACATTTCTCCTTCGTGCATTAGAATTCAGCTCGGCATCAAATTCAAAGCGCCGGCATTTACTCAGAACATATATAAGCGCTCTATTGTTGAGTGCGTGCAATAAATCGCAAAAAAAAAAACAACAAAAAGAATTTCCCTGTTTGTCAGTGCGCGCGGAGAGTGTGCATAGTCTCAAGTTGTTTTCGAGTACTCGACGACGGACGTTACAAGCGCACTTTATGTAACACGATTAGCGCCTAATTGATACGCGCCGATAATACCAGGATCAGATTTTATCGCGCCGATGATGAATGAAATCGATCAATCTGCGCGCTGCGACGTAGATCCATTGTTGTCGGCATGTGTTTGCGTGCGTTTTTTTTTATTTCGTGTTTGTTTTTTTTTAATCCGCGCAAGGGAAAATTAAGCGCCGTCATTAATAAATAACAAACAACAACAAAAAAAACACGCGCGCACTGCGAACAAATTCGACGTTATGTGTAGACGATAGACAACGATGTAGATACCTCTACATGTGTGTAATTCGTTCGATTCCGATTCCGCAAGGCGCAATTTAACTCTCGGCGCGCCGCGCGCGATTGATAGTTATTGTGACATGCCGCGAGCGAACGCGTAATCTATTATTGTGTGCGCGACAATCACAATAATAGTCCAGCGCTAACTGAAATAATCTGGTATTGTTCGAATCCAACAGGTAGTATTTTCGACACACACACGCGAGACTCGATATTGATTGGGTGACGCCGTTGAAAAGAGTTTTTCTCGCGCGCACAGCGAGAAACAAAAGTTTTCGGCGTAAAGTTTTCGCAATGAGTACGCAAAGTAGGTAAATCGAAACACAACAATGAGTTCATGAACCCCGAAAACGAGACCCACATATTACGTCCTCGGAGAGAACGAAAGTTGGCGATCGTTTTCCGCGACCCCGAAAATCGACGGCGCGTCCGGCGTGCGCGCGGAATGAGCAAATCGCGAATTGAAGCGATAGCGCGGTTCGTTTAACGCGCGCGCGCGACTATCGCGTTCCCATTATATACCTACTTACGCTTGTCATGCGTATTTTACATCGTGGCGCGCAGCTATATTTGTGCCGAATTGCAAACCGCGGCGCGCATTCGCGTCTTAATTAAGTCTAATTGCACCTGCAAGAAACAAACAATTTATCGTTGTACGTGCCGCATCGCGAATGACGTCCCGCAAAACATTTCGCATGCCTCAGCTGCTAGACCCTCCCCTACCCCCCGACCTTGCGGCTGAGGACGATGTTTTATTTGAATGTGTTTATTCTATGTGTGTGCATGTGTGGTGAGTGAATGTGTGGTGAAGTTTTCTTTTAATAGATAATGCAAAATCAAGAAACCAACGCAACCGGATTGAATACGTACTTGATATCAGTTACAGCGGCGGGGCGGGCGCGCGCGCTCGTGTGGCGAGCGCCGCCGCGACACAATCGCTCGCTTATCCGTTTCCGAACGCAATTGCGCGCCTCGCGAGGCGCACAAAGAAGAGTGTAAACTGACCATCAAGTAATTATTTAATCCCGCGCGCCTCTGCCCGCCAGCGACCAGCCGGTCTCGGGGCCCCCGTCTTTGCTTACTTTGGCGTGCGCGTCGCGCGCGCGCTGCTGGATCGTGCGTGCGCTCTCCTCGCGCGCGGGGCTTTAAATCCTCTCGCGTGGACGGGAATGCGAACGCATGCGAAGGTGTAAACACTGGCCGACGGCGCGGGCACCGAACACTCCGCCGGGCCGAAACTAATCGCACATTCGACGCGCGCGCGGCCCGAAAATCCCGCAGCGCCGAAAACTTTCCACTTGCGCGCTCGCGAACTCCGCGGCCGCTTCACTTTGTCATTTTTTTTGTTTCGGTGTGTGCCGTTTGTTTCGTCTCTCGCTGTTGTTGTGGTGTGTTGAGTGTATCGGCGGTGTTGTTTGTGTGTCTGTTCACTTCACGCGCTGCTTGCTGCAGGCTGAGCCCGCTGGTGCAGTGCCGCCGTGCCGCCAATTAGGTAATCCGCGCACCAATAAAACTTTCGTCACTTCGAGGCCCGATTGCGCGCGGCGGGCGCGCGCCGTGCACATTTATGTGATCGGAAAGCGGCGCGGTCGCGCGCGGGGAGCGAGCGGTGCACACCTTATCGCCTCCTCGGCGGCGCGGTTTTCCAAAACGCAGGCGAGACGGCGGAGCGTCGCGTAGTAATTACGTCGAGCGCGAGCACTGCGTCGTCAACACCGGCCCGCGACTCGTTGCAGACTGGCAGCAGCACATGAGAGACTACTAGCGAACGGCGCGCCGCGAGAGAACACGCACGCCGCGGGGCCGCGAGTGCTGCCGCGGCGGGACGGCGGGCACGGCGGGCGAGGAGACGCAGTCAGTCGACGGAGGCGACGCACGGCCGGCTCTCGATTTGGCCTTTGAAATCGGGCGGCCCATCGCCCAGCGAGCACCACACTCCGCTGCGTAGCACGCAGCACGCATTGCCACGAGAAAAACATGCATGCGTGCCGCGTCATCATCATCTGCACCAGGAGCAGCCGCACCGTCTCCTCCGCCACCACCACCACCACCACACATCATCATCCCTCCTGCCTGCCACCTACGCACGTGGAGGAGGCGAATTCCGGGAAGCCTTCATATCGCTCAGAGATTAAATTTTCTGCATCGTATGTAAATAAATACCAATAAACCCTTCCGAGAATACCCCGCGCATAAGCTGAATATAATGATATTACTCTTCCATTGAATTGCATATAACCGAAAGATTGAAGCGCAATTATACGGCTATCATGCTACTCAATTTCGTCATTTTCTCCGGAAGTAACTCGTTAGCTAGGCTACTAGCATTGGCACGAGTTGGGTTTGCGAATGACTCATGACCCGCAAACCCGCTAAAAGGATTTCCTGCGCGGCGCGGCGCGGCTCGCCGCACGTGTGCGAAGGGCCGCTGCCGCTGCCGCCGCCGCCGCAGGTACACCGCCAACGATGCAATTGATCGCCAATTAAAGCACCCTTCAACGCGAAACCCTAATTGAATTGAGAGCGTGGCGCGAGCGCCAACGTTTTCGCAATTAGCCGCCGTCGAGTGTGGCGTAATACATGCGGCAGGCGGCAGCATGCGCGAACGCTTGACGCCATGATACTGACCTTGCTCGCTCCGCGCGAAAAATCCGCAACAACGATTTCGCGAATTTCGTCGCGCGCGCGGCGTGATTCATCCACGCCGCACACACACACACACCAACACACAGACTAAATATATATAAACTCTAACTTGCTACACCTATAGATAGATAGATCTACAAAAAGCGTCGGTGCAAACGAAGAAAAATTACACCAAATGAATACTCACTTATGTGCAACACTTCGTGCAACAGCGATAAGTGACCAAGGTTCATACGGTTGTAGGGGCAGATTGCTGATGAGAATTTCTTGCTCATCGCAAATTGCAACGAGACTTTGTTTTTTTTTTGTTTTGTTTTTTTTTTATTTGCGTGCAAGTTTTGATTGTTTTCGATCTGTTTTCACACTTGTGACGAGTTAGTTAGAACCTAGAACAGTCGATATTAATAAAAGGGCCGAGACCGCGGCGAAGATGAATGCCGAACGAGTGAGAAAAAAACAAAGCACACAAAACACACATTTGATTTATTTCCGGCGCAGAGGTGTGAAGAGGGTTGGACAACGATGACAATGACAACGGACGCTCGCATTAAAATTGCAAAACGACGGATACTCACAGTTCAACGACGAGGATAACATGCGCAGATAGTTGCCGGATTTCGAGAATTTCATCGCAGGTCAAGCGAAAGAAGACAGACACTCTCAACAGATTTTTTTTATCTCGTTGTGTGTGTGTGTGTGTGTTGTAATAATTCGTAGCACTCAAGGAATAAGTAGTCGATGGTGTACAAGCCGAAGATTACAGGTTTCGGGGCGCCAGCGCGCGCTTATATATTCTTCCGGCGAAGCACCACCCGCGGATGTCCGACACGTAGTCGTGCGCGATGTTTGGCATCGTTTAATTATAAAGCAAACTGCAGTAATTACCAAAGAGCATGCTTTTAATCCATCTTCATTAATTATCAACGCACATACGATATTTGTGTTCGTTTATTCATTTCGGGTCTGTTTGTGTTGCGGCGGCGGCGGCGGCGCGCGTCTTGGGAGAACGCAGGGGCGGTTTTGAGGAGGTGAGCGGCGTCCCGCGCGTTTGGGACTTTCGAGGACAACAATAAAAGACGGCGCTAATAAAAGCATATAGGTACACAGCGGCACTTGTTTGTTTTTGTAATTGTAAGTACATCCTCGAGTTCCGTGCGGTCTATATTTGTCTTCCACCTTCGTAATTGTATCGAATTGCGCCATGCAATAATCCAATTTGGTGTAATTGATTGCGTCGCTCGTTAGTTTTTCGAGAATTCGGCGCGGAATTCGAATCGCTGCACACGTGCAAGCAAGACCTTCCGGCGGCCGCCTTCCATCTCGGGGGCGATTGTAAAACAAACACACCACTAATTAGACGCCCGCGCCGCGACATCGAAACCTAATTAATTTCTATTATTAATAGCGACCGTGTTAATCAACTGGCGTTTTAAAACTCTTGAAAGTCACGCCACGGTCGGCGGGGGCGAGCGAATGCGCATCGGAAAACGATAATGAATTTCCATTTCGAAGGGCAGGCAGCCGGGGGAGTGCAGGGAGAGGATTGTGTGGGTGGCGGCGTAAACAAAACGAAGACAACAGGGGGGAATGATGATCGAGTGAAAGAAAAACATTGAATTATATTGTGTGCGCACAGCGAGCGCAATGCGTGGTTGACGGCCAAGTGCGCACAACCGTTTCGCCTTGGCCTTTGTTTGTCTTCGCGCCGCGCGTTTTATTGTTGTTGCTGGAAATGAAAAACGAGCTGGGTGGCGGCGGCGGCGGCAACTCACCTGTTTTTCTTCTCGCCTCCCAGAGCACCGGCGGCGAGGCGTTGCTGATCGGCGCAGCCAGCTTGAGGATGAGAGGCGGACGTCGATTAATCTGCAAGGCGAAGAAAAATTGCATTTTAGCACGAACCGATTCACAACCATAAGTGATTAACCGCCATCCCACTCTGGATGTTTAATTAGTTAATGATATCGAGCGCAAGTGTAACTCGCCCGCCGCGCCCGGAACAAAATTTCCTATTAAACATTTTCCCACTGCGCATTTCATGCGATACCTACGACGACGCGGCTGGAAAGTTGTAATGGCAGAGATAAAAGTTTCGAGAGGAAATTTGCGGAAACTTTTCGGTTCACACACACACACACACACACACATTCAGGCACGTGTGGCAGCGTACACTCCTGTTGCTAATCCAAGCCCCTGGCGCAACAAGTGTGTATACTGCCGCCGCCGCCGCCGCCGCCCGGCGCGCCCGTATACCACTCGCTAATTAATCATTTATGTACGTAATTGTCCGCTTTGCATGGCGCACATCGCGCACATGTCGTGGATGGACTAAATAAATAATAGATAAATCAACGAATAATACGCGTAATGTGTTTACCAATGCGGAAGTTGATGAGCGCGCGCGCGTTGGGTGGAATTCAAAGTTCACGGGCTTCGATCCCCGGCGCAGATTGGCGGCGAGGCCAAACAATTCCAGGTTTTTCATTCGGGCGGATGGACAGGGGACATGTGTGCGCGGTGCTACCTGTTGTACCGAAATTTGTGGGCTTGTTTATCAACCCTCATGCAACAGTTACACAACTTTTCACGTTTCACGTCGCATTAAATCGGATTTATGATAGTTTTTTTTTGATACCGGTTGAGATTTAAAATATTATCTGACGCAAACAAAAAGTGATTGGAATTTTTATCCGCGCGGATAAGATTAAGAAAATAATGGATGTCGATGTGATGAAGATTGACGACGATAAGAAAGATATATAGAGCATGCTGGGGTTAAATCCGTTGAGACATTTTCCGATACACTTTACGTCATCGACACCACCGCGCGCCGCGTGTCGTCAATGCGGAGGAAATTTTCCATTTTATTGCACTTTAAAGAGAAATTTTCCTCTTGAAAGAAATGTTTATGTGCGTTATAAAAATCATCATTGCTTTTTTGCTCGAAGACGAGCAGAAACTCGAGACTAGAGGTAACTGTTTCGATTTTCAAATGATATTTTTGTGACAAAGAGATTTCCACCGCTATAGTTGGATAATTTAATATTTTACAAGAAAATAAGGTGTTGGATAAGAGCATAAAGCTCAGATTTTCTTCTCTGAAAATCTTCTTATAAAGTTCTGAGAATATAAACCTTGAGAAAAATGGAAATCGTATTAAATATTACTTAGTTTTACCTTCGTGATTTTGTTATTTACAAAGTAAGCTGTGATTCCTAGAAAAATTGTTACAACTGACATGTCATTTCTATTATGTCTTCTCTCAATTTCATGAAACTGACAAAAATTTCACAAATTTTGACAACACATACAGAGCCCGTTCGCCACACGTAAGTTTTTACGCATTATTAATTAATGTTAACAGCACGAAAGCGAGCGATTTGTCAATTTCTAAGCATAGAGATGTTGAAATTTAGTCAGTGAGTTAAGAGTATGATGTGTTTCCGGCGAAGCGTGGAGCGGGGAATTTTGCAATCTCGAATTTCTCGCAGAGACAATTGTCGATTCTGCGTAACTGCGTGATTCATGTGGACGAACACAGACGGGCGCCCGGCGATTCCGGGATTTGGCTGTCATTAAAAACGCCGTAAGCCACGGCAGAGGCGTATCGCATTAATATTTCAATTATCGCTGATTACATCGTTCATCTGCTCGTCCGCAAACACAATTCGCGCCGCCCTCGCTCCTTTACAATTCTATTTTCGGCCATCGGCAATAAAAGCCGGCACGCAGCAAAGAGCAATGCGCAGCGCTCTAATTAAAAATACCTCGCTCGAAACACGAACAACGACCATTTCACATTCTGACATATTTCGGTTGATAGATGGAGAGTCGCAGCGACAACAAATTTCCAGCCGGCGGGTAAAAATAAAACTGCCCGTGCTCTTGACTTTCGGTCCCGCGAGCAGCCAGGAATGCTCTCCAAGGGCCAATCGTAGGTGCCAAATGCACCCACACCTTTGGCGTCATCGCCGGCAGCTTGGCGGCGACTCCTGCCAGCGCAGCAAGCACGCCGCGCGTGTCTCGTGTTTTTGTTTCTCGACAACAGAAAACACGAGCGCGCGAGCGCCGCATACATGATTTATGGAGCGAGAGATAAAAGATTTACAGTTAGCTGACGACTGCGTAAATCGTCGCGCACACACTCACCTAATATGGAAACAGTGCAGCAGCTGAGGCGCGACTAGGTCCGTGCATGAATGGAAGACATCGATTCCGGCGGCCCCGCGACGAAAACAGAACCACGCGTCGGAGCGCGAAGAGGCGAAACATACGCGACACGTGCGTTTCACGTGATGGCGCGACTTCGGGGGGCCCTCGGAGCGCCACACTGATTAGAGAGGCGCGTACGGGTGCAGGCAGGGTAGCAGCAGCGGGTGGCTGTTGCGGGTGCTGCGTGGTGCGGTTGAGGTGCGTGCGTGCGTGCCGGCGCGTCGTTGTCGTATGCGCCGTACGCGCGTATGGCGAAATCTGTGTGCGGATTTGGTCGACCGGCGGTGCCACCAGCGTACCAGCTGATTCGTCGCGCTGTTTGTCGTTCGATTACGTCGCTCGCTCGAACCGCTCATCGCATCAGACCTCCCGTGCGCGGATTCGCACCGCCTGCGAATGCCTGCGATTGTCGGCGAGCAGCACCGGCGAGTGCCCCACGGCGCGCGCGCGCGCGCGCCAATCGAGGCCGAGCATCGACGAGCCTGACCTAGAAAAAGTTGCGAATCCGCTGAGTATCACATACGCCGTGCATAATGTTGTGTCTGTGATGATTACGACCACTGAGCGCAACTTGGCGCGTTGTTGTTCGGTGCCCAACGACCAAACACGAATTCTCGTCTGATTTAACGCAAGCGGCGCGACCAGCGCGCGGGTCCGAGGCGATGCGAGTCTTACCGACCTAGCAATTGTCGATCCTGCGCGTTGCGTATGACATGGCGCCTCGGCCGCCACTAATCACGGACGCACGTCGTTGAGTTGCTTCTATTTCCATCTCACGTCTGCGCAATGTGCCGGTGATACGCGCTGCGGTAGCATTGCACTTTACACGCGGTTTTTGTTCGCGTACAACTATGGTTCAACTCGTGCACCGCAGCCGTGCGCTGGCGTGTTGTGATCCGATTATCCGGAGCGGGATTCGTCGATAATTCGCCAACGAACGGCCCGCGCAAACTGCGACTTCCGCGATGCGAGTGTTTACGGTGTGATGGAATCGTGTTGGATGGTAAGTGCAAGTTTCACGTCGCCTCGTTTGAAATTTCATTGATGAAAAGCGACTTGCATCTCATCGAATCTCGCACGATCGGGAGATTCACCCCCCTCGCAACGCCTGCTGCCTTCTCCATATTTAATTTTTCCTAATTTCATTTAAGACGCCTTCAGCGCAACCTCTTCATTGTTTACAATTGTTTGTGTTGCCATGCATGCGATAATAATTCAGACACGTGCATTTTTTCTTTCAAAGTTTTAAACAAATTAGAGGTTATGTTAAAATTGCAAATATAAAACGTTAAAAGATATCGGGAACATGCAACATTCAAAACTCGTTTAAGCACATTTATGACACAAATTCGACTTGCAGATAGGGAGTGATGCATAGAAGTAGCACGGGCAAGCGAGGAATGGCTGACTGCAACTTGGATATTCCAGCGGACAAGCTGTGTAAGTACGCCTACATGAGCTGGTGCCCCACGTGCGACCGCGACTCATCACGGCGCCGCACAAAGAGCGAAACCTACGATAGCTGCCGCAAGAAACCCCGGGAAATGAAAACATACACGCCGAAGAAGTACGACCGCCGGTGCGAGTATGAAAACGACCTGGAGCTGGACGTGCCGGACGTACGCTACGATCGCGTCCGCAGCAACTTGTGCGAATTGCCGACAACATACATCAGCAATAATTGTCAGTTCAATCTGCCACACGGGAAATTACTCACCACGCCAGATTATCTCGACGGAAAAATCCAGCGCGAGTATTCAAATGGATACGTACTCAGCCGCGACTACAGTCCGCCGACGGAGCGGCTCATCAAGCGTCCACCAGTCACCCCACAAAAGCGTACCGGACAAACCCAGGTGGAGGCGTTGTCTCCGCATGGGTCTCCTGGTCGGTACAACACCGTACTCTCACCGCAAAACCGTAACTATTTCAGCACGCAGCGCGTGCCGGAGACGCACACGCCGAAGCACGAGACATGCACCTTCTTCGACATGAACTTCGATACGAATTTGGTGCGAGAGCGCTATTCGCGTGAGCTGGATGTCCTCCGCGAGAAACTGCGCGATTTACACAATAAAAAGTATGCCGGGTTGGTACCGCCGACAAAGATTAAAAATCTTGATCGGTCGTCACGTCGCCACACAACCAATGTTAATCTGGAAGATATTCGGGTGATAGAGGATGTGCCCGAGCCGAAGATCGACGGCATGGACAAGTATCGAAGTGTGCCTGCTACTTCCACAGATCTGCGCCGGCCGATACGCTCGCGGGAACAGAAACAGTCTTCCAGTAAAATTTCGATTAAAGCGAGCAAATCGCGTTATAATACCGGCCGCACTCCGAAACTGAAACTGCGCACGTTTAAACTTAATTCTGTATTGATGGAAGATGCTAGGTATGCATTACTAAGATAATTTTAGGTAATTTAACATTTATTTTATTTATTTTATATTTATAGTACAACTGAAAGCGAATTAGAAGAATTATTGTATCCGAATAAGAAACGCACTCCGAAACCAGCCACGTCCGGATGCACCATACCTGGAGTGAACACCAGCGACCTACCGACGTGGCCGCTGCGAAAAAGTCTTTTCCCGCACATTCCGCCCTACCTGATGTTCTGCATGCACGATGCTGCCGCCAACAAGCTGCCACCAGGCAAACGCTTCCTCAAGTGGAAGCTGAGTACGATTACGCCAATCGTTGTACGGAAGACACTCCTCAATACCGGATTCCGGCTTGTACGAAGTAAGTATACAAAAATTACCCACATGTTCCTATTTTTATCCATTTCCTTAACCTCCTTCCATTAGATACCGATGATTTCGACATCGATATAAAACCTAGAACATCGCACCTCTGTTTCGGCAACCCGAGCAAATTCACAATGCTGCGAAACTATTACAATGTGCAATTCCCAATTGCGCGCACTCTTCCAGAGTCTAACGATTGGATGGGCACGTGGGGCAAACACATGAAGTCCCCGATGTTCAAGACGTTGAAGAACGCGCAGAAACTCAACCATTTCGCGGGCACTTTTCAATTGGGTCGGAAGGATCGACTGTGGAGGAATGTACAACGATTAATGCATCGATTTGGTGCCAAAGAGTATGTATACCTAAACTTTTAAACAATAATTTTGATTAATAATTTATGTGGTTTTTTTTCGTGGCAGGTTTGGTTTTATCCCGCAAACATTTATACTGCCAAATGATATAAAATCATTGAAAAAGTGCTGGGAGTGCAAGGATGGCAGCGCCGGTGAGAAGTGGATCATCAAGCCGCCAGCGTCCGCCCGCGGAGTGGGCATTAAGGTGATAAACAAGTGGTCGCAGCTGCCGAAACAAACCTCGATCGTAGTGCAAAAATACATTGCCGATCCGTACCTCATCAACGGCAGCAAATTCGACCTGAGGCTGTACGTCCTTGTGACGAGCTTTAATCCCCTAAGAATCTACCTGTATCCGGAAGGATTGGTTCGATTCGCGAGTGGTGAGTGAAAAAAAAAGAACATTCATCACATAATACAATATAATTTTATTTGTTTTTGTGTAGTAAAATATAGTGATAACGATAAGGATCTCAAAGATCGCTTCATGCATTTGACCAACTATAGTATTAACAAATTGTCCAGCCAATACACTGCCAACGAAGACGCGAACGCCTGCCAGGGCCACAAATGGACGCTGACGAAACTCTGGGAATATCTGCGTGAACGCCGCGTGGATACAAAGTTTCTCTGGGAGTCACTCAAGGAGCTTGTGATTAAAACGATGCTCAGTGGTGAGTCGCCCATTACGCAGATGTGCTCCGAAAACGTCGGCAATCGTTACAATTGCTACGAACTTTTCGGCGTCGATGTTTTATTCGACGAGCGGTTAAAACCCTGGCTGTTAGAGGTATGTTTATATTAAATTTTTAGTTTTTTTAATGTTCCAAGCATTTATTTATGCGTAAATATAGGTAAATATTTCACCGAGTCTGCACAGCTCCTCTCCGTTGGATCTCCACGTGAAGGGACCATTAGTACAAACGCTCTTCAACCTAGCTCAATTTCACCTGCCGCCTAAAGTAACGCGCTGCGCCGAAGTGACGCCGCCTTGCTACGATCCGCGCATCTATACAACGACGCTCACGCCGCAGGAGGCCAACAAACACAACTACTTCGTGCAGATGGACCGCCGCGATGAATACATCAACGAAATACTCGATGAGCTCACCGGCGACGACGTGCGCTTCCTCACGCAGGCCGAGGATGAGCGCGAAGTTGAGGGAAGCTTCGAGCGCATCTTCCCCACCGCCGATACCTATACGTTTTTAGATTTTATTCCTGTTAGGTACTACAACCGATTATTCGATGCCTGGGAAAATCGCTATCAGTTCTGCCGCGACGAAGGTGGGTGACTTACGCGCAATTTTTATGTACGATTGTATTGTTTCTTTTTCTTTCTGCTGTTGTTGCAGGCATCGATCGGCTGAAAGCGCTGTGTTCAAAACGTATTCATTTGAAAGTACAGCCACCGCCCGTAACGGAAAAGGTGAGTGTCTTGCCCCGAATCACATGCATCCCCTCACACTCGTGTCCGAATCGCGTGTCACATTCACCCCACACACAACTTGTCTGTTCGTTTCGATCATAACATATTCTGATTGTTATTACCAAGGCGAGAAATTTCATTTTGGCGACGCTCCATAGCGTCTGTTCGCAGTGTCGCAGTAAGTCGTAGGAAGAACGAAATGCAACAGTGCAGATATCTGTGTGTAATTTTAACTAATTAATCTAAAGATTATTGCTATAATCTCTTCGTAACGAAGAGAGCTACGTGTGTACTTCTGTCTATGATTAGCCATATATGTGTGTTTTTACAAATGGAAGTTTTTAGATCCAAAAACAGGCAGTTGTCGGCCAGGCATTGTAACGAATGCAAAACCATGCTATCTTGTTACCACGTAAACGAACACTGTCTTAGAGTTTAAACAATTTTCAATTAAGTGTGTGACTTGAACGCGCCATGTAAACGCCATGTAGAAGGTGACCGCAGGTAGTTATAGCTAGTTTTTTTACAATACGATCTCTATTCATTACTACTACCTTCATTTCATAGCCACTGTGTTGCTAGCGCAGCGATAGACGAATTATTTCTTTGCGAATCAACGATCTCTATGACCGTAGCCCACTAGCGCGTAGCTCTAGCTCGATGTTTACGTTCTTGATGTTAGACCATCCACCCACCTTCGCCATCTTCACGCTCCCGCTCATCACGCCACCCACCTCCGCGCGGTGTTCTAATTGTTTTCTAATGTTGTAGAGTTTTCCGAGTATGATCCATGGTGTAGCACCGACCTTGACGAGCACGCCCGAAAAGCCGCCGCTCATTGTGACGCCGGCGACGCTCGTCGAAATGCCAAATGCTCAGAAGACTGAATCAGTTACTTCCGCCCACGATGAAACCAATTAGAAAATTACAATCCGAAGACAATCATCATTCCCCGTCTTATCGATACGGCCGAACGCGTTATCGGCCAACCGAACGGCGACGAAATTCACTCATGTGACGTACATTTTTTCCATGCAAAGTCATGAAACGGAAACCTGTCCCAGAAAGGCTGTAAAATTTTTCGTTAGAAATTCACAACTATGATTTAAACGGCGAACCTATGCGTACAACGACGGCCAGGACGGACGATAAATCCGCAACCAAAAATCAAAGCATCACTCCCAATGTTCGCATACAAACTTTTATTCATGCATTAAAATATGTTCAAAGATTGATCCCAACATACCAATACTCGTGTTTACTATGATTGCGTCACTCGGTACCTTGAAACTGTGGTAGGCTTGTTAAATGATCGACTGACCAGCAGTCGTAGACAAATTCGAAAAAAACAAAGAAAACAAGTGTTCAATGTGCTTTTAAATAGTATTTGTCAATTGTATTTTACTAAAGAGTACTGTTGTACTGTCACGTGCGTAATATAGGTTCACGTAACGGTAATCTGTTCGCTGCACCCTTGTGCGTTGTTTGAATTTCAAACTGCCACCATTCTCTACCAATTTCGCAGCTTTTCGCGCTTTTCACGTTCCTGGTTATGATGCACCGGCCGCCGAGGCTGCACTTTGGTGCGCTTCCGGACGTGAAAATAAATACATTCTAGAATCAGCAGGCAGACGGCGACACCGATGCCAGCCGCAAGAATTAACAACGCATTGTACATGTCTCGGATGCCAACGCTGTCGAAGGACCCGCCGCCGCCATGACACTTCGGCTGGTCGGCGTAGCGCAGGTAATTTCGTTTCTGGATGCCATACTCGTCGATTTTCAGCAGGGCCACCTTGAAGATTTCTTTATAGGGCGAGTTCTTCGGCGTGTGCGTGTAGCCTTTCATGTACTGGCAATAAATACACCAAAAATACTATTAATGTTTCTTATATTTTGAGTTTTATGTACCGATGAGTAACCGTCCATGATTTGGAGATTACAAATGTCCGAATCCGTGTAGGTCTTTGCGATGTAGTTGTAACTAGCGGCCACCTCCGCGTGAAATGCAAAGAAACCATTTTTTACGCGTTGAATCCCGTCCTCTAGCGCATAAAACCCATTGGGACCAATTTTTTTATTGTAAAGCTTCTGTTGCAAGAGGTTTTTCGATCCCTGAAAGCGCCACGCGTCAAATTTTATCGATTATTTTGATAGGTGTTATTGTACCGCAAGATAAACCCGCATGTAAGTTGTTTCCATTCCACCTGCGCCCATACTACTATCATACAAGTCCTGGTAATCAGCAACTGTGTACGTTGATTGTAGAATGACTACAATGTACGCCGAGTATGACGAATACAGAAAAAAGAAGGCAAGGTACATGATAAACTCCAAAATGCGGCCGGTCACAGTGTTGGATTCAAGCGTATTGCCTAGGAAAGTCAGAAGAAAAGAACCAAAAAATGAATTTTCTTAAATAATTCTATCTACCTTGTTGGCAGACAGCCTCACACATGATTAACGACACATCACTTGGCGTAAAGGTTGCCCTGCATGCTATCGGTTGAATTTTTCTCGTTTCCCAGTTCATGATCACATACATTGCGGCATAAAACAACAAGACGACGATAAGCAAAGCTTTCCACACGTTCGACTGAAACGGCAACGTGTATAAGTTGTACATGTAGCTCAGCGGCGGTTTTTTCATAATGAACTTGATTTCGAGCGGATTCTGCATCTTGATAAAGTCCACGACCTGAAAGCGTTCAGCGGTAAAGTACGGCGATGATCCCGCCAGGACCACTTCGCGTTTATGGACTTTTTCGATTAATCCGTTCCATGTTTGCGTTTCCGGGTTGTAATATCCCCAAATTTTCACGGGGACGATAATCAAGGTTATATTACAATACTCCATCAGAGCTCTAATGGCGCCAAAATTCTGTTTAGTGAATGTATCTATCCTAGGACGTCTTTAAACAAGAAATTAATTATCAGTTAAATTTATTTCGCTTAAATTGGCATTGTTCAACCTGAAATCTTCCAAGTGGTTCCAGGTCTCTTCGAATTCAATATAAAACGCGACTTTCATCGGCGTCGCTTGGAAATCATGGCGGCGCGTCTGTATCTCGCTTTTGTTTATGTAGCTATAAACGCCGAAGGTCTCATTCCACGTACCGTAGTTTTCCCAGACTGTAAATAGTGATGTTTGCATAACTGCAGCCATATACATGCGCACTTACTAATTGCATGCTCCATATCAATTTTGTACGGCTGCCATAATTCAAAATCGTCGTCTTCCGGCGCTTCCTTGACCACCATCAAGTCGGTGCTCGGCAAGATCGAGTAATTACTCAGCACATCGACTAATTTCTCACCAAACACTTCATCGACGAGCAGCAGAAACTTAAGCGGGAAGCGAAACGCTAAAGTCTCGTTAATCTGCGCGCATAGATAAACAGAAAAAAAAAACAACAAACACACTCATCAATCAATCATACTGCATTGAATCGCTAAAAAGCGATGAGATTGTTTACGAATTCCATGATGTCCCACGTTGACGAACACTCATCGCGCCCGTCCAGCACGAAATAGTTATTGCTAGCGAGATGATTCATGAACGATTTCGGCGCGGTGCTGTTGCGATAGATCGCCACCTGCATGGGATGCGGCGAGCGGATGTCTTCTTGGAGAAAATTAGAAATTTCACCTGGAAGCGTTTGACCAAGTTTAAGTCCAGCGCAATTGCGAGACGCGCGCGCAAACACTCACTGTGTGTCCAGCAGACATTCATCGTGAGCGTGAATGGCTTGCCGGCGAAATAATCGAAAAGAAACGCGGCCCTCCTGCCGCCGGACGATGCATTCAATGCACCTGAAAGTGCGGCGAGCAAAAACACTAGCTGATGGAACATTGTTCCAGCGATTGCGGTTCGAGAATGGAATTGAATTCGATGTCCGACCGGGAATTGGACGTTTTAACGGCCGAGTTGACAAGTTGATTTGATCAGCATCGGCCCCATTAAACAAATTGATCAATCAAATATGATTTTATTGTCATTATATCGTGATATTCATGCTGAAGGCTTTATTGGATCTATCCTTCCATCGTGTTCGGTCAAATTATTTTTATACACGCAATGTTTCAGGTAGATATCCTGATAAATAAGAAAATAGCTTCTAATTAATCGCTAATAATTAATATTTCGATCGGGAATAATTTGTTGGATCGGTACAAACATATTCGATGTGAGGTGATTCAGATTGTTGAATTCAGTGTGCCGAATGTTTGATATCAGTCCCCTGCATTTGTCATATCGTGCGAGGAGCGCGCCGAGGGACGCCGAGCAGGGACAGCAGGGAACAACACCCACTACTGCAACCGAATGATATTGATCGGCATTCGGCATCCGGGCGCCTCGCCGCGAGCGCGCTTCTATTTACACTTGCAGCGCTCCTGTCGGCGTGCACGGACTTGATTCGTGCCGTTTATTTATAACTCTCGTTACGCGCGTCGCCGGCGGTATATTTAAAGCGAGCGACTTCCTGGAGTCAACCGTATTGTATAACATCAGCTGGAGAGATGGGCGGTGAGTAGCGGTGCCATTTTTTTTGCGTGTGGGTGCGAACGATGCGATGTTTTAGACAAGAACGATCGCGACTACATCGGCTTCGCCACACTGCCCGACCAAGTGCATCGGAAATCGGTGAAGCGCGGATTCGACTTCACGCTGATGGTGGTCGGCGAATCCGGCCTGGGTAAATCGACGCTCATCAACAGCTTGTTCCTCGGGGACTTGTACAAGGAGCGCACGGTGCCCGATGTCGGCGAACGCCTCACCAAAACAACGCTCATCGAAAAGAAGACCATGGACATCGAGGAGCGCGGTGTCAAGCTCAGGTAGATATTTCGCTATCCGAGAGGTTTTACCGACTGGGAGTTTCCTCTCTTGGTTATAGATTAACGATTGTGGACACGCCGGGCTTCGGCGATGCGTTAAATTGCGAAGAAAGTTGGAAAGCGTGCACGAATTACATCGATGACCAGTTCCGGCAGTACTTTACCGACGAAAGCGGCCTGAACCGACGGAATATTCAGGACAATCGCGTCCACTGCTGTCTGTACTTCGTGCCGTCATGGGGCCACAGGTACGCCCGCCGTTCGCGCCATTTTCCGCGACCATTCATGCATGTGCTTCTGTTTGCAGCTTGCGGCAGGTTGACTTAGAGTTAATGAAACGGCTGCATCGGAAAGTAAATATTGTGATCGTTATTGCCAAAGCGGACACGCTCACTGCCAGCGAAGTCGCCAAACTGAAGAAGAACATTCTGAATGACATCAAGGACAATGACATTCAGGTAATACCAGTATAAACCCACATTTATTGCGTATAACGGTGAAATTTTATTCCCAAAATGCAGATTTACGAATTTCCCGACTGCGACAGCGATGAAGACGAAGCCTTCAAAGAGCAAGACCGCGAAATGAAGGCGGCGGTACCATTCGCGGTGGTTGGGAGTGATATTACAATAGAAGTGGCAGGTAAAAAGATCCGCGGCAGGCAATACCCATGGGGCGTCGTCGACGGTAAGACCCATCTAATCCCTTGCAAACATCCCTGACATATTTTCAATGACATCTTTCTTGTTGCAGTGGAAAACCCGAAACACAGCGATTTTATCAAACTGCGTACGATGCTCATCTCCACGCACATGCAGGACCTCAAAGATGTCACCGAAGATGTGCACTACGAGAACTTCCGCACGCAGTGCATATCGCAAATCTCGCAATACGCGTCCCGGGAACGAGGTAAACTCAAGCGGGACTCGCTGCCGTACGACGCGGCGGATATCTCTGAAACTGATAGACTGCTTCTAGAAAAAGACGAAGAGATTCGCCGCATGCAGGATATGCTGCGGCAGATGCAGGAGAAACTCAAGGATTCCGGGCAGGACAACAAGAAACACGACAGTATTATCGACGTTTGATGGATGCGGGGCTTAATAAAGCGCCGGAAGGGTTTCGAATAGATGTAATAGCATAAATGTATGTAGGCTTGGGTATTTTGGGTCTTGAATGGTTCAAAATTTCGAGATTAAAGCATGTAACATTCCAAAATGAAGCAACAAAAAAAAACGTAAACGAAAATGTATTCCAGATGTACGCGTACTTATCAATTATGCAACAATACAATACAACGGATTTGGGCGGATTTGATAACGCGGCTGTTGGGCCTAAATCTTTTGAATAATCTGTACCGTAACGATATTATTGAATTTACTACTTTGTATTGCATGCAAGAAGCGTGTGCGTGTTCGCCACATGTTTTTCGTTACCGTTTTACCAAATATTGATATAATAAAAAGCTTTAAAACGATAAGCGGCGTGTGTATCGCAATCATTTAACACAATTCACATCGAGTTAGTTAGATAAATATTGCGCTCGCATTTCCAGCGCGCACCGACTTTCCTCGCTTTCGCGTTCGTCGAATCATCATCATTATCATGAAACCGGCATGCGACAACCGAGTAGAAAGCAATCCAACACAAAACATCATTTGATACCTCGCGGCTCCATAGTTTCACGCGCAGTTAATGTGGTTAAGTGGTCAGCTATGCCGGGTGTCTCTATTGTTTCGATGTGCGTTCACATTGTGTCACAATCATCGGCCCGTGACCAGAGTGCAAACTGCGAAAAACAACAAGTGAGAAATTGTATCTAGTTGTCGGCAGCGGAGGCGAAAAACTGATGGAAAAATGTAAACCACCGCAAGAAAAGAAAGTGTGTGTGCGTGTGCACCATTTCGCGCGGCCCAAGTAGACCGTGTGGTTCTCAATGCCGTCCGGCGGCCGGGCGCGCGCCGCACGCGAAATCAATTTGGGCACATTCCGGTGGTCGCAAAAGTTTTACGCCGGGCGCATCCGGCGCGCTACGGCCCGAACGGTACTTACCGCGCGGGGAGAGCGTGTGTGTGTGCAGTAGGGGGACCCGAAAGCGGCGGACACAGGTGGAAGAAGCGCTTCAAGGTTGGGAAGGTTCAATCCGGCCGACGATGGGACATGCTCGCCGTTTCTGTTCGCATTTTGATTCAGGTGTGATGTTGGCTTAGTCGGTGTCGGTGGTACGACGACGGACGCGTGATTTCCCGCTCACTCCGCTCGCGCGATTTGTTTGTCACTCATTCAAAACTCACGAGCTAATGCATGCGCATCATCAAAGAGCAAAGAGAGTCAATCAAGTTTTGCAAAGCCAGTGTGGAAATCGAGTCAGATTCGAGTCACAAATGCGAGCGGCCAGCGACGAGCACAACGGTAAATTAAATTATTAACGCAGGCACCGTTAGTATTTAAGTTGGCGTTTTGGAATATTTTCATTCACGAATGCTAGAAGAGAAATTGCATCGTCGCATCTAATCCAGCGCAACAACCCGACAAGTTATACTTCAATCAGGTGAGAAAAGTTTATTTTTTGGATATAAAAAAGTATTGCATGAATTTTCGAGGGAAAAGTGTATAAGGTCAATGGTATTTATAGCGAATGTCACGGCCAAGCGCGAAACAAAAAGAAAAGATCAATAGATGAACAGTTAGGTAGCCTGGCCGCAAAGGCAATCAGCGCGGCGCGCATTTTTAATTCTACCTGTGATTTTGTCGTCGCGAGGTAAAACCCGATTTTTTGTCACTTGCGCGCATCAATTAGCTGCTTACCGCTCAGTTTTCAACACCGATTGCTTTTTAATATTGGTTTTGCGCTCAAGGTTAGTGCGTCCAGCAACGAGTTCCGCGCAGGTAATTAGGGAAATTCGCCGCAACTTTAGAGTGTGGATTTGCTGAAATCCGGTCCTCGCGCGCACGAAATCGTCAACATCTGACGCGTTCCAATTCACATCGACAAAAGAATTGTCGAAATTCTGCCGAATCTGTGCGCGACTACAAAGATTAAACACGCGCACAACAATTGAGCAATATCAGCGCGCGTCACGAACCGGAAACATACAGAAATTAGTTGATCATCATAGAAAAACATATATAGATGTTGGTCATAGCTATGACCACATCGGTTTTTACCAGAGAACGCCGATGCAGCTGTAAATTCTTACTTTACAGTTACGTAACGTGTCATTTCGTCACTGGTAAATTCGTCGGTTTCTTTTTTTTTTTGCTTCGCTTGAGTGTATGCGATGAGATTTGACCTGCGCGCATCTGGTCCTGTTCTGGTTTCTGTGCGTGCGCCGCGAGCGTATCTCGTCGGCAGATAAAGATAAAACCCGCTGATGGGTTTTCCATGCGCTGCTGCCCCGGAACGCAGACGCTTAGACCTTGACCCAGAGTGCGCGCGAATGACGGTCAATGGGTCAAGCAAACGCGCCACACCGGCGTTGCATTTATCGAATTTCCCTTGGAAAAGTACGCAGAAAATCGCATGTCGTGGCTTTCTATATGTTAGCATGTCGCGCATTCGATCAACATTAATAACTAAATAGGGCGATTAACGTCTCGGGACTTAGATGATTGACAAGAGGACAAGGAACTGTTTTCAAAAGGAAACGTTTTAAACGCTTGGCCTACTTGCGGATGCCGCTCGGCACGTGTTTGAACAAAGAACGATGATTACACTCCGATTACGAAATATGTTGCGGTAACTTTCGGAGAAGAGCCGCATGATTTTCGTCCAGCCACACCTCCTGCATTGAGCAATTTTGTATGCCCACAGATTCGTGATTCAAAATGAAGCGATTGCGACTGATATGCCTGCTGGCGATCATTCAGCTCGCGCTGGGTCAAGAGCAAGACGATGCGTTGACCGATCCGACTGTCGCCACGGACGACAGCAGCAAGATCAGCTTCCAAGATACGTCCATTGCCGAGCAGAGGCACTACCAGCCGTCGATTCACAACTACAACACCGAGCAGCAATTGACTCCCTCCACTGAGAACCTCCAGCTGAACTTCAAGTACCACAACTATGAGCAAATGACGAAGTACTTGCGGGCGATGAGCTCCCGCTTTCCATCGTTGACCGCATTGTACTCCATTGGAAAGTCCGTCCAAGGTACAACAATATGGCCAATGATAAATGACTCTAACTCTGTAACCAGCATGATTATAATTATAATTATAATAATTGTGTTATATTTGAATTATCTCAGGAAGGGATTTATGGGTGATGGTCGTGTCTGCCTCTCCGTACGAGCATATGATCGGTAAACCGGATGTCAAATATGTCGGTAACATCCATGGTAACGAGGCGGTCAGTCGCGAAGTCCTTTTGCAGTTGATTCATGTGAGTCACACCTTCAATCGTCAATTTGATAAACTCTATAAGATTTTTTTCTTGTTATCAGTACCTTACCACGAATTACAATAGCGATCCCTACATAAGATGGCTGCTGGAGAACACCCGTATTCATATTATGCCTTCCATGAACCCCGATGGTTTCGAGGTGAGCAAGGAGGGTACCTGCGAGGGTGGCCAAGGACGATACAACGCACGCGGGTTTGACCTCAACAGGAACTTCCCGGATTACTTCAAGCAGAATAATAAGCGTACCCAACCGGAAACCGATGCCGTCAAGGAGTGGGTCTCGAAAATACAATTCGTGCTTTCGGGAAGTCTTCATGGCGGGGCACTGGTTGCCAGTTATCCGTTTGACAACACTCCCAATTCTCGTAAGTCATTTTTAAAAATTATTGTAAAATTTTGATACTATTGGATTATTTTACCATGCTGCAAAGGAATGTGTCGGTCATCCGCCTTGTGTTCCTGTAAGATATTTTGCCTGACCATCAAAAACAAAGACATGTCTAGGAACAGAAATTAAAATGATTTTGTAGTGTTCCAGGCGTATTCGTCGGCACCTTCTCTAACACCTGATGATGATGTCTTCAAGCATCTTTCCATGACGTATTCCACCAATCACGCAAAAATGAGTCGCAATGTTGCGTGCAAGTCAAATGCTCCATCATTCAATAAGGTACCAATCCTGATTTTGTTGATGATTATATATATGCTTCATTTTCTAATATTTGTAATTTAGGGTATTACCAATGGTGCTGCATGGTACCCACTCACTGGGGGTATGCAGGACTACAACTACGTTTGGTTTGGTTGCATGGAGATCACATTGGAGATCTCCTGCTGCAAGTTCCCGCCAGCTAGCGAACTGCCCAGATATTGGGAGGACAATAAAATGGTACCCCTTTATATTTACTAAATTTTACTGGTTTGACCAAACCTGGAATGTTTTTTATGTGTGTAGGCTTTGATTAAATTCCTTGCTGAGGCACACCGCGGTGTTCATGGTTTCGTAATGGATGAAAACGGCAACCCTGTTGAGAAGGCTTCCCTGAAGGTCAAGTCCCGTGATGTTGGCTTCCAGACTACCAAGTACGGTGAATTCTGGCGTATTCTTCTTCCTGGAATCTACAAATTGGAGGTACGTACATAAAACAACAAATTTTCCTTGTTATAATTTGTTTTATGTTATTATCAAGGTCTATGCTGATGGTTACGTACCAAAAGAAGTCGAATTCATGGTGGTTGACGAACACCCAACTCTTCTAAACGTCACTCTTCATCCTGCCAAGGTAGGTTTGGTAAGTCACGCGGACGTTTAAGTTCAAGTTCAAGCTCAACTTTTACACTAACCAGTTAAGCGATGCATGTGTTTGGCGCATGTCGGGTACATGTTCCAACATGGCGCTGCCGCCATTACGTTAACCCATTGGTACAAGTTCTGTAGCGTTCTGTTGTATATACATTTCCAGTTCGGCCAGCATTTTAACAAACTGGTGACGTCACCTTCTCTCAGCATGATCCAAAAACAACCGGCACATAACATTAAAGAACCCACACGCCCTACTTTCGTCGACGAGTTTACATTCCCCAGAGAGTAACGTACAACGTATTTTAATTATCTAGATACAAACGAGTATATCCGTGTTGTAATTTCAAAGCGGAGCATTTATTTGTAAATATTTCAAGCTACCTCCCGGTTGAAGTTGAAGTTGTTGATGCATTATAAGTTTGGTTTTGCAATGTTTGGAATGCACCCCAATTCGAAGTAAGTACCCTAGCTGTAAGAATGCACACATATTATTAATATACATATATAAATATACTTTGATGTTCCGGATGGCTGAGGGTAGAAAGTATTAAAGTTGTTTCTGGAACGGAATGGAGGAATGAAATATGAGTACTAGTCTCCTGTCTTCTTGCATCCTTCCCAAAGTTGCTGGAAATCGTGTGGGGCATTCGTTAATGTGCGTATTTGCGTTGTGAATGTTTAGAGACGCGATGGACCTTATTATAGGCCGGGTCCCAACCAGCCTAATTACGTCCAGCAGTCGTCGGCCGTCTACCATCGGGGCCCACCGCAGCACCTGCCGCATGTGCATCCCCCGCAGCAGGATACCGCCGAGTCCGGCATCTTCTCCACCATTAGCAACGGTTTCAACAGTTTCGTCAGCAATATTTTTGGATAGATCTATTTAACATATCCCAGTTTCCCAGTTGGGGAGATACGTAGCGTAGGTATTTATTATATGTGTGATTGCATTGTGATGCATTGTGCTTAGTTATTTATGTAATGGCGTTACGATTTGTCGCGGATATTGAGATAGGCGTAAGAATCGTTGGGGTTTTAAGCCAGGGATTAAGATGGGCCTGTCTTAACGTTGAAGGCTAGATGGTTTTATAAAGTTATGCTAATATATGTTGATGTTGATAAATAAAACATAAAACAATTTTAAAGTTCACAACATTTTGTTATGATTTGAACACGTTCTTACGAAGAGAATTTCCAGGAGTTGTAGAATCTCAATTTTGTTCACCTCTATCGCTTTTAATATACGAGATAACCGCCTCGAAATCAGTCTTTGAAGAAGAATGAAAACTTCAAATAAAATGAGTTTATTGAGTGACTGATTGATATTATTAAACCACCTACACTCTATTCAAACCTGCTGGCGCCACCTGACGATGCAAGTGTGAAGTAGAAGCTTCAATACTTGACACCGCACGTCGTACTTGTTTCGCTGCGCGCTCGCACCGTCCTGTCAACTCCGGCGAACTCGCCGTCCTCGTCCACCATTGTAGCGGACCAGATTACATTCGGGACTTCAGACAAGAATCATGGGTTTCGGTGAATATCCAGCTGATTACAACCCCAAGGTGCACGGACCTTACGATCCGGCCCGCTTCTACGGCAAACGTGAGTACAATTCCTGCACGATGCATCAATATCGACGGAAATTCTACTATCACTCCGACATGAGGTTAAAAGACATTACATAATATAATCTGTACAAAATTGATTGTTTTCCAGCCGATACTCCCTTCGGCCAGGTGAAGATCGGTGAGCTGAGCCAATGGTTCGGTCGCCGTAACAAGTCTCCGCAGGCCATGACTGGTGCCATCAGCAGGGGTATGAATTCATTTAATATTGATAGTTATGCAACACACTTTTGTCATTCTGTCAGTTATCATTCATCTTTTGCATTGGGATTTAATCTAATGTCTATGGTTATGCTTTTGCAGCTTGGTGGAGATGGCAACACAAGTATGTGCAGCCGAAGCGTTCCGGTATCGCTCCATTCTTCCAGTTGGTGTCTGGTGCTATGGTTTTCTTCTATGTCATCAACTACAACAAACTCTCCAAGCACAGGAACTACAAGTACCACTAATCTGATTGCATGCCAGCAGGCCCAATAGCATATTGCTAAATGTTGTAGTTCAAGCATTGATATATCAAGTTAAAGCAAAATCTTAAAATGTAATAATGTGTAATGTAATTCAGCCCTTAACAATACAATTACCATTCAGTAATCACAAGTGAGTTTTTTTTAAAGCTTACTAGAGTTCAGTCATGCATGAAAAAGCAATTAATAGTCAGTTAAACTTGATGAATAAAAATTTTAAAGAATATTCGTTACCAAAGTGCAGTAATATCGTCGTCAAGTTGTAAAGAACTTTTTATATTCGCTAGGATGATTTAGTTTGTCGTGATTCAGCAAATTCTGGAAGATTTTGCAGGAAGTTTGCTTTTTCCATGATGGCCGCCGTTTGCAGTGCGCTGATTGGTCGAAAACTTCTGCACATGTTAGAACACATCATTTTCACACAGAAACAAAAAATAAGAATTTTTATTCATCTAAATATCGAAATACATCGGTTGTTTATTGGCAAACAGTGGAATTACTTGTAAGTGGTGTATTTAGTAACGGCTTTGGTGCCCTCGCTGACCGCGTGTTTCGCCAGTTCACCAGGAAGCAGAAGACGGACGGCAGTCTGGATTTCGCGGCTGGTGGTGGTCGTGCGCTTGTTGTAGCGCGCAAGACGCGTCGCTTCAGCGGCGATGCGGTCGAAAATATCGTTGACCATCGAATTCATGACGTGCATCGCCTTGCTGGAGATCCCAGTGTCCGGATGCACTTGCTTCAGGACTTTGTAGATATAAATCGCGTACGATTCCTTCTTCTTGCGCTTCTTCCTCGACTCGTCCTTGGAGCCTCTGCCGCTCGGACCAGCCTTAGCTGCTTGTCCACTAGTAATCGGAGGCATGATGATGATGCTTGTGTGCGGTTTGAATGAGCGTCGAAATGAGAATGGCGAAAAAAGGTAACCACACTTTATAACTGGCAACAGTTTCGTTACGTCACAGCGCGTTGCGTGGCAACGCAGCATTCTTTTGTTTTTTGGTGTTCATTTGTTTGTTTGCGTACAAAAACAAAAAAAAAAGATGAACGCCATTTGTTCATCAAAGGCGGCCGTGATTGCAAAGGAGGTTCAGCAACGTTGCATTCCTTTGTTTTGCGTGCAAAAACAAAATAACCAAACATGCACGCCATTTCTTCATCGAAGGCGGCCATGATTGCAAAGGAGGTTGCTTGATTGAATAAAAATTCACGTTTTATTCGTACAAATATACATAGATAAGTACGTATTATTAATTAATAATAATTAATTAATAGTTTTTATTTATTTAAAACAAAAGATTCACTTGTATGAAGTATATTTAGTGACTGCTTTGGTCCCCTCACTGACTGCGTGCTTCGCAAGTTCCCCAGGCAGCAAAAGACGTACGGCGGTCTGGATTTCGCGGCTAGTCGTCGTGGATCTCTTGTTGTAGCGAGCAAGACGGTTTGCCTCGGCGGCGATGCGTTCAAAAACGTCGTTGACCAACGAATTCATCACATGCATCGCCCTGCTCGAAATACTGATATCGGGATGCACTTGCTTCAAGATCTTAAAAATGTACACCGAGTACGATTCCCTCTTCTTGCGTTTCTTCTTCTTCTTATCGCTGTCCAGAATGCTCATCGGTACTTTACCGGCTTTCGAACCCGATGGTCCACTGGTTGTAGGGGGAGACATGGCGATAGGTGCGCTGCGTGCGCGCGACGTGACGAGAATGGTTGAATTTCTAACCGCACTTATCCAAGTAACAACCGACGAAACGTGCGCATTTGTTTTCGAGTTTGTAGTTTGAGAAAGAAACAATTGAATAACGTAAATCATGGATAGTGATGATAATAGTGAGGATTTCTCGATCTCAGATGGCGAGCTGGACGATAAAGTTCACAAGAAGCTTGTGAATAACGTGTTGAATTTGTCTTATAAACAACACGTGAAAAAATCCACGCGTTCAGAGCCAACTTTAAAAGTTTCCGAATTCGATCTGGTGAAAACAGGAAAGAATGTCCACATCACGGATTTAGCAAGTGTTTTGGAACGCAAAGGCAAACAGCTGGCGATTGGTAAGCAAATCAAACGCGCCGAGCAGAAACTCACCACGTTGCCGAAACCATTGGAGAAACCTCAAGCTGAGCGCATACATCGAACCGTCGCCTATAAAAAGACTCAAAACGAGCTTGGTAAATGGGATCCGATTGTTTCCGCGATTCGGTCGTCAACGCACACCACGTTTCCGCTTCATTCAGACTCCAAGCTGGATGATAAGGTGGATTCACTTGGTGGGGCTGATTGGGGGTACAAAACTAGTCTACAGAAGGAGTTGGAAAAAGTTGAGCCAAAGGAGGAGGTGTATGTTATGGATGATGATGATGAGTTTCCTATGACCATGGAGGAAATCATGGAGAAGCGTCGGGAGGCGGCGAAAATGCGCGCACATGAAAGTTATAAGATTGCAAAGGCAAGAAGGCAGAACAAAATCAAGAGCAAGAAGTTTCACAGAGTGCAGAAGAAGGAGAAGATGAAGCAGCAGATGAAAGAGTTTGAGTTGTTGCAGAAAACTAATCCAGAAGCTGCTTTAGAGAAGTTGGAAGAGATTGAGAGGGCCAGGGCTGAAGAAAGGATGAGTTTGAGGCATAAGAGCACTGGACAATGGGCTAAGAGTAAATTAATTAGGGCTAAATATGATAGAGAGGTAAATAATGCTTATTTTTATTATTTTAATAAAATTAAGTATAAACTTGATGCATTTTATTACAGACACGACAAGAATTAGCACAACAACTGGGTATAAGTCGAGATTTAACTCAAAAAGTACGAAAATCAGGCGACAGCGATTCCGAAACAGAAGCTGCTCAAGAAGCTCCAAAAATCAAGGGAAATTCAAATTCAGACAATCCGTGGCTCAATGAAAACATCAAAGTATCACAGGATGTCAACGATTTTGTTAGTGGATATCGAAAATACTGGGAAGAAAAGAACGGAATCAATGATGCAGATAATTCAATTGACTCCACAGCAGCAGAAACACAAGAAAACCGTGGTAAGAAAAGAGTAGCGAAAGAAATTGACACAAATTCCGATCAAAAATCCTCACTGAATAATAACAATCATGTAAAACAGTCAAAAGTTAAAACTAATGGAAAAGTTAAACGAATTGTGTCAACCGGGGCATCTGAATGGGATGTATCCGACGCAAAGGATACAAAACCGTTAGATTTGGACAAAGAATTCGACAACATTGAAAATAAATTACGGAAAAAAGTCGAAAAGAAGTATAAGTCACTTGGCAATCAAAAACAAACTCAAAATGGTGTAACAAAAGCGAAACAAGTCAAAAAATCAGAGAAACCGACCCAATTAGATTTATTATCTTTGCCTAAACAAATTACTCGTCCTGTAATCGACGAAGCACTCGATGAAAGAGCCCATCGCGGTAATAAAACCCAAGACGACATGTTGAAAGCTTTTGAAGTGCTTAATAAAGTAAATAATGGTGATACTAGCGCCAAATCAAAATCAAAACCAACTCAATCCGAAGAAATCGACCCCAATAAATTCATGAATATGAAACCGACTAAACTCAACACGGCCATTCCTGACCTGCAGGAATTCAACGATAATGAAGAAGGCGAAGACCAGCGCGGTGTGATTTCGGAAGCTTTCCAGGATGACTATGTCGTTGACGAGTTCCAGCAAGAGAAAAAAGACGAGATTAATGCAGGTAATCCGAAGAGTATTGATTTGTCTCTGCCGGGTTGGGGTGCATGGGGTGGCAAGGATATTAAGGTGTCCAACAGGAAGAAGAAGCGGTTTATTGTGCGGTTTCCGGAGAAAATGAAACGCAAAGACAGCAATAAGGGACATTTGATTATCAACGAGAATACTAATGCGAAATTGCGTTCGCATTTGGTGTCGGAGGTGCCTTTCCCATTCAAGAATGTGAAAGACTACGAGGCTTGCATACGCGCACCGATCGGGAATACTTTTATGCCGGAGACGGCGTTTCGCAGGTTGACGAAACCTGCAGTCACCACCAAGATGGGTACTGTGATTGAGCCAATGACAGAGGATATTTTAGTTAAGAGAAAGAAGTAAACTACATGGAATTGTGAATAAAAACTTGATTGATTAATTGTAAAATATTGCTTTTTTGTAGAACTTATTAGTCTGTAAGGTGGCGACGAAAACGGAGCTTTCATGAACTAAAACAGCGCCAGCCGCGGCGAGAAAGCGAAGCTGGCAGTAGTTGAGCGTGCGTCAACAAACGCGAAATTGCGACTTGTGAGCCGATAAATCGCACTTCGCGTTTGGCCCCCGATCGGGCGAAATGTCTCCGTCAGCTGGTACATAGTGCCGCGTAGTGTGCGCTCACGGACCGCGATGCATCGCGCCGCGCTGAAATAATGGGATTGCGCCATGACGACGCACAACCAGAGCGCACCGTCGTCGCCGTGCGATAATTACGCGCCCGTCGGCAGCGTGACAATCAAAGCAGGCTGCGCGCCGCTGCTGAGGGAGAACTGCGGGCGCGTGAGCGTCCTCTTCGCCGCGCGACTCATCGAAGCAGCTGGCGCGGACTCACCGGCGCCGCACAGCGTCTTCGAGGTGAGGGCACCGTCGACCGTCTCCGCCGATCCGGGCTACACGCGCGACTTTCTTCGCAGGATACAGGTGAGCGACAGACAGCCGATTGAAACTAGGGCATCATCATCGCTGCGCGCGCTATCGAAGCACGATAGAAACACTTCCGGATCCACTCCGGCGAGAAGACACACTTTTTCGTCGTCGTCATCCTACGCGCGGCGCAAGCATGAGATGTATTTGTTGACGTGCGCGCGCGAGCGGCCAGTAGTGCGTAATTCGCGACCGAAAAACATTCGGCGCGCTATGACGTCAGGTTTAGGAAATGGCTTGGACCAGGATGCGACTAATAACCTTCGGACCGCCGCTGAATGCCGCGCGCTACGCGATGGGTGTGTGCGCTCGGTGGCCGCACGACAATCGGCAAATATTGACGAAACGAAACGCGCAACGCACACACACACCAACCACATGCATGCACCTTTCACCTATTAAATTATAGTTCTATTCATCAATACCACACCATGTGTATCTCTCCACTGAATTCTATGCGAGCGTAATCTCGAGTGCACCTAAGCGTGCGCAATAATGAAGATCGCGCATCACTAGGTCAAAGAGCTTGACGTAAGTTCAGCGACCGTTCCGACCCGGATCTTATTCAACGTTATTACGGGCGCACGAGCAGGCCGCGGTGGGTGCATCGCGCATCCTCATGCCGTGCGTGTGTTTGTTTCTATGTCCGCGTCCGGCGGTTCCTGCTCGAGAACTTTCGAAAGTCGCCGGCCTGCTTTATTCAAAACGGCGGCGTGGAGACCTTGTCGAGGAGGAGGAGCTAGTGCCATCACATCCGCATCCGATTCCGAATTCGACATTCCATACTCTTAAACACTCAACCCACAAACAACAAAAAACCCTTTATTTAGTTATTAGTATCGATTCATATGATTATTTCATTTGCTATTCATTTTCTTCTATTTGTGCGTATGGTGAATGAGTATGCGCCGTTTCACCGCGGTACACATTCACCCTGAGCCGTTTCGCCGTAAGAATAATTCTATAGTTTCTAGATAATTTTAACACGGAAATAATTAGATTTCTGCGAATATTACAATGATTTATATAAGTTAAATCTTGAATCTTTCGAATACAATGTATAAGAGAATGAAATTTTAATGAATTAGATGATTTTTCGTCTTCTTAGTACCGCGGTGGGTTGGCTCACGGCGAAACGGCGTGAATAATGAATGCAGGTCCGCCGTCCGCAGGTGAAATTATACCGTGTGACGCTCCGCTAAGAACCGCATCATCGTTCGTTCGGTGCTGGAAACATGTTGGAAAGGCACACGACGAGACGCAACTCACACCGCGGCGCGCACGCGGCCGAAGTTTCAGTCGGGTCTGGCCGGTCGCGCGAAGTGTTTCGATGGTCTCGATGAGTTCGGTCTTCGCCTTCGTGTCCGCGAGCGTCTCGTGGTATGATCGATTACTGAACGCTGCCGACCACAGCCAATAAACGCGCCGCGGTGATTATAAACACATATACCTAGATATTTCGTTTCACCGCCTGGGCCTACGCTGTGACATTGGATAAATGCATTTAGAATGTATCGGAATGTGCACGAAGGTAGGTTTTCGACCTGTGTGTAATGTAATAATCACCCATGCGGATGTGCACACGGATGCGAGATTTCTTTTGTTGTTGTTTTCGATTTTTCTCATTCTTCGCGCGCGCGCGCGTGTGTGTGTTGGGTTGCGAATCCGGGTAGAGTGAAACATACAGACATTTATTGAAATGTCTCCGATTCATGATGATGAGGATGGACTTGATTTTGATTTGTTTGCGTGCGCGCGCGCGCGGTTTGGAGCCGCAGTTCCGTCTCGCGCGACTCACTGACCGATTTTTGAGCGCGCCGCGAAGCGGACCTGCCCGCCGCCGATCAGGCCATATCTATTTACTCGCGTTATTACCAATCGCGGCGCGCACGACCGCGCCGTGTGTGCGTGTGTCGAAATTTGACTTTTCAACGGCGCGAATCCTTTCGCAAGTGCACACATGCCGCATGTACGCGCATACTAATGACGGCGGCCATCAATAACGTGAATAATTCGGATTGCACATTATGACCGCCACCAGGATGTGCCTGTAGCTACGCGCTACTGACTCTTGTGCATCGTGTGTGCATTTAATTATCTCTTTGCGGCATGTTGGGATGTAATAAAGCTTTCGTTTGTTTTGCCGCTCTCTGCGCGCGCGAGCAAAACCTGCTGCTGCTGCTGCTCGTCCGTAATTCGTTTTTTGTTGCTTTTGTTATTTACCTTCGTTTCGTTACAAACGCGCTACAACGTAATTTTCATACACACACACCAGGATGTTGTTGATCATTTACAGTACAGTGACATTCGCATCGCTGCTCGAAAAGACAGCGCACAACTTTTCTCTCAGTGTACGCGGCATTGTCTCATTATAATCTGCGTGAAAACCTATTGTTCCAGCGTGGAATAAAAAAAAAGATCGCTTGCACATTAATATAACTAATCTCTCACGCGAGTTTCATTTCGTTTCGTTGTGCGAGCCAATGATCGAAACCGAACGACGGTGCAAACGTGCGCAGATCCGGTTGAACTCCGCGCGCGCGGTTTACATTTTACACACGCGCTGCTGCTCGATGTTTAGAAAGAGCGAAATGCTCGAAAACGTTAAAATGACCCTCGAATTAACGCGCGCGTACGCAATTTTACGCGCTTACGCGGATATTCGAAAATGTGAAATGTGGGCAAACACATTCTCTTCGCGCAGCGCCGGCGCAGTGCACTTCAATTGTTCGGGGCGTGCTTTTTTTTTCTCTGTGCAAGGGGAATTCCAAGTGAAGCGTAAACAATTAATTGACATTTCGTGGAAGAGTTGATTCGCGATGCTTGCGGCTACGGAAATTACGCAGTGAATGAATTTCTTTTTCTTTTTGTTTGTTTGCAGAAATATGTAGATGACATTTGCAAGGAAGGATGCCAGGGTGGTACAAGCCAGCATCCAGCGGCCGCTGGTGGTGGCGGCACGCTCGGTGGCGAGGATTCCAGCTACGATTCGGATTATGAAGCGGACGCGTCGACGCCTGGCGGCGGCAGTAAGCATCAGGATGTGTCGCGTACGACAAGCGATACGCTCGCTGCCGAATACGCCGACTATGTGCAAACGGACGCGTCGCCTGGCTACACGGCGAGGTAATTTTGAATTTCCGTCTTGTAGGAAGACCGGAAATAATCGCTGATTTGTTTTGTGTTGCAGGGTTGAGTTTGCGCTGAAATTGGGTTATACGGAGAAATTAGTGCAGGCGGCGTTGACGAAGTTAGGCCCAACACCGGCGCAGAATGAGTTACTCGCTGAACTCATCAAATTGGGCGCGCAGCGTGGTATGTCAGCCGACAGCAGTCCCTCCGACGAGGCCCCGCCTGTTCTCCCTGACAATAGTCAGGATTATCAGGTGCAATTACGGCCAATTGTGATAGACGGCAGTAATGTCGCCATGAGGTAAAAATCTTTTTTCTTTATACTAAAAAACACGTTTCTATTAATTTTCTTTGATTAAACAGCCATGGAAACAAGGAGAAGTTTTCCTGTCGAGGTATCAAGATCGCCGTGGAGTGGTTCCGGTCGCGCGGCCACAAAGACATAACAGTATTCGTGCCGAAATGGCGCAAGGAGTCGCCGCGACCGGACAATCCCATCCAGGATCAAGACATTCTCGCCGAATTGGAACGTGAGCGTATGTTGGTCTTCACGCCGTCGCGACTTGTCGGTGGCAAGCGGATGGTGTGTTACGACGACCGCTATATACTCAAACTAGCAGCTGAAGTGGATGGAATTGTCGTGTCCAACGACAACTACCGCGACCTCTGTCAGGAGTCGGCGGAGTATCGCAAAGTCGTCGAGGAGCGCATCTTGATGTATTCATTCGTGAATGATCGTTTCATGCCGCCGGATGATCCGCTCGGTCGTGCTGGCCCAACGCTGTGTAATTTTCTACGCACGCAACCAAAGAAAACCGACCCGCCGCCGCTTTGTCCCTACGGCAAGAAGTGCACCTACGGGAACAAATGCAAGTACAATCATCCCGAACGCGGTCCCTTGCCGCACAAAAGCGTCATCGAACGGCTCTCCGAGCACGCGCAGCGACACCTACAGGCGAGAGAATGCGAAACGAGAAAATTACCCCTAGGCCGCACGCGTTCCAATATCCCACCGCCGAAGGAAGTCCAGCATACGATCGTTTCCAAGTCACGTAGTGTCGACAATGTGGGCGCAGCGTATCTCCAACAACAGGCGGCGGCGCAAAGCCAAGCACAAGCTGCGCAGACTCAGGGCGAGAATCTGCATCGTAAACTACAGCGACAACTCACGCTGAATCCGAACGCCGATCCGCGTCTGAGGCGGTACAAGCCTCTCACGCCGCAGCCGCAACAACAGGTGCTGAAATACGTGCCCAGCTGGGATCTGCATCAGAATGTGACGCGCATCGCGTCCGCGCCCGACAGCTACCGGCCATGGCCGCCTGTGCCTCAACAACACCCGCCGCATCTCATCTCCAGCTGCAGCGATCCGCAGCTGAACGTGTGGTCACCGCACATGCCGCCGCCGCCGCCGATGAATGTGCAGGAGGACGCGCGCCGCAAGCTGCACTACCATCTAGCGGCGATTTTTCCCGAGGAGCAGGTCACACAAGCGCTGCAGCTCTATCCGGACGAGACGAATCCGCAGAAGATTTGCGCCGCGATACTGGCGCTGTTTCCCAAGCAGGGCTAAGCACCCGCACGTTTTGATACGACGATGTTTCTAAGGCGCTTAGACGATCGTGTTAAGCGTCATTAGCGAACGCGACGAGCGACTTTTTTTATTACGCCCTTCATATTGAAGCAGCGCGCGACCGAGAACACGGCGTCGATGAGACCAGAAGGAGGTGGAAAATGAATTTTAAGCTAATATATTGAATTGCATTGAGTTAATCATCGATGTCGATGATGGTACGTGCGTGTCGTGCAGGAGAGAAACAACCCTTTCATATATTGATTACGTTGATACTATGTATCTCTAGTAAAATTGTTGCAATTTGTATATTTTCGAAGTGTCGACGATGGCGTCGGTACGTCGGTTCTAGTAGCAATCCGTACTGAATTTGTGTTAAGGACAACAATACGCGACGATAAGAAACAAAACAAAACAAAAAAGAATTATTAACAAGACACGAAATCGATTGTTATATTAAATTTATTTATTGATGAAGACTGTACCGTACGTTAACGTTTTAAATACTTTATTGTCCATTCGTTGCTGAAGGCGGAGCACTCACATCTCGGTGTGTTGTTATGAGATAGTATAATTGCATATTGCATATATCGAGTGTATGTACGTTTTAACTATTACGTTTAATCTATGTTTAGTATTAATTGTGTACAACGGGCGGTCATCGATTAATAAGACGCGTCTCAAATCTGAGTTTGCGGGAGCGATGGCGCTTCACTTCAATTGTTTGTTCTTTTCTAGAGAATCATATTTGTTATATTTTTTCATTTTGATTAGTAACAGTAACTATTTATTTTGTTTTTTAATAAATTGATAAGAGATACAATGCGGCTCATTGTTGATTGTGTTATTTTAGTGCAAAGATTACCTCAGCAATAAAGTTCGCGTATTTATGCGCAAATTATCTGTAGTTTGTCATTTTAAGCGTAAATTTATTGCAAATGCATTGAAATAACGCATTTTTGTGTGTGAAGATCAAAGATTTAGTGAATTAGAATGTTTCTAGTGTGATTTTGTGAGGTTGGCAGCACTGGGGAGTAATAGAATTCGATCGCGAGCGGGGTCGATGACGCACGAAGCGCACGTCGTTGGGTGTGCATGGCCGTCGCGCACAGCTCGCCATTTTCTCGCATATTTGTTTAGCGCTGTTTATTTGTGAACCTTGCGATAGAGTTATCAGTTTGGCGTGTCAGGAGTGTGTGCCGACTGCCGGAGCGATGTCGAACGTGCTGCAACTGGCGCGAGTATAAATAACGTCGAAACCGCTTCAGGTATGTGCCAGCAATCCGCGTAAGTTATCGTTTCGCGTTGGCAGGACAGGATGCAGAGGACCTGCAGGGATACATTGCATGAGAGCACTGCCGAACGCAAACATTCATTCATACGCATTTAATTTACCCGTATATAATTAATACAAGAGTGCGCCTGCATCTATTCCTTACTATATAGTTACTACTACAACTTTTTTTATTATTTGGGGTGAGTCGTGACTTGTGAGTCGATCGACATTTGTTTCATGGGCGACGGCCAATTCGCATGCATACGTCCAAGCAACGCAATTTCTCGCTTGAAATCGCTGCAGGCGAGAACACTGACTGCGGTGGCAGCGAGATAATATTATCAGCGAATGAAAGGAGACCGGTAGGCATGACACACATTCGCCTTGTTTTATGGGATTGTCAATGATCAGGGTCGGACTTGCCGGACGCTGCTCTGACCGATCCACAACACAACTAAATAACAATTCGAGTTTTAATCGCCACTACTTGTAAATTAATTAATTGCCTCTTATTACAAACAAATGTGATAATTTAGGTCATGCATGCTGATGAATTTGTGTTTATTCATTGCGAAAGTATCACATAACACGTCAACAATGATAAATCAAATAAGAAAAATTCCTGCATGTAATCATCTCTATCAAAAAGTCAACAAGCAAATAGTCAATAAGTCGATGATTGTTTACCATTCTTATCATTCTTGTGCATCGATTAAAACTCGGAATGTCATAAGAGATAATTTGGAAATGTGTTTGATTAAGAAACGTGTTTGTTGAACATTCAAGGCGATGATACGTGTAGCTTAATAAGCGATTAGTCAGGCGGAGGGGAGTTCACTTCGAGGAAATGACTCATTAAGAGGAGAGCAAATGTAACTAATGGCGTTTGTTGCTTTCAGGTTGTGCGAATAACAGCAGCAGAGCACCGCCGGACGCCGCCGCACAATGCCTCTACCAAAGCGGCTCGTCGAACCGGTGCACGTCGCACGCGGCACCCTGCCGCAGTGCGACTTCCCGTTACCCTCCGAACTCGAGGCGGTTACCAACGGGACGCTTGCCAACACCGTGCGTCAATTGTCGTCGCTGTCGCGGCACGCCGAAGATCTCTTCGGTGAGCTGGCGCGCGATACGCACCAGTTGTACGATCGCTCGAATTCACTGCAGGCGCGCATTGATCGCCTTGCAATCAAAGTCACACAACTCGATAGCACCTACGAGGAGGTGTCATTACAGGATATTCATAATCGCAAGGCGTTCAAAAGTTCTTCAGGCTTGGAACAACAGGTATTTTGTTTTGGATGACAATTGTGATTGTTTATAATAATAGTTATTGTTTTGTTTTAGATATTTTCTAGGAATACAATGCCGACTGCTATGCAGGAAACGTATCAGTCGTGCGATAAACCGCCGCCGCTGTCGTTACTGAACAAATTCCGCGACGATGATAAGGATAGCTTGAAATTCTACACGGATCCGAACTATTTCTTCGAGCTGTGGCGTGAAGAAGTCTTGAAGGATACGGAGCGCGCGAAGCAGGGCAAGAAACCGCACAAACCGCGTAACGCGCAGAGCACGGATGGCTCACGACAGAAGAAGCGCGTGCGCCAACCGGTGAAGACAATCGACCGCCATCGTGACATCGCCGTCGGACACGGCGAGTATCTCATTCCTACCGAACAGCCGCGCGCATTACAGCCGGCGCCACAACAGCAGCAGCCGCCAATGCATCCGCAAGCGATGCAACCCGCACAGGCTATGCACATGAACCAAATGCACTACCGCAGCCCGATGCAGATGCAGGAGGATATGCACAACATGCTCGAACGGCCGAATCGACCGAACTCGATCGAAATTCGCCGATCTTATCAACAGGAGATGCCCGATGGTGTGCACTCGCCAATGTACATGCCCTACGAGGATCAGAACCAATACCAGCCGGGTATGTATGGCGGGCATGCGCAACTCAACGAACAACACTACCAGCCGGGCACGCCCACGCGTAAAATACGCCCAACGCAGCCGCCGCCAGCGCCACCTAGCAACCAATCTACACCGTCGGCGAATACACCGACGCGAGGCCGTAGTATGTCTGCGGGCAGGGATAATCTGCCGCCTCCACCGCCGCCGCCCGAAGCAATGATGTCACCACCGAATGGTATTCCGGCGCATCTGATTCGCCAGACGAGCGGTTCGCGTTCCAACAGTCCGCATTCACACCAGGGCACGCCTGAACCCGATCAGGATCTGCCGCCGCCGCCACCGGTACCCAAACAGGCTTCACCGCCTAAACAAGCCACTCCCGTTCAGGCACCGCCTCCTCCACCTCCTCCGCCAATGCCGTTGCTTGCCAACGGCCCTGCCAGTCCACCGCCTCTACCCATCACAAATGGCGATCTCGCGAAGATTCTAAACTCGGCACCGCCTAAGTTAACACCGCCAAAGGAGCGCGCTATTCAAAAAGCACCGCCTATGGTGGACCCACGCAATGATTTATTAAAAGCAATCCGCGACGGCATCAAACTCCGCAAGGTGGAGAAAATCGAGCAGAAGGAGGTGGAGCGCGGCAATGGTCTACACGACGTGGCGAGTATTCTTGCACGGCGTGTGGCGGTTGAGTTTAGCGATTCGGATTCAGCCAGCGATTCCGACTGCGACAGCGAGGGCTGGGGCGAAAACGAGACGTCCGCGTGACACCGACGCAAGGCTAGTACTTCTAGCCATTCCTACGTCTAGGCGGTGAGTGGGGAAGGGTTTGTCACGCGCAAGGGGCGTGAAGGCAACGAATGCTACGACGGGGCGAGAGCGAGAATAGAAGAAGCGGTGCCGGCTGCACCTGTGGGCAGCAGGCACCGATAGGACACTACACAGCAACAGCACACAAAGGGATAAAACGCTAGTAAGTAAATTAATTTTATTTAAGGTGGATTGACGCGACGGAAAGCCAAAAAAATTCAACACGAAAATGAGATAGTGATTTATGGCGCGTGGGTGGATATTATTATATCGGGTATTATTAATCAGTACGAATTAGAGAAGCTTCCTGTGTAATGATATTTTACAATACCTAAGCTCCTTTACGCAAGTACTATAAACATTCAAATAAGAGCATAATCATAAGAAATTTTCAAAAATTCCACATCGCAGGGCGCAGCACCCAAAAAAAAAAGGTAAACATAGCCGTACGCATGCAGGAATTACTGCTGGCGCCTTGTAAGCGACATCTATGTAAGTAAACGACGAAACCTAATTAAAACTTAAGGAGCAAACAAGCAAAGAAAAAACACGATTGGGATAAAGACAACCAAAACATAAAAAAAAATTATTAACATACTAGTAATATACATTTACAACATTCATATAAAAATAATTAGTGACTTTGTAAAATATTTATACTGTATTAATCAACTTTTGTGTATGTCATGGGAATAAAACAAGAAACGACTTGCAATAACGACTTGACCGCACACGCGAAGACGTAAGACGCTTATTGTTTGACACTCCCAGCTCGCGCGCTCAACTGCATTCGGTTAAATATGTACATGATTGTCCTATTTTATTATACTAGTAGGTTAGATTTCTTGCGAGACGACCAGCTCCTCGACGCCCATGCGGCCCCGATGTCGCCAGACGCGGTAACGCGCGAGATCTTTGCGTGTCACCATGCCCACCACCTCGCTGCTGTCGTTCACGATCGGCAAGTGGCGCAGGCCGAGCGCACGGAACAACCGGAACATGCGTGGGAGTGACGTTGACTGCAACAATATCAATTTAATTTAACAATGGTAAATTGATATTGCAGTTGGCTACTTACATGTAACACTGTGAACGGCGAGGGATTGATGAATGGCCGCAAGTCGATGGAATAAGTTTTTTCCTCTTCGGTTATTTGTACTTGCTACAAACACAAACGAAATTTTATGTTTAATGACTGGCGTAATTTAATTATGGAAGACTTACGTCTATAGTGGGGTATCTGGGATATTCATCTCGGAAGAGATCTGCGCTGATTCCCACCCAGGATCGTTCAGTTTCATTGAAGATCTTGTTGCGCAGCATGACGATTAGTTGTGAACGCAGGATCAAACCTCTCAGTTTACCGTAGGATGTTACATCGCACTGAAATTATTAAGTTTTTAATTTATCGCAGATATTTTTTGTATTTTTATTTACTGAGTCACTTCTTGGTGGATCCACAACTGGGAAACCATTGTACGACTTCAGTTTGAGTAACTCTACGACGTGTCCGACATTTTCCACGGTTTTCAATGTGACGACAGGATGTGACATGACTTCACTAGCGTAAATGTTGTGTGTCAACGGTGGTGGGTCCCATGATAAGAAAGGAATTGCGCTCAGTTGGATATGAATATCGTAAATGCCCTAAAAATATATTATAAAGAAGGTTTTCTTTAGAAGTTTAAATTGAATGACTTACTTCATTGAAGAAGTCGCCTGTCCATTTGGCAGCTATCAGGGTGACAATCAGCGGCAAACCGAAGGAAATATTCTGTGTGGTTTCCATTATGATGACAGTTAAACTAATTGTCATCCGAACAAGTCCGCCTAGTTGAGCAGCGGCGCCAATTAAAGCATATTTTCCAGGATGTATCAACGTCTAAAAATTACAATTTGAATTATTTATGTTTAACTATTGAATTAAACTTACTGTAGGGTAGATGTAAGATAAACCGACTGAGATTAAACGCCCCCAGGCTGCGCCTGTCAACAGCGAGGGAATAAACAAGCCGTTGGATGTTGACAGCCCGAAAGTCCAACAGGAAATTAAGAAGTAAACAATCACGAAGTATATTAGCGATGTGACGTTGTGGGTGTTCGGCGGGTCGTGAAACAACGACCGCACTGAAGCTTCAGGTGTTTGAAACCAAATCGACGCGAGGACATTATATTGTCCATCATTACAGTACATCTGAAATTTAATTAGTTTAGTTTAGTTAGGGTTACTTAAAAGTAATATTACCTGCGTGGGAAATCTTGTCGGATCCTGTCCTAACGGTTTGCAATCATTCAGGAAGAATATCATCAAGAAACCAACCGTTGCGGTCATCGTGGCGACGAGACAAGCCTCAATCACTTTCAACCATGGCTTGTTGATATATCTACAATTATTTTCGTGGAATTTAAGTTAATTTTGAAGTCTTGTGACATTTTTTAGATTACCTAATGCGAAATACTGATAATTTGTAGTTAATACTATTCCATAATGCGCCGAGAAGTCCTCCTAAGGCTCCTATCAAAGCAAAAACGGGCAGTTCATACAAAGAGTACGTAAACTCCTCAAAATGACCGAGATTCAACAGGCCCGGATATTGCAAATTGCCTGGTTCGCCATAGTACATCGAAAGGAATAAATTAAGCGTGAATGTGCTTACTACAGACGCGAAAAATATGCGCCATGTTAAACTTTGGTTCCAAAATGATGCGCCTTCTTCTAAACTGAAGAGTACACCACCTAAACAGTGAAAAAATTAATGTTTTCTTTGTGAAAACATTGATTATATTGCATGACTAACCGACGGGAGCACCAAACGCAGCGGATACGCCAGACGCCGCGCCACCCGATACGAAATCGCGCTTCTCCTGATCCTCGCGGAAATACCGCAGAATGTGAAGGTCGGTTTTGAATGTTGTGCTCTTTCCCTGTGAAATCCCCGCGGCTACAGCGGCGCCGACATGAATCATCGGTCCTTCCTGTGTGCAAACAATCACGATAAATATTGTTATTATGATAGTGCACGAACAGTAAGCGAGTGTTGGCGTGTTAGCGCAATGAATCATGCAATTTACTGCAGTAATCATCGAGTAAACATTTTATAAAAAAACTGTACTTTTCCACCGGCGAGACCGCCAACCACTGAGCAAATCACCCCGACGGCTTTGACTATCAGCGTGCGTATTCGCACGACGCGCGGCACTTTCACCCCGTTCAGGTAACATTTCACTTGGGGAATACCGCTGCCCCCGGCGACTGGTTCCACGTATGCGACCAAAACAGATCCGATCATCACAGGCACAAAATTATAGAGGATCCAATAAAAGTATGGGATGTACAGTTTGCCTTCCAGCACGTATTTATCTACCACTAAAAAACAAATAGAAAATTCGATTTCTTTAAACTTCTATTGAGTATTTTTAATGCATACTTACAGAACTGTAAATGTTCATATTTTAAAGAACAGAGGCTATCTATTAATACATCAATAACACATGCAATTAATGCTGTGATCATTCCAATCAACAGGAAGATGATCCATTTGGCAATTAGCTTTCTAACAATAAACTTATATCCCTTCTTCTGCTCTTCATCTAGTAACAAATAATTTTCTACGGTGTCATAATCTAAACTCTAAGAAAGAAAAACAAGAATAAGTATTTTATTGTGAGCTTTAGTGTATCCAGTAATAGTTACTTCATATTTGGTTGATAAAACATTCAACGATCCCGGATGGAAGGTATCTTTGTTGTTCCTCCGGTAACATGCTGATTGTATCAGGGGGTTTTCATCTGAAACTGTGGTGATCTCATCCAAATCAGGTATTATTTGAGTGTAATCCAATCCATCTCTAGGCTAAAACAAATGCCACACGTTTATTTCACATTTTTATTCGTTTAAAACCACAATTTACCTCTGTATTGTTAATTGAAGAATTATTTAAAACATCATCGGGGGGCGTATCGTTGGCGTCTTGTGAATTTTCCATTATGATTCAGTCATATTTTTAAAAGTTTAATCGCTCCACGAGGTTTCTACGCACTAGCGAATAATCAAGTGTACATGGAATGCATTGCACTACCTTGTAGGATTGCTGACGTACAGAGTTAAAGTTGCGATAGATTACAAAGCACGTGCGTTAACGACTGCGAATCGTTGCAAACTATGTACAGACATCAACACCAAGTAGCGTATTTCCTTATTTGTAGTGGTGACTTATAACAATAAACATGAATCAGCTGTTTCAGCATAATCTCGCGAGGCACGTGTGGAATTCACGGACGGGAGATTCCTTCGGGCGCAAACATTTCATCACCGGGAGGTGCTGCCCTCTAGCAGGTTGCGTGGAACTACAAATACTATTTGATTCCAATCCTTGCTTTATTTGTTTGTTACCAGTCGCTATCATTGCACGCGTTGCAAGTGATTCTTTTTTAACGGTTTTTACTGTTTAAAACAAAATGTCGTACATAACAGGTAACTAACAAGCGATTTATAATTAAGAAGTTTTAGTTGGCGTTGAGAATTCATGTTTGTAAATGAACAAAACACAAATATTGTTTATTCTGTAAGTGTTACATGTGATTGTTGCAGATACTGTTAAGAGTTGCGAGTTGCTCGATTGTAACCTGTAATCTAAAGGTCGGTTAATATCTCGTGCGCGAATCGATACCGATCACAATACACGCCGTGTCTTCACACTCCCGCATCCCTCCTGATGTCATACCTAATCGAAGAAAAACTCCGTGAAGCAGCGTGCCTCGGTGACATCGAGTCCGTGCAGGGTTTAATCTCGCAGCACGTGAATATCAACGCGCAGAACCGCATAAACGGATGGTATGTAATCACAGCTGTAAAAATTTCACTGTGCACATGTTGATTGATTGATGTTTTTGCTGCGTGCGTGTAGGAGTGCGTTGCATTGGGCTTGCAAGCGCGGACACGAGGATGTCGTGCGCGTCCTGCTGAACAACGGCGCCGATATCAATCTTGAAACCAACAACGCTGAGAAGCCGGCGAGTCTCTGCACGCATTCGAATATAGCGCAACTGCTGGGCGAACCAGTTGCGCAACCGACATCACCGCATAACAACCATCTGGAGGCCGGCGACGAGCTGAAATTTGTACCAAATTACATCAAAAATGCGCCAATCAATGGTCGAGTGGAGTTGAACTTTATGCCAAGATCTGCTGCACTTCCAATTACTAGTCTTCCAAGCAATGCTGTGCATTCATCAGCCAACTCAATAGGTTTGCACTATTTTTTAATTTGAAATAATATTTAGGTTATTATCCCAACTTCCGGTTATAAATTACTTTTTCTTTCGTCTCTAGTGCTCAAAGTGCGAGTGAATGGCTCTTGTGATCCGGATTTTATTGAAATTGAATTGCCTACTGATAAATTGTGGTTTTCTGCATTAATGGACCTGTGCTGTGAGGAACTTGGAGTGTCTGCCTCACAAGTTGAGAGAATTCGAAAACTACCCAACACTAGATTAAGAAATGATAATGATGTGGGTAGATTAGTTAATTTCCAAGAGTTAGAGGTGGTTTTAAAAGGCCCTGGCTTAGACAAGTTCAACAACAGTTACCAGAGCATATCATCCTGTAAGGATCAAACAATTCTTTATTGACTAACATTTATTAACCATGTTTTCTTATGGCAATAATAAATGAATGTATGTATACACATTCTTTTCTTATAGTTTAAGATTAGAATAGCTATCTTATATTGTACCTATTTTGTAGGTTAAGTTGCAGTTAAGTTAGCACATGTGTTATTAAATCATGGAGAAAAGTGATTACTTTAAGGCCTGGTAATTTTTGTTAATATTATTTATAATTTGGATTTATATTTATTTAAATAATTTGTAGGGTTGCCAAATTAATAGATAGCCATCAAGATACAACAGAGCAGGAGCCAGTAGTTAAACTAAAATCACTTGAAAATGTAGCTGTTCCTGAGGATGAGAAAGAAATTCAAAGTAGGATTAATTGCCTAAAAAAAGAAGCAGTTGCAGAGTACGTAGAACTAAGGTAAATTTTAATTTTTGTTAAAAAAACAACAGAACTTTGGCTTTTCATTCATGTTATTTTCAGAATGGACAGAAATATAGGGGAATGGCAACCAGAATCACGTCTTATTAGAATTATTAGCTTATCGGGTGCAGGCGCTCATTCATTAGGGTTTCAAAATGCCGACGGGAAGTTTTTAACACCTTTTGAGGCTTTGTTTCTGTTAGAGAACGTGAGTATCATTGATTGATTTTTTGATTGTTAAACCGTACTTAATGAGTATGTTTTATGAAATCTAACAGAATAGGTTAGAAATATTAAATGATGATATTCCATGGACAGTTTTCGAAGCATACCGCACATTGCTACCGAGAAACGACGATGTTCTAAAGTACAAATATTATCGGAAATTTGCTCTTCTAGGCGTGTATCGTGATTGTCCAATGGATAATTCACTTGAAGAGATTCATCAAGAGCAGAAGCGGTTTAAAACAACTCATCCTGATGATGATCGCGATAAAATAAAGTGCATCAATCAGCAAAACGTTGAAAAAAAGACATTTAGTAATATTTTTGAAGAATTAATTGCATCTGGACCACAAACAAAAGTTCCTAGATTTCAACAGTCTAAAATACCAAATTATATGTAAGTTTTTGTTGTTTTGATTTTGTATTTACGTTAAATTTTCATTTTTTATGATTTTACAGTACGAGTGATGAATTAAACGCGAATTTTTTCGAAAGTGCTTCCAATCTTTGCGTTTCGACGGGCGAATCGTTCATTGGGATCCAACCCATCCAAACAACTTTACTTCCACCCGAGGGCGACTAGAATAAAGGTAGGATTTTATTTTATTTTCATTTTATTACGAAGCGAATACAATCTCAACGTTATTGAGAATCTTGTACATATTATTTACTGTTCTGGCGAATATTGCTGTATGACGTATTTGTATCTCTGGGTTTTATTACGTTAGTACTCTAGGGAATAAGTAGAAAAATGGCACCTGAGATATACAAACATTGCTACATAACGAACGACACATTGCGTGCAAATGTTATCTAGAATTCAGCGTTGTCGCTTGACTATCAAACAAGGTTCGTTAAGCGATGGAATCGTGTGTGTGAAGGAGGGAGCTAATTCATCAATTGACAAGTTTCTTATTTTCGTTATGTCGTTACGTTTGCCTCTTCTATAAGCTACAGTAAATTCTGTATAAAAAACTACGAAATGTTTCACACATCTATTGCTCGTAACGAGTTGAGCATCATGTCTCTTGGCAGTTCAGAATTTGTTACCAGATTTTCTCGTTCTATTTATATCTAGTCTTCTCGTTCACAATTTGATATGAAAATATTTTGATGGTAGCAGATGGTTGACATGAACGTTGTGGACTAACTCCATCCGAAATTAATTCCGGTCATCTGGTAGAATCTCAAATTGAACGGTCGGTAAAAATCCCTCAGTCGTTGCAGAACCATCGTGTCGATGCGCGGATGGTTCCGACCTTTTGTCTTTCCCAAACATTTCGGCGCCCCATGCCCTTCGCTCTTGAACAAACACGGAAAACCTTTCGTCGAGTTGAAGTAGAAGTGCTTCTCGCTGACGACCCGCTTCAGACCCAGGAAGTCCTGTACTCGTTTCAGCTCCACAGCTGGATCCACGACCAGCCGCTCGCCAGAAACGAATAGAAACTGCGAGAGCGGGAAATATTTCAACCATCGCAGGAGATATTTCGCGTAGAGTCCTAGTTTCACCGGCCCCCAGCTGGTGTCCACCACTCGCGTTAGTTTACTGCTCGTATTGCGATGTACGAACGTCAACTGTTCGAACCTGGCCATTTCCGGTTTCTTGCTGATCGCCTGCGTGTAGTCGCTGATGGCGCGCGTCACCGGATCACGCACCACGACGAGCAGCTTCGTCGATGGGTTCATCAGGTGTACTCGATGCGGGGCTTCTTTGGTGATGAAATACGACGGGGTTTTCTCAAGCGTCATTTGACCTTCTAAGGTTGGAGGCATGTGTTGGCGATACCATTCGAAGCCATTGCCGTAGTTTTTATCAAAGAAATGAATTTCATTACCTGGGAATATCAAAGGAATATAAATTGTATTTTTTGTAAATTTGCTATTTTTACCTGCCGCTCGCACATCTGGATGTACCCTGATGAATTCCAATAGGGCACGGGTTCCCCCCTTCTTGACTCCGATGATTAACGCGCTGGGAAGTTGTCTAGCAGGCCGTAAACCTTGTTCTCGGAAGAATCTGTACTTGGGCGATGCATCGGAAAAACTTTCGTTGCCCACAAGTAATGGGACAACACGCACCGATGTCGTGTAGTGTAAGTTGATGTTTTCATTGAGGACAATTGGATGTTGCCGCCACTATCGGATAAAATTGGTCAATCAAATTAATTCGAATCAATAACGTCGCGAACGTCCTACGCACATGTCATATTTTTTTCTTGTTGTGTTTTAAAGTTAAATATTTACTCACCTTTGCAAAGCTCGCAATCAGACAGGCATTGAAGGTGTACGAGAGATACAGTGAGAGCAATCCCAACACCAGCAGCGCGATGACGATTTTCTTAAACGTTTTGTTTTCCATTTATCACGCATCTTACGCGCTCCAGCGTCTTCGCATCAATTGTGCAGCGCGCTGTGACTTCGTCGCCTTTTCCCGGATTTCTTCTTATCGCGTACGACGCCTATCGTGTTACATTTGCCATTGTAGAATTGGTATCTTAACACTTCGGTTGATAAGAGATATGTTTATTTTGTCCGGAATCGTGAGAATGTCGCAAGCGAGCGCACTGGTTGCACGCCGTGGCCGCGTTTCATTGAACTGTCTCCGTACCGACAAGCTTTTTGCACGCGGGGGCGGCGCAGCAAGCGGGACTGAATGTGCGTGCGTCGCGGCGCCGGCTGCGACGTCGGTCAGTCGATAGCGTTTCTCTGCAAGGCGCCGGTGCAGGGGCAGGGGGGTGGTGGTATAATCGGTTATTCGGGGTTGCGTCTTGGAAATTCGACAAATTGGCAGCATATTCGCGTTGAACATGTGCCAGCGTTGATTGAAACAAATACACAATGTTGTTTTGTTGAAATGTTGAAATGATTAGATGCTTCTTTGGCATTGTGCACAATTAAATGGATCGTCAAACTGTCGAAAGCATTCGTTTGGATAACGAAGCGTGTCAAATAACGCCGACATGAGTGTTGCCCATCGTTGGGCACGCTGGGCATGGATGTACTGGCGGGCGTTCCATTTTCTCTAATTCGTGCGCGATTTTCGCGTTCCGTCCGGATCGCCCGCGAGCGCGGCGGAGGGTGGCAACCGTGGCAACGTTCTCATGGAGATTACACACATGCGGTGCGCATTAAATGGCAGCCACGGCAAACGAAATGTTTTAAAATCTGTTATTAGCCGTCCCTTTATTATTCGACATGAGCACATGGGCGATTACCACGAATTACAATCGAGCGTGGCAGACAATATCGTCTTCTCGAGCCGCGCCGTTTCGACCAAACAGCCACGAACCACGCAGGCAAGGCATTCACGCGTGGTGTTGTGCACGTATGCCATTCTGCATTCGGCGTTTACTTTGCGCGCCTCGTGTGTCGTCTCGTTTTTATTCCCTTTTTTCGCCATGCTGACACGTTGATGGTGATGGCGTCTCCACGGCACAGGCACAGGCGAATGCCGTTAAGCGCTCGCCACAATTATTGGGTGGTTCTCATTGCTCTATTTGGATTTGATTCGATTTTAAGTAGAATTACATTTACGCTTTGTTACTAGAGCTAACAATACAGAAAAATGATGCACGCAGAGTCTTGTACGCACGCGGCGCGTCGTAACGAGAGTAGGTACGCAAGTACTTTCGAATCGCATTGTAGGATAGATCGTTTTTGTTATTGTTGCTAACGATTCGTAAGTAGATTATTGGAGGTCGGCACTGCCGGCTGCTGCTGGAAGAAAGGAAACAAAAATGAAAGGATCGGCATTAGGAACGCTTGAAAACATTCTTCACACGTTTGCTCCTAGTCGATACTCGGATCAATTGTATGAAGAAAAAAAAACGCAGCTAGTTTATGATTTGTTATAAACTATGATAAGATAGGCGTCTAATAATCGACACGAAAATCTATGTTATTAGATGTGTCACAGCTTGTTTCGTCCGATTGTTTGAATAAAAAAATAGCAATATTTGGCTTTTATAGCAATTTCTGTTTACCAATATCTCCAAAGGGATCACATTACCCTATAACACATGAATAATTACTAGGTAGTTCACTGAAATGATTCTCATTTAATTATTCAGTCGAATAGTGAACAGTCACAAAAAATATAAAATCAATCGTGATAACAAGTTCGCAGTAATTATGCTGTTAACCGAGAATCTGCCTCCGCTTGGTGCGCGAATTAGTCTATTATCAATCATGGACAGCCGCTTCGAAGGTGTTTTGATCCGCGTGGATTTGATCGAGAACGCTATCTGCCTGGCGTCCGTGCGACTTTTCGGCACCGAGGGCCGCGCATTGCTGTTTCCGCTACCGCCGAGTCCGTACCTCATAAATTTCGTTCCTTTCGCGGCGTATTTCATAAAGGATGTTCAACGCATTGCCATGTTCACACCGCTGCCAATGCCAGGCACGCCGCTACCACTGCCGCCCTTTTTAAATCCGAACATTCCCGTGCGACATTTGCGAACAATCTGGTCGCCGAATCAGGAAGAGGCTGCGATATTCCGAGCAAGAGGAGCGTTGTTACTGCCGCCACCTCTTCCGCTACCACCACTTCCACCGCATGAATATGATCAGTATTAATTACCAGAGATATATTTAAGTATATTTATATATCAATCAAAAATATGTGCATGTATCAAATATGCGAGATTTGTGAATAATAAATATAAACAATGGTGTCTTGATTAAAGCCGAGAATTTCCGCAAGAGGTCAGCTATTTTCCACGCGATTCGAAAACCAGACGACGACAACACGATGGATATTAATGTCGAATATGTAATTACAAAATATGAAAATTAATCAGCGTAGAACGCATTAGGAAAACATTGAATTTCGAAAGATGAAAGTTGATTTATTACACACTGATGATGGTCGATTATTAGACGTTTGCGCTGACGCAGGAGGCTGCGGCGCGCATCGCGACGCCGCTCTCGCTGTCCGGTAGCCGGCGATACACTCGGCGCGTTATTTAGTCACTACCTTTAATCACCATTTTGCGCGCATAATTGATGCCTTTCGCGTGGACGTGATCAACCTGACACTTGCATCACAGCGACATTCGCGTGGATATCAATTCGCCGTCTGTGATACCACATTTACAGTGTGTATCAGAGAATTTCTCGGAAATCAAAAATTTTGCATATTTTTACCATTTAATGCGGAATTTGTAAATTTTAAATTAATTTTATTTGAATTTAAAGAATTGTTTATGAATCATGTGTTCACTTGGTTGTGTTGTTTGTAAGTTATAAGTTACAAGTGATGTTTGTAAACATTCAGTGTGAATATTCTCTAATGTTGCTAAATTAGCACTTCATAAAGTAGAGCTTGGCCAGAAATTGCAATGCGGCGCAGATTGCAAAAGATTTCCATCTGCATGTTGTTGCCCGCTTGCGGAAATACTTGGCTGGCAACTAATTGAATACGCTGATTAATGTTTTGGGAAAGCTGGAAAGCTGGAACGCTTCCCGGAAATCGGTTTGATCTTCGAAGTTTTTGGCGGTTTATTCCATTGAATATTATGTTTAATACGAAATTAAACACGCGACGCGCAAATATTTATGAGAAATTCTTTGAAAACACTGATTCACTTGCACTAGTTTTCGAACAAATTGAATTATTCGTAGCGGTGGTGTGTAATTATGAAGGATTTTCATTTAATTGAGCGTGCATTAAAAGTTTATTGGGCGTGTACGAAGCAGAAGCTAATTGATAATTGTTTAATTGTCTGTTGTGCGCGCGCGCCAGCCCATTTTCCGCATTAAAATAAAACAATTTGATTAAATTAGTGAAATTTTTCATTCACCAATTAGCATGTGAGAACTAGCCTGCTCGACGGCGATGCGTAGATCTAATCTGTGCGTAACTGCATTTAATTTTTGGGAGCATTTCATTCGATTAGACGCTAATTACTATAAATTACGGTTTATTTGGGTGCAACAAAAGGCTGCGCTGGGATTTCTCGTCGAAGTAGTTCACCGTTCTGTGCGGCGCTCGCCTCTGACACACGGCTTCAGAAAATTTCGTGCGGCGAGAAGTCGCCGTAAATATGGCTCATTTCAAATTGTAATTTTTCCATGTTTTTCGATTGTTTGCTTAGCCGTTGGCGCCCGCCGATGTTCGCGGATATCTTCGCACAGCGAAGCGCACCACGCCGAATCGGAACAATTAAATCCGACAACAATCCTAAACACCTTTCTAATTCCGGCGCGCTGTGTTCTTTATTTATGTACCGTCCGACGATTAACATTATTTTGAATTGTAAGACATTAACATCGAATGTTTAGCGTTTCCGAGCGGCGGCCGGCTTTATTTTTCACGTTTGAAATCCGCTCGAGCAATTAAAACCGAATTAACCGAACGTTAAATGCGCATAATTGTAAACTTTAAATTCATTAAGATTCCTGCATGGTGTCGGATTCATTGTTGTCAGCGGCTGCGTTCAATTGTGGCGTGGTGCGCGCAAGGAGTCGCGACGTCCGGATCGCTATCTTTAATTGTTTCGTTTTCTTGCCCGCATTTACGTACGTACAGATCGTAAATGCGTCGACATTTACTGTAAATGCAGCGCGCGCGGTCCGGGCACGCAGGTGCAACCTCTGTTTGGTTAATTTCATTTTTGTTGCGAGTTCGTAAGGTCGCGCGTGATTTGCGTTAAGGGGCACACCTAGTGTGACGACTTAAAAAATGGCCATTTTTTGGAATTAAATATAAAGGAAACTAGTGAGTCCACCTATTTAAAATTTTGAGGGTATATTTATACCGGTTTTGTGAATACACAGTAAATTTTTTGAAATAAAATATTTATTAGTTTTGGAATGACACACGATCTCCGGCGGCGCCAAAAAAAAAGGTCCTCCACTGCTGGCGTGATTGCAGCCTTCTCCGTCGACAAAACCAAACAGAAAAAATTCTCCTTAAACTAAAACATATTTTCTATACAATGACCCTCGGGCGAACAAAAAAATCAAAAATTGACAAAATGGCGGCACTTTGAACAAAAAAGTTAAATTTTTCCCAAAATTTTGGTCGTTTTTGGCCAGCCAAAATTCGATTTTTGATCAGATCATAAAACTGGAGGGTCATTGTATGGAGAACTATATAGAGGAGATGCAAAAAAAATTTGATAGCGATCGGATCATTTGTCTTCGAGTAATCACGCCAGCAAATTCGAAAAATGCTGTTTCGAGAAAAACGCGTTTAAAGATCAAATGCAACTATCTAACTGCCGAGCGGCTACTTTTTCAAATGGCTGTTACTCAAAAACTATTTCAGATATCAAGTTAAAATTTTAGTATGTTATTTTAAAAGGTATAACCTATCGAAATATGGTAAAAAAAAATTTTCGATTCTTTGAAAATTTCACACTAGGTGTGCCCCTTAACGATAAAACGGTATTTATTGACTATTCGTCTAGAAACGCATTAAAACCACCAATGTGGCAGTGAATATTTACGGCCGGCATAAAATCACAATATTATGGAGCGAAATATTATGTTTACGTCCTTTTTGCTTGACGTCTTAATCGCGGCGTTTGTAATCAACGGCGCTAAAATGCAACATTTTAAATGTGTTAAAATTCAAAAGTTAATTATAAAAGGACGGAAGTCCAACAATGAGTTGTTGCAAGCTTTTAACCTCTAAATAACTCAACCTGCACCTCTGCCATTCCACATTTTGTTGCCTACTTTGTCATTAGTTTTTATATTCTAATTGCCAATATTAAATCTTTTCCTTTAGTCGATGTTTTACTTCTCGAAAGAAGAAACGTTAACATGAAATTTCCTGTGTCAGCGTTTGATTTGAAGAATGTTGTGAATAACAACGAAAAAACTTACTTTTCTTGTGGTACAGTTATCGTCTTAATTTACCAGCGTAATGGGCTAATAATCCTACTTAACTCGTGATTCGAAGTATATTTTCACATAATTTAACTTGTCCTGGCTCGCTTGATGAGCCATCAGCGGCCGAATCTGCGCGCGTAAGACAATAAATGCGTCGCACGACATCTTAATTTCGTAAGTAATGCAGGTGAAACTGTCACCGAAGATCGCACTGATGAAAAAAAAAAACAACGTCTGCACGGAGAGATGTGACACAGAAAGGCCGAAATTCATCCGAATCTAATTGAAACGTTTACGTGCCTCGGCCTGCGTGGTCATTTCGGCGGCCCGCGCGCGTTTTTTTCTTCTTTCTTCTCGTTTCTTTCGTTTTCGTGCTTTTTATTTTATTTTTACTAGTATGCATATAATTCAGCGCAATTAGAGCCATGCGTAGCACAACGTGTCTTAACAACTTGGGCATGAAATTTGTTGGACAAACATCGAGTTAATTGCCAGCCAGACAAATGTGGGATGTTTGACGTTTACGTCGTCGGCGACAGTTACGCGCGGCGGGCACTTGCGCCACCTGGTATTCCGGCCGCACCGAACAAATTAGAAACAAACAGGATCTCAGACAATTAGTCGTGTACCGAGTAAGTGAATATCATGAATGACCGAAAACGTGCCGGCTGGTTTGTCGTATTCTGGAATTACAATTGTAATTACATCGTTCGCACACTAAATGTTTCGAATTAATTCAGAAATCACAAAAGAAATTTAGCACTTCCACCCTTAATAGAGCCGCACACGTCTTTGTTTTCATAATTTTCTTCCAAAAATTAAGTTTTTTTGGTAAAAATTAACATGAAATTATTTTTTTCTTATTTTGTACACCTAACTCTTCGGGATGTTCATTTTCTCGCGGCGTGTGGCTATTTTTAGCCGCGAATGGATGGCGCGCAATTAAAAATTATAATCCACGTGAGATTAAACGAGTAAAAGTAAGAGACGCGCAGCGGCCGGTCGCTTGTAAGTAATCGCATTAACAATAACAATAAAACAGCGCAATGAAAGAGGCTGGAAGTGGTGGCTAATCTCGACTGACTCGGCGCGTATTGTAAACGCACGCGTAAACTAAAATAAAAGCGATTATTATTAATAATTACTCAGTCATAAAGCAAATTGACGCCGTGAGCGCTCTCCGCGTTTCCCACCATGACGCTTTTTTGATATATTTATGATATCTATATGCGCGTAAAACGATCCGGTCGCCTTCTTTCATACAAGTTTCAGGTGGACTTTTATTGTCGGAGATTAACCCAAATCGATGAAAGTTAGTCGAAACTGAAGACGCTGCGCATCGCATGCATGCGCTTTCGGATAATCATTAGGACGCTCGGGTAATATCTTCACATAAAATTGAAATCACAAAATCCGAGGGAGAAGAAAAAAATAAACGACGACTTAAAGACGTGCACAAGGCTGGTTCACGCGCACGCCTAGAGAGATAGTTTGTGGCGCGTCTTTTTTTCGGCCCGAACGCGAGATTCCCGGACGTGTGGCGGAGGCGGTGCGCGCGGCGCGCTTTAATGCGTCAATTAAATCGTAATTTGTTTTCAATTGAAATCGAGTACGCTGGGAATGCACTTGTGGCCATAATGCGGACGTAATGATACGAATTTAACACGTTTTTTAATGTCGGTAAGGCATGGAATCAATTACTTAGGGAATCAGCGCAGGTTAAACGTAAATATTATTATTATATGAGGATTTTTGTTTTGGTGTAGAAAGTTTTTCCTAAATTCGGAGATGAAGAGCTAAAGTTTTATTTAATCACATTTAATCATTGTTTCTGGTTTTGCTTCGGGCGACAAGGAATTGAATTGTGACACAGATTCGTGCAATATTATTATTATAATGGTAATATTTAAAAATTGCAATGAAAAAAAGCAGCAAAGTGTATAAAAAATTGATATTATAAACATTTGACTATTTGACTGCATGAAAGTAGTCCTAAAAGGGTTTTTCTCATTTTTTAAATTTTTTGTTATTTGTGGTTGTTTAATTTAAACTCGTGAAACTTCCCCTAGATTTCAATGAATAATTAACAGGTGTAATGCAATCGAATTTTTCTTCCTCTGCAACCACAGCCACAGATTTGGTTAATTTACAAGTCGTAATAACCACGCGTCGGAAATCAATTTCGACGATTTTCTAATCATAACTAATCGAATCAAATGCGTAATGCGCGAAGCGGCGCGAAGTGGCATTGTGTCCGCGCGCATGCATCTATTATCTGGGCTGCCCGCGACGAGCGCGCCGGGCGTAATTATAAAATTGATGGATGTAAAACGCGTTCTACGTGCATATCCGTTCTTAACCTACTAACATGGATCGCGACGCGCGAGAGCACCGCCATGAGAGCAAGAGCACCATCGCAATCGCGATCGCATTTACTTCACCAGTATTATTATATTATTCTTTTGCTCATTTCCATTGCGCGCTGCCAATCGCCGATCGCCGAACAAAAAGGCTCTACGTTTACTTACACTTCGATTTGTACTTACCGTGCGTGTTTGCGCACTTACCAACCTGCCGTCGTCGTCTTGCTACAGCCGGTTGAAAATTCACTCCAAACGCACCGAACAAGTGAAATTTGATTTTTTCGAATGCGATCCTGATGAATTGCACCAGCAACATGAAAAACCCACACCACGGCTTGCGCGTGATTAATTTTTATCATTTTTCATCAACTTTATCTCGCCATCTACATTCTACACGACTGTATGTACAATAATGCAAATATGATGTAGAGATAGATTTATTAGAAGCATTTAACTCCGTGCAGCGGCTCGTACATCGGTGTAAACACGTTCGTTCCTCCGGTGTGCTTGAGTTATGATGTTTCTGCGCCGCAGGTAGACACAGTGTGCTCGCGCAAAAGCGCGAAAATTAATTTGCAATAAACAAATATGTCAGAAAGCCTCCCATTCATCGGCGCGCTTCTTTTCTTTTCATTTCGCCGTTTGCTGTCGCGGCAATATAATAAAAGCGTTTTTTGTTCGACAAACTTTCGATTTTTTTTACTAAACGCACTGTACGCAGCACTAAAACAACAATTAACATGAATTAGTCTCGTTTGTAATATTTAATTAATAAATATCTAATCGTAAGTGGTAGCAGAGTGGCTGGTTTGCATTCGCTCGGTTGTTAACATGTTCATTTGCGCGCGGCGCTAATTGCGACGCGCGTGAGAGTTTCCGAAAAGAAATTCGAAACGCTCCAAAAGTGAAAATGACGCGCGCGCGCGTAATTACAGTCCGGGCGCAATTTCGAGATGTGCTGCCTGCATGAAACCACAAAATTACCGCGCCGCTCTCGATTGCTGCGAATGCAATCGATGAATAAATGAACGACAGAATCGAAATAAACGCGTTAATGTAAAATTACCGCGTTATTACTTTCCTAATTCGTAATTAAAACTTATTAGGTTACACTCTACTTACATTGCGACGCTTACATTGAAAAACGCTTTCGGTTTTTTTTTCTCAAAGCCCGAAATTATGCCGTAATTATTTTCGTTTCATTCAAAATTTCAAATTTATCGCCGCGCGTAAATTAGTTCCATCGATATTTACTGTTTGAACAGTTACAAAGTTCAATGGACATTGACAATACAACAAATACGATATTGTAGCGATGTGTGTTTCATGGCCGGCGTGGCGTGTTCATGATTTTAATTAACTTTTCAACTTCAACAGAGTTATAGCATCCACTTCCTCGCATTGTTTATGATTTGTAGGTTCGTCTTGTCCGGTGCGTTTGTTTATATGGTCAGCTTGCACATTGCTTATTTTAATTAATTTTTATGAAGACTTGTTTGCGCGAAATTTATACGTTTATTGGTTTACGACTATTGCTCGCGCGTGTGCTAGTTGAATTATTATGAATTATATTAATAGGTAAAGACCTTCAAATAATGAATAAAAAAAAAATTCTTGTTTTTGTGTTTTTTTTTTGTGGTCAGGAATTTCTGCAAGGGAAAAAAGAATTTTTGCGCGGTTTCTACGAAAAGCGCATTTGCATTGACAAGAGTCGTCCTTGCGTCGGGCGGCTCCTTTCAGCCAATATGTAAAACACCGGCATCTCATGCTTCGGCACTTCAACGTGTGCTTTGCGTTTTCTTTTCGTCGCCGACGAGCGCGACGACAGACATACGCACTCGCAAACGTTTTATATCATTGCAAATTTGCTTTCCAGCCGCGTGTTTACCTATTGTGCGCGTTGCGCCACAAAGCGGCCGCCGCATTTGAATTTCAAATCGTCGACGACGCTGCTGCTATGCAAAGCACACGCGCGGGGCCCTTTGCGATTAGGCGGTGAACAGGTGTCGCCCTGCCCTTTGTCCTTCACGTGTCCGCCGCGCGCGCAGATGCGACTCCCGACGGCGGCTAACCGGAAAATCGAACGCCATCGCGGCGACACGATATATATTACGTTTTTACGCGCATCGCCGCAATTAAACTCTGCGTCTTAAATTATCCCGCAAGCGATCGCGCCGCCGCGAGAAGACGTTCGTACATTTATACCGGCGCGCTAATTTCGAATGTCGCGTTAAAGCTCTCCGTCTCGTGGCTGCGCTCGCGTCTCATCATCTCGCCTTTTCAATTACGCAGAGGTATAAATACACGCGCGATGCGATTATCCAGCGCGCTGGATCATCAGCGTGTGTGGAAATAATTGAAACGGCAGGTAGTGTGTGCTTTTTTTTGGCACTGCGCACGCACGCTGGCTGCAGACACAAATTGCGCCTCTCTTGTGCCTACTTTGTTGTAGATTGTAAATTACATAAGCGATAGATAATAAAATAGATCGTTAAGAGTCTACGCACTGCACACGCCTATGGACGGTGCGCGTCGTATTAAAATTATATATTCGTACGAAACCGGCAATTTCGCCTAGACTTTGTTGCGGGAGCTTTCGTTTAACCGCTGGGCGGGTTGGCTGAGCGCGAGCGTGCACGGCCAGCGAAGGCGAACGCGTCGAAGACGAAGCCGAAGACGATAGAAGAAGCGCCGACCTATAGAGCTCGAAGGCCGCCTGACGACCTTGCCGGTCAACCACATCGTTCGCAGGCGATCCTCGCAACACAAACACACTGCCTGCTGCTTTTTCGCGCATTTCGAATAACACGATGAAAATCCTGCGCGAGCAAAAGTAGGCTATGCGCAAATTTGAGGAATGCGTTCCCCGAATCGAAACTTTCTGTTTTAAATCAAACGCTGACAGGAAAACACTCTCATTCTTTACGTATTTTCGCCGGAACGGATTAATTATTTGGCGCACTGGCGAATAACGGCAACGAAAGGACGACGAAATCATAATCATCGCAATTAAAACGCGCGCGCGGATTAATTAATCACGTGCGCAAGCATTTGCACGATTTTTATGTGATTAGAATAAAATCCAACGGTTGCGCATAAAAACAGCCAAACGGAACTGGAACACGGCGTTCAAGTTTCACTTGCTATTAATCGCTATCTAGCGGTGTCGAAGCGTTCGCTTCAATTATGCATTTCATTGTTTTCTTTTTCTTCGAATTATTGCAAACGAATAAATGTACCTACGTATTATTGGCGCGACGAACCGAAAATCCGGCCAAAAAACGCGCACTAAACAGGGTCATTGCTGGAATTTGTTTCGAGTGATGACAAGAAAAACGCGCGACGCAAATCAAAACGCAACACGTGCCGAGATTTGTCCAGCGTTTTTGCGCCCCACAACCGAACTAAACGAGTGGTAATAAAATAAAAATGAAATTATCGCCGGCAAAAAATTGAGCATGCTCATGAGTGTGTTAAGTGTAATAAGTACGGAATGAAATGGAAAGAACACGCCAATCCAATGCGATTGGTTTTTTTTGTTCGTTTAATACGCCGTGAACCGTACAATTAAAATAAATTTAACGCACTTATGAAAGTGCTGCGTTTTACATATGTACAGCACTCTCTACGCAGCTTTCATGCAATTATTTGATTCTTTGAAAATCGAGGGAAAAATTACCGGCGGTACTTTTTCTTTTCAGAGATCATTAATGCCTGCAGATTGCTTTCCGCCGATTGCGGCGTTAATAGCATCGAAATCATAAAAATTATGAATTCACATGACATGCCAGCGACTTTTTCTTTCATCGCTGGCATGCATTTTGGTGTGTTTCACACACATACCCAGATAATAAGTGTTATTTTGTTTGGTTGTCTGTCAGCAGTGCAGATGTGAAAAACATGTAACCTATATTAGACGAAACGAGTCAAGGTTCTTTGCGTTCGGCGTATAATTTCCGACGCAGTGTGGAATTCGTTTTCGGATAACAATAAAAGCTTGAAATTACCGCGTTTCGTCACTCTTTGATGTCGCCTAATAAGTCATTCGTGCACTCCGAAGGTGCGCGCAGCTTGAAAAGAAATGAATCGAGGCGCGATGGATGCGCGCCCGAAGAGAAAAATGCGACAAGGCGCGAACGGCGAGCGCGCAGCGATGAAGAGAAGAGAAAAAAAAAACATTTACGTATACAGTAGCGCGGAAAAACTATTATGTTCTAGCTTTCGAGAGACTCGGAGACTCGCGCCATACGTGATTACTGGCACTCGCAGATGCTCGGCTTTTCAATTGGAGGTGCACCGGACTGAAATTTCGAAGAGAAAAGAAATTTCGTGGTGTCGCAATGCGCGCAGAGATATTCCGATAGCATTTCACAACGCGCCGCCGCAGCAATGATGATTAGTTAGCTCGGCTTGCAATTGACCCATATTCATCATCACCTAATGTCCATCAAAACCTTACATTATCCGACATTATCCGTGGTCTCTCGTGCGCCGCACAAGATGACCGCCGCGGCGAAAAAAAAACCATTAGCACTTCGCCGGCGTCTTGTTTAATTTATTGCTCTTTTATCAACTGGCGCACTTGAAATATCCAATAAGATCGTTTTATTCCCCTCAGATAAACAATAATATTTTTTATGCACTTGCAAAACATCCGTTTAAAAGCAATGAAATTTGTTTAATGTTGTTTGTATCGTGATAATGCACTGCAGCTCATGCAGCGCGTCTTTATGATTGCTTCCGTGATCGCGTGAGCCAGAATTTACATAAAACCGAGGCGCAACATTGTATTGCTAATTGCTGTATTAAGAGTTTAATCGATATTTTTGATCCCTTTTCAAGTGCTCACAAATCACTATTAAGTCGCTCGTAAATTTCTTTTGTGTGCAACCTGCTCGACGCAGAGGATAATACGTATCTGGCGATTAACTTTCTGTGAAAGTTACAGTTAATCTTTGATTTTAAAAACGCATCGTTAAAAAATTTCAAATTTTTTGTTTGTTTTGTGTAACTATTGAAACAAAACCGGACGAGTTGAATTCGATCAAAAATGTGTCTATTTCTGTGTTTATTCTGAAGTCGGTTATTAGTGGGTCCCGATTCGATCGAAAATGGTAATAATCAATTAAGTTTCACGGCGCGCCGCGTGCTCGCCTATAACAAAGAGTTCGAAACGAGCTCCTGTGCGGATCCATCGCACAGCGCTAATGCACGCGCGCGCGGCCCATATGCTATTCATTATAAACTAGATGCAGTTTATTTAGAATAACTTACATTATGATTAAACTAAATTAATCTCGCATGCGTTTATGCACATCGCGCGCGCATGCGGCCAGCGCGCGCGCGCGGTCGGCGTTCTCGGCGCGCAATTTCGAGAAAAATCCATTTGTAAACTTAATTATAATTTATAACTTTATCGCGCGCTGCGATCCGGGCGTACTGGGTCGAATTGGTTTTTATTTGGAGTAATTTATTAATAAATAATCATAAATTATCTCGCACTGAAGGCGCCGGGATTTGCATGCGCGCTTCATTAAAATATTTACGCGCGCGCCGCGTACAAAACACGCCTTGTTAAAAATCGTATGAATTATCTCGGCTGAGGGATGCTTTCCGTTTGTATAATCACTTAGCGCGTAATCTAAATTAATCATGCTGCTCGCATTGAACATGATTTATGCAAGTGTGGGAAACAATCGTATCGCGGTTTGCGCGTACATTCCACTCGCTCGCCGAACGTGTGAGGCACGATGCATTAAATGTAAGTGAGTTTTTGACACACATCTCGCCTCGAATTCCGCGCGCATTTCATTTCAGCTTGATTTGTGTACGGGCATTAGATGATTTAATGCGTTGCGCTAAGTTTTATTATTTTAAAAAGTAGCTTATTAATTATTTTCTTGCTTGAAATGAGAAAATCTCTGTTCTAACTTTTATCCCTCATTTTACCCTTTGAAAAGTAAATTTTTACAACACAAAGTTGTTTGTTTACTTTTCCATGGTCAAAACTATCTCCATGTCAAAATTTATCAATATTGGTTCAGTGGATGTTGCGTGAAAGCGTCACAAATAAACAAAATGACATGTGCAGGCAGGAAAAATTCAGAAAAAATATTATTTTGCGCCAAAATGTACAATAAACAGACCATAGCGATGATGTTTCATCCTGAAACGCAAGCAACGTGAAAGCAAACACACATTTTACAGTCGAAATTAAACATTTCGTACCCAACACCCAATTATAACAATTTCGGCGAACCTTCGACTTGTAGCTGAAATTAGACTTGTAATTTCTTGTTTTTATGTATTTATTTGCGTTGTAATTTATGTATGTATTTCGCCGGCATGATTTTTGCGCGTTTACGAGCTATTAAGCCTCAAGCAGCCGATGCAATTAAAGCGGGCACGTTTTTAATTTCCAAGCTTGTACAAATTTAACGCATTAGCACAAAACTACAAATCAGTTTATTGTCGAGGCGCGACATTACGCCGTAAATTCCATCAAGTAGGTATTTCACCGCCACCAGTAAAATACAAGAATTATGCCTGCGCATCTTTGCATATTCTGTAGAATTTCTATAATATACGTCGACGGGGTGGTTAAAAACTTCACGGAGCTTTCAGCGCATTTATCGCATTCGTTTTGATTAGGCACGTCAAAACGTCGCAGCGCTGACGAGCGTTGTTCCCGCCGCGAGCTCTGCGCAAGTTATCAAATTAATAATTAAAACATGTGACGGAGTAGCTTGCTGCGGGAGCACACGGCGGTGACATGCATCCTCTGCACGGCGATTCCGCGAAGAGGAGGCCTTCCAAGTCGAGGACACCATTGCGAGCTTAATGAATTCAATTGCTTTCGATCTCTTTCATTTCCACCGTGGAATAAATCCGCAAATAAAGACTCATCTCGCGACGTCTCGCTGCATACACTCTGCTCCACGCTACGCCTGAAAAAAGCATTAAATTTGAGATTAAATCTGTGCGTAACAAGACGAGCGCTTCTCATGGAATATTTTCTCATTGGAAAAAAGTTTACATCTTTAATTTGACTTTGCGAGACGAGGTGAAGGGATGCGATTATGGCGCTATGCGTGCGTTTGGAACACGCTGTAGGTGTTCAGCGGCATTATTCGAAAAGTGTGCCGACGTTTAGAATCGCATCGTTCGCATCATTCCATTTGCTTTACTTGTCTCACTGTTTACTGGACGCGCTGTGGCGTTTTTAAGTTTCGTTTACGAATGAATGCATTTTAATGCTTTTCATTTAATTACTTCTTGTGCGGCATCATGTAGGAAAGAAATTTCTTATAAACGATGCGCGACGTGTATTGGAATTGTAAGTGGAAAATCGACTTCTGCGTCACAACTTGTTGCATTTAATGTGAATTTTCGGGTTTAAGTACACTGCGCGCGTGAATTGCAAAGAAAACGTTGGTGTTTTGTTCAGTGAGGATGCAGGAGCGCACAAGAAGTGATTCAATTACATTGTGCGGTCTATTACATGCTCACTGTTGATTTATTTGAAGTAGCATTAATTGATTTAATGTTAATGAGCGCCAGCAAATAGAAAATGGCATTAGGTTCTTCGCTGGTTGTGAGGTGTCTCGTCTCGTTTTCTTCGCACTAATCGCGCACTTCACTCATTACACTCATTACACTCGCAGCCGGCCGTTTAGCATTGTTGATTTTCCTCGGACTGTTCTAATGTTCTAATTGTAAGTACGTTTTACACGCTTCCGTGCGCGCATCGCATCGAAAAAGTGCAATAAATTTATTCTCGAATTGATTGCGCCCCAGCTCTTTCTCTTTTTTCCTCGCGCGCGCACCTTGCGCGTCTCTTCATTCCGATTCGCGCGATGTGGGCAATAATTGAAGTTATTAATAATACACATTAATATCTTTTTTCCTGCTGCTGGCGCTCTTTTTTCCACGCGGTGGCTTTTTTTCTCCCTGCCACACTTCGACTACCGTAAGTAAACTATCCATTCCATTTCATTCCAAATCTAATTCCATTTTAAATGCTTGCAGCTGAATAACAATAAGCGATGCCAGTTGCGCGCGCGCGCGGCATTGGCACTACTGGCATTGCCGATCGACATTCAATTCAATTCCGTTTCGAACGGACGAAAGCATAACCGAAAGCAGGCGGCGGGCGGCCGCGTGTGCGAATCGAATCGTATATGCGAATAATTACAATAATTAATCGGTTATATCCAATTAATAAATGACCGGCGATTAATTGATTAACCAATTAGAACTAATGAAATTAATTTCGATCCGTGCGAGGAATGCGCTTCGAAACACTTCCAAGTGTTGTGTTGTGTGTGTCTCTGCGCGTTATCAGAAGCGCCACGGATTCGCGATCTGAATCCGATTTACCACAATTACGTATCGTGCTGTGAGAGTTCGACACTATTAGCGTTTAAAGTAGGACGATAATTGGCGAATTGTTAAATGATCGTTAAACTGAATCGATTTGATTCTTGGCTGCGCACAATCGTAATGTAAATCAATACGCTGCGTCGAAGAAATGCATCATAAAAAATCGCGGGCACATTAATCCTCCCGGGGCCGCTCTGATTAAATTAGAATACCCGGTCGGCATTTATTTGGATTAAGAGCAAATTAATAATTTCGACGGATTCTCAGCATTTTCAAACGGCGACCCAACGCGACGAAATGGATTCATCTCTAAATACTTCCGCGGATCAGAAACTGCCACGATCTCCGCGGCGCTTGACAGAGACGAATTTCGGCGATTCATCACTCTGTTGAATAATTCACGTAATTAGTAATTAGAGCTGCAAAGCGAAGTTTTTCACATGCAAATGTGCGGATTTTCGGCGCGTGCCACACCGCTACACATGTTTTCGGCGTCTCGTGTATATGCGAACCGTTTTGGCTACTTCTTCTTGTTGCAAACCGAAACGCCGACGCGGATTATTTCATCGTGTGTTGCGCGCGCGTTCGCGAAATAGTCAGAACGCGGAAGATTTATTGCTCGGCTGGTTTTTATGTTTCTCTCCTTGCATTTCGTTCATGTTCTTCGGGCTGTTGTTCATTAAGTTCCGTCTTGTTTTATAGTTCTAGAGAAGCGAATTAATTTGCAACACAGAATGACTACATGAAACAAGTACACGACTTGCCAATTTCTACTTTTTGCGCACACAAACAAAAACCCACAAGAAATTTATAGGTATTTATGTTAATATCCGAAATTAGACTATTAATATTCATCATAATCATCATTAATAATAAACACGCGTCTGTGGTGGTACCAGTTGTGTGCTGGTATGTATATTTTTTTCTTTCGGAAATTTCGCGTTTTGCGACCATATTTTACGCACTTAAAGACTTCGGCTCGGCGGTAATTAATTAGCAAGATATCGGCGGCGGGTTTAATTAAATTTATTGCATTGCGATGCCGGCAAGAGTTTAATACGTTGTAAAAAACGACGAAGAGAGCATTAATTAACACGTCGTAGGGTCGCCGCATCGTCGCTCCGCTTACAATTAGCACAGTATGCAAGATGGACAAACCCGACAACAAGCTCGCCGAGCGCCAGCCCAGCGTTTAATAACTTATTATAATAAAGTACGCAGCCGCTGAGAGCGCTTGCGAACCTCACCAGCGCGCGAGAGTGCGACTGTCAACCGTCTAGGAAGTGCGCGTTTGTTTTCGGAATTTAGCATGTGAATAATCTGCGGTTTATTCCTAACTGCAGCGAGATTTTCGTATTATTCGCCGGCGATAGGCGTCTGCCATCTCACGGTGGTGACGCCCGGCGCGGCATTCCGAAACGAGTTAATTCCATAACGTCGAGTGACATAAGTTAAGCGATATCGCATAATGTTCATTGTTTTATTATACACGGCACTCCACGGGGCACACACGCTGATGGTATCAACCAGGGAAACTTTAGCCATTCAAAAAGTTGTTCGCAAAAAATGATGCTTCATTATACTCGCTGTATATAAATATTCATAATTTTGTTGTTTATAGCTGGATTTGAATATTTCGTGTGTTGATTAGATTATTAGATTAGGCTTTGTGGGTGAGAAACATGCGCCTCGCAGGTAAAGTTTTATTAACGCGTGGGGCGATTAGCGAATGCAGCGCATACGTTGCGGGTGTTATCCTATGCGTCGTGTGGATGCTATTTCGCCATCATCACGCAAAGATTCAATTAATCGCGCGCCGAGATGTGCGAGTGCCATAGAATTCTCTCCTGCTAATCGCAATTTGCATGCATACAGGCTGTCACTCTCACGCCCTCAACTAAAACAAAAAAATGTACACAATTTTTTTTTCGTTTTTTTCGATTTTTTCCGCTAATTTTCCACGGAAACAAGTTGTGGGTATTTTGGGTGGCGTGCCTGTGGTGCGTTGTGTCGAGAAGGTTGAGGAAGGTCTTTCGTGAACACACTCGAGACGCTTTGGCGAGAGATTGATCTGCGCGGCACAGCATAGCATGGCGATGATCGTCGTCGTTACACATAGGACGTGAGAATTTATAAAGTGTCTTCGGGTACGCGCGCACTTGCACTTGCGGAGCGCGCTGCGCGCGTTCCACATACATGTACGTGTCGCTGGGCGCTGCGATAAAAAGCTGAAAATCGCGTGAAAATGGAAGAAAACGAAGCAGATGTAAACACGGAGCAAATCGGCGGACGAATGGGTACAGAATGTGGCGGCGCGCATTTTTACCGTATTTGCGCGAGTTTCTTCAGCGCGAGGCAGGCGCGCGCGCGCGCGGTGATGTGATGTTTACTGTTCTTCATTACTTCTCGCGCGCAGCTTTATTCACAGGCGATTATCGCTGGCTTAATCGACTTTTGGAAAAATTCGCGAAATTCATGCAAAGTCTCAATGCGTGCATTGTTTGCTGTTTGTTTAGCGCGTTTACACAATTGTTTTGTGCTCAAATAAAACTTTATTAATGGGAAACTTTCAGTGCAATTATTAGCAATTATTATTCAGAGGAGATTTTTTTTTTGTTTCTGCTTCAAACAGACGTTTTCTGCTGTAAATAGTGCAGTATTTTAGAAACTGCGAAGGTTTAATTTGAGATAATTAAACTTTCATAAGAAAACTCTTCAGAAATTGTTTTCACATTCATTTTACTTCATATTTTATGACAACTTTTGAAAGTACTTAAAAATATAATTTAAATTTTGTGAAAAATACAAAATTTTAATTTTTGTGAAAAATACAAAATTTTAATTTTTGTGATTATTTCACGTCTATGAACGATAAATTTAAGTTTGAAAGTTTTATGAATAATCTTTTCACATTCTTCACATTAATATTTCAATAAAATTACTAAAATTTTGCGAAACATACAAAATTTCAATTTTCTTGATTATTTCTTGTCTGTGAACGATAAATCTAAGTTTGGAATAAAATCGGACAGTGATTAGACTGTATTAGATCTAGATCTGGTCGTAATTCACAAATTCTCACTTCTTTCCAGATGTAAGTACTCGCATTTTCCCCCTACTCAATCGCCACTCAACGCGAGCACACCATGCCCACAGTCAAATCTCCTGGTGCTGGTGGACGGGCCGGGGCCGATGTACAGGTAGTATAAGTAAGCGCGAAGCCACCTGAGCCACCTGAGTCTCGCGTTCAATTCACGTTACGCCGGAGTAACAACTGTATACAAGAGCGTACGCTCCGCGGCACGCACGGCACGAGTTATCATCATCGCAGAGCGCGGCGCAGTTCTCGCAACCTAAACTAAGTCAACTCCGACGCACAGTGCGCGCAACAGGTCGGCCCCGATTGCAAATATAATAGTGATATCGAACAAATAATAAACCAAGCATCATCGCGATCGAGAACCGAGAGAGCTATATTGGTGCGCGCCGCGACCGACAGACAGACCGCAGCGGCAAGGACGCCGAAGGACGAAGAATCGCAGCAGCGCCCGCCAAGCAGTTTCATTATCAACGCATTAGCATCTGTCGAACGTATTGCCTTACCTAGGAGCGTTCGTCTCGCCGGCTACGAAGTGCACGTTGGACACATTGCATTACGCATTACGTTTTATTGCATATTTCGATATATTCCCGATAGCGGCGAAGGGGGATCCCACTCGCGTCGTCGTGATCTCGTGCTCGTCGATTTTTCCACCGGCTGCTCGCGCGCTCGTCATCCCATCCGAGAGCGATTTTTTTGCTCCACCTCGCCCCGTTTCGACGTATTACGCCACGCTGATACAAAAGACGGCGAAGACTTCGACACGCCGGGACGTATTTTCAATTAACAGGTTCGTAGAATATTATTTTCGTGTCCGTACGCTCCTCGTGGTTATGCTCCTTTTCTTCCTTTCCTTCTTCGCCTTCACGCGCAAAGCGCCGACTTTTAACGCGTTCTTATTTTACATTCAGCGTCAAAAGGCGTTATTATTAAATTCGTTTCTTTTTTCTTTGCATTAATTTCTTTCATCATGCGCGATGCATTTAGTAATTGCTAGGATAACGAGTTTTTGGGAAGCGATTTCGTCCGTCATGATTCATTAAAATTGAATTAATCAGTGACAAGCCGCGCGGCGCAATATTTCATTCGGGTAATTTATTCAGATTCGATTTCCGAACTTTCATCATTCTAATGCCGCGCAGAGAAATGCTGGGACAAATTCGCCAATTTGCCAAGTGTGAGGAATTCACCTCTAATGTCTTCACGGCGCCAATTAATGGCATAGTTGATTAGAAAGCAATTAAAAATGTGTTCATCGCTCGCTTGTGTGTGAGAAGATGCGGAATCGGGTTCAATATCGATCCGGCGGTGAAATGTCATTTGTCGAATCTAGGTTTGCGCGTCGCGATCTTTTTCTGCACAAAATCGAAGTTGGTTTCGAACGCAAACCGCTTAATTTGATTAAACCTGGTGCGAATGAAGTGTTTGTGTCACTTTCACAGCACATTCGACCGCAAATGCTTTTTTCCCGGACGAAAGAAATTGCGGGAACAAATTAAAATTAAAATCGCCGATTTATAAATCATGCCATTGCGCCGCGCGTCGAGTGTTTTTATTTTCCTCTTTCCACCTGACGATTCACAACTTTTGGTTCTCGCCAGCGAGCGTGGCGACGTGTAATTCGACACCCGGCAAGCGCAGATCGAGAAAAAAAACAAACACTACACACACACTCATCGGAGCTGTTTCGAAGAGGAAACAGAAACAAGAGGAGGACTAATGAAGAAGCTGCACGCGCTGCATTAGGAAATGATCACATCTCGTATTTTCACGATGTTAAATAATAATTAAGGTCATGCATGCAAATCGAACACATTTGCTTGTATTTAGTTATCTTGCATCGTAAGTAAATAACCCAGCTGTAATTACCGACGCAGTGCCAGCAGTGGCAACAGCCACTTACACTCGAAACACTTTATAAACTTTACATGCCTCACACACTCGACGACAGCACGCCGCGGACCAAATGTGCGAAAGAAATGAGATTTCAATTTTCTTTCGCGCCTAACAAACCGCTTTATTTAATGAAATTTGGTGCGCGCAAATTATACATTTACGCGCGCGCGCGCTGGACTTTCACAATCTGCAAAATGCGTCGGACTCATTTCCTTACGTCCGCGTTTTTCGCACCGCAAACCGCTTTAGTAATCGTCAATAATCGCGCGTTTAGTACATTTAATTCGTACTTATGTTTTGCGCGGCGCGGGTTCGTCGCTGTTTCGATCGTTGAATTGATGAATAGATTTTTGATTCCGTCGCCGCGAGGCGGCAATAAAGCGAAGATTAGCAGCCAGTCAACTTTCGGTTACCTGCACAGCGCGCCGCAACCCTACAAGTGCGAAAATCATCATCGACGTCAACATGGACGTAGTCAATTCGAACGTTATTATTACGCCTGCCAGGGTCACCAGATTTATGGCGCAACATTAAATTAAATTGTCGGCGCAGCGACGAATTTCGTCGTTCGTTTATGGCGCATCAAATACATTAACAGCAGCGCGCACAAAAAAAGTGATGAAGAATGCCGGTTTTCGCGATGAAATTGAAATTGTGCGCGGCGTGTGCTTGTGACTTGTCTCATTGCGTTTCTCCTTCGGCTGGCTGTAGAAAAAGTAGTAATAGTATAGTGGCAATCGATACAAATCGATGCGAGAGATCGTCGCATGATAAACGCGAGCGTGTGACGGTTTGTCGCCGCTGGAAACGTCGCGAGTTGTTAACGACGAGGCGCCTTGAATTTGTTTGACTAATTACATAATGAGAGACCGAAGGCGCTCATTAACAACTTATAAATAGTACCTCACAGTATATATAGATATAGGCAGGCGGTGTACATGCATACCGGTCGCGATGTTCGCTTTTTCGTGTCCCTCGTGGCTTGTTTTGGTGCGACACTCGCTGAAAAATCGCTGGATTTTTATTCCAGCGTTTGTGCTTTTATGGCGCGCTCGCTGCAAACAACTTTATAAACAGTCTGCGTTTTCATTTTCATAAATTTTCCAATTCAATTCAATCCGACGGGACGTAAAAAGCTAATGAAAACGTTTTCACTCTCGTTCGCGTCACGTTTCAATTGCGCATCTTCGCATGATGCGGCGCGCGGATTACCTAAGTAGGAAATTTAACGTTTCCGCGGAGCAGAGAAGTGCACATAGGTATATATATATACACTCCGATAACGCAATAATTAGTAATAATTAGGTGTCGGCCGTCCGTGCTGCCGGTGCGCCCGTGCGAACGCTGCGAAAGCGATTATTATAAGCGTTATTTATTTGTAGTAAAATTTTTATTGTCATATTTAATTCATGCGCGTCGCGGGAAAAGAGGTCGGGCCGGGAAGCCAGCCCGCAGCACTTACTGCTTGCTACTAAGACTGGTAGCTAATTAAACACAGAAACAGAATTAGTGTCGCTATTAGGCTATCGGTATCGGATGTCGGGCTGATGCTGCTGCTGCTGCCGATCCACGCATCGCATTTGCACACAATCGGCCTGCATTATTCACACACGTGTGTTCTGCGCTCGCGGTATCTAATCGCGCGGTGCGACCGGGCGACGTCGTTAATGCAGCTCATGCTTCTTCTTCATCATCGTCTTCTTTGCGCCTGCTTCGTGGCCTTAGTGCAAGTGCAAGTTCAAGCGCAAGTGCAAGTGTTTGCGCGCCGCGCTCGTCTTATTTTCGCTCGGCCATAAACGCTGGAATGCACCCGCAGATCGACTTCACTTTCTTCGCGCGCGCGGAGGACGCGCCGATAGCGCGCTATCAATAATTGTCGATGTTAATTGCGACCGCACTGCGCGACCAACAAATCCACTCACCACGGCCGCCACTATCTGCGCGACGAGCACTTTAACGCGCATGTTGCGCCGTCTCGGGGGCGAAAAATCGCTTTAAATTTTAATTCGCGCGATTTGCAAACATGCGGATGCATGCCTCCAGCCCGCGCTGAAAATGAGTTCAAGTAGCGCTCTAATCGGTTTTATGTTGCGTCAACTAATTGGCTTGTAATTAAAAGCGTGCGTGTGTAATTCTGCCTGCACTCGATGTATACGCACAATAACAACTAATAGCATTTAATAAAGACTTGATTAATGATAGTAATGATCGTAATCATAGGTGCACTACACGTCGCATCGAGTGGATATAAATAACAAACTAACGGCGCTGTTGTGTTAACATTTTATTCGTTGTCAAGCATTGCTGCACCGCGCGTTCAAGTCATAATCACAATCATAAACATAATCATGTGTGTATTTACCGCTCAATTTCCAGCCGGGGACAAGGCGATCCGCCAAGGACGGCAAATTGTTTCGTTTGATTCAATTAATCGAAACGCAGCGCGATGATCAGACACACGCATGAAATTCAAATCGGCGTCGATTCGATTAGCGCTCTTGTTTTGTTTGCAAACGCGCGAGTCGCTGATAGTTTGTTATTAAGCGTCATAAACTATGCGAAAATGATTATTTTCACGCCTCCCAGATCGATCGATTTTTTACGATCGTATCTCGTGACGGCGTGGCGCCACTCGTATCTGGATTAATATCAATAAATTGTGATTTCGTCATAAATTTGCTGCAAACAAAAAAATAACAACATGCCCAGTTTTTTTCCGGCAAATTTCGCGAATATTTTTCGTAATTAAGAGAAGTTTTGTAGGCCGTGTCGTAAACTGGATGATAAATGTCGACGTGTTGCTATAATGCTATAAATAATATGATGTATTGACGGGTAATAAACGAAATGAACTAGGAAAAATAAAAATATTCATTTAAGTCTCATGTCATTACTCATTACGGCCCGGCCGGAGCACTTTTATTTTTGATCGCATCGCAATTGCGAATTTTTTCTTCGTTTTTTCATTAAAAAAAAAACGATTTAAAAAAATACGCAGGCGAGATAATTATTATGCGGCCGTGGCGCACTTACAGAAAACAATGGTCGGACTTTTATGTTTTCGCCGTGGTTTTTTGCGTGCGTGTGCACCTAATTTGTATGCGATCACGTTTTATTACACTGCATTACAGTGCAGTTTGCGCATCGCGCAGCTTCGCCGCCAACTGGAGGATTCCATCGTCCTCTTTTTCGTCGTCCTGGTAGACGACGCACGCATGCTTAGGCCTCTACCTAGTTTTCTATTAAACGCTCGTAATTTACTGCGGGCGAATGTGATGCAAATCCGTGGATTTATGGCCGAAACGCGCCGACAAAACACGATTCGCGCCTTGATGCTGAAAGCTCAGCTTTGATTTCGTCCCGGGGACGCTAATTCAATACGAAGGCGAGCGCGCGCGAATAAATCAAGCAACAAATAAAAAGTAAAGTGCGCGCGTCGAGCGGCCGCTTAACTATTTACTTAACAATGTTGTATAATGCGACGTCGGTATTCAAGAGTGTTATCCTTTTTATGTTTTGATAATATTAATGATTTCGGACTTGCGCGTAATATTCACGGATTTGCGACTTAATTGGGGATGTAAACGACTAAAACATCATATTATTTACGACATTGCATGAAGATTATCAGTATTGTGATCATTTTACCCTGGAATGCGTCTAAAAACGTTTTTTAATTATCGTCGTTTTTTTTTCGCTGTGTGCTTTGAAACTTAAATAGACGTTCAGCGCGCAACTGTAATTTTTCTAACGCTATTCGAATATATAGGTGATCGTAATAAGTGCGTTCGGAGGGTATGCATTGCGTTCGCATTATGCAATTGTGTGCAGCGTGCGCGAGTCGAGCGCATAATTATCGGCCGCGGCTACCGTGCGCATCGTGTGCGTTTTCCGCGCACCGGCGGCGCCGTCGATGGATTCGCGCATTATTTGTTTACATTCCGCACACGCGGCTGCGTCTTCCAGCTATTAGTGGCTTCCGTAACTGTTCCGGAGGAGCAGCGTGGAGGTCCGGCGCGAACCGGCAATTCCATCTTCGTCGCAGTACACTAATTCGCGCGGCGGGCGCGCGCGATTTACCGTTGCCTGCAGTGTGCAGCTCCCAGTTTCAATTTCTGCGAATTTCTGACCATTTCATTAACATTAACCTCATTATGTTTTTTTTTATTCCACAATTGTTTTAATTAAGATTTTTTTTAACGTTTTCATAACGGGCCGCGTCCAAAAATAGCTTAATGGTTCATTTTATTGAATTTCTCGGCTTGCTACTTGAACAAACAACTAAACATACCTACATCTATTGATTTTAACTACTCCGCACAGTGATTTCGAGACACATTAAATACAAATTAAGTATCTCCGGGTATTGTGATTGAAAGTTAAGCAATGTGCAATATGCGAGCCGGCGAACAAACAGAACGAACAAGTGCGCGCACGCATTGTGTACGCTCGCAGCAACCCGGAAGACGTTTTAAATGTCGCCTGCGACCCTGCGAGATTAACGAAATGGTGCGCTGCTTATAGGAGCACGTCGCGTTTCATTGACAAAGTCATGAACCGCCATTTATCAGCCTCATGAGTATACAATGTAAAATGCAACCACACGCGTGCTGCATGCACGTTGCACCTTCACCTCTAGCGACAACAAAAAAGCCAGCCAACTTTCTCAAGTCAACTCAAGCCGCGCACAATAGACTTCCTCTACACGACACATGTGTCAACATAACTTAACAGTTTTACTCGTTTACAGCAAATTGCATCTTCAGCGCGCTTAATTAAGTTAGCCTAACGTTCGCGCTGGTTTAATTAGCGCGTCTTGGGTTTTTCGTTGGCCGCAAATAAATGCACCGCACTCTTGTATTCCAGCTAATAATATTAGCATTAATGCGCGATTATTTATTTCGCATTGCGAAACTGGAGCGGCGTTTTGTCATGTAATGAATAGCGAGCGCAGAATAATAACACAGCGCGTCGATGTCGTTGGGCGCACGAAAAGAACGCAAAAGAACGCGCCGAGATGCACGCAGATTACCCACTCGCGAGGGTTATTAATGCGCGCCGAGTGTGTGTGAATATTCGAAAGTTAATTAATGAACGTTTTCATTCGAAAATGGCATTTCATTTGCTGCGCTCGTTTAGGTTTTTGCGCGCCGCGAATCGTGGAAATCGCATTTTCATTTCAATCGCTGAAACGAAATCGACGAGCGTAATAAATAGCGCGCGCGCAGCAGATGAAGTCGAAGAACTCATCTGCATGCACTCACACACGCGCGCACATCACCAGCGGAAACTCTAATTACATTCAACACTTGTCATTAATAATGCACGAATCCTTTTTATCGCCTCGCTTGCGCTGCCTTTGCTCTTATTGCATTTCACAAGCGGGCATTTATTTACATGCGATTTTTACTTCTGCTTGTTTTATAGAAGCGTAAAAGTTTTTCTTCACACTGTCTAATAGTTCAATTAATTTAAACTTTAAAACGAGAAAAAGCACCTCGAGAGAGGCAAAAAAAACTCGTTAATGCCTTAATTAAACCGATTGCACTCGCGGCGTTGTGCATGTGTTTTCATTTCTCACATTTAAAGCCTTTTAACATTGTCGTTTCGGTCAAATTTCGTGTAATACCCGTCGTTAGCATTTAACGAACATATTTTTATCACGTCGGTGTTAATTAAAGCATCATTGAGTTGCGTATATTAAACGATGTAAAAGTCGAACGCACACAATGTGTAAACACGTTATTTTCATGTTTTATGCTCTATATTTAGCGTTTCTTGCATTCATTAACGTCTTACTATATTCTTTTTTTGTTCAGCTGATAATTCGTCAGAAAAAAAATCGTTTTCCGGGAGAAATTTTAAAATAAACGAATTTTAAACAATTAATTTCAAAGTAATTTATAGAAATGTTTGGATGAACGTCTAAATTAACTGCGAATTAATTTAAATATTATGATATTTATAAATTACACAGTTTTCATTGATGAAAACGAACCGGTAATCGCGAGAGTTGAGAGTTAAAAGTCACTCCACACTATGAATAAAATTATCGCGTGAGATTTGAAATTTAAATCAAGTGCTAAATTTAATTGAATTTAATTAATTTATGTTTCGAGCACTTAGCGTGCCGTACATACCGTATATAACGTGCTATATTTTCGCAAAGCAGCTTAAACTCAACTTATTGGAACGTACTAATTTAATTATTTTAATTGCGTTTCTATGTAATTGTTTACGCGTTCAATTAAGTAGCATTACGTTTCAATGTGGGATGTGTTTTTAGCTCGCACTTAATTAATTCCCCTCAATTAGTTTACACATTTATGATATTATCACACACACACAGAAAATGCGAATTTCATATCTGTCGGTATTTCAGCTATTTACTTTTCATTAGCTTTTTCTGTCGTCGTGGTGAACGTGCGCGGATTTAACTTGACTGGACAAAAACGTGCGTTTTCAATGTGCATTGCCCACCGAAATGAAATACGAGACAGTCGACTTTACTGAAATGCATATAAAACTGATTTATTTATGTTCTATTCAAACGTTACTCGAATGTTTCGTCATTTTTCTCTTTTCCATTCCGCGCGTGGTTTTTCACGCCGCGACATGTTGCGCACGTCGTTTTTCAGCTCTTTCAGCGCGATTAACACGACATACGCGTTTCGGTATGAATGCGAATGTGTTTACCGGTAAACACACAATTGACTTGGCCTTCAAATCGACACGACATATTCTTGTTGTCGAAATTTTTACTTCTATTGTTCTCATTCACGACAATTTGATGTTTTTTCGAGTTCAACTTTTCAATTAGCCAATTTGCGATTTGTGTATTACAGTTTTATAAATATTGTGCTGCTTGTTGAAGCACTCGAAGTATTTTCAGATGCGAGTATTGTAGGGTTAAAGCACAGATGCACGACGATGCAAAGCAAAACAAGCCCCGCATTTCGAGCTGAATTACGAGGCATTGAAACGCGCGATGAGTTTAATTATTAGTTTATTGCGTTATTAGCGATATTTGTTTTTCATCAAGTATCGTTTTCAGCGTTGAATAGCCGCCTGATGAATGTGCGCCGGTGCGTCTCCTCTTGATTTGTCAACTCACTTAGCACACACGGCGGCAGCGGCGCAGCAGCACATTCACCGAAATTGATTTGCGCACAAAAACACTCTGACGGCTTAATAAACTATCGATAATGACTTAATAAATAACAATCATGCGGCTTATTAGGAGCGCGTTTAATATACGAACGGTGCGCTAGGCGTGTGTGTTTATTCAAGAAAATTGTGTGCCGCGCAAAAAAAAAACTTAACTAAACTAACTAACTGTGTCACAACTCGGCGGGTCGTCTCGTTGAGACGGCGCTTTGAAAATGGCCGAAAACTTATGAGAATACGGCGGAATTAACGAGTACGAAATAAAAATAATAAGATAATAGGTCCGGGTCCTTGTGGTAACGACTAATGATATTAGTAAACGTTGGCAGAAAAAAAATTAACTATGTAGAAAATCAGCTGGGAATATTTTTGTAAGCATTGCGAAGAGTCAAGTTTACACGGAAACGGTTACAAATTGCTCGCATTTTCGCAATGTGACTAATATAATGTGTATCACTTAGGACTACTTTGGACGGACGATAAATTCGTGGTAAAAGTTCGTGCGCATTTTTGCCGCTATTATCTAGTTATGGTCCATAAATAAGTTCGCTGTTTTTTTTTTTTGCTCTGATTGTTGTAGTTCACATCGCGATCGCGAAATCGCACGTCGAAATCAGTTTTATTTATTTTTTGTCCGAACGCTGATTTATCTTATTGAATATTTCGCATTTTGTGCGCTCCCGAAGCACAATCGCAAATCGAATGTTCTATTGTCGCTGCGCACGCACAATCGTGATAGATTGCGATCGGTGATCGGCGATTTGTTTCGTTCGGCAATAAAATTCAGAGTCAGTCACGAGCTGCTGGGATCGATGGATGATTAATCGCGCTTCCTAATCATTTGGCATTATCAATTTCGACGCGCTGCTTCATATTTCGTGCTGTCGGCGGTTAAACGCGAGCATTTATGCGGTGGAAGGCGGCGGAATCACGAGTAATATAGCAGTTTCACTCGCGCAGCATTTATTTATTTCAAATGGACGGGCGGAGTTTCATGCCGGTGAAGTCATTTCGAATCGTTGGTGGTTTTTTTTTTTTTCTACTTCTTGCTTCGCACGTAGGGCGGTTGCAGCTCGTTGGTATTAATTGCATACTTAAGGTGCAATGTGCTGCGCTTTGTCAGTGCACATCCTCGGATTTTACTCGATGAGGATGGTATTGTTCGAGGATTTCAAGTTGTCACTCTGTTCCGTTACCACCGCGCCAATTAATCGCTCCATTAGCGAATTAATTACGAACATATGTCAACATCCAACGTCTTCATTCCTAATGAAGCAGGCGTTCGGGATTAGAAAGTGTTGCGAACTGCAAACAGTTAACGGTGTTCGCTATTTAATGCATGCACACCGACCGCGCGCCGTCGGTTTTGTTTGCTCTGGCTCGGTTTTGATTCTGTCGAGCGCAAAAAATTCATTATCAGACAGACAAAAGTACTGTTAGGGCTTTCTTTGCGTCTATTATCTGATCGACGCTGCTTTTCTCCTCGCGATGATTTGAATACTGAACTAGTTCAACGCGTTCGAAATTAATCGCGGCCCCGAAATTGCGCGAACAATAATCGAATGTGTAGTTAGTGTATGTGTGTGTGGAATATGGAAATGACTTAATAACCAACCACGCCGTGCTAAATGGTGCTATCGGCTCGCGTTAATTAATTGCCATTCATTGTTTATGTTTACACAGCGCCTTGGCCTTCGGTTTATTAGAGCCGGCGTCGCGGACTGAGTCGGCCTCCTCTGTGTGTTTTGTTAAAAGCTAAAAGTGTTTGTGAAGTTCGCGTACGGGCCGGGACGCGATTCTCTAATTATTGCCTTTGCGTTTAAACAGTCGCCGCGAGCAAAAGAAGCGCGAGACCTGCGCGCGCGATCCGTCGTTCGTACTCTCCTCTTCGCGCTTTGCCATCGTCATTCAGATGCGCGCTGCAAATGAGAAACAGTTCTTATGGCGCTGCGGAGAATTACGGGATTAATGTGTCTTAATGGAATAAATAACGAGCTGAGCGGATCGCATTTAATAGCGTTTTAGGTTGTTTTACGATCGCCGTTTTCGATTTCGTTTTGCCGTCGCCCATTGATAATTGTCATATTTACATGCGGCTAATAATGTTATTTCCATCTAATAACTTCATCTTCACGCAGTCGATATTACATTTATGAGCCATTCAATTGTCGATAAGTCGATAAATTACATCGCACTTGGCATTCACGCTCTAATTTCAAGTTATGTTATTTGTAGAACGATGAAGATGCTGACCACTTGTCTGATCCTCGCCGCAAGCGTGGCTTTTACCATGGCCGCCCCAGTGAAGCAAGCCGCCGCAGCAGCTGCTGCTGCGACCGCAATCGATGACAAACCGGAAAAGTCCTCCGGTCGTCAAGGAAAATCGCTCAATTATTACGATTATGTGCAGCCGGCTGAAGAGTTCGTTGACTACGGCGCCGCTGATGGTTATGAGGACGCCGATGGGGACGACTACGCCCTGGATTACGACCAGAACGACCTTGGACGCACGTTGCCGAAGAGGAAGAAGGTGCGTCGTCCGTATAACTCGCCCATATACTACATTCGCCTGCCGCCCCAACCGTACATGTTCGTACCGGGCTTCGGGTACGTTTCGCAGCCGCCGCAAAACCCCGTCCAGCAGTTCCTCAACGTGCCGGTGAGCTTCGTCTCCAACGGCAAGCCAGCGAATATTTATCAGTGGAGCGGTATTCAACAATTTCCTACACCAGCACCGCCAGCGCCTATTCCGCGCCCACAGCCGCCCGCGATGGTCCAGAGGCCTAAGCCGAAACCCGACAGCACGATACACCGTCTGCCCGGACAGTTCGCCTTCAACGGCAAACCGGAGGACATTTTTGTTCTCAGGGACTCGTACAACTCGCTGTACAGTGACGCTCTGCAGAATTTCTATCCTTGATTGGTGCTATTAAATCGTAACTTTCTTGCTATTTATAAATTAAGTAATATGTCGATTTCCTTTTTTGATATTTTTTCGAAATTACTGAAGAAATGTTTTTATTTAAATTGCACTTATTCATTCCACATTGAACTCCATCGAGGCTTAATTTATTTTTTATTTATTTTTAATTTGAAGTAATTTTATTTATATTATTTTTATTTTGTTATATTAACAATAAATTAAATATTTGGTTATTTAATTTATACACTGAAATACAACGCTTCGTTTTTTGTTGTTTCCCCCAATTATATCCTCACAATATACCTACGTTTATTTGTGTTATTAACTTGAACTGCTTTGAACGTTCTCGCGTGGGCAAACATTGCAATGCACAAACACAGATGTCGCTTCAGTTGACTTCATATGGTTTATTAGATGTGTCACGCACGTCATAGCCTCAAAAGTTTTTCACAACATTGCATGTCGAGTTAAATGATTTTCAAGCTCGCAATTGTTTTCAATTCATTATTTGATTTAACTATAGAATCCGAAGTAAAATGAATGAAAACAGTCATTCGTGCGTTTTAGACCACCAGTCAGACAACGCAGTAGTCACCGATTCTAGTCCTCCGAAAAATCGAAGAAAATCAAAGAAAAAAGCTCGCGATAAGGAAAGAAGTGAGATAAGCGCTAATCAAACATAATCTCGGTTAATTATTTGTGTTTCCATAGATTGTTTTGTCAACGTGAAATTTGCAATCACACCCATCATAAAGCCAAGTTCTGGTTTTGTCATTAAGCAGAAACTAGCCAAGAAGAATGTGCCAATAAATATCGCCCAGCATATTCCCAGTGGTAGTGAGTATTTTTATTTTGAATCCAACATGAAGAAAATGACACCTGTCCAGCCCAGAAGTCAGGAAAATGCGCAAAATAAATCTGGCTGGAGATCTCAGAGATCCAAACCATCCTCAAAGAAAGGTAATTTTTATTTTTATGTTTCTTTCCTATTAATATGATAATACTTTATAGTTTTTATTAATTGTAATTGATTACAGGTCCAGGTAACAACTCAAATCAACAGCAGGCTGCCTCAACAGATGCTTCACCAAGGCAGCAGTCTGGGAAGAATCAAAAGGATGAGAAGAAGGAGTTTTTACCATACCTAAGCAAGGAGGAGACACTTGCTGGAATCAAGGACGGCACTATATTCCAAGGAATTCTACGCATTAATCCAAACCAGCCAACCTCCGCATTTTGCCCGAATGCCGATCGCAGCGAGCCAGATTACTTAATTAATTCCCTCGCGGACAGGAACCGCGCTTTGGAAGGCGATGTGGTTGCGGTACGAATGCTGCCCGACCCCGAGGTTAGTGACAGGAACCTTTTTACTGTCGTACATATTCTTGAGCGTGTTCATCCGCGTATTGCTGCTGGTCATCTGAGTATTCTCTACCAGTGCAAACGAACGATACCAGTTTTTACCCCTCGTGATAAACGCTTTCCACGGATGAATATACGTGGTGACTTGCCACCGAATTTTATGCGCCAGCACAAAAAGTACGAACAAACGCTGTTTATTGCCAAGTTGGTCGAATGGGACACTCCCAGGTACGGTATCGGCACGATTGTCGAGAAGTTAGGCGAAAGCTGTGATCTCATGGCTGAGAATAAAGCCATTTTGTTGGAAAATAATATTCATTTTGAGAACTTCTCGCCGGAAGCTTTGTCGTACATGCCGCCAACTTTTGACTTGACTGACGATGAAATAAAACGGCGGTTGGATTTGCGTGACGAATGTATTTTTACCATTGACCCGTTGAGCGCCCGTGATCTGGACGATGCTGTGCATGTGAAGTCATTGCCGAATGGTAATTTTGAAATTGGCGTGCATATAGCAGATGTATCATATTATTTGCACGAGGATACGCCTCTGGATGAGTTGGTGGCGATGAGGGCCACGACGACATATCTCGTCGATAATGTCTATCATATGCTGCCGAGAGATATGTGCATGGCGTGCTCATTGCTGCCCGGTCGTGATTGTGCGGCATTTTCTGTCATTTGGGAGATGACTAAAGACGGCACCGTTGTGGAGAAGAAGTTCGCGCGAACCGTGATTGCCAACTGCACACAATTGGCATACGAGCACGCACAATGGATGATTATGAATCCGAATGCGACTAGCTGGCCTGTTGACCTGCCGAAGATTTACAGGTACACTCCAGCCGACATTCATAAAAGTGTGCTCATATTGCACAATATTGCGCAGCAAATGCGACAACGGCGATACGAAAATGGCGCATTGTATATATCGCAGATCAAATTGGCTTTCATGTTGAATTCAAACGGTGACCCTATAGACTACTACCAGCAGGAAACGAAGGAGGCCAACAATCTCATTGAAGAGTTTATGTTGCAAGCAAATATAAGCGTGGCAGAGAAAATTTATCACGTCTTTCCAGACTTGGCATTTTTACGTTGCCATGATGAACCGAATCCGCGTATGATCAATAATGTCAGGGAGAAATTGGAGATGATTGGTATACATCTAAATGTGGAATCTAGCGGTGATATACATAAAAGTATTCACACATTTAAAGCGCTCGGGCCAGATGGTAACTCACAATACTAACTAATAACAATAGATATTACTAATTATTTATTTGTATACTGTAGAGTACCCGAAATTTGTGGCTATAAACCACATGTTGACGAAACCAATGACTCGCGCGACATATTTCTGCTCGAACGGCAGGGAATTTGGTGATTTTTATCATTACGCGCTCTCAATTCCGATCTACACGCATTTTACTTCCCCAATTCGTCGGTATGCTGATGTTGTGGTACATCGCTTACTGGCCGCAGCCATTGGACTTAGGGATAAGCCCATCTGGGGTGTGGAAAAGTTTCGCCAAGTTGCTCAGGTCTGCAATGAAATGAAATTCAATGCAAAGAATGCAGGCGAAGCGAGCTGCGACCTGATGCTGACTAAGTACATTCAAGCCCATCAGCCATTTGTCGTTCCTGCGGTTGTCGTCCAGGTTTTTGAAAAATATTTCGAAATCATCGTTTTGTCCTTGGGAAAAGTTATGCGTATTTTTACCAATGTAAGTATATTTAACGTTTTTATTCAAGTTTGAGTGATATTGAATCATTTGCATGTGTAGGAGGTGGAAAATGCTACGGTGGACGTTGAGACTGACGAAGGCCCGAACAATATAAAAATGATTAAACTGTTGATACATTACGTAGAAGAGGGACAACAGCCATGCACGCAGCTCATTGACATTTTCCAGGTTGTTAATATAGCATTAACGTATCAGACAAAGTATATGAAGTTGCATGGTAGTCTATTGCGGCCTGGATACAATTTTCCGACGCGTACTCTACAGTAGCACATTTTAACTAAAGTTATATTTTATGATTGATAACTAATTTTTATCCCGCAATTAATACGAAACATTTTATGATTTTTACAAAAAATTGATTTCGTATACTATTGGTTGATTTTTTTTTTCTAATTCAAGCCTCCATAGCGTACATAACTTATCAAGGTCCTTTAAATCCACAGAGAGTAACTAAAATTGACGAAGAACTACTATTAGTTCAATTGATATAGTTTAAGTAGATAATAAATATCGTGAAATATGACTGATATTTCCTAAGTGGTAAACTTATATCTAGTATCAACCAGACTAACAACTGACTAATAAACTGCAGAATGGCAGAAAGCACAAAAGAGCTGCGTACAAAAAATGTAAAAAAATGTCTGCATTTGCATTTGACTGTACATCGAAGCTAGTTGTAAATTAATTTATTGTGGAAGACTGGCCAAATTTCAATGACTGTTGAAGGTAGATATAGTATTTGTAATTTGAAATAACACTCATGCCTCGTATAAATCGAGAAGTAGATGAATCTGTGGAGCAGTAGAAGAAAAAAGATGCCTCTAGGGAGAAACGTTAAACAAGGTATACACATATTTGTATTATAGCTTTAAGTTTAATACGTATAATATAGAATAAATATTTATCGGAATGACCCAAAGATCACATCTATAATATATCTTATCGTCGCACGGCTGTCAATTCTCAATCCTGTTTTATTTGTCCGTCAATCTGTGTAGCGACTTTTAACGTAAGTATGAAAATTCGTTATTCTTTTCATACAGAACTTTTGTGAGTTTGTTTCGATACACTAATTTTTGTTTGTTTTAGGTGTCCAGCAACTAATCCCGACTTTGTAGAGTAACCATCTTTGTATCAGATTGTAAGTATTGAAATTCTATATTATTTTTATAAATAATATTTATAATTAACTAGCGGGAAACCCACGAAAATTATATTTTTGTATTTCGAGTCACTAATTTTTGTTTGTTTTGGGGGTCTAGCAACTGAACCCGACCTTGTATGCTAACCATTCCACCAGATGGTAAATATTAAATTTCACTATCATTTTCCTAAATAAAATTTGTGATTATCTCATGAATTAATGCTTAAAATTGCATTTTTGTGTTGCGGAGGACTAATTTTTGATTGTTTTAGGGATTTTTCTCCTGAACCTGATATCGTAGAAGAACCATTCTTTCAGCACATGGTAAGTATTAAATTTCTCTATCATTTTCCTATACATTTTGTGATTATCTCACGAATTAACCTTTAAAATTGCAATTTTGTGTTGCGGAGGACTAATTTTTGATTGTTTTAGGGATTTTTCTCCTAAGCCCGATATCGTAAAAGAACCATTCTTTCAGCATATGGTAAGTATTAAATTTTTCTATCATTTTCCTAAATAAATTTTGTGATTATCTCATGAATTAACCTTTAAAATTGCATTTTTGTGTTGCGGACGACTAATTTTTGATTGTTTTAGGGATTTTTCTTCTGAGCCCGATATCGTAGAAGAACCATTCTTTCAGGACATGGTAAGTATTAAATTTCTCCATCATTTTCCTAAATAAATTTTGTGATTATCCCACGAATTAACCTTTAAAATTGCATTTTTGTGTTGTGGAGGACTATTTTTTGATTGTTTTAGGGATTTTTCTCTTGTGTCCGATATCGTAGAAGAACCATTCTTTCAGCAGATGGTAAGTATTAAATTTCTCTATTGTTTTCATTAATAAATTTCGTGATTATCTCACGAATTAACTCTTAAAATCGCATTTTTGTGTTGCGGAGGACTAATTTTTGATTGTTTCAGGGATTTTGCACCTGAGTCTAATATCGTAGAAGGACAATTTTGCACCAGATGGTAAGTATTAAATTTCTCTACCGTTTTCAACAATACATTTCGTGATTATCTCAGCAATTAACCCTTAAAATTGCATTTTTGTGTTGCGGAGGACTAATTTTTGATTGTTTTAGGGATTTTGCACCTGAGTTTGATATCGTAGAAGGACCATTCTTGCATCAGATTGTAAGTATTAAATTTTTTTATTATTTTCCAAAATAACTTTTGCTATTATCTTACAAATTAACCACCAAAATTGCATTGTTCGAAGGACTAATTTTTGCTGGTTTTAGGGATTTCACTTTTATTTAGGATTTTTGGAACACAAGCAGAGCGTTACTCAAATCAAATTGAATGAATCAAAAGAAATACTACCCTGATGTTTTTAATTTTGTTTTGTGTCTCATATGTTGCTTGTGCCGGCGCAGCGCGTCAGTTTTCTTGCTTATTTAGATAGTACTGCTCGGGTCTATCTGCTTTGTTTACGCCTGATATCAATTCTCTTTATACTTTAGTCGATCGCGCGCTGTGCTACGGTTAGCACGTGTTTTGTTCGTCAGTCGATCTTCGTAGCGACTTTTCGCGTTTCTTACTTTAATTCTGTAATTGCCTTCATCGGCCTTTCGTAACAGGCTAATGTGACGCAACCTCAATTAATCATCGTTTCGCCTGTGTGCTTGGGATGTTCGTTCGGCCGGCCGTCGCTAGACATTATTCGCTTGTGGAATTATCTGCAACCGTGTTGGTCTTTATGTGCGCCGCGTGCGTGTTCATCGGCAGTCGTATATCTTCTCGAATATTGACCAAACTTGGATTTAATATTAATTCCTGCTGATAGACAACGTTGGTGCCAAGTTTTTGAGTATGGGAGTCATGGAATCTGCAATATCCATGAAAGAAATATTGAAGATGCGCACATTTTAAGGTAAGTCTTTACTGCTACGAGATTTGTGATTCGTCAATGTTTTTTTTATTTGAATGATATGTATTTTAAATGTTGTCAATAAAACACATTGTAATTGTAATTCTTATTTCTTTGTGGTATCCTCTTTGTCGTTTTCAGTTTTAAATAATATGGCATATAAGTCTTATGTGTGAGCAGCGGGTATAAGATAACTAACTGTTGCTTAAATTGTGTTGTTTTTAAAAACATGATAAAAGTAGAAACATAAATAGAAGAATCAAATATTAACGATAAAAACACTCGGTGGTCGAGTGGAGACATGCACCTGCTGGCATGCTAGCAGACACGGATCGAATCTCAGGTATAAAAGGCATTTTTCTCAAATATAAAAATATCAGGTGTAATTTGGGTTGCATATATGAATTGCAACTAAATATATGAGAAATAGAAATACAAGTGAAGGCAATATGAGAAATAAGAAAGAGCAAGTGGAGAATCGGAGAACAGAGAAGAAGAAGAAGAAGTAGTAGAGAAGAGGAGTAGGAAGAGGAAGGAGTAGAATAGAAGAAAAAGAACAGGAGAGGATCAGATTTTTAAATTTTTTGGCACGTGTCGTTATAAGACAGTCCACTGCTTCGATACGTCCATTGCTCCCGGCCCATCCTACAGCTGCGATGTCTCTGCGCTTCATCCCCGAAATACTCAGGCATATCAACAATTTTTATGGTGGGGGATCACCCCCAGAGAGAGGGAAGGAACTCCTTATAAGGACTTGTTCAAATATTTCTAAGTTTTAAGTCGAGGGGACACTTAAAAATATTCTTACAAGTTCTGACCTGTAGCAATGAAAGATGGAGTACACAAATCATACAGGATACCTTAACAATTTTTATAACGGGGATCATCCCCTGAGAGAGGGAACTCTCTTAGAGACCTGTACCTGAAAAGATAGAAGGGGTACATTCAAAGTATAAGACATAATATTTCTTAACATTTCTTTATTAATAAATACAATGTAAAATAATACAAGTTTAGATTTTACAAGCCAACAGAATTCATGCCGCAATATTGAAATCGGACTTTCGACCTGCTTAGCCGCGCAAACAACCGCGTACCACTAAGTGAAGTTCTAGCGGGATAAAGCAATTAGCAAAGTCAATTTTCATCGTGATTGAAAATGGAAACATATATACAGGGTGTTACAGAAAAGTACAGACAGGAATACATCTAAACACTCAAATATCGCTGGTTTTTCACGGTTACTCGGGGAAACAAATATACAGGGCGATACAAAAAGAAAATTCAAAGTGCAAAAAGTTAAATTCTAATAACAGTCAAAGCAAAATTTTCAGGAATGCGAAGGATAACGATTATACAAGGTGTCACAAATAGAAAATTCAACCGTCAAAGAGGAAAACATCTAAACACTATAAATATTGCTCGTTGTCACCCAATGTTCCGGGAAACTAATAAACAGGGTGTTACAACAAAAATGAGAGTGCCAAAAGAAAGCCCTAAAATCAAAGATAAAGGAAAATTTTCACGGACACAAAGAAAAGCAAATATACAGGGTGTTCCAGAAGGAAAATCCCAAGTTTAAAACAAAGAACACTCAAAACTCACAAATAAAGGCGATTTACTACGTACTGTTAGGGAAACTAATATACAGGGTGTTACAAAAGGAAGATTTAAAAAACTACAAATATGATCAACATTCACATCATGACGAGAGAAATTTATACCGGAACAACTATATTTTAACCTAAATTCAAAGATTTCACCCGAAAATCATCGGTAAGGTGAGAAAAAAAGGTGCTACAAAAATAAAACACCTATATTTTAATATATTGTGTATATATTTATCATTTGATCATAGCATCAACTGCATAAGGTAACCGACGGTTGAAGCATCATCATTAATTGGTAGAAAACATCCAAATCAGCAGACGGCAAGCGACGGCGCGTGGTAATACAGTAGGTAAATACGATAAAAATAACTAGTTACTTGTAAATATTAAGATATATGGAGACTATGATAGCAAAAAACTTTTCAACGTACAAGATTTTATTAGATCAACAAGAAACTTTTAAATTGAATGATGCTAAGGAGTATAAATCGATTAAAAACGCGTTAAGCGAAAAGAAGAACGAGCCGACGGTCGACGGCAAAGTGAGTGTGATCGACCACATGAATATTGTCATTTTAATAATCCTTAGATACTTTTATATAACAATGCTTGTAATAAATAAATCGTGCATGTTATTTTCGGAAACAGGGCTATGAATTCACATAAATAGTGCTACCACGTGTTTGTAATTTTCAAAATTAATATGTCTCAATTGGAATAATCAATTTAATAGATACCGTCTTAACTTTCCGGGAAAAAAATTAATTACACACCTACCAGTGCAATGATGAAAAGATTTTAGATCCAGGAGTATATCTTATGTGAACCGAAAACTCGTGCAGGAATTAGCAGACACTTATTTCTTACTTAAGAACACTCTAACCGTCACAACTCAAACAAAACAGCCACACATTCTCGTTACGAATATTTTGCTGATGACAAAAAGAATAGACGACGATTAATTGAATAATTGAAGTCTGAAAACGCGTGGCTAGTAGTGAGACGCGCGCGCGAACCACGCGGTGAAACACGACTGCCGTGTGCGCTGCGCGTTGCCAGGTACAAGGCAAGTGCGTCGCGATAATACCCGTCAGCCGAACGAAAAAGTTGTTTTTAAACAAACGTAGTGGTAAACACGTACTTGAGAAGACGAAAGTAAAAATTCACAACATTGAAATAACCAACATACACGAAATCTACTTTTACTTTCAATATTTCTTGGCATAAGAAAAGAATATATTGGTTTTGGGATGCCATAAGAATAAAGATAAGGAAATACAGACATTTGTAATTTACCAATACAAATATATGATTTATTGTCTTCGTATAACTTTACTGTATACCTTAGTTAATTAAATAATTGATGTTTACAACACCGCGACTAATTTAAATATTCTCTAAAAAATAGTGTATTAAAATCGGAAAAATAAGAAGTAAAAAAAATCATAACAAAAAATACATGAGGCGGTACGGCCCCTTTTTCCCAGTTTTTTTTTTCAATTCCGAATTGCACAAATTATATTTTATATTTTTTTTATTTATTTTTTCGTACGGTGCCCTGAACACGAGTCACTTTTACCGCTACCTTCGTAGGGTGCCTTGAATACGAGTAACTTCGCCACGAACCTTATACGGTTCCCAACGGCACTTGTCGGACAAGAACGGACTTCAAATTTTTAATATACGTAAAATCCCCAATAAGACAAGCTTGCTAAAATAAAAATCTGATTGTAGATTTCGAAAGATTGGATAAATCTCGATTAGATAAAAATTTAAAATTATTTAATTTCATAGAGTCCAAAATTTCACTTTTGAGCAGTTTTAATCATCTTTTAATGCAAATTTTCATAAAATATCATTTTTTTTTTCAATAAATTTGCAATAAATTCTGCATCTCTTGACATTGCGCTCAAATTTGTGTGAGGCCCCGTTCGCCCACAATAATGAAAAAAACGCACCTACTCGTAATTAACTCATGGACTCAAAAACCGGATAAAATTTCATTTTCTTGTAATAACTCACGTTGCAGACAAATCTTCTTTAACAAAATAATATAGCTTTATAGAGAATTAAATTCTGCATCTCTAGACATAGCGCTAAAAATTGTGTGCGGCCCCGTTCGTCCACAAAAATGAAAAAACGCACCTAATTAACTCAAAGACGCAAAAACCGGATAAAATATCATTTTTATGCAAAAATGGTTGTTTGTAAAGTAGGTTTACGATCGAGATGTTTACATGATAACGTCTTATTGGAGATATAAGTTTTTTTTGTTGCAATTGTTGTAACACTTCACTTGCACTTCACATTTTGTTTCACTGTTTTGTTTTCTCCATTCGTTTATATGCCGCTAGAGTGAGAGAGACGGAAGATCGGTCCACTCACTCGAACGCTATGCCTGCCTCCGCTCGTGTGGATTCCGCGTGACAAGTTTCACGGAATGACTGGCAGCGCTCGAGATGAGACGGGAGATCGGTCCGTCTCTCTCTGGTTATAGCGATCGGCCTCGTGACACAAGTTTCTGAACATGTCACCCGACTAAAACGATTTTAAAGACGTTATCACGTCAATAACTCACGTTGCAGACAAATCTCCTTTAACAAAATAATATAGCTTTATAGAGAATTAAATTCTGCATCTCTAGACATCGCGCTCAAAATTGTGTGCAGCCCCGTTCGTCCACAAAAATGAAAAAACGCACCTAATTAACTCAAAGACGCAAAAACTGGATAAAATATAATTTTTTTGCCATAACTCACGTTGCAGACAAATCTCCTTTAACAAAATAATATAGCTTTATAGAGAATTAAATTCTGCATCTCTAGACATCTCGCTCAAATTTGTGTGTAAAATTTGTGTGAAGCCCCGTTCGCCCACAATAATGAAAAAAACTATATTAATTAACATAGGTCGAAAATATAATTTTTTTGCCATAACTCACGTTGCAAACACATTTCCTCCAACAAATTCATATAGCCTTGTAGAGAATTAAATTTGGCATATCTAGACTTCACGCTCAAATTTGTGTGAAGCCCCGTTCGCCCACAATAATGAAAAAACTAACCTAATTAACAAATGTCGAAAAAACCGGATAAAACATAATTTTCTTTTGCAATAACTCACGTTGCAGACAAATCTCCTTCAACAAATTAATATAGCCTTATAGAGAATTAAATTCTGCATTAAAACGCCACTGAAAGTGTTAAAAAATGCAAATTTTCAATTCTTGACGACATATTTCAATTGCGAATATTTCATAAACCAAAAGAGATAGAAAGGAACGAATTGCAGGGTCTTAATCTACATACAATACTTTATAAAATAAGCGACTTAAATTGGAAGTTTAAAAGATGAAATTTTTCATTCATAAGAAAAAATGGGCTATACAATCATCCACGTACGGTGCCCTGAACAAGAGTCACTTCTACCACTGCCCTCTTCTAAACTAAAATCGCAAGCTACCAACGGATCAAAGAATATGAAAGATTGGAAAATTCTCTATCAGGTAAATATTAAAAATTATTTTGTTCCGTGGGGGTATATGCGATCAAACCTAAAATAAAATATACTGCATGCGATATGCGCAGATGGCAACGCGACACAAAAATTGTTGTTTATACACATACGTTGATAAATCAGCAATTTTTGGTGGATGCAAGTTCCATCTATGAATTTACTGTAAATATACACAAACAAATTTTCCACGTTCTTCAAAAAATGAAAATGAAAAACCTATCAGTGAGATGAAACAAGAATTGTCCTTAGCAAATTTTTATTTATAAATTACCTATTCTCGATCTCTCTTATATTCCCAATTTGAATACCTTATCTTATAGAGAATTTTACCAAGATTTAGAATCTTCATTCCGAAATAATTGGAATTAAAAAAGCGAGATAAAAAGGGGATAAGGATGGTTAAGATGGAATTCCGCTGAATTGCATCTTCAAGTAAAACTCTTACGCGTTTGTAAGCGAAGGAAAAACTAAACAGTTATTTTTGAGATGTATCAGCCGAGTACGCGACTATCTTATATATTTGCAAATACAAACTAATAGAGGACGCAGGAATTAAAACGAAAAAATATAATTGAATTTAAACATACCATTGCACAACTTATGGACTCCATGGCACGGCAAATACTGAAAATAAACAAAGAAAACAAGTTAAAACAAAAACATTTAATACAATTTAGTAATATTATAATCACACAACGGAGAAAAACAAACAATCTGTGCTGTTTAGTTAAAAGTATCGAGTACTTGCACCAGCACAATTGGTCCTCCTAATGATAATATCAAATCAACATGGGAGTAGATATCCGCACAAACAATACGAGTCGCGTAAAATAGTGGATCAACCAGATACCGGCACAAAACTGGCTGCAACATGTGCAAGGAACGACGCGACAGTTTATGATAAGAAAGCAATAGATGCGCATAGCCAGTGCGTCGATGGCACGCGACCCTGTGCGAGAATCGCTTTGGCACGTTACCCGCGATCAAAACTAAACTACGATGTGCCAACATGCGACGTGAGGGGATCTCATGCGTTGAATTCTCGCGGCGAATGCGATAAGAAAGTGTAAGTTGTGTTCAAAACAAAACCAATTCTCGTGTCGAATGCTCGCGCTTGCTGATAGCTATAGAAATAAACAATACTTGTCTATTATACAATTTTTGTTAATCTACGGACAATTCCCTATAAAATAAGCTAGTAAAATTGGAAATCAAAGGGAAGAAAAAAAAAACATCCTCATGTGGTTCCCAAAATACGAGTCACCTGCACCGCTGCCCTGCTACGGTACACCGAATGAGACTGAACTATACAATTGCGATTAATTGCTATATAACTAAATAAACAAAGAAAAACCAACGCTCTTGACATATTGAAGTCAATAAGCTTGAATAGTGCATATCTTTTAAACTAAAAGCGATTGCGACCAACAGATTTAAGAACATGAAAGATTGGAAAATTCTCTATAAGATAAAAATGGAAAATATTTCTATTCTTTGGGGTGAAGGTCCAAAAATATGACTAAAGCGATAAAATGTGCAATTTTCTGATTTTTGTCAAAAGATAAGAAATAAGAATACAACTGCATCGCTTGAAGTGACAACACATGCCATGCAATGTTAAGCACATGTTAAGCAATGTTAAGCCCATTAAGCATGAATATAACAATCTATAAAACACTACGAAAATATGATAATAAAGAAAAACAAACGGCGGAAACATAATCAATGTGGTTGAGAATATTATTTAATTTTCTTACTGGTTAGTAAACTTCCATCGTAAACGGCATCCGTCGGCACCCCGCTCACGAACAAATAAACAATATTTGCATTTCGCGAACATTTTATAAGCGATAAATCATTAACGAGACGCAATAATCAGTAGTATTTATTAAGAACACCGAAAGTAATACGAGTTACCGAATTAAATCCGAAGAAAGGAGAATCGCGACGACCGCGTGCGAATCGTTCGTCGGATACGGCGAAACTAATTTTATTCCTGCAGCGTGAGCAAACGATACACGCGGCGTCATCACACGGTCGCGTATATAGTACAAAACTATACACGAATATCGTACGCGAATCACCTGACAATAAGAGATAAGAACGAACCGGTCGAATTCCAGTGCGACGTGAGATCACAAGACTGTTGAGACACCACATCCAAACATTAGTTGTGTATTTACGCCAACACATATAAATTTGTGTTTACCTTTCTTTTCATTGTAGTTACTTCGAAACGCGCCAAATAAATCTTAATTCTGAAAACGTTAAGCTAAACATTGGAATATAATTGATCAATATGAATTTCCTTAGTCGTTTAAACCTGTTGCAATTTTATATCATTAAATGTATTAAATTTAAATTTGTCGAAGAATAATCGAAAGTTAATACAAAATACGCATCATTCCTACGCGTAAATCCACGCGACGATTCATAAAGTTCTTTAGGTGAATAGTGGCATTTTCAAATATGAGACAACTTACAGACAGTTAAAAATACATAATTGAACATTCAAATAACTGAAGAGATACGGAAATTTCTTCTCGCAAGGGAACGCACGCAAAGTAGGTACGGCATAAACGAGGCACTATAGAGGAATTGAAAATGAATGCAATAAGTGTTTCACTATCTCGCAAAGCTCATAGCAGCGCCATCTAGGCGTTGTAGATCTAAACATTTGCCAACATATTTAAAATTTGTACATCACTAGCGCTATCTAGTTGTGACGGTAACAACTAGATAAGATAGAAAACTGCAACATCACTAGTAACACTTGGATACTCAATCTGTTATAAATAATTTTAGAAAACATCCCACTTACACTTACAAAATAATGCAAAATCAGTACCTCCAGTTTTTTAAGTCATTAATCATGTTCAACATGCACTAAATAGTGAAATTAATCATCATGCATTAAGAACAAAAATGTGATTTCAAAGTTCAATATTGACTCAATGATGACAATCATTGCTTTATATGCATATATGTAGAAACTTCCTGCATTGGATTTAGAAATGGACTTAAAACTGGTACCATACTTTACAATTGATGCTTCTGGAATATGCTAATTAATTTAATGTTAAAGTTGAACATAGAATTTTATACATAGTATCTGCAATCAAGAACATATTAAGAATAAAGCAAGTATGTTCATAGTAACAAGAATAGAATATGTGGCAATCATAAGTACTACTATAAGAAGTTAATTAACTTCTCAGATAATTAATTTCACTTACTTTTATTGTACGATTGTGTAGTAGCAACGACAAGACGTGTTCATCCTTTCTGCATCATCGTAGAACTTGGCAATATGTCCGCCGCAGCGTAGGCCCACAGCCTCAGCTGGATTGCTGTAATGTTAGTTGCATACGTTAAAATGACTATAACCCAAAAGGCAAGATCAGAATTATTAGAAAAGTTTAATATTTTTTCAAAATGTTGATACGACGTGTGTTTGTTCAACTTAAACAACGTAAAACTGATTTCCATCGATTCATTGCAACATCGTCAGTACCAAAGCAATCAACAATCGAAACTGATGAAAGTGAACATGATGCTGAGTTAAATGAGAAATTACTCAGGGTTGCAATAGTTGGAAGTCCAAATGCAGGAAAAAGCACGTTAATCAATGCGTTGATGGATAGAAAAGTAAGTTGTTGTTAATTCTCTATACATTTCATGTATAAACTCTATGATTTACAGGTTTGCGCAGCTAGTAACAAGGTTCACACAACTAGAAACAAAGCTAGAGCTATTTTCACTGAAGGAGATTCTCAAATTGTATTCATAGACACACCAGGATTAGTACACTTTAAAGAAGTAAACAAGTATGTACCGGACATAAATAAACAACAAGTACCTAATTTTCTTCTCATGTTTAGGTATAATTTGGAAAAATCTTTCATCAGAGATACCAGATCCACACTTTTGGAAGCAGATATCATTGGTGTCATCCATGATGTCAGTAACACATACACCAGAGAGAGTCTGGACACTAAAGTCATCAATCTATTGGAGCATAAACAGAAGAAACCTAGTTTTTTAGTGTTGAACAAAGTAAATAACAAAGCCACTATACCAGCCCCTGATATTTAATAATATGAAAATAATTTCAGATTGATTTATTGAAATCCAAACGAAAACTGCTCGATATAACCCGAGTAGTCACCGAAGGAAGATTAAAAGGCGTCTTAATGCCGAATGCAAAACCGGAAGAGAACAAAAACGTGCGTGGTTGGCCGAATTTTTCCGAGATTTTTATGATTTCCGCGCTTACCACTAATGGATTAGACGATCTTCGCGCTTATCTCGTGTCGCAGGCAAAACCGCGCAAGTGGATGTTCCCTGACAATGTGTGGTCCGACCAAACACCAGAATTAATCATCACGAACACCGTGAAGGCGCAACTTTTAAACTACCTGCAGCAGGAAATTCCCTATCAATGCAAAGTACAGATGGAGTTTTTCGATATCAGCGAAACCGGCAGTATCAAAAGCGTTGTACTTGTAAAATGTCCGACGGATCGAATTGCGAAGTTGATTGCTGGTACTAGCAATGGTCGATTGAGGCAAATCAACGAGAATGTCCAGAGGGACTTGCAATCTGCGTTTCAGAACTTTGTTATGATTAGTATTGTGCTTCAAGGACCAAATGAAAATTATAATATGTAGTTGGTGAATTTTTAAAATATGTTGTTTCGATATATGCAACCAGCAATACGATTAGTTCTCATTTTGACAGTTGTTTGACATTCGACACTCGTCTAAAAAACAAGTCATTTTCCCCGTCATATTCAGTCCCCGATTCATTGTTGAGCGGTGCAAGTGTTTTTTCTTATACTTTGGTTTATAAATTTTTCTGCAAAATTCTGTAAGTACAAATGCAAGAAAAGATTTATGATTGCTATTATAACGAATTATTCGTCTAAAAATTGCAAAAATGCCGATTTTTATGTAGATCTAACCTCTAACGCGTCGATTTTCTAAGCCGCTGTTTGTTTGTGCAGAATCATGGAGTCCATCGCCACCGATTCTGGCAAAATTGTGAAGATGGAAGTCGATTATACGTCGACTTGCGACGAGAAAATTCCCGAGTGTAAAAAACTCGCCAGGTCCGGTAGACTACATGATGCAATTGATTGCTTACTCGCATTTGAGAAACTTACAAGAACAGGGGCTGATATGGTCTCCACAGGTCGTGTTCTTGTTGCAATCTGCCAAATATGCAGAGAAGCAAATAATTGGCCTGCACTTAATGAACACATCTCTTTGCTGTCAAAAAGAAGGTCACAGCTCAAGCAGGCTGTGGTGAAAATGGTCCAAGAGTGCTGTTCCTATGTGGATCAAACCCCAAATCAAGACATTCAAATTAAGCTCATTGATACTTTGAGGCAGGTGACTGAAGGCAAAATTTACGTGGAGGTCGAGCGTGCAAGATTGACGCATAAGCTCGCAAAGCTTCGTGAAAACGCAGGCAAAATCAACGAGGCGGCGAATATCATTCAGGAATTGCAAGTGGAGACGTACGGCTCAATGGAGAAACGCGAGAAAATCGAATTGATCCTGGAGCAGATGCGATTGTGTCTCGCGAAGCAAGATTATATCCGCACGCAGATTATTTCGAAGAAGATCAACACCAAATTCTTCGAGGACGAAGCCGCGCAGGATTTGAAGCTGAAGTACTACAGGTTAATGATGGAGCTCGATCAGCACGAGGGTTCGTACTTGGCGACGTGCAAGCATTACCGTGCTGTGCTGAACACTGCTTCGATTCAGGCGGTGCCAGCTGACAGACATGCCGCAGCGCAGGCTGTCGTCTTGTATCTTATTCTCGCGCCCCACGACAACGAGCAGTCTGATTTGATGCATCGCGTTCTCGCGAATGATAAGATCCTAGACGAGATCCCGCTGTTCAAGTCGTTGCTCAGACTGTTCACCACACCGGAACTTATTAAGTGGAATGGTCTATGCGAGACCTACCAGCAGGAGTTGAAGAGTACTCCCGTTTTCGGCAATGATGAACAATCGCGCAAGAGATGGAAGGATCTCAGGTACGTAATACAAATTAAATAAAAAATTCACTCACCTATTATGCGTAAATATAACATCCATGATTTGAATGTTGCAGGAATCGTTGTGTTGAGCATAATATTCGTGTAATGGCCAAGTATTACACACGGCTGCGCATCGCCCGAATGGCAGAGCTCTTGGACCTCACCACCGCTGAGACCGAGGACTTTCTCTCACAGATGGTTGTCTCGAAGTCCGTGCGGGCGAAGAGCGATCGGCTTTCTGGTGTAATCCACTTCCAGCAGTCAAAGGACCCCAGCGACATCCTCAACGACTGGTCGCGCGATCTTACTTCAATGATGTCGCTCGTCAACAAGACGACGCACTTGATCAACAAGGAGGAGTGCATTCACAAGCACCTGGCGTCCGTGTCGTTTCAACGGGACCTAGACATTAGATATCTCACGACTGTTATCATTGACCAGGAGCAAATTTAAGTGCAACTTGCGTCGCATCCGGTTACGCCGGCATTTTGATTACTGCTTATGTACGCCCTTTAAAATTAAGATGTAATAATGTCATGAAAACTATTGATGTAACTGAGCAAATAAAAATTTTCGTGGTACACTAAAAGTTTTATGTTTTTGTCCCGGAAATTTACAGTAAGCTTGCAAAATGGCGGCGTTTGTGAAGACAACTTTTAAAATTACACATTAAACTTGTTTAATCATCATTTTAAATGGAACATATAATGATACACATAAAAAACACAAACCTGAGTGTTAGTAGACACAATATTTGGACATACACTTTGTATTTTAAAGAAACACCGTTAGCGAATATGATTAAACCATTGTTTCACTCTGGCTAATTTTTAACTGATACGCCATCTTGTTAATTCGCTGCCAACATAAATTGTAAAAAGGTGAGTAATATGATTATGATCTAAAACTAATTTTGATAACAATCAAAATTGATTAGATCACTTTGTTGTAACCCACATTTTGAGATAAACACTTCAAAACTATAATAGAAACATGTTTTTTTTTATTAATAATAAGAGATATTTTGAACATTTCAAGTAGATTTTCAAGTGGAAGGCAACCAACTATGCACCGCAACAACGGAGCGGTCCAATTCAAAAATGAAACCCGAGATTCTCGTGGTTACTACAGTATTAAATATAAATAATCAATGGAATGAAGTTGTCGAATAAACAAACTCCCCGAAATGCCGCCGGCTAAAAATAGCGTGCGCACTCTTTATAAAACGCGCGCACGCTGGAATTCTTTGAACAGTAGTTACAGAAAACCGCTTACGATTCAAAAGTACCCGGCAAGCAATTGATATTTAAGCGATTTGTTTTTGTGCCACTCAGTAACGCCAAATACACGCACAAGAACGCGTCCCGCTCATTATTAAACAGATCAAAGGTTAACGACTACAGATAATCATTGCGCAGCTATCGATCAGGCTTCGCATGACAATGAATTTATTAAAAAAATCAAGACATGACGACTGTGATTGATCGACATTGACACAGTCTACGTCATTAGTTCGTTCTCGTCCGGTTTCATAATTAGATAATTGCGTATTCCAGGAGCGAGTCGGCGAAGATAGTGCGCGCGCTCATCGCAGAATAATTAAATTCACGAGTTCGGGGCTATAACCTAGAAATTTTGAAAAATCGTTAGAAAACACGCGGCAACACACTTTCGCACGGAATGTGGGTGTTTTTCACGAGTGAATTTAGTGTTCGATAATGGCAAACGCTTTCCATTAAACTGGTGCACGAACCGCGCGTTTTGATTCATTATTATTATATAATACGAGTGTCCAAACAGCGGAACATCTAAGGCGCACACTGAATAACACACAATGTCGGACTTAGAGGGTTATCACGTGAATAAATCCGAGCGGGTAAGTTCTCAGCATGATTAGAAACTTAATTAATTTTGAATTTAGTTCTTATCAATGCCTGTAGAGGGCTAGATTTGAAAAATTAAACTTATTGTTTTAATGCGCCATTTTGTTGCATTCGCCATCTTGAAATCTGATGAAATTCTAGGGAAAATGCATCAGGGTACGAAAATTATTCTCCCTGATCACTGTCGAACCCACGATGATTTTGTACATGATGGCATTCATGACCACATCGGTGGTGGAACAAGCTCTCTTCGTTGATAAAGCCTGCCGGGTGAATCATAACTACACCAAAGAGATTTGCGACGACATTGCTAATCCCAAGTACAAAGATATTAACAAAGAAGTACAAGTAAGTGCCTCCTAGCAAAGTTAAAAACTTTGTTTCATGCACATTTTTGTTTGCACTAGGTGACAGTCTCCGAATTTCATCAATGGAACGATATTGCTGGGCATGTAATTCCCATTATCTTAGCATTTTTCGTCGGAGCGTGGTCTGACAAGCGCGGGCGGAAAATTCCACTATTACTCGGCCTGATTGGAAAGTTCTACTACTCAGTAATGATCGTCGTCAATACACTACAGCCCACCTGGCCAGTGGAATACATAATCTACACCGCCACGTTTCCATCAACACTCACCGGTGCTGATGTTGCCATTTTCGCCGCTGCGTTCACGTATCTCTTCGATGTATCCTCACCCACCAATCGTACCCTGCGTGTAACAATTCTTGAAGTTTGTTATCTCGCTACAATGCCCACTGGTATCGCCCTCGGCAAATACCTCTTCAGCAATGTCACCGCGCGTTCATTCACCACCATGTTCATCATAAACGCCTCGCTGCTCTTGGCTAGTTTAATATACTCGATGATTTTCCTAAAATGGCGCACGTCGGAGATGCAGCGGCCATTACGCGAAGCCAACTGTATTCTCACAGACTTTTTCGATTACAAACACGTCGTGTCGACGTTCCAAACGCTCGGAAAGAAGCGCGCCATGGGTAGACGCACTTATCTACTGCTGATGATTGTCGCCATGGGTTTCTACAGTTTCCAGAGGGACGAAAAAGGCATGAGCTATTTATTCTTCCAACTGGAGCACAAGTGGTCGTTCGATCAGAACAGCAACTTTCGGACGTTCATCAGTGCCGTGCAGGATGTCATCCTTTTGCTGGCGATGCCACTGATGACAAAAGTCTTCGGCTGGCGCGATACGTTCATCATGATGATCGGTGCAGCGTGTCACAGCATTGCGCGCTTGTTCTATGCATTCGCTGATGTAACATGGTTAATATACATTGGTAAGTTGAATGAACGACGTTTTTTTTATGCTGATTATGAAACTTATTACAAATATTATGACATGGCACTAAACATATAGTAAACATGCTTATCAGCATATTTGCTTTATGCGCATTACGTATGCAACTATAAGTTTTGTTCTTCTAACAACAAAAAAACAGGGGGTGCATTCGCTGCATGTGGACCAATTGTTGCGCCGGTTCTGCGGTCAATTACCTCCAAACTAGTGCCAGTGAGCGAACGCGGAAAAGCGTTTTCCATGCTCTCCGTAACCGACAATGCAATCACACTCTTTTCGGGTATTGTGTACAATCAAGTGTACAAACTCTCCATCCACACCAATCCCGAGGCGATTTTTTATGTGACAATCGCCACGCAGATGGCTGTCTTCCTCATCGCATTGTAAGTAAAAATTAAATGTTTAAACTTCAAAATTTCAATTTCAATAAACTTTGTAATTGTTTCAGTTACATTCACTGTCATGCCAATGATACTCAACTCTGCCATAAGGACGATTACGACACAGAAGAAAGTAATCCATTCCCAACGTAATTCATACAAATATTTTTGTATCCATTTTGTAACGCTATACGTACTTTCCTTCGGGTTTTCTAACTTTTATACTCCACATAAATCATACGTAATGAAGCGTAGCGAGGGAATTCAGGTTCAGCTGCGTTTGTTTATGTTTTCATTTTATTTTACTTAACAATAAACTCTTTGATGTAATCAATTTAATATAACAGAATTAATAACCACCGGTTATAATATATTACTCTATCATGATCTTATAGAAAATTTATAAAATGCTAGGCAAACATCACTTGCGCTTAATTAATTTAACTTTAATTGTAGTGTGGTGTTGTGTGTGTGTGTGCATTTAATTTAAATTTAAAGCATTTACCATGCGTGCGACTGTTGTACGCTGGCAATGAATACCTCAAACAGTTTGCAAACAAAAGTGTAAACACTCCGGCATCACTCCGATAAGCTCGGTATAAAACTCGACGAAAATATAAAGTACGACACAATTTTTTTAGCAGGCATATCACAGTGGTTAATTTCTTAGGTCTAGGAATAAAAGTTGCACTCACCTTTCGAAGAACGCCTCAACGAGGATAAAACAAACTCAATTGTCGGGGTTGTTTGGCGGTAGGAGCCAGACGGGCGATGCGGCTTCAGATTTCTCTTCTTTCTTGTTGCTGTTCTTTCTGTAGCCTTGCCCGCGTCGGCGGTTAGGATTGTAGCGGTTGGCGTTTGTACTATCACGTTTTTGAGGTGAGAGGCGATACAGACCGATTGCTTCACCTTGAAATCACAAAAGGACACAATTTGTGAAACAATTTGACACCTGTATAAAACTCGCGGTGTTTTTAAAATATGAATACCGTACCATTTTGTGTTGTATCACTTGTATTGCTTGTTTTCCAAGCGTCAACATTTTCAAATTTGAACTTTTCAGCGTCCTCAGCGCCTAGTTGGTAATCGACGCTACTGTTAGGAAATATAAAATCAAAGTAATACTGCTTGAAATTATCCTCGTCGCAAATCATCTGCATTGCGACCCAGGTGTGGACAAGCAAAAGAGGAAAACGCGTTGTCCAGTACATCGTGAACTTTTCCGGTATCTCACCGAGCAGGACTTGCGATTCACGTGTTAGTTCATGATAGTGATGTTTCTGTAGAAACAAGAGATAAGATGCTATAAATTAAACGAAAAATTGCTTTTCAGTTACATACTTTGTTCCTTAATGCCCGTAAAAGATCCCTAAGAGAATTCCCTCTATAATTTCGATATTTTCTGAGATCCGAGGAAACTTCCTGATCGATGTGATGCTTCCAATCACCGCGAACAACAAACTGCGAATTTGCTTCCAGCGCCAACAGGACAGGATCGGTCGCGTCTGACTTCTCAACGCGATCGCTCACGTCTTGAAAGAACGCCAGCACCGTCTGATTGCTCCAAAACATTGGATGGCCACAAATCACACGACAATCTGGTCGTTCATTAGGCCGGTTACTAATCAGACTCGTCAGTAACAGTTTATATAGTTGAATCTTATCAATGGAGTCAACAAACTCGTCCATTGACCAACAATTCTCAAGAATATTCGCCTGGCGATGCAGACTATCCCCAAACGGATGGCCGCCATCGCTCAGAACGTAATAAAACAAACACCCGAACGAAAACAGATCAACTGCGCACGTGATGCTTTCACCCTCGCGAAGCATCTCGGGTGCTATCCACCCTTCAGTACCTGTGAGTCCCGAGCGTTTCGAAAAACTAGCTTTACCTAGTTGTAGTTTTTTGCTAAGGCCAAAATCGGAAATCATCGCGCGCACACGCCCGTTTGGTCCAGTCACCGACAACAAAACATTCTGCGGTTTAATGTCACGATGCACAATGTCTAACGAATGCAGATGCGCAAGACCGGCAGTCGCCTGTTGCAAAATCTCTAATTTACCAATCGGCACACTCACGCCATTGCTAATGTACTCGTTGAGAGTCGCCTGACACAATTCCAACGCAATGTAACGAAACTGCTGGTCTTGTTCAGTGCAAAAATAGCGCACAACGTTCGGATGCGCGTCGCTTTCGCGCAAAAGCGCTACTTCTCTATCAGCAAAGTCAAAACACTCCGGCAATAATCGCTTTACAGCCACTCTGCGTCCCTCAAACTCACCGCGGTACACAAATGTCCCTTCACAGCCCTTGCCGAGCAATTGACACTTGTTGAAACTGATCTTACCAATCCGCACACAACCGTCTGGAGTTTCAACTGAGACTTTTTCCGTGATTTCGCGACTGCTATACTTCAAACACGCCTGCATCGTAAGCACCGTCACTAAAATAGTGGTGAGAAAACTGAATGCCATTTGTAACCAAGGGAAACGCGCATCGTAGATGGGTTTCGCCCTTGGTAGATTAATTTTACTCTCGTCTGTGAGCAATTTTCCGTTGATAGGCTGCCCGGGAAGTAAAAACTTCTCATTGGCGTACTTTGGCAGGTCATAATGACCGAGGTAGATGATGCTGAACGATTTCGAATGTGTAGGCACGCTTTGGAATGTCATTGTGTCCATTATTGCGTCATGAGGTAGAGGATAATCTTGTCCAGGCAGAGGATAATCAATAATAACACCAGACGGCCTGTGCTCACCGTCCGGACCTTCAAGAAGCAACGGACGTCCGTCGGCGTTTGTTATCGTCACCATGTTTTGATCCACAAACGACGGCAACGCATATAAACCCTCCGGGTGTTCGCCAATGTATAAAGTTGGACTACAAATGTAAAACCACACAAAACATAAATATCTACTACGTAAAATGTGAAAAATCACAACTTACTAGAGTTTCATTTGTTGCGCATTCATATTACCGCGTTCTTCTTCCAGTAGATTATTAGCAAAGTTCAACAGTGTTTGATTCGATAACGATGTAAACGGCAGAGATATCAACCCATCAGGGTCAAGGATATAGGCACCGATGACAGGACTATCAAAGTTTTTCTCCCATACAATCGAACCACGTCGACGATCAAGTGTTAAAACCACTCCGGTGCTGCTGCTAGTAAAATGCAGAAAATCATACAATGCTGCGGTGTCTTTATCCATTGGGACAGCCGCATATTCGTAGAATGTGACATTCCATCGACGATTCGACTGTTTTGAGTCGACCATACGTAAACTGTACTCGGTGCGACCGATGTAAATCGCGTCGGGGGTCTGCACGGGGCATGTTGGACCGTGTAGGATGTCCCAGCCGAGAATTTGTTGGCGATTGCCCGTTTTGGGGTCCAACATAAACCATGTGTCTTTTTTCTTGCCAGTGTATAGGATACCGTCGGAACTTCGACATGGTGAACTCGTTACTAGTTCCGGAATGGTGAAACCAAGCTTTTTGATGCGTTCTTTGGTGTTGGTGATAACATAAAGCGATCCATCTTTTGGATCCGGTAAAAACACGGAGTTTAAGGCATCGACACCGTCTTTTGGAACGGTTATTATTGGTCCTAAAGAAACAAACAAACTTAACTTTCCAATATATGTTTTTTCCGTGATAACTATTTAACCACTTGTTGAATTTTAAAAATTCTTTTTGCTAAACATCCATTGTATCAATATTGACTATTTAAATAGCAAATAACATGCATTTACTTGTGATATGCTTAGAAACATGAGATTTTTATCATTTTGTCAAACATTCCTTCAGTTATATGTCAAAAACTGAGATCCACTGGTCAAAATACATTCAAAACTACCCTAAATTCAGTATAAAACAAATGCAGCCTTACTATCTCTAATTTTCCACTTTACACTTCCAGTTTCCTGGTCAATAGCATACAGATTGCCATTGAGTGTGCTGAATAACAACAATCTAGCATCAGTCTCCTTGGCAATGTCTGTGATTCCAACATCCAGATTACCCTGAAACAAAACCCGGTTCAGGTCGTATGTTGGCGCCGAGTGAAAACATACTTACATCAGGTGCTACAGTTGTTATTGATATTTCATCAGCCGCTATGAGCGTGTGTATGATGCAAAGGAGCGCGAGCGAGCGAAATATCCAACGACACATGCCGGCGAGCCGTGGTGCGCCAAGTATAGCACATTTAAACAATCACAAAAAGTCACTCGCGTCGAAACAATTATTATTGGCGTTTGTTGATTCGGATTTAAGCGTTTCGGAGGCGGTTGCGAAGGCAATATGGTCTGTTGCGGCCGTCCTGCTGTACGTCATATCTAAACTGATCTAAACAAAACATTCCTGCAATGACACGTAAGTTTATGTATGTTGGGTTGCATAGCACTGAGGATAAATGAACATTTTGTTTACTCGCAGAACAAATAAGAAAAGCTAATAAAGGTATTGCAAAGATAATAAATTATTATTACGGGCAATTATTACGATAATTTTAATTAATTTTATTACCGTCTGGCAGGGCTTCCCGACTGTGTGCAGGACTGCCAGTCAGACCGCCAATACTGTCCGCCAGACTGCGTGTGCTGACCGCCTGACTGCCGCAATCAGTAACTGAACGTAACGTATATGTAAAAAAACGCTAATTTTGTTTCTTTTCATGAGTAGCAAAGTGTGTATAGTATTGTTAATGCGTAATAAACATTGTGCAAAACAATAGAATTCTTAACGACAGATAAAATATGGAATTTAGTATTCAATGACGAAAACAACTCACGAGTTGTATGCGCTACACGCACTAAACTTGAAATAAATGCTCCAAACACAAATTAAAATGGAAAAGAGTTCAGTATTATCTACAAATACTGCAAATTTAATTCAACGCAAATTGCTAATCCGTCCGAATGACTTGCGGAACAACTTTTACAACAATCCAAATCCTCGGAGTTCGTACAAAAAACCAGTCCTCCATCTGTACCGCATCGAAAATTCAACGCAGAATAAACGGCATCTTCTTATGCCTTCAACCTCGCCGACTTTTTGCAAGCTCGCGCGTTGATTTGTTTATGAAGCCTTTCTTTTCGCAACACAAATAAATTCCTATCCTGTTGCGATCGCACTCATTAGCCAGTTGATAATTGTCGCTCGTTCCAAACTCGTCTTGCCGTATTCGGTATTCATTATTGTCGTCGATGCGATCGGCTATTAGATAGCGCTTAATAAAACTCAACCCAAGGTGTGATTGATTGGTGCGTGGATCAAGCACGAAGTACAGTTAGCTTAATATCATTTTCGGCTGCATTCGGGGCATTTCTTCAAAGGTAACGGTTTTGTTTTAATTGTTCGCTAAAAATTCCATCGGCCCCCATTTGCCACCTATCGCCGATATTCATTAATTCATCGCGCATTTGTCCGCTAACGGAATATATGTAGGTATTTAAAATGATATTAAATATTAATACGGATATTATTAATCTGCAATAATTATGAGTTAAGTGTTGAATCGCAGGAAAATGGCGTTTTCCTTTTTTGCTGAGTGCTTCTCGGGATCGCAATTAAATTCGAATAATTTTGCAACCTTGAACTTAACGCGAGTGCACTTAAATATATACTAGATATACCTACATATATGGAAGAGATTAGCATCACGTAACACACGCGGCGGTACTTCTGATCAATCGATCACGCTGTGAAAATGACTGGGTTGCAAATTTACTGTTCATTTATGGCAATTAATCACGGTTTATACAGGATTTGTTTTAATTCACTGAATGAATCGTGAAAATTAAACTGAAATCGGTCTATTTCCATTTTTAAAGAAAATTAAAATCAAAAATTAAAAAAATTATGCAAAAATTATAAACAACAATAAGAAAAACTATTAAAAATACTTAAATTCTTAATCATCTTTAATATTTTTTAAAACTAAGTAAAAAACAAATAAGATTATGGCCAAATGCCATTTACACGCGTCCGTAATTAAAGAATTGATTTTTATTTTCGTTAAAGATGCGCATTTCAAAGTTGTTTTTGCGCATTCAAGTCCCCGTCGGTGCAATATCTCTTTGCACGTGCGCTCGGCCGGCATTTATAAATAATAAACGATCGGACGATCATGATGGCACCTCTCGCATTTATCCGTGGGGCACAATTGTTTAATAAATGTTTAATTGGCGGTACACGCTTTCATTCCAATAGTTACAGCACGATCTAAACGCGAAACACTTCGCAAGACTTTGAACTTCGCTTTACTAAGTTTTACTAATGTTAAAATAAACGTTTTTTTGTTGAATTATACTAATTAATAATAAATTACTGGCATTTATCTATTGATTTACTACCTAATGGTCGAGTGCTTGATGCAGAAGTAGTGACACTCAGTGGGAATCGCACCAGCATCTAATTAAAATGGAATTGTAACATTTTATAACATTGACACATTGCCTCGGTCGCATTATCTGCAATTGCGGAATTGCGGGCCATCGTCACCATCGCAAAGAATAAACTCGTTTCCAAACAGGTTCAATTAGCGCGGCTGATAACGCGTTACAAATTCGTTAATGAAATGAACGCGCGAAGAATGCGCCCAATTGGCGGCGCGTACACGCAGCATTAATAATCGACCGGCATTCATACCGCAAGTCGTTATCAGCGCTCGAAATTTCGCCACATTCTTGTAATCGACGCCTTTTCGTTGTCAAACAATTTGCGGACGAGCGCGCGCGGGAGCTACTACCGCGAAGTGGGCGCACCACGCGGACGAAAAAATTGTATAAATTCATCGGCGTTTGTAAATCCGAATTAGTTCAATAATTTGCGTTGTTCGGTAAGTATCAGCAAAGAACGCACCAGCAAAGAAATCGTTGTTAAACGTTGTGTTTTTCCGTAAACAGTTGCGTTCAGAATGCAACTATTGACAACAATCGTTTTGGTGGCGATTGCCGTTGGGGTTGCGAGCGCCCGGCCGGAAAAATACAAACGCATTGGTGGAAAACCACCGCGCCAACGCCATGACGAAGCTACGAAGAATAAACAAGTCAAGACTATCCCACCATCGTGCGAAAGTAAAATTTACTGCCAGGGAAATTTACTGCACACCATTCAAATGGCAGCGCTTTTCAATGACTCGAAGCATTTCGTTGATATGTCGATGAACGCTGACGAAGATGTCATTTTGAAGAATTTCGACGTGTTCATGAAGGAAAATAACCAGGAACCCACCAAAGAACAAGTAAATATACAGTTTACACTAATCCCACGAGATTAGTAGATTTCCGTAAAAACTTTAGATAAGAAATTATGCACGTGATAAAACTTAAACTTAAATTAGTTTTTTTTTTCGCACAGATTAAGTATTTACATCCGTTTTGATACTTCATAATTTTAATTTAAGTTAAGTTGGGAAAAACAAATTACTAGAGATAATCGCGATTAAAGTGTGTGTGACATATTTTTAAACGGCTGTTATTCAACATTTTTGAAAGAAACTTAACAAAAAGTCAACGCGGAGGTAATTGAACACGTTTTGCAGTTATGCTCAGATGAGTATCATAATTATTTTATTACGTCACAAAACAAGTTATTCGTTTTTATAATCGTTTTTTGTTTTGTATTTGCCTAGTCAAGTCATTAGAGAATTTGAGCGTTTATTATTCAAGATAATTGAATGAATATGAAATTTTAGGTGGAACAATTCGTCAATGACAACTTTAGTTTTGCGGATGAACTTGAGGATTGGATGCCTGAAGATTTCGAAGAGGAACCCCCCTTTTTGGAAACAGTACAACCGGAGGAAATTCGTAGTTATGCGAAAAAAATCGTAGCGATTTGGCCGAATCTCGGAAGGAAAATCAGCAATGAAACTCTGGAAAATATTCAACGTCATTCATTGCTACCTTTATCTAAGGGTTTCATTGTTCCTGGAGGCCGATTCAGAGAGACTTACTACTGGGACACTTACTGGATCATCAAAGGATTGCTGATCTCTGACATGAAGCAAACCGCACGCGGTATGCTTGACAACTTCGTCACGCTGGTCAAGCAACACGGTTTTATTCCGAATGGCGCGCGCGTGTACTACTTACAGAGATCTCAACCTCCTTTGTTCGCTCCGATGGTCTTGGATTACTTCAGGGCCAGCGGTGACCGTGAGTGGCTGACTGAAAACATTGCTTTCGTCGAACAAGAAGTAAAATTCTGGTTGGAAAATCGTATGATAACCGTGGAGATCGATGGTAAGAAGTATCACGTTGCCAGGTACTACCCGGAGTCTCTGGGACCTAGACCAGAATCATACAAAGAAGATTTCCTAACTGCTTCAAATCTTCCCAATGATGATGCTAAACAGAAGTTGTATACCAATCTGAAAGCTGGTGCTGAAAGTGGGTGGGACTTTTCATCAAGGTGGTTCTATGACACCAAAGGAGGAAACAACGCTAACTTATCCAGTGTTGATACTGGTAGGACTCTTCCTGTTGACCTCAATGCTTTCCTCTACAAAGCATGCCATGCATTGAACATGTTGTATTCTGGTCTACATCAACTGGACAAAGCTTCCTATTGGTTAAACAAAGCCATTGAGTTCAAACGTGTCCTTAAAGATGTGTTCTTCAATAAAGATGACGGCATATGGTATGATTTCGATAAAACACTCAAGAAACATAGAAAGGAATTCTATGTATCCAACTTGAGTCCACTGTGGGTTCACGCAGAACACCTAGACTTCAACCCAGACAAACTCATTAAGAAACTGCATGATGATGGAGTATTTGAGTATGAAGGTGGTACGCCTGCTTCTTTGAAGCGAACTGGTGAGCAATGGGATTTGCCGAATGCTTGGCCACCTCTACAAGCCATTGCAGTTCAGGCTATTGCTAATACAGAAACTGAGGAAGGGAAAACAATCGCCGAGAAACTGGCTAAACAATGGGTGACTGCCAATATGATCGGCTATGAACGTACGGGTACCATGTTTGAAAAGTACGACGCTGAGGAACAGGGTAATTATGGAGGTGGCGGAGAGTACAAAGTACAAGCTGGTTTTGGTTGGGCAAATGGTGTCGTGTTGGAATTCATCCGAGATTATTACTCTGAGGCGGAGCCATGGAGATTCTAAGATGTATGCTTCTTTAACTTAGGCTAGGATAAGCTACCAGCTGTGGTTTCACGAAGCACAAAGTGACTTAATTTGTATTATTTATCGGCTTTCAATCGAAATAAATGAATCATTTTAATAAATGTTATTAGAAAATATTTCTGCTATTATTTGACTACACGTGCTTGTGCAAATTTCCAAAATTATGCACGGGCATGCATGAACGAGCCTATTCCAGAATATAAGTGTCATTCTATTATCTCAATAGATAATGCTCGAGCATCACGCGGGTTCACAACTCCACTAAAAAACAGGTATATATTTCCAATGTTGTTTGTAAATCGTAATTAGTTCAATAATTGGCGTTGTTCGGTAAGTGCAAAAACCTACCTACATATTTCAGTAAAATTAACTTTTTACTCAATTTTAAGTTAATTTCAAAGGAGCTGCGTTTAAAATGCAACTCTTTAAAACTATTATATTCGTGGTGGTTACCGTTGAGTTGCCAAAGCGGAACTAAAAAGAATCAAAGAGGAAAGGTGACTCTAAGTCGCTTCCACCATCATGCGACAGCAAAATTTATTGCCAAGGAGAGTTGTTGCACACTGTGCAAATGGCCGCTCTCTTCAATGATTCGAAGCATTTCGTAGACATGACAATGCTCGACGACGAAGAGAATATTCTTCAAAATTTTGAAACTTTCATGGCGAGAACCGGCCGAAAACCCAACAAAAAACAAGTAAGCACCAACAAATACGCCATTATTATCAGACTAGACACTTGAAATTCCTATCCAATTATACAAAATAACAGTTTGTGATAAGTGATAATTATGCACAAGGTAACTGTTTCGTATTTTAAACAACGTTTGATAAATTTTGCAATAAATCTAATCAGAACTGATAAAAATTTAATGAGAGAATCATTTCAGATTGAAGATTTCGTGAATGAAAACTTCGAGTTTGCGGATGAACTTGATAAATGGACACCGGAAGATTTCAACGAGGAACCCGCGTTCCTGGAGACCATCCAAGATGAAGAAATTCGCAGTTTTGCGAAGAAGATTGTAGCAATTTGGCCCACACTTGGTAGGAAGATAAGCAGCGATACCCTGCAGAACATTCATCGTCATTCGTTATTCCCATTGACAAAGGGTTTCGTTGTACCTGGGGGACGATTCAGGGAGACTTACTACTGGGACACTTATTGGATCATCAAGGGATTGCTGATCTCAGATATGAAAGATACCGCTCGCGATATGCTGGACAACTTCGTCACGTTGATCAAACAACACGGTTTTATTCCGAATGGCGCACGCGTATACTACTCTCAAAGGAGCCAACCTCCTTTGTTCGCTCAGATGGTCATGGAATATTATGCAGCTACAGGTGATGTTTCGTGGTTAAGAGAAAACATTGCATACGTTGAACAGGAAGTTAATTTCTTCCTGCAAAACCGTGTGATAACTATAGAGGTGAACGGCGAGGAATATCAAGTCGCCAGGTATTACCCTGAGTCCCTGGGACCTAGACCAGAGTCGTACAAAGAAGATTTTCTAACAGCTTCCAAGCTTACTACTGAGGAAGCCAAACAGAATCTGTATACTAACTTGAAGGCAGGAGCTGAAAGTGGATGGGACTTTAGTTCAAGGTGGTTCTATGATGCTGATGGTGGTACCAATGCTAATTTAAGCACTATTGATACTGGTAGAACCATCCCGGTTGACCTTAATGCTTTCCTATACCAAGCTACAGGATCTGTGGCTCTTCTATATAATGCTCTGAACAACCCTGGCAAAATGACTGAGTGGCTTCTGAAAAACATGAAGTTCCAGAGTGCTCTTCAGAAAGTCTTCTTTAATGAAGAAGATAGTATCTGGTATGATTACGATACTACCCTCAAACAACACAGAAAGGAATTCTATGTGTCCAACTTAAGTCCACTTTGGGTCAAAGCACAAGGCATCAACTTCAATCCCGACAAACTTATTCAGAAACTGCGTGATGATGGCGTATTGGACTTTGAAGGTGGCACTCCTTCATCTTTAAAACGAAGTGGTGAACAATGGGACCTACCAAATGCTTGGCCACCACTACAGGCAATAATTGTTCAAGCATTAGCGAACACCGGCACTGAGGAAGGCAAAGAGATAGCGGAGCAGTTGGCAAAGCAATGGGTGACTGCAAATATGATTGGATACGAACGCACTGGATACATGTTCGAAAAGTACGATGCGGAAAGTTTGGGTAACTATGGAGGTGGTGGAGAGTACGAAGTACAAGCTGGGTTTGGATGGTCCAATGGTGTAGCATTGGAATTCATCCGAGATTATTACTCAGAGAATGACTTGTAAAATGTACGCTTAGTTGCCTAAAGTGTATAATAGATATTAATTAATTGATTGAAATTTATTCGCAATCAGACTATTTTTATTATCTTTGCATAATTTATGACGCATAATAGGTGATTGTTTATATCTACTGATCAATTTTTTTTTAACTGTAAGCACCAGTTTAAAAATAATATTGATGCGCAAGTGGCACTCAACGAAAAGATAAACGCCATTCGAAATGAACAATGACTCAAACGCGCTTGAAGCGTTCCAGAAGTAGTTCGAAGTAGATGTGGCCGAGCGTTTTCCGAGTGATTTTTCTCGTAGGCGCTGATGATTTATGCCGTGGTTCGCATGCATGGTCGAGCTGGGCAGTGTTTACGCATCACGCACCGAACCGCTATTAGATCCGAAAAGATCCACTAATACAGCGTCGATTTATGAAAGGTCCTGGCCGCCGGCCAGGAAAATCGGCAAGGCGATTGTTGCTCGCTGCCGACGTCGTCGCACGACGTCCGACGCGCGATAGTTGCAGATAGGGCGTCGCGACGTCCGCATCGACATTCACGCCCCGACTTTTTTTTCATTTTTGAGTTGACCACTTTTCTTTTCTCCACTTCGCGAGTCTTTGCACATCGCACACGCCCCGAGAGAGCGACGCTAGTAAACGGCTAGGGTCGCGGCGCAGATCGTTTCTCGCAGCACGGGCACCAGGACGACGTCGGTTAGTTCGCCGTTCGGTTGGAAAGTTTTCGGCGGCGCGTTTTGAGTGATTAAACTTGTGCACAATGGCGGAAGCACCTTGGAGGTAAGTGCGACTTTGTTGCTGGTGGTGAATAAAATTCGTTGCGGTCAGGCGGTTTTCCGGCGATTGTGTCGCCGGTGGCCCGAAATAGCAATGCGAATTGGGTTACTGGGGAAACTGCAAATTCTGTAAATGAGTCAGGCGGCTATTTCGGGCCGAATTGCATATGAATTTGGTAAAAATACGGCGCTTGCGGCGCGGACGCGTGCGCGCGCGCGCCTCTGAGCGAATGTGCGTGAGCGTGTGATTCCTAATATAACGCGACGCTCGTCGTCGTTCACTGGAAATTCGTGCCAAATATACGGACTGGCTAATTTTAGCCGCCTTCGAGCGCGTCCAATTTCTGTAATTTTGGTCGTGTATTAACAAGATCTCTACGAAGCGAGACGATTTTCGGGCGAAAAACAACGCCCGACGCTCACAAACACAAAATGACCAACTAAGAAATATTGCGTCATAAAAAAAAGCAGCAACAGCCCACGAATAAAATACTGCAGATATAATGCCGACGGCGCGAAAAACGCGCTGAGCGCACGGCCAGCAAAATATTGTGAAAGTAGTGCAAAAACATTCGAATATTTTGAGGACAGTGTGTCTACAATCCTGGCTGTATGAGACGCGGACCAATTTACGTTTGCTGGCGACGTGGCGGGCGCAACTTGTACCGGAAGAGTTCACAGGCGATAAGAATAGCCCACCTCGTAAAATGAGGCACAACTTTCAACGCGCAAATTGCTATCATATAAAATTCACATTGTGCCGAAAACTTATAACTACTTAACTTCTCAGCTCTCAGGCAGCTACAACTTTTACATTTACTTTTCTGATAAGGCAATAGTTATATAAGATATCCACAAATAAATAAATTTATCAGTCAGTAGAGCAACGTTATTTAATTTTCTAGGAATTCTCCGATTTCTAGATATACTCGACTTATCACAAGCTTATAATCATTTAAAAGTTAAATTGGTTAATCATATGCTGTTGAATACGTGCAACAAAGCATTTGATTGTATAGAATTATAATTCAAAAAAGTTAATCTTTGAATGCAGAATGCAATATGCACCGTGAGTGTGGAGCAGCAAAGTGGGTTAAGACGATTTTTTCGTTTCATTCCCGCTTTGTGTCGAGTTTATAACGTAGAGGTACTCGCATGCTGGTGGGTGTGTCGCTCTTATGAGTGTCTTTGAGTTAAGCACATTTCGGTTCGGGCGCTATCGGCGGTCGCGTATTGGAATTTGATTTTTTTTTTAAATAAGAGATGCTTGAGCGGGAGCAACCCAACCCAAAATTCCAGCCGAGCGTTTTTGTTCGCGAGTACAAAGCGACCACAGCGCACCGATCAGGAGATGACTGCTGACTACTGACTGATGCGATACGAGAGCAGGCGACTTAAGTTTCATTCTCGCTTTTCGTCTCTTCTTGGCCTTTCTGCGGCGAGCTGCGGTTGGTTTCGATTTCAATGCGCGAAGGTTTCACGCGCTTCGAATTCCCCACGTGTTGCGTCATCATCATTAGCATTACACACCGAATCAACATCGGTGTGCGTTTATCGGAATTCCCTTCCGATTTCTTCGTTATTAATCATCTTCAATGGATATTCGATCGCTTCATAATGTGTCACATGGATAGCGATATAGCGAAATGCTATATCCATGAGCACGCATTAGCCTATCAGTCAAATATCTTCACTTTGATGAATAACACACAATAAAAGTATCATATCAAATCATATCAACTGATTCACAGAAATTATTCAGCTTTCGTGCACCTGTCCGAAAAATAAGCTTTTTCAGTCTGATTTGGTGTTGACACAACACTCCACTTTGTTGATTCGTTGCTATATTGATTTGTAATGTGAAAATGATAACGCGCAGTATGTGGAAATGTGTGTACTTTGGGAGATGTGTTAGTAACATAATATTTTATCATAAATCGCACAGTCTGCATGACGGAAACAATAGTATGAATCACGATTACGCGCCACCAGTGTACTAATTGAACGATAGCGATGCATCGTCAAACAAAGCGCGAAGCATGATATGTTTGCTCAGAACTTTAATACGTACCTCTCTACACTAGTTCGCGTATCTCTGCGCGCGCGACTCAGCCGCTGCATAAGTCACTCACGCAGGCGTGCGCAGCGGCACAGCGGCGAATTCAAGCTTGAGAGCCGGAGTTATTAAAGCAGCGCGCCGAAGCCGGTTGACTTAAAAGTAATTCAAACCTTGAATGAAACTGAACGCATTACCATAGAGCGCCGATCCGCGAAGCTGCAAGATTCTCAGCGCACAGACCCGCATTCCGAACGTATTTATTTCCGACGTGTTTCAAAGTTTCAAACAAAAACGAAAAGTGTGGTAAAAGTGCCCAAAATGCGCGATATTGTGACGAAGGTAAGTGTGAATCGTCCGGTGGACAGAAAACCGCCAACCCCGTATATTCCCACCTGTGAGCTGGTTGCTGCTGCCCCAACGAAGACCAACCATGCGGATCAAGATCAAGAATCAAAATCTATCACTTCGCAAGACAATCGACGACCATCACTTAACACAAATGGAAAATCGGATATTCCATCATATCAATCCTTCCAAAAGTATCTGGATAGTTATACTGGGCTCAAGTTTAAACCGGTGAAGCCCGGCAAAGTTGTGGAAAGTTCCCAGCAGGAACCGGAACAAACATCGACGCACGTTGTGGACGGCGAAGGAAAACCACACGCCGGAATCACCGTAAATAAAGATGACGCGCGCACCCACAAGGCCGAAATAATGATTCAAATCAAATCGAATCAGGAATATCAACAACAAGTGCCAAAGCATGAGAATGAGCAACCTCGAGAAGTAGCCGTGTTTGATAAACAGGCATTGAGCGTGACGGAGGTCGGCGCACCTCCGCCACCGCCGCCGCCAATGGCGCACGTGTTTCCAGCGAAAAGCGCGCAAATCAAGAGCATCGTCTCGCACAACACCCGCGTGGTGAAGAATGGCGGCGTGCAACGTGTGCAACCCACAAACAAACTGCAATCGTGTGTTATGGACGAGTTGAAAGCAAAACACCAGCCCAAAGAGTACAAGGAAGTCACGCGCGGCACGTACCCACGAAGGACGAGCGAGCCGATAAATATGCAGCACGTGCATACTCTTCCTCGATTCAATCCCGACAAAACCAACCAGCTGAAACAACCAGTTTCGCCACAATTCAAGAAAGCTCCAGGTGCCAATCAAGCGCTGATATTTGGTTCGTTACCACGACGCTTGAGCGAACAGCATACGATCCCGATTATGTTGGCCAACCCCGAGGCGCAGGTCGTGACGCGGGTACCAGCGGCTCGACCGGATGCCCCTGTGGACCGCGACGATCCAAGCGTGAAGAAGCTGGTGTATGCAACGCTGAGAAACTACGTTGGGGCGTACAACAACCGCGCGAATCTGCTCGCCGCGCAACATGATGGGCACGTTATCCAGGACAAAGGTGTCACCGAACAGATTAAAAGCATTACGTAAGTGACATCAACCTCAGGTTATCTTTTAATTGGCATGCAATTACATGCTCATTGGGAAAGATTCGCGAAGTTCACAACGGTTCACATTTCGAAAATTTAATATATTGAATAAAACAAAACAAAACAAATCGTTGACTTGGCAGAAACCCATTAGTAAATACTTTTGAGTTTACACGCGTCGCCATTACATAAACAGCGTCACGCGTGAGTCATCAATCGATCGTTTGCGAAACCTCGAGATGTTTTCGTCATTTTTTCATAGAATTTTATTATTTAAACGACTGCCGATGACTCAGCCGTCACAACAACTGGGCTGCTGTGTAGAGTGGCTAAGCCCTAACTTAAGTCACTGCAGTCTGGAACTATGAATATGTCATTTGCATTGCAACACTTTGCTAATATGGTTAATTAATTTATTAATGTAATTTTAGTGCATCTGGCAACTTGGCTTCTTTGAACGGACGTGTCAATCCCAAGGCAAGCGAATAATTTCCAGGATTACTCTCTGACTGATACTCCACATGCTTCATTCCTATAAATATATGCCGGGACGTAATATTTTCCATGCTTCAATTATATTGTTCAATTGTGATACTATACACAGTAATGATATTTACTGTTAGAATTAAGCTTTGTTTCAGTTGACTTTTTCGTCATCTGAGTATTTATATATCTTTGGAAATATTTGTTATATTCATTTCTATGATAAGTAAAATAAATTATATCTTTTTGATCATACAGCGCCATCTTTAAGTTGAAAGTTACTAAACTTTCATATCACGAATTATTCTTCAATTTATTTTTATTTGCCATAATCAAACTTTTCAAAGTAAAGCCGAAAGCGACAAATCGCTTATCACTTTTGCTGATTGCGCGTGCAGATAACAAGCGAATATGTATTATGAAGTGGGTGCAATTCGCATTCAGTGCGCGAATCGCCTCTCGTCTAAGCACAATGGCGTCGAGCAACGACGGTGTTTCCAAAATGGGCGGTAACTACCGCGACTACAAAGAGTACCTCGACGCCCTGCAGGAGAAAAAAAGCGAGGCACCGCCGGAATCCGCCGCGAAGAAAGAACTGCGCCGGCTGGTTGAGAAGAACATCGCCGTGAGGAACCGCATCGAGGCGTTCTCCGTGAAGAAAATCGATGCGCTCAAAGGGGACACGCCGAAAGTGCAGAGGACGGTGTCCTGCAAGATCAGCGAGCGAGTGAGCGCCATCGAAAACGTCGAGAAGCAGCAAGTACCGAAAGTGCAAGTTGCCAAATCAGCGGTGGCCCCGCGGGCGATGATGTTTGGGGCTGTAAGTGCCTATAAGCAAAAGGTCAACAGGTCTGCCTCACAGGTGGAGGAATCAGTTGACGAAACAGACTGCAAAGCTATGCAATTCAAGATGGCAGAAGCTATGGAAGAAATGACACAGAAAACAGATTCGGATACGGAAGAAAATGAGAAGATGACTGATGAGAAAGATTCTGATTCTGCGGTTCATGTATGTTTTGCAGAGGATATCGATGGAGCTGGTCGCAAAGACAGCATCGGAAAATACGCACTTACACCAATGCCCAGCATGGAGGAGCCTTTTAAAGACGTTAAAGAAGAAGAAGATGAAGAAGAAGTCCCACAACAACAAAAAGAAGAAAGCGAAGATGAAGGCGAGTATAAAAAAATGTCCCAGGAACTTGCCGGCGAGATTCAAGGTGACAAGACGCCAAAATCACCCGAAACTTATCCTGAAATCGACGATAAAGACGAAGATAAGAGTGGTATCAAAGTATTAAGTATTGATATTCCGTCCGATGATGAAGCGGAGAAGAAGGAAGTGGCCGAGACGTTGAAAGAGTTCGATGAGAAACTAAGCCTGCAGGATGCTTAAATCCCCGCACTATCAATTAATTCCAGGTATACATTAAGGTAGAAACTAAATTCAGAAGCAAAGTTCAAGTTGCGATAACACCTGAGACTTATTATTATAAATAATCTTGTTGTGTGCTATTTATCTGATTAAAATGTCTAAACAGTAGATTATTGCGTTTGGCGCATTGTGAACCTTTGACATGCGTGGAATATTTAGATTGTGCGTGTGAGCAGATCTCAGATCTTCATGGAAATATTTCGCAGTACAAACAAATCTATTCCTGGCATTTGGTGCAATTGCGTGGTCGGCGCGCAAAAATACAATGTGATGCGCGTGCGGTGCTGCATTCTCGTTTTTTTGCGGACACGTTTTGCTTGAAAAGTTCGCCACTTTTCACGACCGAAAATAGATCAAATGTAAATCGACATTCAAAATTCACGATTGGGCGTTGAACGATTTGAGTGTGGTTTTTACGAGTTGATGATGTGATTTTTGTGTGGGCTTTAAGCGCTGAAACGGTCTTAAGCGCTTGTTAAAGCACTTTTTTATGTAATAAGTATCGTGTGGTAATAGATAGATCCATCTGCTGAGATCGCTCGGGCTCGTGTTACACACACCGGCAAGTCGAAAATAAAATCGCGATAATTGATGGTTTGGCGTCAAGTTGGCAAAGAGTGTGCGCGCGTGGCAGCGCCCGTCCGATACGCGACCGATTCGCACACATCTTTTCCGAATCGCGGGGCAGGTTAAAGAACTTGCCGCAATAAAATTCACGGCTGCGCGAAAATAAAAAAGCGCCGCTCGCCCCGCGCTCCTGCTTTTTTTTCGCGCTGCCTGCTTTTAATATCTCGCATCCGCGAATCCCGCGATTTGCGAAATGTTTATAACACTGACGCAGAAATACACTTCCTCGTCGCACGATTCCGCTTTTCATTATTCTTCATGCGGCGACTATTTTTAGACGAGTTTGCACACCGCGTTGTTTTTTCGCGCCGGCGAACATTTATCCAATGCGAAGATGTGCGGCGATAAATCGAGGCTAATTAATGGTCAACAGGGCCGGGCTTGAGCAAAAGTTTTTTGTTAATTGTTCGCGGCGGTGTGTGAAAAACACGCCGCCGGTTTTCGTTGGCAGGAGTTTCAAGTTCACCGGCGATTTAAAATAAAATAGAAAAAAGAGCCATACGCGCAACAGAGGACTGAATGGAAATCCTTGCGGTGTGATTTATCGACAATCGCTCACGGCTCATATTCGGCGCGATGCGAGCGTGACATTCGCGCGGCCAAATACGGCAGGACCAAAAAAGGAGCGTTCCGCCGCAGCTTCCAACTTCCAAGTCGCCGGGCGCCGGCCGGAGTGCGGTGATCTCAATCACCAAGGTCCGATCAACATTCGAGAATTCGAGTATTGCACATGTTCGCGATGCTGTGCAGTTGCGCGCCGATTACGGACCAGTAAGCAGTTTGAGTAACATAAGTGCGTGATTATCCTAGGATTAAGGACTTTATACAGCTCACATTCGTACAGGTATGATTTACTATCAAAACAATCTATAAACATTCAAATTTAAAATGAGAATATTGCGTTGCACGAGCAAAAAAAAAAAAAACAGAAAATTAACAAAAGCTTAATTCTCGCCGTCCAGAGATGTCGACGGTATGAAATTTACGGCGAGAAATATTTCTACTTCCACCTGCGTTGAAGAAGCAAAGAACACGCCTGTTACTTTGCTTCTTCAGCGATGTACACACTCGATCGCGAGCTGTTCTAGGTGCAAGTAGGAGTTCTCTCATCAAGTGCATCACATCACCCCAGGAACTAAACGTGTGAAGACCAGCGAAGAAAGAAGAATTCATGCATGCCTTTCATATAAATCAAATATATAATCAGAAAACCGTAGATTCTTGCGCAATTAACACCATCAGTGATGAATTGCACGCAATAAATGCCCGAATTTGATTCATTTGAGCATATTTCGCTCGTTACTGGTCATGTGGCGTAATGATTTAATGTCTTGATAAGCTTGAACTAACATTGCTTTCATTCCTTACATTCCTTATATTGGTAAGTGCAACGCATTATTCTCTCTTTGTGGTAGTGAGCTCGAAACATTCGCGCAACATGTTGATGATGCGCCAACTTGACGTGTTATTATGTCGCGGTATGAATGAATAATGCATATTGAAATGAATGTGGGCAACTTTTGTGGCGACAATGCAACATTTAATTGACAATAAGTTTGCCGATGCATGGTGCTTATCGCGCAGATCTCGGCATGCGAATAAAAGTGCGGCGCGGTGCAAAAAGCGTTTTATTTCGAGACATCAAACACCAGGGAAAGTTAATTTATTTACGCCGGCAAGTGTGATAATAAGTCTAAATAAAACATAATTTGCAATTGGAATTTTAGATTAGTTCTGCGCGGCTTTGTGCCGTGAACTTTTCTCTCGCTCATCAGATTTTAATGTAATTCTATCGCGGTGGAAAGTTTCAAATGTTATGAAGGCTGAAATATTGACGATGTAAAAATATGAAATATTATGTTAGACAGCGTCTACGTCCGGATCTTAGATCGAATATTGTGGTTTGATATTAAAAATAGTGGGTATTTTTGGCGCGCTGAAGGTTTTCGCACGCTCGACCTTCAACTCTCTTCGGTGTCGCGCGTTTTCCGCCGACCGCGAAAATCCTTGGCAGAATATATATTTTTTGCGAATAGAACGTTTTTCGCACACTAACCCAGATCGAGCTTTCCTCGATCTAGAAATCGAAATTTGCGACGACGTTTTCGGGCCGTGGTCGCCACCTTGAGAGATAAATAAATAAAATAAGCCAATGCGTGTAACGTCAACAACAATTTATTTAAAAAAACAAAATACACAATATACAGCTAGCGGAACCATCGCATACGTCACCATTTTTTTTTCGGATTTTCGTGTTTGCTTGTAACAAATAACAATAAGATAACGATTTACAAATTAAAATGCACTTAACACCACCCACGAGTGAGGCGGATTGAGGAAACCCCCATCGGCTGGATATGATAATAGTATGACTATTGCAATGAGTATCGTTCCCACGCCTTTTTGGTTTCGGATGCGGTCGCCGAACGAATGAGTCGCTCTAATGTTTCGAGTGATGATGGGAATGCTTGTGTCCGTGCTTGTGTTCCTCCTTGTGACCATGCTTATGACCGTGTTTGTGGCCATGATGATGGTCGTGTTTGTGACCATGGTCTTCGTGGTGTTTGTGGTCCTCATGATGATCGTGTTTGTGTCCGTGGTGGTGGTCCTCTTTGTGTCCATGGTCCTCGTGGTGTTTGTGCTCGCTGTGGTGTTTGTGGCCGTGGTGATGGTCGTGTTTGTGGTCCTGGTGATGTTTGTGATGGTGTCCGTGCTTGTGGGACGCGTGGTGGCCGTGTTTGTGTTCTTCCTTATGCTCATGTCCATGCTTGTGGCCCTCGTGGTGGCCGTGCTTGTGTTCGGACTTGTGCTCGTGGCCGTGCTTGTGGTCCTCGTGATGGTCATGCTTGTGCTCCTGTTTATGCTCGTGACCGTGCTTATGATGCTCCTCATGGGCGTGCTTGTGCTCTTGTTTGTGCTGATGCACGTGCTCTTGCTTGTGTTCGTGCTTGTGCATGTGTTTGTGCTGGTGGTAGTGTACCTCCTTGGACTTGCCATGATGCTTGGGCATATCGTGCGTGCGGAAGTTAGTGACGTCGTATTTGGGCACCTCCTTGTGGAAGCTCTTCGTCTCGATCTCCTCGATTTGATGGGGGCCTTCAAAGGCAACGTTCGACGAGGTCTTATAATGGGTGTAACCCTCCTCGTTGCGCAGGAATTGCTCCTCATCGTCGAACTCATCGTCGTTCTGATACTCGGCGGTTTTGTAACTGGGCGCATGCTCAGCCTCGTACTCAGCCAGGCGTTCGTACTGACTGTAATCGTTGAGGGATGTTGGGCTGCCGATGCCGTCCTGCGCCGTGAATCGGTGCAGCTGCGGCGTGGAGTAGTCGTAGACGAGGGGCGAATAGGCGCTATGTGCGGCGCTGTCTTCGGCGGCGGGTGCACCGGGTGCGCCAGCTGATGGTACCGCATCGGTACGTGGTAAAGCCGCCTGTTTCTTGTAGATCTTTGATTGCACGGTGTCCTGATCAGGTACGGGTACGCTGATCTTAAAACCTTCCACCGCTAGCAACAGCGCCAACAAACTCGCAGATGCCTGTGAGGAATATCAACCTGATTAGCACCCTGCGTGGTTGCCACTTGAACCACAGCTCTTGCTACTCACCAAGACTCCCATGTTGGAAAACTAAATGTTACTACCAACAAAGCTGAGCTCTGAATGCTTGCTGTCTGAATGCATCTTCGCGTATTTATATTGTAAGAACCCTACTTTCGCCATAATTTTCTGCTTCAGTTTATCCGTTGCGTTCCGCATACAACGCGAACCATCATCACCGTACCATATGTACCGAGCTAACACCACAAATCGAGCATTAGCATATCGCATCATTACCACCGATCCACAACCAAATCACCAGTAATTTTAAATCAACTCTTTCAATCATCAAATTACACTTAGCGCCAAACAATCACATTAAAAATCCACTCAATTTGGATAATTTTCATATTAATGGAATTTCCAATTATTAACATCTTTTATCTCACAGCACATCAAACCACCTATCAATCAAAAACTTTCTACACTAGATTTTATCATAAATATCTCTCCATAAAAGAAGAAATATTATATCTTATAAAAATAATTCATTTCTATAAAAGTAAACAAGCTACTTATGACCGAATGTCGTGTTGCACACGGTACGAGACATGAAACATTCCGGTATGCGCCCATTGTTTAGATAGCAGTAAAGATTAATTAGAAATAAAAACGCATTTTATAAATAATAATTGCACGCAAATCCTCTCATTAACCTGGCCGTTCGTGGTTGCAGTAGACCCGCTCACTATCAAGCGGTATTATCTGCTAATAATGCAATTAAAAATGCGCCGACGTTCGGCAAATTAATTCCTATCGCCTATTTGACCAGCCACTTGCATCGTCTGCACCACGCTGCACCATGCATCTCATTGGATATGCAGCACCGACGTAAAAGTTTATTAATAAGTTTATTAATGGCGAACACCATTTCTTTCTGCTTTCCCGCAAGTGCGGATATTTAGGTAACAGCGTGAAATTATAGCTGTGGAAAGAAATGATAATAGGAAGTTCGGGCGCAATTAGTAAAGCAGAGCGAATTGTAACTACTTCCCAAATCATCGAATCGAGATTAGAGAAATGCGTTACGCGTTAGAATTTCCGATGTTTCATTCGATTGATCGAAATAATTTCGGCGGAAATTTGGAGAAATACAGAAAGTCGTGATTAGCGATTAGATACGATCCGATTTTATAAAAATAACATGCACCAAGAAAGTAGTACTAAAAAGAAATTCTTTATTAAGAAGAAATTAATATTATAATGAATGGTTGAATGAAAATAAAGAGAACACACTTGCATGAAAATTGACTTTTTGTTCATCGACGACGAACTTTAATTGACTTTATTGTCGTCTCAATGATGAACAGTTTGAAGAAATTGACTTTGAATATGATTGAGAGTTCAAAAAACAACAAAGAAAGTAAGATTTAATGGAAAACAAGTTTATTTCTATAAAAACACAATAACCAATAAACAAAAATACAAATTCAACAATTTAAGGCTAACAGTGAGTATTCAACTAGAATTTAATGCTTGGAGTGTTTGTGTCCGTGCTTGTGATGATGACCGTGCTTGTGTCCATGGTGGTGGTCCTCCTTATGATCATGTTTAGCGGAATGATGATGACCATGCTTGTGGTGCGACTTGTGATCGTGTTTGCCCGAATGATGATGGTCCTCTTTGTGATCGTGGTGAGCGTCATGATGATGCTTGGAATGATGTTCGTGCTTGGCGTGTGATTTGTGGTCGTGTTTGTGATCATGATGATGCTTTCCATGGTGATCATGTTTGTGGTCTTCTTTGTGGTCCTCTTTGTGGTCATGCTTGTGTTCGCCATGGTGTTTGTGTCCGTGTTTATGATCGGACTTGTGGTCGTGTTTGTGGGCCTCCTTGTGGTCATGACCATGTTTGTGTGAGCCCTTATGTTCGTGCTTATGTTCTCCGAGGTGTTTGTGATCGTGACCGTGCTTGGAATCGTGCATGTGTTTGTGATCACCCTGGTGCTTGTGTACGTGTTCTTGTTTATGGGTGTGTTTGTGCATGTGGGTATGTTTGTGGTAGTGCACCTCGGCGTGCTCTTCTTCCTCCTTGTGACCATGGTGTTGCGATTCGGAATGCTCATGATCATCATGGGAACGAGGTGAGGCTTGCGGGGTTTGGACACGTGGAGCTGCGCGGGTATCAGCGTAATCTTCATCTTGTCCCTGGGTAGCTCCCTCGGGACTTACAGGTCGATGTTCATCATAATCTGATTCGGCGTATTGCTCTGGGGCATAGGCCCCTTCCTGACCATAGTTAACATCAGAATCTTTGGGATCAAAACGAGTCTCGAATTTGGAATACAGCCTATCGAACTTGACAGGATCATTTAGTGAGACACCTGATTGGGTGAACCCTCCGCCGGTCAATGCGCTATGAGCTCCCACGTCCGATCCGAATTCGTTGTTACCGCCGATAACGTAATCGATCCGATAGGAGTCGATCCATGTTACCATCAGTAGCAATTCCAGCAACGTGATCAGCTTCAAACTCGCCATCGTTTGCTCTGGAAAGTGAAAATTGTTTGTCGCTCAGATTCTTTCACCAGCAGGCAAACGTCGCCTTTGTGTCGTTTGAATGCGAATTGTAAAAGAAATGAAACTCACTATTGTTGACTCCCTTGCTGTTGAGATGCTCGCGCTGTTCTCCAATCTACACTTCGGCAACAAGCTGAGCACACTGCGCTCTTCACCGAAGAGGCAAACTTATTTATACTTTGGCAATAAGTGCGCGGACTTAAGCCAATCTTGTCCGTATCTCCAGCGACCATATCGACCAATCTTAACACTTGCACTTTTCATACCGATCTCCCACTTCCACGCATAGCACGCGCTGAAAGAACAATAAATGAAACGAATCGACTCATGACGATATGGAAACAAAAAAGTGAGAAGCGAAAAGAAATTGAAAAGAAGAAAAAAGCCGCCGATGCTAGTAACACGATGAGTACGATGCGCCTATCGGTTCAACCTGCTTTAATTATGCGTAAACTAATTGCCTGTCTAATTCTCCATTGGAGTATCACTAATTGTGATCGGTCGCGCGTGAAATATAATTTTAAAAACTGCAATGTTTTTTTTATGCGATCTCCATATGTTGCTGTGAGAAAGGAAGAAAAGAAATTTAGCAAACTTTTTTTACAATACAATTGTTGAGAGCGGAAGAAAGTGCATAAATCGGTTGTGTGCATTGCTAGATCACTAGTTTTGAGACAGCTTAATGTTTGATAATTAAAATAGTTCGTTGATTTGTTGCAGAGCTCAAGGACCACCACCACCGCCGCCGATTTTGTCCGGAAATATTCCGGCAGCAAGACTAAAAAGTGAAGTGCGTAACACTTTTATGGGTTTATCTAATATTTCTTCGTTTATAATCACAGTCATTATCATTATGAACGGATTGTTGCAAATTGTTATAATTGTGTTCATTGGCGTTCGCATACTGATATTTCCTAGCTTGCACGCATTTAAAAGAATTCCGTATTGCTAGCCAAATAAAATTAAATCAGCGTAGCGTTATGTTTTTAATGTGGTTTATTATTTAGATCGGTGAACGAAGAAACGAACCACCAGCGTGCGTGCAAAATGCAATGATGACTAAAGACAAGAAACCCTTCACGTACACGCCGGGCGGTATTGACCTATCCGAAATCAAGTCGCCGCGAATGGCACGACGAATCGAACGCAACGCAGCCGCCCCCGGCGTTGGTGAACTACCGCAACAGCCGCAATATCCGCAAGGCAATCGACAGTTGCCGCCCTCTGCGCTCGCCGCCATGCAACCTCAACTGCAAGTACAGGTCTTCCCATCTGGGGCGCCTCCGCCTCCACCACCCCCACCAGCTAATGCGCCACCTCCACCACCGCCGATGCAACCTTTGCCAATGAAACCTGTGGCTAATAATGACGGAATATTTGAACGCCCTGATATGACTCGGATCATCCCCGAAAATCCAATGGCGATGTTACGTAAAACCCCCAAAGTGGAACGCAGGACTTTCTTGGATGAACTTGCTGAAATGGAGCACAAAAACAATATGCAGCAGAATCATCAGCCGCAACAATATACTCCACCAGTGAATAATGTGCCTCCACCCAGAAGTCCACAACCTCAGTACAATCAACAACCGCAGTACTCTCCGCAACCTCAGTACTCTCCGCAACCTCAGTACTCCCCTCAACCACAATCACCTCAACAGCACTATTCTCCACTACCACAGCAGCAGCAACAATCGCCGCAGTACAATAGACAACCCTCTTATACAACACAACCCCAGCCGTACTCCCCGCAACCCCAGTACTACCCGCAAGCAAATTCGCATCCAATAGCACAGATGGTTCACCAACCATCCGTGGAAAACAACGGTCCTCCATCGCCACCAACCAAAACGAGCAATGTCAGCATTGGTTCCTTGTACATACCTCCAATCAATCAACAGCAACAAGTTCCACAGCAGATGCAATACCAACAGCAATCGCCCAAACCTCAATCTCCACCGACTCCTCCTCAACGTCAACCGCAATCACCTCAGACCCCACAGTCACCGATAGCTAAGCTCAATGCGGGTCCCAAACCATGGCAGAATCAGCAACGTAGAGAACCGGAACTACCTGAATGGGCACAACGTCCTCAACAGTCTCCACCCAAGGAAGAAATTGTGCAACCAGCGCGAGTGGCTGTTCAACCACCAAGAGTAACACCAGTGCAAATGCAACCTCCGCCGTCACGCCCTGGCGTTGAGGTTGTATACGTAACTCAACCGGAGGTTTATCAACATCCTGGTCCTATGGGAGGACAACGTTGGGTTCCACCACAGGTCCAGCCACATATGCAGCACCCGCAACAACATCAGCAGATGCAGATGCAGATGCAACGTCAGCAACAACACATGCAACAGGAAATGAAAGGCACCAGGATTATCCCTATCCAAATTGAAGGGCAAAATTCTGGTCCAAATACACCAGCTACTCCAGATAGGTAAGTGTATCATTACATTTGATCAACTTAAGTCATAATTCACATTTTTGGGTCACAGGAATCTAAATAGGCAGCAAAGCTGGACTCCCACACAATCGACCTCGTTTAAGGTCATACAAAAAATGACGAACACCGAGAACCCTAACGAGGAAGTCGACCAGCAACAGGTCGAATATGGTCCGCGGACAGCGCAGCAGTTCCCAGCGGACCAGATGCGTAAAATGAATCAAAACGACAGCGATCGGGAGTTTATGAACCGCGTGAAGCAAGGTAAGCACTTGTAACCGTCAACCAACAAACCGGAAGTCGACTGCTAACATGTGTGCATTCATTTGTGTCGTGTTGTTTTGTGTTACTTTTTCTAGACTACATTAACAAACGCGATGAGGAAAACCCGAGGTATCGCGGAGGACACATCCCCTCGAGGGTTTTTCGATACATTGATCAAAGTGGTATGGAAACCTCTTTATTGTCACAGCACCACACAATATTGATCCACTACATTATACAAATCAGATTCGTGCTTCGATTAATTGATCATTCACTGCTTGAATAACACCCTGGGAGCGTTGTATCTAACCAATTTGAACCTGTAGGCGTTGATCAAGAGACGTACCTGCATAATGAACCCGATCCGCGCTACCGTGGTGCGGCGATTCCGTCCAAAGCTTTCAGAATGCTTCAACACTTGACAGACACACCGGATCACCCGATACACGGCACACCAATTGGTAGGAGGATGTGGGATGAAGTGCTTGCGCCTAACTTTGACATAATGCTTTAAGCCGCCCAAACTGTAATTGATAGTATAGACTGCATAGATTGTGGGACAAAGTAGTATTTGTAGCTTCGACGCTAATCAAACCAAATTGCATTGCAGTGCCGCAAGGTCCGAATCAACCGAGGGCCAGCAACGTTCGTACGATACCCATACAACTTGAAGGTAAACTTAATAAGTTGTACATTATTTTTGTTCACACAGTTTACGTATTTTAGTATTTAAAGAACACTTTCTATAACACAATCTTTATCTATTACCGCTTCAACTTTTGAACGTTCATAAGTTTGCGCTAATTTCCTGGCAAAATTTCTAGGTGAACCTCAACTACCGTATGTCCACCCCAGCCAGCAAACTGTTGAAGAACCCAGGAAGTACATGGGCAGTGCCATCCCTTCGAAGGCCTTCCAAATGTTGCAGGCAATGACGAGTTCGCCCGGTAAGTTGTCGCTCCGCGACATCTCCCGCATTGTCGTCAACGGTCACGGACCAGCCCGCCAAAAGCCCTAATAAGTCATAAGCCGATCAAGCCAATTGTCTTAAGTCATCAAATAATTTATTATTTTTAATACCCTCAGACCTCATTATTCAGTCTCGATGATAACCCCCTGATTTTATTCATTGCTCTTAAATTTCACAATAATGCCGTACAAATCGTACAGTACAATGACATTTAAACGAAAAGAGAGCAACTTCTCTATAAAAAGCACCTATTTTTGAGATTTTTGTAGTAGCTGATTTTATGCGAACCAAATTACTGATTTTTCCCAAAGAAACAAAATTATGATTCAGTTTATTACTTCAGTTTGTAAATTTGTTGTAGCGGTCGGCCACATTGACAAGCAATCTAGCGAAATTTCCGATAAAAACGTTACCGAAATTAACGAAACATCTCCTTCGACCCAACCCAGCCAACCACCCCAAACACCAGTTAACCAAACTGCCCCCAGTCCTTATCCCATGTACGGGCCCAATTACTACGACCCTTATTGGTATGATTATTACTCGTATTACTATCCGAACTATCCGCAAAATGACGCGCAGACAAACGGCGAGAGTGGCAATCAAAACTGGGGATATAATTATCATTCTGGTGCCCCAACACCCACACAGGAGTTAGAGAATGAAGCGCCAATGTGTAGCAGTTGTCGGAATACGCCAGTACCCTTTTGGAATTACTACCCTAATTACTACAACCAGGGATACGAAAGTGATACCGGCAAATCTGAAACAAGCAGTTACAGAAATACTCCAGCTAATTTTGACTATCAGTACTATTGGGATCCATATTACTATTCGTATTATCCACCTCCACCACCTCCGGGGTATGCATATCCCTATCCGTATTCAACAGATGGATATGATGGATATTGCTCCATGGATGAAATGAACCAAATTGAACAACAAGGAAATACTAATTCTAATGCACAAAATAAGGAACCTGTTCAAAACATTGAGGCTAATGAAAGTACTACTACAACTCCTATAATAGAAACTAAACCCACTCCAGTTGAAACTACGCCCATTGAAGAATTTTGTGATGACAGATCGGAAACAACTATTATTGATGACCGTGATCATGATATGGATGCCGATAGTGAATCGTCAAGTGATGAGGAGGATGGGGAGGTGGAGGAAATTTACAAAAAGAGCACTTCTAATGTTCCGTTGATGCATCAATTGGAACAAGCGCCACAAATCCCATTACCAAGCAAGACTCCCATTCACATGTCAGATGCGGACGTAGACACTGATACTGAAGTTGAGGAAGAAGAAGAAGAAGAAGAAGAAGAGGGAGAAATTGAGGAAGTAGAGGAGGAAGAAGACGAAGAAGAAGAAGTCTCTGTTGATAATAATGAAGGTGATCAAGGAGATGTTGAAAGCAATTCAGAAGATGAAGAAGAACAAGAATCAATTGCTTCAGTCTATATTGATGAGGATCAAATGCCCCACGTCTTGAGCGTGATTTATGAAGAAAGCGAAAGGAGCTTCTCTTCTCGCATGGACAGAGAATCCAGTGTGGTAAGTCAAAGTACAATCGTTGCTGATGAAGATGAAGATGAAATTGTGGACGATGACGAATTATATGAAAAGGAAGTAATTGCCAAACTGCCTTTGATGTTAACTGAGACTAATGGAAGAGTGGAAATGGTGGTAGGAGATTTAAACGTAGAGGAAACCGTTCTAGTTTACGATACTGATGTTGATCAGAGAGTAGAAGAGGCCGAGGAGTATAGATTAAACTATGAGAGTGATGCAACTGTGATTGAAAATGAAATGGTGGCTGTAGAACCTGAAACTAATTTAGTCCCAGAAAACGGAACGGATCATCAACTGATCCGATCAAGATCTAACTCATCCCACGTTGAAAGTGAGATTGAAATTCACATGGATGATGATAAAGATAGTGTAAAAAGCGCAGACAGTGAGATAAAACCAGATATCACCAGTTTAACGCATTTACCAGACGTAGAAATCGAAAAGAACCAGGAACCAGAAGGTGACGAGGTGGATTTTTGGAGTCAAATCAATACCGAAGAAGATATCTTACCAAAGAGGCAAGTATTCGTCAACAAATACCGTGATTCTATGTATTCTGTTGATGAGGATGAGGATGGTCAAGAGACCAAAGTCTGTGAGCAGGAAGTCGACACCAGAACAACATTGGAAAAAGACGAAAACTCATCTAGGGCCTTGATTGAAAGTACAAAAAACACTAATTCTATTACTACCTGGTTAGAGAATAATTGTATTACTAATCATATTGTAAACAAACACGAAGAAGAAATTGTGGCAGTTTGCGAGGAGGAAAGTGATGAAGAAATTAGAGCTTCAACTGAAAAAGTGAAGAATACTATGGAACATACAATAGTAGCTCAAAAAGCTGATAATGTTGAGGTGATTGTAGATGTGGTCAGTGACACCCTGCAGAAGGAAACTACCACTGTCGGTATTACAATGAACGATGAACAAATTGAAAAAGTACAAGTAGATGAGTGCAATATTTCAAATGTTATTTTTACCAAAGAAGAAATTCGTGAAACTTTACAAGCTCCTATGTTTGATCTTGGTTTAGATGAGTGCTTTAAAAATATACAGAATCATTTAAAACTTACTTTAGATAATCTTAAATTTAACAATATTAAAGAAACCAAAGAAGAAGACATGATACATATTGCAGTTCAAGAAGAACAGGTTGAAGAATCAGAGGAAACTCCGGAGGAGTTACAACTTGAGAAAGTTGCAGATTCCGAAGAAATCGTTTGTATTTCTGTGGTGCAAGATGAAAAGCTTGAAATACAGAAAGAAGAAGCTGACAAATGCTCTGCTATTTCTAGAAGCAGAAGTTTAAGCAGAAGCAAGTCAAAGGATGCTTCCCCAATGCAAACAGACATCAACGATGAATGTGACGATGCTGAAGTGAGTGATCTGAACAACAACACACAGGACTTTTACGTTCCCACAATCAAGGAACGAATCAGAGCGCTGCAAAACGCAAGTAGAAACTCGACTCCAATCAAAAGCAAACCATCAATTGAACTGCCAACTTTGGAGGTGCAAGACAAAGACTATCTCACACCTGATTTAATTGTTCCAAAATCTCCGAAAACGTCGACTAAGTCAAGTATTAAATCGGTAGAAGACAACAGTGAAGATGAGATTGATTCTGGTGTAACTTCAGACATGAGCCGACATATTTCAGACACAGAAAGCGAGAGTATTCAGGATATTCGTAAAATCATTAAATATCAGCGAGCTGCTACACATTCGCGCCTTTTTAAACTCCTGCAGGATGAGTGCGATGAAGAAGAAGAACAGGAACTGCTTCAAAAGAAACGTGATTCTCTCACGCGTAAAGAAAGCCTGTCACTGCCATTGAGGAATGTAGTAAATCCAAATATGGGTTTTACTGCAGGTGATGAGAGTGGATTTAACTCTCCTGCTTCACCTATAACTGATAAACAAGTCAATGAATTGGTCACGAATCTTCTAAAGAATAAAAATGTTGAATTGAAGAATGTGCCAATGGAGATGTTGCAAGCGGCTGCTTTCAAAATCCTACAGGAAGACCGCGACTGCAAAGATTTAAGTTCCTCAGACGAATTTAACACATTTCTCTCGCCACTTTTGCTGGACGGTAGCGCGACTGCGGCGCAAACCCCGCAAGAGTTCTATACAAACAATGAATACGCTCAGTATTACGAGACCTGGGAGAGCGCCCAGCAGACGGACATACCAGCATCTAAATCATTCAAACTACTACAAGATGCAAACTCGCAAAAGATTCCGAATTTCACTGCCAGGTGCCCGGTGGTCGCCGACAAGCGTAAAGAAAACAGACGCCTGTCGAGCGCCACCCCAACGCCGACATTCGTCTCAAATTCCTGCACACCCGTACCCGATCCCTCGCTCGAAACGCAAGAGGTCGCATCGGCCTCTTGATCCCTTGCCCGCTCACACGAGGAGGTGGAAATTTACGCGCGAAATTTCCACGTACCGATTTTATAAGACTGTTGTCCCAAGAAGCCGAACGCGGCTTACCTTACGAGGTACTTGAAATTAATGTTTTTTTATTAATCTACTTTTTGATTTAATTTACTTCGTTTTCTCTAGAATTGGTTTTCGGTGTTTTATTATTTATTTTTGTAGCATCTGTTTTTTTCTTTTTCTTTTGGTAGGCTTAAAAAGTGCAAACAGCAGCAGTACGCTGCGAAACAAATCGACAGACTTAATAAGAAATAAAACGATGACACACAATTCGCATCATTTCATCTGTTAACTGAAACTCTCAGGAGTAAACTCCACCTTAATTGTTGTTGTTCACGATTGGTTGAGTGAATCGGAAACGCACATGCATTTGATATCTATGTGACAACCTTTGACCAGTACTTGAAATTAACAGCTTTTTGCCAAACCGCCCGTGTTTGATGCTTCCAAAATCTCCCACTCCGCGCCTCCACCATATCCAATTGATGATCGCCGAAACCTCAAATCTCTCCGCCGTGAAATCTCAAATGGGAACTAACACCACATATACGCAAATAAAAACGTTTACAATAAAAGCCAACAAATAAATATCTACCGTTTGTACTAAAAATCTATCAAATAAAAAACGAAAGGTGTAGTTTGCTTCTAAGAGAATATCGTTATCATTTGATTCTCACGAAATTAATCATTCGCCAAAGTGACACAACTAAACGCACATCTCAGTCTCATCCACATCTCGCTCACTCGTACTAATTCGTTAAAGATGCATATTCTGTTACAGTTCACTTCTTCTATTGAGATCATTCTCGTTTTTTATTTTTGTTGGTGTGTGTTTACTTCTTTTGTTCAGCTAAAAACCGTTCGTATACTAATCACGCCAAAGGACTAAGACTAAGCTCACGTTACTGAATTAACCAATGCATGTTGTCATATCGTATCAAATGCAAGTACTTTTCCGTAACATTATAATCTTCTAAAGTAATCATTGAAAGGTGTGTGATGTTTGCTCGTGAGTTACAGTTCGATCACATCCACGTCGGCGGCACGCCAACACCACGCTAATTGATACGTTTGCGTTTTAGTTCCGGGACAATCCGATATGTAAGAGATTGCCGCCAACTCGAGCCACTGCGATTGGATAGTAACCGAAAATCCGATCGCCCAAGAAACCACACAGCGAAAATTACAGCAAATTATTTCACATCGACACCACGGCACCACGTTGGATCGAAACGCGGTTCGAGGGAATTCGAACACTAGAGAAAAAAAGTATTTCGAACTTAGCTGTTACCGTAAAAAACTGACGTGCAATTACACTAAATTCTAGAAAGCAACGAGTTTCTAACGCTTACAGTAATAATCACACTTGAGAAATGAGAGATTTTTGGAACCGAGCCCACGACTGACAGAGTTCAGTATTTTACGGTAGCGTAGGAATGGCAAAACTTATTCATAATTACAATCATTTATTGCTCGCCGAGTGTGCGCACAAGCTTGACACATATTTATGGTTGTTGCATTTTTTTAATTAATTTTTATTTTACGTTTACTCGTTTGTATTTCATTTGTAATCTCTATCACGAAACGAACCGGAAGCGCAGCTTGCTGCTTTGCAATATTGCTGGGTGACTACTACTTTAGGCAGATGTTCAATTTGAAGATATTTGTGCAATGATAATATATAAAATTATTAACGTTAGGATTGTTGTTGCGATTTTTGTTATGGTCTTTTTTCGACGACGACCCATTCTTTTTTCAATAATGGATGATACAATACAATGAAAGTGTACACAATTTTTTTGACGATTTATGTGAAGTTTGTTCTTAAAATATAAATGCACGTTACTGTTTATTACACATATTAAAACCTATGATATGGGATATGAGAATGCTGCAAATGTAATTTTTAAATAAAGATTAAAAACTATCGGGGGCGTTTGGAGTTTTTTGCTGATTAGAGCATTGCGTCAGGTTTCAATCCACAGAAAACCACTGGTAAGCAAAAAAATTGCAACAGTCGACCCACTTAATCTACATGGGGTGACAGTAATGCGTGAAACTGTCCACAAACAATGCTCTTTTTATTTTGCCCAACTTGGTGTTGTGCTTGCGTCTGTAACAATTTCCAGGTACGTCCAAATCAAACCGCCAAACAAGCACAATTAAATGTATTAATTGCTAGATCAAAAGTAATAATTAATTTAATCGTTACACGTTGGTTTGGTGAGTTGGAGTTCCTACCTTTGGATTAAAAATGATATCGGTCAAAGTGAGTACTTAATAATATTTAATATAATCAAGTTTTTACTTTCAATCATGCGCTATTACTTTTAGATTGCTTGTTTTTGTCTCTTTGTGACTTTGTCAACTTGTCAACGGCCACCTGGATCACCTGAAGGGAGATGGGACCGACTTAATCATGAAATGTCCCAACACCAACCACATCCCCAGCCACAACCTTTAGCGCGTAACTTTGAACATCCTGATTTTGCTCTCGAAGGTCCAGAAGCCCCCGAAGGTCCAAATAGTGCAGAAAATGCCGAAAATGGAATTGCAGGTAATGATGAGTATAACCCGGTTGTTGGTTTTGGTTTACCTGGGGTTCCCATTCTCGGAGCAGCCGCCCTTGATGCAAAACTCAAAGGTGCTGCAGCCGTGGCGGCCGCGGAAGTTAAAGCGCTTGCATTGAAGCATAAAGCAGAGCTTGAAAAGGCCCTGATTGACGCTAAATTAGAACATCAGTTAATGGCATCCAAGATGCGTTTGGCTGGTCATAAGATGTTATTCCACTCTGCTATTCTAGGTGTTGATCGCAGCGCTGGGCCGGAAGATACTCCCGAAGCGATTAAAGCCGATGTTGACCGAGATATGCAAGAAGTAAATGCTGGTGATCGTGGACATCCGCAGGTATTCAGTCGTTTAAATGAGTTGTTTGGGAAACCACCAGTAAAACGCGATGTACCACATGACATGAACTTCCGTGGACCTCATATGAGACGTGATGAAGAATTGTTCCTCTGGAATTTGAATAATTTTGGAAGACAGCAGGAATCACTGAGACAGGAAGTACCTCAAGACGCTCAGAATGCTCCCCGTCCACAACCAACTCCCCCAGAACAATCTGGACATTTCGAACCTGATGAAGAGATTCCAGAAGAAGATCCATTTGAAGATACAGAAGCCCTGATACCGCTTGACGAAATTCACGGCAATAAAGTTCCAGAAGAAGCTGGATTTTCGATTCGCACAGCTGAGAATCCAATATTGACCAGACCGCATCCCAGACATTTTGGACACTTTCATCATAAATCTTTAGGTTTCCATTCATCGCATGATGGGTTCAACGCTGGACCGTATGGATCTAGCGCACCTAGTATGGCAGGACATGGCGTGGGAGGCTTGGTAGGACCATTTGGCAAGTTTGGTCGCCCAACAGAGATCACCATCAACAATCAACAGAATACTTTTACGAACGCCGTACCAACATCAGCGGGTAATGCTAATTATCAGATCTCTCAAAGTACAGGACAAGCAGGGTCCAGTCAATCTCATTCCGCTTCTAACAACGGTCAGCATCATGCACATGGAGGGCATGGGCATGGTTTCAGAGCAGCGGAAGAAGAGCAGAGGAATGATAAGTCTAGGTCCAACGGCCCCAGTTCTCGGATGCAGATGATGAGGAGTAATTTAAGAATGACTTCGCAAACTGTAGTTCCAGTAGAACCCGTCTTAGGCCAAGCGCAAGATATGCACCTGGCCGACCATTTTTTAGGCACGCGAGGCCTGATGCCCGCAGCCTCAGGCTCCACCATGATGATTCAACAATCCAATCAGCAGACCCACTAACTGGAAGTATAATAAACGTTCCTAGTTGGAGATCCAGCCATCATCATCATGCAAAACGATCCATTGACAACAATCAACAAAAGACAATAAAAAACAACATAATCCAAGAAACAAAATATTTAAATAAACTTCAGGACGATACTCTAGACAAAAATTTCTTAGAAATGATGCAACATTCCTATCCAACTCAAACAAAAGATAAATCAAAATCAAGACGTAGACGTGCATTACCATTAATTCGCCTAGCAATGGACCCCAACTCCAAACTCAACATGCCTAAAACTCTGGAAAACATCGGAACAATTGCCCGCAACTCTTTTGAAGATAAACACGCACCCATGTATCACGTACGCAACATGATCGGTTCGGTGAAGAACGCATTTATGTCGGGTCTTCGAGTCGCTCCACACGATTTAATCATTCCCTCTCAGTACAGAATCATCGACACCAAAGAAGAAATGGTGATGAAACCATCGGAAATTGAAGAAATCAAAACACGAGCCGCTGCTGACGCAACTGCTGCAGCAGAATCGCGAGCGGCTAGGGATCGTGAACGGGAACGAAGACGAGAAGCACTAACTCCACCGAAACCCTTTGAAATCGTTCAAACTAAACCACAAAATGATTTTATGACCAGATTAGAATCATTGAAAAGTCTCTTTAAGAATCCTCTTATAACTCCAAAACCAAAAACAATTGATGAGTCAGCTCTTAGAAGAAAAGCTTTTGGTTTGGGGACTGAAGGTGCGCCAATTTTGGGTTCTCGAATGAACACCGACGATAATGAGGTGGATCCCTTTGATTTTTTAAAAACTTTCCAAAAAGTTGGTTCAGTCGTACGTGGCAGTATAAAATCCGGACAGGAAACGATTCAACACATTAGTGAAGCAGCTCACAGTGCCCGGAAAGCTTACAATACAGCTCGTTTTGGGGCACCGAGAGTATTACTACCCTATGCTAGAGCACCGGTTGTCGAAAACGATAATAAGTTAATGTTTATTGCCCCAAGATTTCTAGATATTGATAAAGAAGATCCTACAGTTGGAATGGTGGTACAACCAATGGTTGGAATGGGTGAAATTATGAATGCCTTTGGTGTTGCAAATCCAGAAGCTGCAAAGGTACAGAAGCAAAGAATTATCGTTGAGAAAACACACCATCCCCAACCGGGTAAAGTGCCCATTTTTGAAGCTAGATTTGGAGGTGGAGATGAGCACGTTAATTCCATGGCAGCTCGAGACAACGATAATCAATATTTTATCTACGCTGAAGATATTGATGAAGAAGAAGAACCTCCGATAGTTGAGGATACACTTAAATCATTGCAATCATTGAAAGACATCGTTGGGGCTAAAACAATTACAGAGTTTTTGGAAGATATGAAGAAAGATTTTACATCGTTGCATGTCAGCCGCAAAGTAAACGACATTCAAGACTTAAAAAGTCAAATGACCGACGCCCAAGTAAGTTCACGCATTGCTGAAGAAACTGAGGAAGAAGAACAGGAGTTGAAAAGATTTTTAAATGATTTGTTTGCTGATCAAACTGCAAAAATTGATAGAAATTATGAAGAAGCTAAACTGCAACAACAACAACAATCTAATATTCCTGTAACTCCTCCACAAGACGTACACGTGAAACTACAATTGAAAGAACAATCTCCCTCCAAAAGCGATGAAATATTAGGTTCAAAACTATTCCTACCGCAAAACTTGCTGAAGCCTTTCATGAATCAACCAAACACTGAGCAACTCAATGATTATTTCCGAGAAAATGGCGATGTAGAGGAAATCAAAGATAATCCCAACGAAAATTTTAACAACTTTTTAAGAATGCATGCTTTGGTAGCCGCAATTAATCCGCAGATGTACAAAGAGCTATTTAATCAAACTTTAAAGATCAATCCAAATTCCACTGTGCTGCATCCAGAAGATTTATTTAATAACACAAAACTTGGAACGGCTCGCAATATAGAACAGATGGGTAGAGAACCTGAAAGTGATTTAATTCAAATGAGATCACAGTTTTGTCCTGAACAGAACAAAAATGAAAATTTGGCCAGCCCAGATCAGGCTCATCCAATAACTCCGGAAAACCAACAACCCCAACAGGACGATGAAGAGAAAAAACGAATTAGCATGCATTTTCATAAAAAGTTAACAAAACCATTCATGGGCAAAGTAAAACCCAAGACAGAATATTATTACGATTACGGTTACGATGATAATTATTAATTTGGTTTATAATTTTGTACTTTCATAATATACTTCGCATTTAAACTCATAAATTTTGTAATTAATTTTCCTGTTTTCAGATTTCTGTTGAAGAAAATCAAATATTCTCATGATCTGAACTACAATTTCCCGTAGGTTCAGAAGATATTCTATACCAAAAATACAAGTTGTCCATTTACAAACCCTCTTATTTTCTCGAGTCGAATATTTTATCTTATAGAAAATTTCTCGCATTTCCGTTTCGCTCAATCACTTTTAGTTTTCAAAATAAACGCAACCAAAGATATCTCTTCGCAATACGACAATTTTGTGAGAAAAATATATATTTGAAAAGACACATATTTATGTATGCATTTGCAAACACTACCTAACAAAACATCAAAACAACTGAAGAGGTGTAAAACAAACCTAACACTAAATAAATATAAAAATATAAAGTATAAATATTTCAATTGCACGTATTAATCGTTAGTAAAAAGATCTTCATCCGGCGACCGCAAATAACATCGATCCTGCGTGATAACATTCACAGCAGCAAACAGTGACTTTTCTTGTGCAAGGTGCAGAACCGTCTTTCCCGCTTTGTTCTGTATATGAGCATCAGCCCCCTTGGTCAAGAGTAAATCCAAAATCCGCACATCGTTTTTGCGGCAAGCATAATGCAGTGCGGTATTTCCTTTTCCATCTTTAAGATCAAGTTTACACGATCCACTAAGTAACAGCTCCTTTACCACATGCACCCTTTGATTTATTACTGCAAGATGCAATGGAGTGTAGAGAGCTTGATAGGTCTGCAGGTTACAATTTGCGCTGGCGTCCAAAAGAAGTCGAAGCATCTCACATCGACCAAACTGCGCTGCGACATGCAGTGGTGTGAATCCTTCGGAGTTACATATGTTAACGTTTAATTTTGCTTCCTCCACGCATACTGACTGAATGGGAGCCATAATTCTCACACAACGTGGACAGTCGCATAAAGGATGACATGTTGGCGGTGAGTAGTGAACGCGAATCACGTTATCTTGCGGTATCTCAGTGGGTTTATTGGGATTGTTGATGTGTGGTGACACAGGGATACCAAGGTAAAAACAACTAAGGGGAAGATCGTTGTTTTGTATGGCTTTTAAGAGTTTATCAGTCTTCTTAAACTGTTCGAAGTTCGTCGGGCGGACACCCTGATACCACGAATTTTCAGTGTCGCAAATCAGCTCGTTTATTTCAGGCGTGTGAAATCTAACAGATTCCACGATGCTTTCCAGCCCGTTCGCTTTAATAAACGACAAAATAAGTTTACTAATGTTTTCATTTTGGGCCACGTCCATCGCAGTCTCATTCCGTTTGTTCCGAATGGAAAAATCTATTTTGTACTGTAGGAGCATTTGCACAATCTTAGCGTAGCCCCATTTCGATGCCAAATGCAGGGCTGTTTCACCCCAGTTATTACAAGCGTTTAAATCCAGCGCGTTTTCACGAAGTTGAGAATGACACAGTAATCCTTTGATGCAATTCTCGTGGCCATTGTTGGCGGCCAAGTGCAGTGCAGAGTTACCAGACGCATTCATTGCATTCACGTTTGCACCAACATTAAGCAGCAGCAAAAGTGGATCAATGCGACCATGGCGAGCGGCATGATGAAGCGGATACGATCCCGAATAATCAGCAACATGGCACGGAATACCTTTATGCAATAAAAAATCGACGATTTCCGAGAATCCAAACATACACGCAATATGCAAACAGTTTCGACCTTTATCGTCTGTATACCCGTAACAAGTAAGCGTGTTTAATCTCGTCTCAATTAATATCTGCTCGCATTTGTCGCAGGCGCAGAGTGGATGACATAAATTTGGATTGTGATCGGGATTCTCGCCGCAAAAGTCAAGCGTTTCTTCGGGAAACAAACGTTTTAGGTTTTCTAAGTTACAATTGGCAACCTCGACTATAACACGATTCTGACTAGTGTTTGCATCACTGTACAGCTCCTCGAATAACGATGGGCCGTTTATATAATTTATCGCTGCCTCCAAGGTAGTAACAAGATACGCTGCCTCATCCTGCGTTTCCGTACGACAAAACATGAAGTGTTTGAGAAACGTTAGATTTGCAATCCAATTGTTCACGTTGAGTTTAATGATGAGGAAGGCAAACAGCGCGATCAAATCGTCCGCGTCAACCAAAACCTCCTCGTTGTGTTGGTCAGTCGCATCCGCCAAAATTTGGAATGTGGTTTTCAAGCAATGCATCTTACCTAGTGTTGTACTGTATTGATTTATCTTTTTAAGCGCGCATTTCGCTGAAGTAATGACATCCTGAAAGTCCTGCAGGTCGAGGTGCTTCATTTGTATATCTTGCAAGTTTCGTGTTCGTTTGTTAAGATTACCGTCATCATACGACGTGATCGAAGTGATTGTTGGAAAAAGATATTCTTTTAGTACATGCTGCATGTATGTTTCAGTCGCTAATGTCAAATTGAAGTATAGTAAATCATCGGTCTTGATATTATCTCTGAGAACGTTACATTCTAATGTGACGTCCAAGCAGAAATGGAAGAGATCTCGCATGCGTTCTATGGTATCCTCCAAGGTGGGACTAGTGTCGGCATTATCTGATTCGTACCTAGCGATAGAAGAATGGCAAACTTGCGTGATCTTGTCGAAAACAACCCTGCCATACGTCTCGATCCACAGGAAATCTATGCAGTCTCTTAAATTTATTATCACCTTGATTGGACTGGTTGCAGCGTAATTTCCGCAGATTGGAAAATCAATGCAGTAGACTTTGTACTTCATGCGCTCGTGATAGAATGTCTCATCGAACAAAATCTCAATAGAATTCATGTAATCAACACGATCTTCAACATCCAGCTTTCCGTTTTTTATATTAACAATAATATTGTTTAGAGTTCGGAATCTGTTCGGAATTTCGTCGTTAGGGACTAGAATATGTGAGAGTATGTCGTCAAGCGTGATCGGTTCCATCACCGTGCCCCTTCGAGGAACGCAAATGATCCAGTCATTGTTGGACACATCCTCCAGACTCAAAGGATAATCCAGGAGCCTCTGGTAGAACGCATTCTCTTTCAAGTTTTCGTCATAACGATTCATCTAAATAATAACAGAATGATTTTATATGGTTATGAATTGTCTGGTTTGGCGTGATTGCTTATTACTGTGTGTGTTTAAGATGTTTTTCACATTATTGCGATGACGAAGCGGTGTGGTCACTATCGTGTGCGGCTGGATGTCGAGACGCAATTTGATAACATGCACCCAAAGAAGATAAACACTGGATTCTTACATTGTTTATTTACGTGCACGACCTTGCGGAACATTGAAATGTCAGCCAGTGTAAGCAGCGTTGTCAGATTGAGCGTGAATTTAAAAAAAAAAACATGAAATCAAAACGTAAACAAACATAACAAAACCAAACGCAAGATAAAAAAACACAATAACATTTTAATTCGGAGTAAGAAAGTATGCGGATGTGTGCGTGTATGTATGCTGTAGTTATAAGAAGATGTTGTAAACCAAAGCAATTTGAAATGAATTCAAATATGAATGATAAAGTAATGTGATATGTATAGGAAATATTATACATATCAGTGATAGAAATGTCCAAGCCGGCTGTGAAAACAAAAGCGAAAATAAACAAATGACGTAGCGAATAAAATGAAAAGTAGCCCCGATTGGGGCCTTTAACTGCCTTTCACCCATGCGAAGCATTATTTTTGCGCCAGTATATCAACAACCACACATATGTAATTGGAAATACTCTTTCTCATATGTAAAACAGCGAAGTGCGTGCGGTGTGATCATGTGAAATATTTCGTGTTTGCGTCAATAACAAAAAAATGATAACATGCAGATATTTTTTAATTAAACCTACCGCTACGATTTTCAATTCGGGAAGTGGCACAGGTTCACCATTGTTCACTGGTATCTTCGATTGGCACGATGCAAGCACATATTCAAAATATTCGTCCATGTGAGCACGATTAAATTTCGTGCGTTTCACTCGCGGCGATCACAATTCGAATGATACAGAGCGCTATGCCGACCGCAATGTCACATTGTATCATACAACAGCGCCATTCGAATGCTGCGGAGATTCTACGAACTACAATCTTAATTTTCAAACAAAAACTTTGATAAACAAATATTCAACAATTTTAAATGCATACAAGTATAAAATCTCATTCTGGTGGTCTTTTATACATTAGAAAATACTATGTATATTATATAATGTGCTCACCATCTTCTTCATAATGAAATAATAAATATTTTATTTACAAACTGTAAGAATATTTACAAAATAGACCTATGAACAAAAAAATGTTACCAACGTCTAATGCCGCCAGCAACGCGTGAACTTAGTATTCCAAAACAATCACCTGCATTCCCGCAGGATGATGTTAACAACTTAATCAAAAATCATTACAAATTCCTTAAAAAAATTAACTTAAATTCCGTCTTAATCTATGACTGAGTATAATATCAATTACTTAAGTCTTCGCTCGTGTAGTCTCCTGCCTACAAATCCTACATCCCACCGTAAATATAGCTGCATCTAAACATTCTTCCGTCATTTGTACTCTTACTAATGAGTGTTCATTAATATTGGTATCAGTAGGCGATAAATCACATTTCAGTTAAGTTTGGCACATGAATCATTCAGGACGACAGTTCAAAAACATCTTTATCGCACCAGCGCTGCAAGAGCAAGAGTTCCGTCCTTACAAGTCCTACGAAAGGATTGTGTTGCAGTGACTATAAGGATTTACTCGTCCTTTTTCTTGCGCAGTTTGCCTTCGCGTTGTATCGTCCGACTGACGTTCTCAACACTCTCTGCAACGTCGGGAGAATCCTCCAGGAGATTCGAGAGAGTCATGATGTAGCTGCAGGCGATTCGCAGCACGCTTAATTTGGACAATTTTTGCGAATGCGAATATGCTGGCACGGCGTGTCGCAGTGTGTCGAACGCAGCGCTGATTGTGTGAACTCTTGTGCGCTCCCTGGCGTTTGCTTCAATTCGCCGCTCCCGAGTCATATTTTTATAGTTGCGCTGCTCTTTACGCTGATTATCCTTGGATGTAGCATACGCATCATCCAACATATGATCATCTTCACCTTCCAGGTCCTGTGAAGGCTTGACGGCTTTCTCCTTCTTAATATCCTTAATGGTACTTTTTGAAACTGGCACTTTTAACTTTGGGAACTGGACTCCGGAGGCGCTCAACGCCTCGTCCGTCTCACCGGAGGTTGCGGAGTGTTTGGGATGAATAGGAATCCGGATTGTTTGCGGGGGTGAAATTGGTTGAGGTGGCGCGAGAATACGCGCTTCTTGCGGAGGCGGTGATGGTGGACGAAAATACTGTCTTGGTGGAGGCGCCGACACCTCGGGTGAAGGCATTAGGGACACCGTTGCTGATGGTGAAAGCGATGTGGATGAAGAAGTTGATTTGGGTGGCGATAAACTCCATGGTCGGAAAGGTGCGGTGTCTTCGGCGCGAATGCATGCGCGTTTTTTCAGGGGACCGTCATGGAGGCGGCGCGGCTCAGTCAACTTCCGCTTGGAGCGGAATGCAATCGCCTCAACTTTCACCTCCACCGAATCCTCGCTGCTATCAGTCGGGGAGTGCGGATTGTTATCAATTAAATCCATTGCGATTCCAGCTAAAAATTAATTGATTTAGCTATGGAAATTTAAATAATAAATAAAAATATTGTGATTATTTAAAACATGCATGATTATTTTGTTAATACAAAAGCGTATTTTGAATTTTTTTTATGCATGCAATAATAGTTTGGGAACAAAATGAGAGCAAAACTGACTGTTTATAGTTTGAATTAGTTTTTAAATAATTGTAAATAATTACTTACCTAGAAAAGTGTTTCTGTTATTTCCATTCGTCATAATAATCCACTTCTTCGTTTAGAACTAATCGTGGTTGTTAAAGTCACAGGTGAACGTGTAAGCACACAGCACTGAGGATAAGTGTATCCTGCGCAAAAGTTAGCGAACTCTTCGAAGCGCCCCCGATGCGTGCGGCTCGCGATGCGGATGCGTTCTGCGGCCGTAGTCGACGACTCCTTGAGTCCGAAGCGCGACTGGCAGCGGCGTCCGCCGGCAGCGGGGCAACAATACGCGGCCGCCGTACGGGCGGTCGGTCGCAGTTGTCGCGCCGTCCTGGCCGTGCGAGAGCCGTTCAACTTCTCAGCCGCACGAGGAGGCGAAGCAGGCGCGCGGCAAGTGCTGCGAGCGAGACGGAAGACAATGCGGGCTCTGGTAGCCGACGCGCACACACAGAGGCGGAGAGACGAGTCGGTGGCGCCGAGTCGGACTGGCGCCTGTCTAGTCGCCGCGCCGGACGATGCGACCGCCGCCGCACCCCGCGCCCACCCGACCAGCCCGCCCGTCGTGGTGTGAAGAATGCGGCCAGCGCCGCGGCCGCGCGGCACAGGTGCCATACAATACGCCACCCGCCGACACCACTCCGACACTCCGTGCCATCTCAACGCGCGCGCTCATCTGCATTTCGACAGCGCTCCGACACTTCCCACTGGCGCGCAAGCTGATCCGAAACACGTAAGACGGCTTAACGTGCCTGGGGTGTCCGCCTAAGCCGGGCCCGCTTAACTTTTGTCCGGCAATTGTCATCTCAAGTGCCTCGCCGAGGGGTGCCCTCTGCCAACACAATGCGCTCTCGAGTGGCTCGCACCCAAAGACACAATCGAGGTCCGTGCGGCGCATAAAATGCAAATTGACTTTCGATTCGTATTAATAACCGGCCACTTGAGAATATGCGTAAATACGCCTGCTTATGTCACCGACGGAGTCTAGCTGGAACTGTTCCCCGAACTAGCAAATAATTGTAATTATCGCCGCGTGCACCGCCCGCAACTTTTTCAAGTACCTCGCCACTTCTGCGAAGATTCGCACAAGAAAAGCCATTTCAAGTACCTACTTACTTACTTATCCTAACTAATACCACTCGAATTGAAATTTACGATTCATAAAAATTTCTTCATCGCGAAATCTTTGATTTGCAAAGAAAAATAAATGCTTAGGTACACACATCGGACAACATCTGGCGCATGTTGCGGCGCGTTTGAATTCGTCGTAATTATTTCATACCTCGACTCGCGCGCTGATTTCGTAATATTCAGCGGCGGCGCGACATGTGATTGAGATGCGCCGGCCGCTGGCCGACGACGGTGCGCCACATGGTCGCGTAACAAGTGCGAGCAATAAGGTATAATAATCGCGATAAATCAATGCGCGCGATCCGCGGCACGCCGATGCGATCGATGCATGCGCGAGATGCGATCAGAGTCCGGCCGCGCTACCGCTCGCCGCGCGCTGGTAAATCAGTGACCGTGTCCGTATGGCGCCAGAGTCACGCCATAAATAATACCGCACACACGCGCAGCCTGTGCGGACGCAGCAGCACGCAGGCAGGAATGCCAAACGGACCAAGTGTGCGAGAGTGGAAAACGCTACCAAAACCATTCGTTTCTGGAAGCCGCAGAAACTTCGCCAAACTGCAACAATTCACGGAGAAGGTTTGGAAACGAAACAATTTTCACTCAAATTTATTGATTTTGCGCTGAAAACTTGAAAAAAATCGATGTAAATTCACTCAACAAGTTCACACAAACAAAAAATTATATTTCCGGTTATTTATTTATTTATTTTTTAAGTTGTTGTTGTTTGAAAAGTTTGGTTAGGTATGGTGTACGGTGTGTTGACTTGCGGTACAAGTACCGAACATAGCATTTCCTTGTATTTTCGTTATTTTTGAAAACGTGAAAAACACGCAATTAATTGAACGATAAGCAGCGATTATGAAGGCGCGTTTGGTGCGGGGACAGGTGCTTCCCCAAACCCGACGGTGTCTTCATCAAACCGACAAACAGATCTCTCGGCGGGCGCAGAAAACAAAGAGTCGCGCGCGGCTGTTCGGGTGTTCGATTCACGCACAAAAGTCAGCGGACGAAATTATTGCGGGCATCCACCTGTTATGCGAACACATGCACCACGCGCGCGGCCGGTGGTTGGCGCGCAGGTAGGCATCTCATCGGGCCGCTGGTCGGGCCCGGTGGAAATGTGGAACAATAATCGGTTCGGGCGGGCCGCGGGCGCGCATCGCCGATCGCTTAACGCTTATCTAAATTGTTTCGCTTCCCATCGAATGAATGAAACCGACTCCGGCTGCGCCGCGGAATGAGGAGTGCTACCAGATGTTTCTGCGCGAGTTGCAAGTGCCTTGCATCCCAGAAGCAAGGTGCATATATTTATACACGCGGGCGCGCACATGGCGAAGAGAAGATGCGCGCAATTGTTGCCGGCGCGCGACCGCGCGCCCAGATGCAACGCGATGCGTAATTCATTAAATAATATTGACCTATTTATAGGCGCGCAGCTCGGATGCCTGCACGCCGCGTGTTGCTTCCTATTTAAATATTTATATATAGATAATTTGGAGTCGCGCTCACAGCAGCCAGACCGCGTCGGCCAGGTGGACGGACCACCAACGCTACGACGGTAAACCCGCGACGTGTTGCTCGGAATAATTTAATGGCTTTCGAACAAATAAAGAACGACATCCGTGTGTTTCCCACTAATTTAAAATAACATCAACTCCACTCACAATTGTTTCTTTTTGTAGTCTTAGAATTCAATTCTTTTTCGCTAAATTCTTTCTAATCTTCTTCGCCAGCCGAAAACTAAACGTTTTTTTCCCAAATAACATAATAGTTTTCCGTTGAAACACTTGTTTCGCATTGCATCTGTTTGCCTAGTTGGCGCGTTTTGGCAAGCATCGGGGCTTGAAGGGTCGTTGGTTGGAAAGTCGAGGCGTCGCGCCACCTGAACCTCAAGCACCTGTCAGCAGATGATACAGGTGCGAAAGCGCGCCGCGCAGAAGGACGAGACCCCCGAATATCGGCGCGCCGGACTCGGCCAAGATGCCATCATGTCCAAGTTAAGACCTACTCGTTCAGTCTCCAGACGTAGACACCTGTTTACGAAAAAATACGGGTAGAGACATGGCAGACACTAGCATTACACCGGGCCAATTCTCTCAACTCCGTGGAATGCGCAAGATTTTCGGGCCACGACTCCACCAACAACAATGGAACATTTGTGCGCACATGGAGCGCACAACCGGATGTCGGATATATTGGCTCCTCGTTCATTCGAGGAAATCCGAACACGAGTAACGTAAACTTCTGTGCGCTGCGGCCGAGAAAAAAAACAACAACACATTAAGGAAACTTCAAACGGAACTAAACAGTCGGTGGCCGGTGGCTCTCGTAAAAACCGCCCACGTTTTTCGGGTCTCTTGAGTCGTACCAAACTGACGTTCGAGATTGTTGCGTCGCCAGTGACACCAGACGGACCAGATGTAGGTACTTGTTAATGTTTCAGATGCGAGCGCACACATGCGACTTACACAATCTTGGCCAGAGCCAAGCACAAAAAATATACAAATGCAGAATCAATTGACTTATGTCAGGACGCATTGCATTCGGCAGTCAGTAGTCACCATCTGGATGTGTACGAAACAAGTTCTGAAAATGAAAAAAACAAGCTTCACTTAAGTAGGCATCTTATAAAATCTGCCACGTCAAAAGTTATGAGCTTGTAAGCTTATCACGCGACGATTTTCATTCGGTTGCGAGTGAAAGAGAAGGCGGGTCACATATCAAACTTCGCATGAGTTGATATGCGCTGACGTTCCTGTATGTAATTTCAGAAAGCGGGCGATAAACCTCGGCGCGAGAAATAAAAAAAAAAAACTATATTGACAGTATGCAGGGATGGAAACTGCTCAACCGCACCCTATAGCTTCAAATCACAGCGATGATTCCAAAGAAGAAGTGTTCACTTCAAAAGCGGTTAATTAGCAGGCGGGTACAGGGGCACTGGGGGCGAAGTTAACACGTCGCTCATTTCTGCGTCGATGGTTGTTTTTTTTCTTCTTCTCTCTGGTTTCGTGTGTGCGCTTTTTGCTCTCGGCTGGTGCGCGCGAGGAGAGAATGGGAGAGAATCTATCGATGCCGATGCGGCGCGGTCGCTGGCGCTGGTCGTGTCGGTGTTAAATCGTCGTCGTCTTGACGCGCGCGCCGCCGGTAGAATGCATTCGGATGCATTACATTCCCAACGCATCGCCCGTCCGCGCCGCCTGACCATATAAGCGAGCCGGGTCGGCTGGCGCCAGATGTTGATTTGCGTTGCGCCTTCGCCTCTGCCTCCGTGTCTCTCGGCGAGCGCGCATCGACGACCAGACTCCCGGAGCGCGCTTTATCGCTCTCCGAGCGCGTGCATACGCATTGACAATCTGATCTAGGCGCGCTGTGCCCCTGCCTCTGCCCGCTAATGCGGATGTTGGGAAGAATTTCACGTGACGCCGGCGACCGATCCGCACCGGCATTCCAACTCGCGCGAGCTTCCCATCGTAAACCATAATAGGCGGCCGGGCACTTGAATCTTCTTCGCTCTCCGGCGCTGCGTCTTATCACTTTTGCAACTTTTCACAGCGTTATCATCGACAAACATCGTCAAAGCGCGTGTTTACCTACTACTTCAGAGAACCACTCAAATGCAGTGCTGTCAGTTATGACCAATTTGCTTAAAAATCGCATTGCGTAGTCTAAAATAGAATAAACTGTGATTAAGACATTTTTTAAATTCAATTGCATACGACAGTCATTTTATTTTGTCTTTGAACTCAATGTGCGCCAACCTTGTTATTATTTTCTAAGTAAAACTCATAACATACAGGTTTAAACATTATCAAATGATAAGATATTAAAGCAAATAGTTGTCACAAGTAGTCACTATGTTGAATGTTGAATGTTGAATGTTTACGACTACATAATATTTATAGACTCATACCTGACTGAAAACGTTCAACGTTCTTCTGGAGAAATGTTGTTTGTTTTCGATTCGGATTCGATTCCCAGAAAGCAAATGTAACCACGCTAACTTTTATATTTAATACTTTTCCTATCGCCGTGCACCGATTAAATACTAATCGCTTAACTGCACACGAACGTATCACTCCGCGAACGATGACACGCATTTAATATCACACACAAAACCTAACAAAACACGGACTGAACCAAGGCCAGTGAATGAATTCTGTTTTGTTTCGGATTTTTTAAATTCTAGCACGATCACATTGTGTGATGTGTGGTACCTACCGAGAGATAGACACAACTCTGTAAACAAATTATCATTATCATAACCGCTAGAAGTGAATTTTTCGTTTCGCATTGGAATATTACTACGATTGCCGCGATTTCCACACCGCGGTGATATCTTATCGAGTTCTCACGCCGCAAACTGGTTGGAATAAATAGTTGAAATCGTCGCATGTTGTCGCGATTAGCACGGTCATTGCAAACAGGAGTCAAGATGCCGTTCAAGGTGTTGGTCACGCATTACGACGTCCCCGAACGCGGGTTGGAGATTCTAAGGCAGAAGTAAGTCACGATATTAATTTATGCACATGTCATTAATATACGGGTTGGTTTTCACCAAAAAAGTGGCTGTGAGTTGATAATTAACGAGGAAAAGCCATCGGCAAGTTACGATGAGATTAAAAAGAAGATTCCGGGAGTTGATGCAGTTTTTCTTGTGACTAAACACAAAGTTGATGCGGCATTAATTGCAGCTGCGGGTGAGAAAATCTAAAATTTTATGAATAGATTTGATATTTTGTCTTTTAAAGGACCACAGTTGAAAGTTTTGGGTACCATGTCCGCGGGTTTCAATCACATTGATGTTGCTGAACTGAAGAGGAGGAAGGTGCTGGTTTCAAATACCCCGGACGTTGTCAGCGCACCCACAGCGAATTGTGCTATTTTATTAGCGCTTGCTGCTGGCAGGCGAATGTTAGAAGCACGTGAACAAATTTTCAAGTAAGTGAATTATTTATTTTTTGTTTTTTATTATACCTAAAGATTAGGACTGCTCCATGAACACATTATTCAATCGAGAGTCAAGTGTGATTTGAAGTGTTTGGTATCGAACTTAACGTGAAACCTGTTTTCTCGTGAGGGCAGCACCGTACAGACTGCTTTGGTCCCACGTATAGGAAACTTTATACTTTGCTAAAGTTTTTTTTAAGGTAGTAGTAAAGTAGTTTTACATGAGATTTTTTCTTTAAAGGGAAAATTGGACCTATGGTCCCCAATGGCTCCTTGGCTATGACCTTACTGGATCAACCATCGGGATAGTAGGTTTCGGTGGCATTGGCCAAGCTATTGCTAAACGTCTGAAGTCCTTTGACATCAAAGAACTTTTATATTCCGGTCCCCGCGAGAAACCAGAAGCGGCCGCCCTTGACGCAAAGTTTGCATCCCTTGATGATTTGGTCTCTAAATCAGATTTCGTCTTCATTGCTGCTCCGCTCACGGAGAAAACAAAATATATGTTCAACAAAACCCTCTTTGCCAAAATGAAACGCACCAGTATTTTAGTTAATATCGCTAGAGGTGAATTGGTTAACCAGGATGATCTGATAGAAGCCTTGCAGACGAAGCAAATCTTTGCGGCTGGGTTAGATGTGATGTACCCGGAACCCCTACCAAAGGATCACATGCTTTTAAAGCTTCCAAATTGCGGTAGGTTAAAATATTTAAGATAGTTTAGGTAATAATACAATAAAAAAGGTTTTCATGACTATTCTTCATCTTACAGTGGTCATACCACACATTGGGACAGCGACGTACGCGGCCCGTACGTCGATGGCGGAGTTGTGTGCTAATAATATTATCGAAGGTTTGAAGGGCAAACCGTTGTTAACTCCACTTTAATTGCAACCGGGAACCATTGTGGACAGCTTTTACGACAAGTCTAATTGCTGCAAATAATGGGCTTTGTGTGTTGCCACTGGACCAAAATAAACTAATATCAAACAATGCGCTATTGTTTTCTTCACCAATATGTTTCCCAAGTATTTTTATTTCCAGGGAGAGTTACTTGAAGATTCGCCTTTAGAGCAGTACGACATATTTACTTCAAAAATGCATCTTCCTGCAATTCTTGGAGTGTTTCTTATTGGAATTTCTGCAATTAGCTGTGCAGTAAGTCCTGCTTTCTGTAAGAAATGTTAATTACATGGTATTCTATATATATATTTGATTATTGCAGCCAAAATCGCTTCGAAACGACTTGGGATTTTCCACAGGACATCTTGTGAAAGCTCTCGTGAAAGCAAATTATGTTTTACAGAAGATTATCAAGGAGGAAATCAAATCTGCGCACATATATGCCGGTGCCATCATCTTGAAACGACTGAAGAACGCTGACAAAGGTAAAAGTGTGGATGATATAAAGGCCAAAATCAAGGAGGAGTTTACATCCATGGTGGACATCGACGTCGATTGCACATCGTCTGAAGGAGTCGTCTGGTTAGCCAATAACGCCCTGCGCGTGGCAGAGAAATACCGCGAGTTGTACGCCCGCGCCGATGTTATGGATATCTGCGGCTTGCGGAACAATGAGGTGCTGAATAAGACCTGCGCTGATATCATTGCTCGTTACGAACGTGCCGTCCGTGATATTGAACTCCGCGTCCGCACCACCATCGAACGTTTATCATCGATCTACGAAGGTACCGCCACATGTCTCCGCAGTAGGTACGACACCTTCCTGAAAGGTCTGGAGACGAAGTCGTTCTAGCCAGATATCTCTTCTGAAATGTCGCCAATAAAATCTGCACTCTGCAAACAGAAATAATTAAGAAAAATCTACGTGTTTATTTCATTTCCACATGTTCCATAAAAACATTCTTAAGTCATAAATACTTAACTCTAAAATAATCTCTATGCACGCCCTTAGCTTAGAAATTAAGTTATTACAGTAGTTTTACTTTTTATATTGTCAGTCATGATTCCTTCCGGCCCTCGCCCGTTCCTACCGCTTGATTATGATCCAGTGATAAACCATTGTCCATCGCGTTTTTCAGTTAATGAATCCTTATTGATTTGAACCAGCAAGAACGGAAATAATTGTCTTCGAAAATTTGTAAAGGCATTCATTACAACTTCGGAGCAATAATGTGCCAGCAAATCACATCACCTCGTATATGGCACCCCTATTGACGCCGGCTCACATTTCAGTATATAGAAATCAGATATCCTAATCAGGTATAATATCCTAGATTTATGCTCTTGGTAACAAAATGAAGTTTTAAAAGTTTTTGTCAGTATGTGTATGTGTATGCATGTGTACCTAACTGTTGGGAATGGCTGAAATGATAGTTTAGTATAGTTTGCAAACTTGTTAACGTCATTTACTACTTACTCTTCCCCGAACCTGTACCGTTACACCTTTGTACTTGACTTGAAACGCTTACGAATTTAGCATCTTAATCTTAGACATATTTCTTACTTATCATGATTAATCATCCTTAAATACATTTCGGATATTGAATGAGGATATATACTTCTTAGTCAGTAAAGTATTTGATTGTACAAATGCGCCTCGATTTGTATGTTCTCATCATGGAATTACTTTGAGCGTTAATGTGGAAATCCGCGCACACGTTGAGCGAATGAGCCTACAGTTCTCCCTAACCAAACCGATCTCAACTGAAAAAATACAATTCTTACCCAGCTACGACTTAGAACTAGGCTCCTGTCTGTCCTTTCACATGGTAATCACAATCACGTCGCAGCCCCGCCGCCCCCTGATATTTCCACGCCACGCCTAGAAAAGGGAAATGCGCGTGCTGCACATAGCCGCGCGATAGCACTAACAATAGCCGCTCTTGAATTCAAGGAACGTGTGCTCCGTAACCGACACTATCACGTCCTTTTGTTCGCGCCGCCGATGTCGCCAGAAGCATAGCGACGCGCCCGACGCTAGAATGATGACGGTGAGCGCGCCGATCAGCATCAGACCGGCGGTGAGCACCGTCAGTGGCAGACCGGCGTGCATGGAACAATTCACTTCCTGCTCGTCGCTGCCGGAAGGACAATGCCGCAGCCCGTCGCACCACAGTTCCGGGCTTATGCAGGCGCCCAATTCAGGACAACTGCGAAACAAGCAAACATTACACGGCTTAGTACACGAAGTTTTCCCGCAACATAACTACGACCAACTACGAAATGAACAAATCGGATCGGGTTGCGTACCTATGAGGACAATTTGGTGGTGTGAACGTGAATAGTGTAGTCTGCAAGGACAACGCGGGGTTCTTCGACACCTCGATCCAGTTAACAGCGAAATTGCCCGGCTCCCTTTGAAGGAATTCAATGATGAAACTCCTCACGTGTTTGGCTTGCAGGTGTTTGTAACTGTAGACTGCCCAACCCTCTGAGAAGAGCTCCACGACATTGCCGACAAAGACATCCGGACATATAATCCTCATTGAGGTGGTCCTTCCTGGTGCATGCACCAGAATACGATTACGTGTCCCACAATAACTGTCGTTTTTCATTTCGAAGCCCTTGATCTTCAAGTACAAGAAATTCGTGAATGGGTTTTCCGGTTCTATAAGCCACGGTTGGCTTGTGCAGTATACAACGGTTTGATTGGAGCTATCACTGTTTCTCAGCGTGATCTCCCCGCTGGATCCCTTCAACTGACGAGTTTTCCATGGATCGACACATCCGTGCTCGGCCTGCGCCTGAAACTCATACGTGGCGTCGAAGTAGTAATCCCTGTAGTCCTCCGTGATGTTCATATCGCTGATCACAAATTCCACCACAACCTTGCGTCCAGTTTTCGTTAGAACGTGCAATGTATCACTGACATTTCCACAGAGACAGTCGCGTTTGATTTCGACGCCTTGCCATGGATACTCGGAGACGTGAATCTGCGCTATGCCATCTATATGATCATCATTCGAGCACTTCCAGCGGTCACTCTCGGGATCAAAATATGAGTGACATTGCTTATGGCCAAGGCCTACCCGCTCGAAATTAATCAGTAGGCGTTTCCGTTCTCCACCTTCAAAGTGATACGCGCAATTCAGCGCTTTTTGCCCACCACGTCCATAGAGGAACGTAATCCTTGGCGAATAGAATTTCCCGGAAGCACTGGTAAAGATCCGATCGCAGGGATTCAACGTCAGCTGGGCACCCTCTTGTGACAGATCGACAAATTCGTACCGCAGCACAAAACTCACCGGGTACATCACGTTTCCGTAGCGGATGGTCTGCGCCACGGTCAGATCAGAACCGGACGACACGTAGCTCTCCTTGAGGCCGCAGGGACGTGTCTTGCGCGAGGAGTTGCTCAGCAGGGAGTGGTCGCACAGCTTCGGCTTGTCGTCCTTGCAGAATTGCCCCATCAGCGGGACATTCGTCTTGGTTTTGATGTCCCCGTCCCAGAGCTGCAGCTGGACGTCGCAGTCGCCGTCGTACTCGCTAATGCGGTCGGCTGTGACGTGGTATTTGATGAAGGAGATCCAGACAATCTCCTTGGGATGCCCGCGGAAGTGGTAGTGGCAGGTGGTGTTCGGCGGCAGGGAATGCATTGGACTTTCGAGAATTCCCGATGGATTCTCAAAGGTGGAAACGAGGAATTCGCATTTTTTGCCTTGCTCGATGTAGGTAGGCGAGGCTTTGTTCACGTAGAATACCTAAAATATTGAAGAAAAACCTTTAACAATCTCGTATCGGTAAATATTTATTAGGGTTTAAATTTAAACCAAAATTTAAATTTTGGTAAAAATCGCAATGTAGTCATTGGATTATAAATTTTGAAAATAGTACACAAATTGTGTAGGGGAGAGTAGGGTAATGGGAGTCACCCATATATCCACGAAACAATAGATACGAGTAACGCGTAAACGGCGTTCCTACCTCCGTTCTGGCCCCCCAGTGCCACCCCCGACAAATCATGCAAATCGGTGCGTGTATCATTGAGATACGCCAATATTTTATTTTTGAGCTCCGCTGATCTAATTTTACGTCCACGCAAATTAGAAGATAAGTGTCGAATATCTTGCAATATTCGAATGAAACTTTTATATAGTCTTAGTTAAACATTCAAAATCGTGATGTGCAGTTCAGATTACATTAATGTTTTGAAGAAATATTTTTTTTGTTTTTTTTTTTTCACAATAGTGCAATTGTGGGCAATGGGAGTCATGCGACTCCCAATGGACGTTTTTGTCTTTAGTCCGCTCTAAATGGCCTATAGAAAGCAATGTGACTTATTTTTCAATAGCCTTCTTGCAGAAACGATACTGCAGGAAAGTAACAAAACTTATGATTCCAATATTGGCACTGATGACTTATGCCAGGGTGATGAGGATGAAGATTTGGAAAACTGATGTCAAATGTGCAACGATTTAAAAAAAAAACAATTAAATGTGGTTCAGATGCACTTCATGTGGGCTATGGGCTCATATGAAATGCACTGGGTGGGACTTTGCGGAATATTATGTCTGCGATATCTGCTAGATTTCGTTTGATTCCGATTGTCTCCAGGGTGACCACCATTACCCGCATGTCGGTGTAATGGGAGTCAAATCTGTTTTTTTTTTAAACATTAATAATATCCTAAATTGATTGTCAAAGTGACTGAAAATTATTTCAAATAATAGGTATTTACGTAAACAATGCTTATAAGCGATTGCAATAAGTATTTTGTTTATAATTTAAATTATATTTGAGTTCTCCCTTAAGTGACCCCCATTACCCCCTTTTACCCTACATTCTATAATATATTAAACCAGGGGGCCACAGCTGGAATGCAATCATTGACAAATGACGATAATTCAATATTCAGTTGAATGAAAAATATATTAAACCATTTTGCAGTCATTTTTTATATCGAAAACAATCAATATTCAAGCAGAATTTAGTAAAATGTGCAAGCGCATTTATAAATATAAACAACAGCGGATGTTAAAACCATCTGCGAGTGTTTGCATTTGAGAGCGGCACAATGTAGAGGCACTTGAAGTAATTTCGAAAATAACGCACAGCAGTCACAGCACCAACTCGTGTAAACAATTTACACACGCACAGGCTTTCTATACGTCATGTACACCCTTATACAAGGGTGCCAAGCAATGTAAATTGAAACGATGACAAATTACAAAATAGTCAATATTTGTTCCAATTCAGAAGTTATTAAACGGCGTGCAATAACAATTTTTTTCCTGACTGAATTATGTGCTTTCAATAAATATTACAACAAAATCATGAAGGCAATGCGGAAAAGCTTTTTTTTTGCACTGTTAAAAGTGAAAAATGCGCCGGAGTCAATTTGAGACCAATTAAAAATGGTTTATGTTTGATGGGAAGTTGAACACAATGAAAGCAAACGCGAGAAAAACGCGCAAATCGCAAAAGTTCGATATTTGTCCGGACCGGAAATTATTATTGCAAACCGAAATTGAATATTGCGCGCTATTTACCTGTACTTCCAGCTCGAATCCGGGCAAATAGGAGAGCGGCAGCGGGTGAAAAGGGTTGCCGAAAGGAGACGTATGGAATCTAACCAGCAGCTCGGGTCCGGAACTAATTATTTCCGGCACCGTCTCGCCGCTACATAAATGAGCCAATATCGGGCTGCTCTGCTCGCTGCCGTCCAGAATCTCGATGTAATCTTGCATCACGTTACACTGATCCCATATCCTGCAAATTGAAAATTAGATCGTCGTGAGGAGCGAATCGGGATAATTAAATTCGGCGAATGGCCGACGCAGTTCTGATAATGTACACACAACTGCTATTTGCTGTCGAGTGTGTATGTTTGGAGTAGGTACGTGGAGCGCGCGCGAAACGATTCTAAAGCCTGGCGGGTGCCAGGTGAGTGGCGGGCGGTTAGCGCCGCTATATATTTTTGCTGGTTGCGGCGGCAACGCCGGCTGTGTAAACCGTTGGCGACATTCCGTTCCATTTAATATTAAAACAAACCAATATTTTTCCATTTTCAGGCGCGCCATTCACGCCTGCGAATGAATAACGAATGCCAGCGGCGGCGGCGGCGGGCGAAAAAATCCTCTTTTGTTATTCTTTTCAACGCCGCACCTCCGCTTGAGCCCTCTTAAGCCCCGACGCGCTCTTTGCCAACAAGCGCATGAGCTTTCAAAAGCGCCCGCGCGCTTCGCATTTTGATTCGGCCTGATTCGCCATAAATTCAACTCTAAACGCGTTTCAATGGACCTTTTTTTCTGTTATCGACACTTTTTGTACGGCCCAAAATGAAATACCTCCACGCGTATATCCTGCATTGCGTTTCGTCGATGAATAAAACGTCTCCGCTTTCCTTCCTTCCATTTTCCGCTTTCGCTTTTTCCCTTCCGTTCGCGCGCGCCCAGCATTTGCAATAAGTCATGCTTCAGAACCGGTGTCGCGATTGTCGCGAATGTTTGCGACACTATCCCGCACAACATAAACTTGTTTCGGATCTTGACTTATTTATGAAATTTGCATTTTTAGATTGGATGCGAGGCCCGCCCGCAGGCTGTGGTGACTTGTGGGTTGGTTACTCACCGAAAAACTCGATCGCTGTTATCGAACTTCGTGACCTGATGGTCCTTGTGGTTGTAGTGCGCCTGGCGGACGGCGATAAGCGCGTGTTTTTCCGGCGGCGCCGACTTATCGCGTACGCGGTAGCTGCAGGTCAGGTTCCTGGGGTAGATGCCCGGATAGTTCGGCGACTGGATGCGGCATGGTCGCTTGCTGCAGCCCTCCAGCAGGCGATCACAGTACGATCCGGCGTGAAGTTTTCCACGGTAGGAGCGTTGCGTCGCATTGCCGTAACGAATCCGCGCGTCGCTCAGCCGCAGGAACTTGTAGGACAGCTTGAACTCGAAGCCGTTCTGATGCTGCAACGAGAGTGAGTCGTGTGAGAGCGGTTAATTAAGACACCGAGGCGTCGTAAATCGCCGCGGTCGCCGCCGCCGCCAAGCCTACCTGTTGCGGCAGACGCGCGAGATGCAGCGTGAGGTTGATGCTCGGCGTCTCACTGTAGTAGACGGTGTAGCCCCATGAGCTGCCGCACCACTTGCCGCCCTGCGGCGGGCGATTCCCCTCGGCGATGGAGATGTAGCCGTCGGGACACCCCTCCGACGTGAACGACTCGAACGTGCCCACCGAGAACGACTCGAAACTCAGCTGGAAAGCAACAACATTTTTCTCGAGTGCAGGTTGCAGGTTGCTGGGTCATCCCAGCGTGCAATATTCAAGCGCACTTGGAAATTACATCAAACAAATTTACGAGCGCGCGTGCTCACCGCGATACTCACTTGGACCAGCTCGCCGAGCGACTTGCCCGCCGCCGTGAAGTTCAAGTAGCAGAGAAACGGCAGCTGTAATTCTTCCGGACGTTTGACTTCCAATTCGTATGTGCGTCCGACCTCGCCGAAGTACGTTCGATTGCACACTGAAATTTAATGCGTTTTTACGGTGGAAAAAGCTTTAATAATTCAGGTGGCGCACATGTGCGCGTTCAGTCAATGTCGGCGATTGTTTCGACGCCGGCCGCAGTTAAATATAAAAATGGATACGCCTGCATGCGGATACGGGGCGGCTTCCGCTCGAATCCGAATGAAAAAATAAAATAAACTATCGTGCTTTCGAGTGATTTATGCGTGCTGGTCCGCGTGGGCTTTTCGGAGGGCGAATTTCGGCGAAACGCGCGCATTTATCGTATCTCGTTGAACCTTCCGCAATCGAAGGTTTTCGGTTTTATGTATATGACGACGACAAATCATTCCTGCGGGCGCGCCGCGTGCTCTTTAAACTTTCGGCCGCTCTGTGTTCCCTCCGGCGGCCGAAATGACGACGATTAAATCGTTTAGAGGCGACCGCATTTTCTTTGCGAGGGACTTTTTTTCATAAAGGGGCGAGCGGGTTTCTTTGCGTAGGCTCGTGCACCACAAACGCGGGGCCTGAAGTTTATAAATTTCAAGGTTTCTGACTACATTTCAGTTCATAAATCTCTCTCAACCGAATTAGAAAAGAAAATCTTGTGGGTCAAGACGGGTTTTCTTTGCATTGCGGGGTTTTTTATATTTTTCGACAAGCACCCAAGCCCGTAATATGTAAATTACACTTTTGGTCTCCAATTTCCCTAAAATTTTCTTCCAAATTACAAGTATCATGCACAAAATTTGATAAAAATAGCAAATATTCCCAAATCTTTTTTATCAAGTCCACTAGACTACAACATGACAAAAAAGCCGTAAATTGTTCGATTGATATGGAAAAATTTCATGTTTTAGAAATTTGAGAAAAATTACAAGTTTTTACGAGCATTTTAGGGCACTTCCTGTGGGTTTAGAGGGTGAAAAGTACATCCATGATGTAAAGGATCCTGTAAACTACAACATGACGATACGAAATCCTAAATATGTTTATTGGTAAACAAGATATAGGGTGTTTTATGCAGAAAATTTAAAAATTTAAGAAAAATTGTCATTTTTGATGAGAATTTTTATACGCTTCCTGTGAGTTTAGAGGACACAATGAACACTCTAACACAACGATTAATTTACAATATTTTAATAAGTATTTAACGCAATGCTTGAGAATCCAAATAGATCACAATTTGTAAAAGTTCTCTTAAACTATTATGTGACGCCATAAAACCCCAATTCCGTAGTTGACCGGAAAGTCAATCTGAACCGGATATACCGGATGCTTAGCGGTGGTATTAGATATCCGGATGTCCCCTTTGTCTGGACAAATTAGATTCAAGCGATTCTACATCAACGAAGATAACATATTGCGCCTGTTTTGGTTCAAAAAATCAATTTTAATCCGATTACCACCGACTTCAAAGTGAAACGATGATCTAATTTATCGGCGGCTTGTCCTTGAACTGCCATCACTTGAAAACCGCTCAGCTTTTCAATTTCGCTCACAATCGAAGATTAATGTAAGCGTGAGTCGGTGGCAACAGATTCTTCGCCGACTATAGCCCACACGACAGTGCGGAAGTTTCGAGTTTATAAATTCGGCATTATTAACTTTCGGCGGCGCGCGCCAAAAAGAGAGAGAATCCGGTTAATAATAACCGAGTAAAAACTTTTATTAAGTTAAACATCATAAAGCACGGAAACTCCGGCAGCCGCGGGAAGGTTCAACCGGTCGGAGTCGAGGTTGCCGGGGGTATTAATTGTTTCAGTTTTGAAGTCGCGCAGCAAACTGCTTCGGAGCGGAAAGTTTGCGTTCTTTCTGGCAGGCAGCGCCGCAGCAACGCAGTTAAGACGAAACTTTCTAATTACCTATTTAGTTAGGATTTATTTACTTGCCCGCGTCGCTTTATCGAGTGCCGCCCCCACACGCAGGATATTTATATGTGCGCTCGGCGATATTTTCGAAGCGCGCGTATAAATTATGCGCCCTAATGAAAATCTGCGCGATTTTTACGCGTTCTTTGCGGAGAAGCCACGATGCAACAGTTATTCCACTGGGCACGCAAAACGCTCTTAATTGCTGTTAGTTTATCGCTATCTGCCGGCTATCATCAGCACATCCCATCAGTCATTTTGAACTTAATGTTTTTATTTCGCTCCGCTCGCTTTTGACAACCTGCTGGAATTTGATAAATCCGACGGTGATTTCGAACGTATTCCACACGTCCCGGAACCTGCGCGCAACTACCTTGCTCGCTCAATTAATTAGCCCGTGTACGTGCTAATGAAACTTTTACTAAACTCGCATGAGCGCCGTGCTGAACCGAAGGAAACTCGCCCTTTTGGCGAGGGGAGCGCGCGCCTGACGGCGGATATCACTCTGGCCGCGTTTCGGAGCAGCGCTGGGGAATAATGTGTGTCGCTCGAAAGATGCCAGGATAATCTGTTTAAATTATCATCGAGTCGCAGTCCCAACCTCATCCTGACACCGAGTGTTTAACTAAGAAGCGTTTTATTTTCAGATTTGTCCGGGCGAACGATTTATGCATTAGTTATTTTGTTACAAAGCTACAAAACAATCAAAAAAAAGTCATTATTTCACACTTTGAAACAATTTAAAATCTGTATTTGGATAAAAACCAGTCATAAAAGTACAAGCGCACAAACTGCACTGACTTTTATACTCAATTATTTGCGCATTAGAAAAAAACTCGGCGGGAAATGTTGAAATAATTTCATGGAAGAACAAGCCGAACGCAAACAAATCAAAAGGGAGCGTTTCATAACCAATTATATAGCCATTCGGATGTAATTACCGGCGGTGACACGGCGACACGCCGCTTTTTCATAAATCCACGCGATTAGAAAGTAATTTTCTAAATGAATTCGGAGGATAATTAAGTCCTAACGCTTATAAATGAATACAGCGGTCCACAGTGTTAGCATAAATCGTATATCATCGCAAACAGAAATGTAATAGGATGTAATATGAAGGAGATGGTTTAATCCCCCAGCGAGTCCATCCATAATAGCCCAGCTAGGCCGGATGTTAAGGCGGCGAGCGGTGGCGGGCGGAGGACCCCGCGTCGCCCGAAGGATTCGGCGGCGGCGTCATTGTGCGTTCGGGGCGCGCTCGACGGCCGGGCTTTATTATAAACGTTTAATGGCTTTTGTCGGCCCGTCCTCCCGCCCGTACATCATTAAATATGTATGGCCAGCCTACGCGAATATGTCGCGCCTCATATTTTCCCGAATCTGTCTCGTTAATTTGTTTCACACTCGACACTCGAACAGCGGCCAGACGCACTCTAATTCAATATTCATTTACATTTATTACGAATGAAACAAACAACAAAAAAACGACTTTTTTATTTCTCACATGAATTTAATTAATATTTGAAAAAAAAGACGCAAATTCGCGATGCATGAATTTCAATTATTGCCGCATCGAATATAATTGAATAATTGATGCGTGATGCGTGACTATTTACGCTCGATGAGTTACATAATTAATGAACAAAATTAACGGCGATTTTCGCCCGCTGGCGAGCATTTCGCCGGCGGTTATTGAAAAACGCGCGCGCCGGCGATAAAATACCGGCCGGTCTTTATTACGCCGCGGGACAACGCGTAACGCAATTATCCCGGCCTCGGATTGCACAATTATCCCGCTGTGTGTGCACTTGTGTTTCGGCATGCGGCGGGCGTGCGTTCGATTCGGCTGCGATTATTAATTTATCGATTTTCGGAGAGGACGTGGTGAATGTGTGTGCAGCACGGCGCGACCACAAGGTACGCTCTGAATTTATCAGTGCGGCTCGTCGCGCGCGTTATGAATGCAAATGAAATATTTTAAATTGTGTACGTGCGAGTGCCAAACGTGGGGCGGCGGTGAGGTGGAGACGTGCCGTCAAGCGCCCCCCGCTGCTTGAGGCACCCTCGTGAAATGCTGTTCAGCCTTCGTTAGATGGACTCATCCGAGACGACGGCAAGATTTCATCGTTACTTAATGTTTAAATACGCCGATGGAATATTGAGCGCGATTTTCCGATCAATTTTTGCTGATTTTACTTTGTTTTGTCGTTCGCTACACAAGCGAAACAAGAAAAACACAATTTTTCGTTTAATATTACTGGAAGCATTTATAATGTGACATTCGTTTCACAGTTAGTGAGTTTCTAAGCAAGGCAACAAGTATCTAGAGATTATAATCAACAAATCAAACATATGAATGCAAAATTGAATCATTGACGCATGAAATTCACTACTGTTGCATTGAAATTCTAGTAAAAGCGCAATATGAATAGAATAAATTTTTAATAATCTAGATTCATTATTTAAATGTTTAAATTGAATCGAATGGCCTGCGAGTTATTTTCCCGAGCAAATTGAACAACAATTAAGCGAGTGATTGATAAATTCGATTTGCGTACGATTTGCGCGCGCGAACGTTTCCCGGCTGTTCAGTTTTTGCGCCACGCTTTATTTATTTTTTTCTCCTGCAGCCGCCCCCAACATTTATATGCACTTTTCACCGGCGGGAGCGAATTTATAGCGTTCATTCCGGTTTGATTCCACTCGACGGTCGTGCACACGTCGGCGGAATATCGAACGATCGCCGCGCTCCGCCCGGCATTTTATTGTGCTTCGTGTTTCTTTCATCGTCACTTTACGGATGCGTGCAGCGTGCCGCCGCCGCCTCCGCGCCAGGATGTGCGAAAGCCTTACACGAAGCGCGGCCTGATAAGCAAGGCTTTTCAATTCCCCGCCGAACGGCCGAATAATAATGAAAAGCTTCGCGGCGCACGAACGGCGGAGGCGGGCAGTGAATAATAGTGCGGCATTGATTTATGCTTAGTAATATTAATAAACACGCTAACAAAAGGCGGGCGGCGGGCGGGCCGGCGGGCGATCCCATGTCAGGAGCACACGATGATCATGTCGGGAAAGCTTTCCCGTACACGTCGTACCCATTATGTCGGAAGTCGAACTACATGATGTATGCGCGTTCTCAGCCGCCGCCCACACACTCAAGTTTTTCCTCGCGAGCAAAGCGACTGCATGCATGACTATTTGTTTACGTCGAGTGCGTAAATATTTGACTCGCAATCAATGAACAAGAGTAAGCGTCTTTGCGCAAATCGTGCGGCGGCGGCGGAATGAGACAAAGGCCCACCGCCGAAAATAACGTCGTCACGTTGGGAGGACGTTTCAGCCGTTTGCGGCCGGTTGCGCAAGTTTCGCAAACTACACACGTCCTGGGAATTTCATCTAAATACTTTTCGGTGAAAGTTTCGCCTTTTGTGCGCCGAATGTGTACGCTTGCGGAAAGTGGAGGCGGCGATGGTGGTGGTGGTGGTGGCGTACGTATCGGTCGTTTCGTGCGGTCGCCTCAACGGAAGACGTACAATGCGTTTGTTTAGCATGCTGTGCGGTCGTGTGGCGCAAAGATATCGCCGAGGAGAAAGAAGCGCGCAGAGACGGCGCGGCGGCGGCAGCGGCGGTTAGGAGTCGGGAGCGTAAGCGCGCGCGCTTGCACCGCAGCGGCGGGGGTGGTGTGGCCAACTCACAAACTTTGTTTACGATAAACGCCGCCGTCGAACTTCGCGTCGAAGTCGGGACCCCGGACCTTCGAAAACGCCGGGAACGTTTATGATTATGCGCGTCGTTTTCCCCGAACGCTCATTCGATATTTTATTATTTAATGCGTCGATAAACGCAGCCCCTACGCGTCATATCCACAAAAGTTTCGTGGCATTTTTTTTTAACCAACAAGCGTTTAAATTAAACCAAGAGAAAAGTATTAAAATTTAATTCGTTTTTTCTTTTCGTGTGCGCTTGCACTGCACATTTGTACCAAAGTGATGATTAAATCAAGAATTATGTCGGAACAAGTATGCGCACCGGCCGCCGCCCCCGCGTGCGAGAACGGCGCGCACGTGCTGATGGCGGGCAATAAAACCGCCCGAACGACTTACGTGAGCAGTCCTGCGGCTCGTCCGCATTGTTCTCGCAGTCCTGCACGCCGTTGCAGTACCTATCCGAGCCAACGCACTGTCGGCCGCCGTCGCCGCATTGAAATTCGGATTTTTTGCACGACGTGCTGCTTTTTGGCTGGTGCTGCTGGTCGTGTCGTCGTGCGGCTGGCTTCTGCTCCGGCTCCGGCTCCTGCGGCTCGTCCTCCTGGCGCACCAGCGACGTGCCGACGTACGTGACCAACAGCAGCACTAGCCATCCCTGCCGCATTTTCATGGCCCACCGTGAAACTGCAAAAGAAAATGCGTCAAATGTTAAAAACGCAAAATATAAGTCTTAAAGACTTAAAAATTTAATACACAACACAATATCACTTTTCAGCCTTGTGAAACAATAGACGATTACTGTTAACTAAGCATCATAATTAATCAATTAGATTTTCATTTATATCAAATGTTCAATGCGTGCGATATAGCTACATCTATTGAATTTTCATTATACGAATGGGAATTGATATTTCTGTTCCTTTGTGCGCAGCGCCGACGTCCGGGGCGAAAAAGCGACGAAAGGAAACAAAAAAAAAAGCAGCGGACGCGCCGAGCAAATGACGCGTTTTTATGATTTATTTATTAACGCTCGAAATGATACACGATGCCCGTGTGCTTTTGCACCGCGCGTATTTTTATTTGAATTGTCGAGTTAATGCACGCTAATGAACAAAGCAAGGGGTGCTTTTAATGTCGCTATTAAGGATTACCGCATTAGCGTCGGGCTTGATGGCCCCATCATTTACAAAACATATCGCGCTGCTCCGATTCATAAAAATCCCCCAAACGCTCCGAGATTAAACATTAAATAATGAACTCAAAGCCCAACTCAAAGAGTAATTTAATTTATTTAACGATATATAAATTACATCAATTTTTCGAAAATTCACTGTGATATGCAGCAAAGAATACTTTTATCTTGCGACTTTGTGCATGCGCAACATAAAAATTGTATGCAGATTTCGTTAAAAATATGTGCCATGAAACAACATTTGATTTTACGATCATAAAGTTGCAAGTACGTGCACGTTCACGTGAAATTGTCTCCCGACGACACTGAATAATTCTCGCGCAAACTTTTTCTACGCCTTTGAGCACGATTTTAAAAATTAACGCGTACCCGCGCCGCCGCAAGCCAGAGATATTAATTATATACGAATTTGTGAAGCAGTTCACCACGCCGGCGGCGGTGTTTTTACGTGCGGCTAGAAAAACGAGTGCTGAACTTTAATGCGCTAGTTTGGTTTGCTGGCATCGCGCTGGAAATGAGTATCATTAACATGGCGCAACAAAAAAGCGCCACTCAGACGGTGGCTGCACATATGACACACATGCACTCACTGGCGGCGGTGCATTGATACTGTCGCAGCACAAAGTTTTTCTAAGTCGCTGCCGACTTTATTGACCATCGGCACCGTCATTAGCATGAAAAATGAACGCGCGACGCTGATGAAGTTCGCGCGGCGACGAGTGTAATTTGCCCACATTATATAAAGCCGTGACGGCGACAATACGAACGCAAGTCGTAAGAAAGTAGTGCGCTGCCGCCGCCGCCACCAGCACCGCGAGTTAGTTTAGGAGTTTAGTTATTCGATCGCATGTGCCGCCATAATTTTCTTAATACGTAACATGCAGAACATAAGTTACGAAGGTGTTATACCAATTGTTCGGAAAAGTTGCGGCGCACATGCGACGCCGCCTTCGCAACCGCCCCCACTGGTTGAGGGGTAGGTATGTCATGCACACGATGCGGACTATTTTTAAAATGGATTGCGACGTGCACATGCAGTGACCTCCTGGAATATAGTGCTCGATATGAATGTAAATGTAGGCGGTGGAGGAAGGCGGAAGATGAAGACATGCAGTATGTGGCCCATCATCATCGCCACGTGAAGTTGGAGACGGTTTTGACTGGGTATTTGTTTTGGGGTAGTGTGTGTGTGTGTGTGTGTGTGTGTGTGTGTGTGTGTGTGTGTGTGTGGGAAAATTCCGCTGGCGTCGTTGGCAATTTGCGAGTTTTCCACCAGCGTGTTTCTGACGCTAAGAAGTTTCCACTAGTCGCGTGCATTGTGCATTGTTTCGTAATAAATAGACGAATGTGCGATTCGAAATTGTTCCCAAATTGGAAAGTGCTGTAGCCGCCCGAGTCCTAATGAACGCCGCGCGCGATTTTCCAGCGAAACAACCGAAAGAATGATTTATTCGCGCCGCGCTGCAATTATTCCGATGGGGAACATTATTGCGTATTGTTGTTCCGCCGCACAAAAGCGGCGTCTTCGGCTTCTTTTTGGAGTGTGCTCTTCACTCCGCTGCGAGGCGGGGGATCAAATCAACGCGCGGCGAATCGCCTTCGTTGTCACGAAAATTCCCAGCAATAAAAACCAATCGAAAACTTTTTTCCATCTTCGACAACAATATTGATAAGAACAACGAAAACCATCGTCATTCCAGCGCAAAATTTTACAGTAAATACATTACCACACAGTGAAATACACTAAAACTTATTTTTTAAAGCGTAACATTTTTACGCTTGCATTTTTAAATGTTTTATTAAAAATTCCACTGATAACAAAAATGGGTCGCCATTGCGAAGCGAAATTACTCTCAAAAGATAACGCTATGCGGCCGATGAGAGATTGTTCATAAGACCTTGTGGGAGTCCTAAATCAAAAATGAATTCCATTCCCACATTTTATTTCCACTCTTGCGTAAAATATTCAAATGATTGCAGAACAACCCTTTTTCATGTTGAACACTGTGTTGTGCGTTGTTGATGTTTATTCCTTGTTTCGCCATTGAAACATTATGTATTTGTGTTATGCGCGTTTTTTGCGATTCGCATGCAAATATTTTATGAAAAACAGTAAAAAGCGATTGCTGGCACGCGTACAAGAATCCTTTCGGGCGTTAAAACCACACGCGCGCATTGCAATTAACTACGATGCAAGTGAATTAATATCGAATTAATAACGTGCAAACTTCACCATACTATTTCTTTTTTGTTCAACCAGATAAAATAGTTATTTATTATTAATTAATATGCTGAACTTTTCGTTTCTAAAGAAAATGTTTTCGTGTGTTGGTTGAAATTTTTGGTAGCATATGGTATGGCGTTACATGGAAGATAAAGGAAAAGTTTGCGCACACAAAAGGTTCCTTAAGTTATCCTCTAAAGCACTCTTCGGCGCTGGCACTGGAAGCAGAAGGATCAAATCAACGCAGCGCGAGAGATTCGCGCATCGCGCGAATTCCGCGCAATAAAAACCAATCGAAAACTTCGCGGCGAAGCACCGGCACGCAAAAGATTGATACTTTATTTTATTGAATTCGGCAGCGGGGGCGGTTTATTGGTTTATATTTTAAGTTTCCCCTAGTTTAAGCGCGCGTGCTGAGCGCGGCCGCCCCTCGAGCCGTCCGCCGTGCTTTACATCCGCTCACATGTGTTTGCACAGCGTGCTGCATCTCAACCGCCGGCAGTGCTATAGTACCACTACTGCCGCCCCTCGACGCGCAGCGCTCCACTACCCGCTGCAATATATCTGCACGCTATCAGTTATATCGGTTAAGATTGATTGCCCCATTGTGCGTCGGACTTAAATGATAGCCGCCTTTTTTCTTTCGGCGGCGGCGCTTGGTTTTTTTTTCTCTGGCCGTGCGCGTCCGCCGCTGGCCGTGGCTATTTTCCAAGACATTTGTTATTATATTAGCTCCGGCTTATACGCGTTGAACTCGACGGCGAGGAGGAGATAATTTATGGCGGCCGGGGGGCAGGCCGCGTGTGAGCAACACATTGGCGTCCGCCGGCAATTGCCAAAAACGAAAAGCCTCCTTAATGGGATAATTTATGCATGCCCCCTTTGCCCAAGGAGCGGCCGGCAGCGGCGCTCCACAAGTATTCCTACATGATTTTCACATTAAATGCATTAGCGATTCAACAGCGCCATTCACTTAATCAGCTGGCGATTAAACGCCGGCAATTAATGGCCTGCCTTCTTCCTTTCATCTCGAGCATGTCAACCATAATCAACGTATTGCTATTGTTACTTGGAATTTGTAATGACAAGGCTAACTACAGGATAATCATGATCAGCGTCCGCAATATCTAAAGCAAGATGCTAAACGTAACTTGTTAACTTGATTAAAAATCGGAAAGTTTGCAAAACTTTCAAGCTTTATACCAAAATCCGTGTTTTTTTTTGTGCTTCAAAAACTTCTTAAACGTGGCTAAACAAATTTTGCCTGGCTCTTCATTTTACTTTTCTGCAATCATTAATAATGATGATATTGTGGAATATCTTAACATTTCATTTACGTTCAAGGGATTAGAAAACGATTAGAATTAGAAAAGTTTGCCGAGACTTGCAAGCTGTTACCACGATTCTAATTATAAAATACTAAGACCCCTTGGCGGCTTTGTCTTCAATGGCGATGGGGCACACCGTCAAGCAACCAGGCTGCTCACGGGGTTTTACTCGTGCACCAGGTGAATCAAACCGAAAAAAGGAAAGGGATAAGAAACTAGGGATCTGCTGGACCATTGCTCATTTACACCAAAGGAAAACCCCAAACAAAGTATGGAGCAAGTACACGCAATACGGTAAGTTGTGCGAGCACTCCCGTCGTACCCCCACCACTTTTTGCGGGTCGTCCGCAGGTACTTCTGCTTTACTGCGTGTTTTTTTAAAGGTTCACATTGCAATTTTTACCGATTTATATAAGAATTTGAATAAACTTTTAATAAACCAATGTATAGCTGTTTAATTCATGTCAGTGTAATTCCCTAATCAGTAATCCGAACGGAAAATATTCATCATAATCCTTTTTATTCCATGTCTACTAAAATATTCATTAGCAATAAATATGATACGCTTAACGATAATGCATACTTGATGTACTTATACTTATTCCAATTCGGGCTCCGAATTACGTATTTGTGTTTTTACGCGCACGTTTCACGATTTTCATGCAAATATTTGATGAATACCCAGTGCGCGCGCTGGCACACGTACAAGAAATCTATTCCCTCATCCATAAAGCCCGTAATTAATCCGCTGCGACTGAATTCGGAATTAATAACGAATTAATCGCGTGCCAAGCAGATAGTTTCATTTTTACGATTTTTGACTCGCGCCGAAAATGAAATATTGCGGACAACGCCGCTCGCCTCGTTAGCCGTGCTAAATTAATAGCCAGCACTCATTAACACGATTTATCAAAGTGTGCACATCCCGTAATTATCCGATTGAATCCGCCAAGCGCATAAAATAATCATTTGCATACTAAACACGAATTGCAGCAAACATTGTTAGCGCCGGCGAAGGTAACATCACATAAAACTGTTGTTGACAAAAATTTCAAGAGAATCATTGAATTGAATTTGAAGCCGTGCATGAATGGTTGTTAAGGCATAAAAAACAGCCCAAAGAGTCGTTATCCTTAGGAGGGCATTAGCGGCACACACAAGCATCGCGGACACATTCGAGAGAATAGAAAATTTAAAAGGGTACTGAAAGGGTGCGCGCCGAGAGGCATTGTCGCGCCTCTCGTTAGAGCATCCCAATGAATGTCCCATTCATGTTTATCCGGCATTATCAATGCGTCAGGCAGGCATTATTCGCGCGAATCGCGTGCGAAAGTCGAGCGCATTGTTTCAGCGATAATTCGCGCCGAAACGAAGGCGCGAAAGGCATCGCTACACCCACGTCTGATCATTGAAACGCTCAACTTCCAACATTTAGATGTTTATGTCATAATTAAAAGGCCTTCACGAGATTGAGATGCCACTCCGCCGAATATACTCTACTCGAATTCTTGACGTGCAGCTGCACTCACTACAATCTACAAGCATGACTTCAGATAGAAAAAAAACGAAAAGACAAATGATAAAACAAGAACAAACAAGCAACGAACGCCGAAAGTAAATGATATTGCTGGCGTAAGTAATACACTTTGTAAAATGTATGGAATGATGAGGAATTCTTGCTCAAATTTCGTGCGGCAATCTGCTCGCGACTTTAATGAATCCTCGCGGGTCGTCGGCGGCTCGCAACCGCCGCATAACTCACATTGTTTTGGTCGCTCGCGTCGCCGAATTTTATTCCTTTCTGAATGCCCGCAGGCGTTCGCGCACATTGCGCCAACAACGAACCGCGCTCAACACGTGCCTGGCCGGCGTCGAATGTTTGTAAATATGTGATGGGATAATTACCTGCTCTCCGGGTCTTAATTATCGGCGGGGGCGGCAAGACACGGTGCGGCGTTGGGGGGTGTACGTCTTCGCTCAAGCCGTGAGCGCCTGCAGCCGGTTGGCACTGAACTGACGCCGTCTGGAAGCGCGATGAGCGTGTCGCTCGGCTGACGGTGGCGGGGGCGGTGAGCGCGCACCACAGCGGCGCATAGGATCGAACTCGGGACTCTTCGAGCGTAACCATCCAATCCAACCGAAACAGAGAGGGGTATACGAAAAGAGGCAAGAATACAACCACTCGGCAAACAAAGACCCCCACAAACTACTCACCACCGTGAATGGTAGAAACAGCAGTGTTAATTTGTAATAAAATAACATTTATTGGCATTATAATGTATCAACCACATTTAGTTATTTAGTTATCGCATTAACGCTTTCTTCAGTTTACACCATCAAAAGTTCTTCATTTTTAAATAATTGTCCGCAAAGTTATCCGCCGCAACACAATCCGCAACTTATTCAGCAACCCCCGCAGTCTCAATCATTAACACGCCGACGGTGAGCGCGTTCTACGCCCAGTTCATTTCATTCTCGCGCATAAAACTATGAATTGGAAATTTACAAAACTATTCGAAGCTAACATTGTGAAGGATTTTACTTGATGTAGGCTTCAGGGGGTATAGCACCCTGCTTCGTTGCTTCTGTAAAGGCAAATTGTGCGCGGTCGTAGTCCCAATTTGTTTCTTCTAAACATCTGTAAACACAATAGAAACATATAGGAAATATTCCGTCAAGTGATTTTGCCATAGTATGTGACAATAAATATTAACGTAAAGCCTACTTTTGCGTCCATTCCATGTTCATGCCAGTTGCTTGCATGAGCGCCTGCAACATCTGTTGCTTCGTGAAGTCAACTGGAGGCGCTGACACGGAAGCAACTGGTGATGCTATCGGCATCGCCGGTGCTAGAAATGACGACGACTCGGTCACGTTTGTCTTGAACGAGTTCTGCAATCAAACATTAAAAACAATTTTAACACTGCATAAAGACACTAAAAATATTAAACCTACATCCATTTGGGTCTCGGTGGCGTTGGAGATGTGTAGCATCTCATTGATAATGCAGAATCCTGTTCCAACTGGAGTGATAACAAATGATCTGAAGAAGTGACGTATCGGCGAGTTTTTCTTGCCGGTGCGTGTCTCCTTGAACAGTCCGGTCACGTTCAGTGAAATCATTTGTGGCTGGATAACAGAACAGGTCGATAATTAATTATTCAAAGTTAGTATGAATAATAGGACAAACCGTGTACAAGATTAAATCAACCGTGAAACTATTCAAATCATGTTTGGTCTGCGGCATCTCCTCATGAAAGGCGACAACAGCAAGATGGCCCTGTTTGAGCAGTTTGCGACGGCGTTCCGCATCGGTGATGCGCTCCAGATTACGATTGTCGGTGTTGTACCAATTTAATTGAGGAGAGTTCTTCGGATGTTGATTGTACCCGTATGCCATTGTGCAGGACATTGCCGCGTGCTCATGATACGCATGCAGCAGTGCCTTTCGATTATCGCTGTCCATGATTTCGAAGTACTGGGCGAGAAACTGCCGCACCATCGTTTGCCCTTCCTGACTGCACAGGAAGGTGGGCACCGGAGCGGGCATTTTCACATCATCCACGTCGAAGACAATCGGAGGTGGCAAATCAACGCCATCCTAGAATTTTTCAATCGATAAACAATACATCTTATTACAGAGCATAATAATCACTTACAAGCCTCAAAAGTTTGGGAAAACGCTTGCGAATTTCGCTGCCAACAGAAAATTTACAAGTTTGCAGAGTCAATTAGTAAACACTGTCATTATCTCCGAGTACTTAAGAATAAAACAATTAATACTTGACTCAAATTGTTGTGATAGTCATAATACAGCCTTCATATGATTTAAGCAAAACATCATTTCAATTTCTTATCCACATGATTACAAAATTGAGAAACAAAAAGTTACAATTCATTTTTTTTTTTCACAATATAAACATTTATGACAGATACCTTATTCACTCGAATCATCTTGTTTTTTTTTCGACTTTCTTTCTTTTTTCTTTCAGCATAAAAATGACAATTCTTCAAACTTCATCAAACTTCGCATTAATCCATGCGTATACCTAAATTTTAATTACTTTACAATGCTACTGGCACCAGATAAGAGGCAGTTACTTACAAAAGGTAAGAAATTGGAAATATTAAGGAAAATAATAGCTAGTTTGATCACTAGCAGATCGCCGACTTTCATCGGAAGAAAGACTTGTTGATTATGTTGGCAGTATACTGCGCATTCTCCTCGCAATTCGCTCGCACAACCAAGCTACCCACACGCCGATGCTGTCCGCATTGAGCGGATATCGAGACTCGGCTCGACTGCATCCTATGGCTACGGCAATGCAACGGATGTAGTAGTATACAAACCGAGGCACGTTACTGCTTATCAGTTGTGACGAGACGAAGCGACACCCAACCCTTTTGCAGGTATTGTCAGTATTGACAACTGACTTTGAATGGGAAGACATTCGTGATTACACATAAGCGCACACAGAGGACGGATATTCGAAGAATTCGTTATAGGATGTGCCAGTTTTACAGAGCATAAAGTTGTATGAATTCAAACAAAAAATTTGTCTTTTGAAGTGAAGTTTTGAAGTATTGACATTTTTGCATGCATGAATATTTTGGTGTTTTTTTTTTATTATTATCATTGATTTCGAGCAAAGATGGCATAACTTGTAAACACTAAATTAAAATTGCAACTTTTCTCTTCCCAATCCTGTGTTCAATGCGTTTTTGCCGAAGTTTAGAGTCTATATCATATTAAAACTGTATGCATGACTATCCCGGTTCGTATTTTTGTTCATTTCAGTATTTTTCTATGAAAAACAATATTTGTGTACAGAAATGCACACAAAAACGAACAATTTCCAACAATTATTCGCGTCAATATTGAATGTCTAGGGATAGGGTTATTTCCAACCGCGCCAGCTAAGGATGTTTTTGCCTGGCACGTTGGTTCCTCACCCAAGATCTCCATCTACGCACCCGTCGTCGACGGCCGCCACCTAACTCTAGTGTTACCTGATATAAGACGCCTGATCTTTAAAGTTGTCGCACAATTGGTTTCCATCCAGTATGAGCTCAACTAACGGCAAACCGGTAAAATTGTCTAAATGGTTAATGCTCTTAAGCTGCAATCAACAACGAGAAATTAAATGAAACAAAATCGTTCGATCGCCGGCGCATGGCTGTAAGAAACAAGCCAATCAGAAACAAATAAAAGAGACTAGGAACCTTGTTGTGCGCGAGATGCAATGTGTTAAGGTTGGGCATCTTCTTGTCCAGGTCCTTGAGATGTGTGACCACCTGGATGTTGTTGTCGTTGAGATTGAGCGCTTCCAGCTCGGGAATGTTCTCGGCGATTATGTTGATAGCTGCAACGCTGACCACTGGTTTGAAGAGCGGGCAGAATGTGTCTTGGAGGTCTGGATCGGCGTGGAACTTGCTAAGATCCAGCGCTTTCGTCACCGGATTGAATCGTTTCGACATCACGACCTTCATTTTCTCGCGCAGAACGTCGTTGACGTCCACGCTCGGCGTGTCTGCTTGTACACGTATAACAAGCTTGAAACCATCCGGCATTTCTATACTTTTATTGAGCATATGGAGCTTTTCCGCAACGCGAAAGTCTTCCACATAGAAGCTTGCTGATCTGCCTTCCATTGTATACTGAACATCAAGAATATATTATGTATACTCAATTCAAAAGTTATGTTAAATTCACTTACCATGTATGGAAACAACGCCAGAGGTGTGATATTATCCAACAACTTCTTCAGCAAATATGGTTTGTCATACTTGCCACCAAATGGCAGCTATGTATAAACAATAATTACAAAAAACATCCAAAACAAAATGAAGAGTAACTTACATGTACACGATACCAACTCAGTGGGCTGTTAAATAACCTCTTCTGAGGTGCAGGTGATCCGGAACGATGTCGCCCGCCACCGCGGTTCATCTTCCTGTGATGGGTGGATTGTCCTCCATGGTAATTACGCAGGTCAATCCCGGAATCCTCAAGGCTCATTAACTTCTTCAAGTCTGTGCGAATGAAGTTATCGCCGCGTCCTCCACGCGGCTGCTTGAAGCTTACCCGTTTCGATGTCATATCTAAATAACAAGCCATAAATTTATCAATCACAATTCCTCAATAATCATCGTGCAGAATTAAAGAATGAACATACCGTTGGGGTACCATTTGTTGTTGTTGCCGCGTGGTTTGGGCATGTTGTTTCTGTACGAGCGATTCGTTGCTGCGTTGTTTTTGGAGCACGGATGCTCCCTCAGTGTTCACGAGTGATGAAAAATAACCTCAAATGCAGGTTATTTACTATGGCAGAATTCGTAACGCGGATTATGCACGCGAATTCATCGCAATTGTGTGTACAAAATGCAAGGTACAGATTCACGTCCAAAATGGCGATACGTACCAACCAGATATTATTCACTTCTGTTTGTCTCAGCGAAACGAATTCCCACCAATGCATGCGCGTTTACTGTCATCACTGACGGGAAATCGACGTTGAAACATGACAGTAGAGGGGAATCGCGCTATTTTCAAATATTTCACAAGTTGCATAATTGTTGCGCGATATCAAAATAAATAAAACTTACAACTGTTGCAATCAAATCAATCAAAAATAGATATCACTACTTTTTTTGCACTTGTCACTTGAATTTTACGAATTTTTACAAACGCACCAGAAGAAAATGGATGATCGCAACTCAACTTTAATTGAGCACTTCCTCTGTGGTGGAATGGGCGGCACGTGGACGGTTCTCGTCGGTCATCCATTCGATACCGTCAAAGTCCGTCTACAAACCATGCCAAAACCCGAGCCAGGCAAACCACCCCTATACAGTGGCATGTTTGACTGTTTCCGTACTACTATAATCAAAGAGGGCCCTAGTGGATTGTACAAAGGCATGTTGGTGCCGTTATTAACAATCACACCCGTCTTCGCCATCTCCTTCATGTCCTACCAGCTGGGCAAGAAAATTTTTGCTCACAACGATCCCGCGCCTTCCAACTGGCGCAAGTTCCTAGCTGGGGCATTCGCTGGTGTGGTCACAACCACTGTCATGGCCCCGGTAGAGCGTGTAAAGTGCATGTTGCAAATCCAACGCGAAAGAGAGAAGGCCGATCGGCAATTTCGTGGACCAATTCATCTCATTAGCGCTGAACTGGCCGAGGGCGGTATTTCAAGGATCTACAAAGGATTCTTCGCCACCATTCTTAGAGAATTCCCAGGGAGTGGCATTTACTTCCTCACTTATGAGTGGTTTACATCGTACCACACTGTGGGTACATCTGCGACTCTCTTGAAGATGGTCATTGGAGGTGGAATGGCAGGAGTTGTTATGTGGATGATTGTTTTGCCCTTTGACACGCTCAAGAGTCGTCTGCAAACTGCACCGCCTGGTACCTATACTGGATTGGGGCATGTGTTTAAGGATCTCATGGCTCACGAAGGACCTGCTGCTTTGTACAAAGGCGCCGTGCCGGTCATGGCTAGGGCTTTTCCTGCCAACGCTGCTTGCTTCCTTGGTTTTGAGTTTTGCAATAAGCAAATTGTGCAAAGACTCCGGAAACCAACTCCTGATTAAATTAATTATGAATTGCTTGATTTATGAAACCAATACATTTTTAAATTTGACCGACAGTCATACAAACAGTCTGGCGGGCAGTCTTAACAGTCTTGCGTACCGTCACATTTATGTTTTCTAATGTAAATACTTCATAAAAGATGTGTTTTCTCGTTAAAATCATGATTTTTAATTATTAAAAATTAACTGGCGCAAGTTCCTAGCTGGGGCATTCGCTGGTGTGGTCACAACCACTGTCATGGCCCCGGTGGAGCGTGTAAAATGTATGTTGCAAATCCAACGCGAAAGAGAGAAAGCCGATCGGCAATTCCGTGGACCAATTCATCTCATTAGCGCTGAACTGGCCGAAGGCGGTATTTCAAGGATCTACAAAGGATTCTTCGCCACCATTCTTAGAGAATTCCCGGGAAGTGGAATTTACTTCCTCACCTATGAGTGGTTCACTTCGTACCATACTGTGGGTACATCTGCGACTCTCTTGAAGATGGTCATTGGAGGTGGAATGGCAGGAGTTGTTATGTGGATGATTGTTTTGCCCTTTGATACGCTCAAGAGTCGTCTGCAAACTGCACCGCCTGGTACTTATACTGGATTGGGGCATGTGTTTAAGGATCTCATGGCTCACGAAGGACCTGCGGCTTTGTACAAAGGCGCAGTGCCGGTCATGGCTAGGGCTTTTCCTGCCAACGCTGCTTGCTTCCTTGGTTTTGAGTTTTGCAATAAGCAAATTGTACAAAGACTCCGGAAACCAACTCCTGATTAAATTAATTATGAATTGCTTGATTTATGAAACCAATAAATTTTTAAATTTGACCGACAGTCATGCAAACAGTCTGGCGGGCAGTCTTAACAGTTCTAATGTAAATACTTCATAAAAGATGTGTTTTCTCGTTAAAATCATGATTTTTAATTATTAAAAATGATTTAATTGTCTCTTTATGCTCAAACAATGCTTAAAAATCATTTGAAGCGTCAGCAGCGCCCTCATATCCCCCCTAAGATCTTGCGGACTGTCCATACCGGCTTGTCGCCTGTTTGCTGACGTTCCTCAACACCCCCGATCAAAAAAATGGGTAAACAAATCCATTTCTCTTCATTTAAATCATTAAATAATTACGATTTTACCATTTTATGTTCACAGCAACGTCCAGTGGTACATCCTTCGTCTTGTCGCTCATCAGCTCCATTCTCATTCTCTCTGGAATGCAGATGTACAAACCTTGGTTGAATTCCTCCCAATTGCATACAATCTTCGGAGGATACCTGGGTTCACTATTCTTCATGTTCCTCATCACCGCTTGCGGGAACCTCGAGTCGATGACATTCGGCAAGTCCATGCAAGTGAAATTATTTCCTGAGAGTAAGCATTCATAAATATAGTGTTAGTTTACTGAATAAATTGGTTATGTTGTTGTTTTAGTTGGATTCTGCCTTACATTCTCTGTGATTTGTGCAGGAACTGTACACAGAGTATCAGCAACAACATGGTAAACATAACTTAAGCCTTCTGGAGTAATTGTTTTATAAACTTATTTGTTTAATTCCACTGTTACAGCTTAATATTCTCTATCATTGCACTGTATTACATCAACAAACATTCACAGAAGGTTTATGCAGCACCTCCTCAAGTGGCAAGTGTGCAATCAAGCAAAAAACGTAAATAAGTCAAGAAAGAATGCAAGCAAACTGTGTTTGGAATTAATGAAACTTGAGTCTCACATTGTCTATGTTTAATTGAATTGTCATCACAGTAAACAAGTTTAAGGAATAAATTTTATACATACACAAATTCATGTTTGATCATTATTGACAAAATACCCTCACAATTTCTACCTACTGACCTATCAAAGTGTTATTTTTATCTTTCAGTGATAAATCAACCTTTACAAACTAATGCAGTTTGCATTTGTTGGTAAACAAAAGTTTAAAGAAAGTGCATTGTTTACAAGTTGTTAAGTTTTGTTTGTTTTTTATCTGCACTTGATAGAAATGTCGCAGTTGAGTAAGCGCAGCACGGAAGTCAATGTAAACGCATAACTTACGTTAATCAAGTTAAACAAGTGAAACACGATGATGAAGAGAATGTGTCACAGTTGTATTTTCGTAGTTTATTTGGTTTATTTAAAGAATACAACACCCAAACAACAAGTAAAGTTTCGTTTGTTATCGGCGCACAAGTTTGAAGTGAAAGTGAGAGGACATGTGATCCCACCCCAAGCAATCCCCACCGCCACCGGCGCCGCGCCGCCCGCGCTGTCAAAACAGCCGCGTTTCAGTGGTCAGGTGTCAAATTGCGCTAGTCGTTTAGTGTTTTGTAATATTTTTGTAAATAATTTTAGCTTTAAAAACCCGAGGCAGGAGGATGGTTTAATACAGAATACGGTTTGCCGAGAACGCAGCAACACCATGGTCGGCGTCGCGCACATTCGGGGCGAGTACCCGCTGCACTGGCACGTGTGGCGCAACGATTACAAGCAACTCGAAGAGGAACTCAGCCGAAATAAAGTAAATACACCAACCGTTCTCGCTGCCAATTAGCGACGAGTGGTTTGTCATCATTTAATCACGCTAATTTATCACTACACACACACACACTAGTCCTGCATGTATCAGTCTTAATTTGAGTGGCCAAGTCAGGAAGCCAATGCAGTGCACCTGGCTCCTTTGATTTGTGTGCTCTTTTAAGAAACCTTAACAAACCTAATACCTTAATGCTATTTGAATCCACTGAATCAATTTCTTTTCTAGCTGGAATTGGAGAAATCAGACAATCGCGGCCGCACGCCGCTTATGTTAGCTGTGACTTTAGGTCACTTGGAAAGTGCAAGGGTGCTGTTAAATTTTGATGCAAATGTTAACTTTGAGAATCCAGAGGGATGGACTGGTAAACTATAAAGTATTTCTCAATTCCCACACTCTCTAAAAGAGTCTATTTCACAGTTGTACAGGAAGCTGTATCCACTGGGGATCCAGTGCTGCTTCAGATGGTGCTACAAAGCAGGGATTTCCAGCGGTATTCGAACCGTATGGCCGGCATTCCTGAATTACTACAGAAATTAAAAGATGCGCCTGATTTTTACGTCGAAATGAAGTGGGAGTTTACTAGTTGGGGTGTGTTTTGCTATAAACTTGATATTTATCAAGTAAATCAAGTAAATGTTGAACTTTTCATCATCTGCTGGATATTTCAGTGCCTCTGTTATCACGTATGTGTCCAAGTGACACCTATAAGGTGTACAAACGTGGTTCCAACGTGCGCATCGACACCACACTCCTCGGCTTCGACCATACAAGTTGGCAGCGCGGCAATCGCAGCTACGTATTTCAGGGACAAGGTAAATATCCGTCGACGATGTGCGTGTGGTGTTTTGTTTAAAATCTTAATGCATGTAGCCATTCAAATAGGCGAAGCCATTCGTGGCAACAGGAGTTACGTTTATTCACTGACAACGTCTGGTAATGTTTGCATTTTTATTGTTTTGCTTGCTGTACATAGTCATGCTTGCGCAGCAATTAAAAGAATGCTTGAATTTTGTTGCATAAATCCGATGTTACCGTATATTTTCTCTTAGATGGCGGTGCGACGATGATGGAAATCGATCATGAAACGCGCAGCGTGTATTCGGAGCAAATGCGAACACCAGAAGAAGCGCAGGGTATTTTTGTACCCTCCGAAGAGTCGCTTTCACAACGTTTAACCACACCGATTGTGACAACCTACGTTGACACCGATAAAATCAGTTTCGAGAGGAATAAGGCGGGTGTATGGGGTTGGCGTTCGGATAAAATGGAAATGGTAAATGGGCATGAGTGTAAAGTATTCGGTGCTAGCAATGTAGAATTGGTGACGAAGACGCGCACCGAACACCTTACCGAAACCGATAAAGCGATCGCGCGCTCAAAGAGCACCAAAACACCGTTGCATAATTTTCTTGGCATTGCCGACGTGGACGATGAGGCGGCTGCAGCGGCAGCGACACAACCAGCTCCGGATGAAGGCGCTGTTGCGAACACAGTCGGTAATCCGTGTAATATCACCGCTGAGGAGTACTTCGACGCCGGCGTCGATCTGCATGGCCGTGATATCGGCCGTCCGAAGGAAGTGAATGCACGCGTGCAGAAATTCAAAGCGACGCTTTGGCTCTCCGAGAATTATCCGCTCTCGCTGCCCGAGCAGATCCTGCCGATTGTTGATCTTATGGCCATTTCCAGCTCGCACTTCGCCAAGCTGCGGAATTTTATACAAATGCAACTGCCAGCAGGTTTTCCTGTCAAAATAGGTATTTACCTACGGAAAGTTAAAACATCTTACTTTAATAAATATTCTCTTGGTGTAGAAATTCCATTATTCCATGTATTGAACGCACGCATTACATTCGGCAACATCTTCGGTCTGGATCAGGACGTACGCCATGTGGCGCGCCTTGAGGAGGACGATCGACTGTCATGCGTCCTCGACGACGTACTCTTCCAAATACCTCCGGGATACAATCAGCTTGGTAATGGTAATACACGAGTTTGTTTTTTGTTTCCTGGACTCATACAAAACACTACGCAATCATTCAATAAACATACATTTACACAAGTTATTATATTATTCAAACTATTACGTATTTTGTGCGTAAGTTCGGAATGACAAGATTTAACTTGTTTGTAGTTGGTTTGGATGAACGGCGCCAATATAGCCTTGAGGAAGAAGACGATCTTCTGCAATTCGCCATCCAGCAGAGTCTCATCGACGCCGGTACAGAAAAGGAAGTCGTCGACATTTGGGAGGCGCTCAAGGCAAAGAAACCATCGCGTCCCTCTACTCCTAATTTGGGTAGCGAGGAAGAACGCCAGTTACAAAGGTATTCTTAATTTCACTTGAGTCCAACAACTCACAATTAAATTATACGTGTTTTTTTAAAACATTTTTTTCCTCATAGACGGAAATCCGTTTTTGCGAAGCGTTATTCAACTTAAAACTTGCTTAAATCGCCTTTTTGTCTAGTTATCTTAGCGCTATGCATGTTTGTAGTAAACTAGTTTGACGCTAGCTGTAATTGTGGACATTTCTAGAGCAATACAAGCTAGTCTCGCAATATACCAAAGCAACGACGAGCTGCCGTACACCGAGGACGAGTCGTCCGACGCAGACGAAGACATCCACAAGGCAATCATGCTCTCCGAACAGCAGCGGCAGCGCGAAGAGCAGGAGCGCATCGAGGAGCAGCGAATGCTCGAAGAGGTCCTCCAGTTGTCGCTCACCGAGAAGTAATCAGCCAGCAGCGCGGGATCGCTCCGCTGGTAGGTTGAGCGAGTATTTATTTCTTCCGAATGCGTTCTAAACTGATACAGGTTTATATGATATTCTAACTGATAATTATATATTAATCAAAACGTTGCGGAGAGACGGGGGGGTGTTACGAGATGGATGAGTGTAACTAATTTAGTTAGCTAAATGACTACGACAAAAACGACTGGGGCAAATATATGCGTATATTTTCCACTGCGCGGAGGACTGCTGATAACTGAAACTTAAACGATGAAAAAGAATCACATGTTAACATCACAACTAATTGAATGTAACTAATTTTTAATTTCTCAACCATGAGCTGACTGTTTGAATGTTAATTTTCTGTTTCTAAATGTGTCGATTTTCCGTTCTCGATTGTTTTATGCCCAGGGTGGCCTGAAGAAGTTTTAAGAGTTCCACCCTGGTTAAATAATATATATGTTAAATGAGATGTGAACTGGTAGCAATGTGATGTTAAGCTGGATTTTAATTCTAAATTTTATACATTTTCAAGAGGCAAGTTCCGCCCTTTCATACGAGTATTACACTTACACTTTGGGCAGCGATTATATGTTAATAAGCGGCCCAACTTTATGTGTACTTATTTTAAGCTAAGCAGCGCTCGGCCGGCGCGGGACAGCCAAACAATAAAAATTATCAAAAGTACGCTTTCTCGCATCGTGATATCATCAACATTTAAATGTAACGTGTCTTGCGACCGGCCACATACGGATGATTCCACAGATTCAACACAAGCTCACACCTGCTGAAAGCAAAACCAATACCACACACACAATTTGAAACATTTTTATGGCGTAGAATTCGAGCGGGGCTGTCATTTGTTTGTTGTAGAATACCATTCGTTGTTTAATATTGTTGGTTCATCGATACTCGACTTACATGGCGTATATTACGATAAGACTTGTCCAAACAAACAAAAAAACATAATTTTTATACATGAAATGAAACAAATACGAAGCAAGAATCAAACACTCGCCGAGTTGCAACATGAATACCTTTGTATACAGTTTAATCAATCTCCGGAAATTAAACAGCACTTATTCTGTGTCATACAATAAATGATGAAAGCTAGGACGCATTTATTCGAGCATCGTCTCATGCGCCCTGAAAACAAAATTGCACCCTATTGTAACTTGTTTTTTTTATATCATGCATGCAATTAAACAGTTGAAAGTCACTTACTTGGAGTAAATGGTCCTCAAAATCTTTCTGCTTTGAGCGTAACGCTCCTCATTCTTGGCGGCCGTCATAATCCACTTTCTCTTGATGTTACCCCATCGTCTCAAGTGCGAAGACAGCAGTTCCTGCTTGGACATTGGTGGATTCTCATCCTGAACAATAAAACAAAAAATATTTTAATTTACATGCTTGATATACACATTAATAGGCGATTATTCATGCTATATTACACTTACATAGTTAAGATTTATCGCATCTTTGTCCTTATCTAGTTGCTCGGGCGTTGGAGTCGGAATCCTAGTGACAAACGGTTTACTAGGAGCCGGCAGGCGATACAAATCGGACGTGAGATTGTTATTCCATTGGGATTCAGGTTCTGGTGATGATAATCTCCTCCTGAATTAATAAAATCGACATTACAGTGGTTGATGATACAACCACATCAAACAATTCTATAAATAGTGCTCCAGAAATATATCATGCATGACTTTTAGATGATTTTAAACACATAGTGTTTTCAAATGAAACATACTTCACAATTGTATGTTGTTTCTTGCTGTTATTCGCCATCCACGCTCGGCAAATCGGATACAACGGCGTGTCCTCCTCGAACTTGGCCAGGTCTACGCTGCGATCGTACAACTTCATCAGATAGGTGCTTCGTACCGGTGTCGTATCATTTCGTGTCCTGCTTTGGAATACAAACGCACATTAATAACCTCAATAACTCCTCCAAAATCACATAAATTATCAAACTGCTGTAGTTTAATGAATGGAATAGTATGTAATATGAGTTTATAAGAGCGCAATTACTTATGATGATGAGGTCTATCGTCTGAATCTTCCGAATCCGAGGATGATTGTTCAGTGAGCAGTTTGAGAACACCCTGGAATCGTCCCTTCGCCATCAGATAATCGTTACCCATCACGTTTTCCTCCTTAACCTCGACTCGTGTTGGCGACTGGCTATCTAACCTTCCTCGCTTCTCTTCCATTTTCATTTTTATTTGACTCTTTTTGGCGAAAATCAGTTTTGTTTATGTTTTCTTCTGGTTTGAACCAAGCGTTCTCACTTTCCAGTAACGCAGTGACTTTGAATCTGGTGATATTACTATATGGTGGTTTAGTGTCGCTTTTTTGATACCAGGTGGCGCTAGTTATACTGTTATATCTATTTTTATCAGTTTAAATAGTTTAAAGTTAGTTGCGATAGGGTGAAAAGGCAATTTATGAATACTTTTACACACACTTTGATTACAGATCAATTCAAAGCAATATTATTAGTAAATCTAAAGATTTATTATTTTTTGGTGTTTCTAACATTCTAGATCACGTAGGCTATGCGTAGAAACAAAAAAAAAACAAAGGAAAACCAAACAAACTCCCCTTATTTGCACAGTCATGCTTTTTTGCACTCTTCGAGAAACAGTGGTGTGAGTCAGATCGTGCGCGAAAAGCATTTCAACATGCATCAACCGTACGATCCCTTCAACTTCCTCCCGAATCATGGACAGGTCGGAGATGTTTCGCGTACTCCTCAAGCTGGTGAAATAATTAGTCTAATGACTACTTCATTGATTCGATACGAGGGATACCTGCTCGGCATCAATAGCGAAATGATGACGGTCGGCATGTGCACGGTGCGTTCGTTCGGCACCGAGAATCGACCATGTGCCAGCCCCATTCCACCGCAGAAGGACACCTACGATTACCTTCTATTCCGGTGCGACCGCGTCATGACGATGTCAGTCATCCAGGATTTTACACCGATTGCTGGTCTTAACCGGTTTGTATGATTTTATTATTTATTCGATCCAGATGCCTACATCATTGTAGGGGGTGCTTTATGGGGCATCATAACCTTACTCGTTGCTATACAAAAATGGAGGCGCATTGCGTTTCTGATATCAAATACTGCAACGATTTAATTTTTTTTTCAATTGAAAGAGTGAGTTATGTGTGAGTTTTGTACAAGTAGAAAGAAATAGGTAGAAATAGGTAGGAGACGCTGAGTAATCTTATTTTCCAAGCATTATTCTATGGTCATTATGTTCCTTTATTAAAACAGAGGTTATGTGATAGTTTTCCGACTATTGTGTAAGCCGAAAATATAAATCATAACACATGTTTATATAATTTTACAGCACTACTCTTGTTTCTTCGTTTGATGGCCTGAGAGGTTTCAATGACGACGCTACCATTCCTCCGGTGAACCCGGCCGAAAATAATTTTCCGCCATTGTTTACCAACGAGCGCCCAATGCACGAGCCTTTGTACGACTATTCAAAGTCCTTCTCTTCTGCGACTCCCTGGATGCCTAGGGTTACTCCCCAGATGGCCCAGTGGCAAGGCCCGACGCGGAGAATACAGTATCCACATCAAGTGAATCCTAGGACCTACCAGTCTATACCAAGGTGGCAACCACGGGTGTCCCAAGGTCCTCCACCGCGTTGCTCATACCCACGCGGTTATGTCATGCCAATACCACGAATGGAGTTCCGAGGACCAATGATGATCACGACACCTCCACCAGAAGCACCGAATTCAGTTAATACTTCATCGTCGAGCAGCAGTAGCTACGACCCATCCAGTTTCGAAAACAACGGTAAAATTGTGCCTTTCGAAGCCAATGAGGAACCAGCCAATGAAAGCCTGTCCCCAACATACCCTCAACCTACCTTCCATAGGGTACTCGGACTTGATAACCCTAACAATGTTAGTCAATCCTTAGCGGTCCAAGCTCAACCCGGTATGACAGGCCGCGCTAAATTCCCAAACGCATCCATTTTTAGCCCGATCAGCAAGACCCCGCCGTATCCTCCAGCGCATTTCCTGACACCGCCTCCTCAAAGTATCGAAGAGGGCCCGATTCGTGGCGACTATAATTTTGAACGTGCTCAGCGCATGTTTGAAGAACTCTGTAAATACGACGCCTCTCGCGAGGAAGCCACCGCTGATCAGCAAATAACTGTCGATCAGAGTACTCAGGGAAATATGTTTGGGGTTCGAGGTATTAATAATGTGGGTGTTAAGCCGAAGGGTTACGACAAGAGACAATCATTCTATGATGCCATTTCTTATGACTCTTCGGAAATCAATAAGTTGACTGACACAACATCGACTAAATTGAACAAGGAGACTTTTGGTGATAGAGCTGTTCGTAGACATTATATCAACAAGCGTGGTGGTCACCAATACTGACACAAATCTAGTCCATAAGGTAAAGTGGATGACACGATTTTTTATTCCATTAAAATATTGTTATATTTGTTAGTTAGGTTTAGGTTAAGTTCAAACTTGAGCACACAGAGTACAAATTACTTAGGTCACAAGATAGGTTATATTTAGCTAGGGGGACATTTTTTGAAGGACAAAAAAATTACAAATCAAAACCGAATAAATAGTAGCAGAAGTTAAATAGTTAAGCAAGAATATGATTATGCGTTATGTTTTAAGTTTTGTTATGACTTAGATTTTATTATTGTTAAAAGGCACAACACAAAGTTATAGTAGGTAATAGTCCGAATGTTTAATAGCAAATGTTTTTTGTTCTGTTTGTTTTATGTACTTATATGTTTCATATTTGTTCCGGTCGTCAAAATAAAATACAAAAACAGTTTTGTTTTCAAATATTTATTTGTTTCGCATATAATTTATAACAGTTATAAAAGTAACGCAGCTGACTTCTTAAATCTGGTTCTCTGAAACACACAAAATGATTGAATTACAATATATAATTCATAGTTTTCGAAAAGAGAAATAAATTTCATTGTAAATAATAGCTAGACAAATTGCTGGGCGGTATGTATGAGAGATTGTGGCCAGCGATAATGATGCACATCGCCGAGTGCACATTTGGGATTTCCAAGGGCATTGCATCTCAAAACTAGGGCAAATGCCGCTGAGAAACCCCAGAAGTGCGCGGGCAAATCGCGTTTCGGCCGACGCAATAACCGTACAATTACCCGTAATAGGAAAATTGCGAGTGCGAGTGCTGTGTGTTTACACAATTCCAAGATTCGCCGAGGCAAAAATGACCGCAGCGCCCGAGGGATCGAAAATGTGAAAAGCATTTGCAGCAACAAACAACAACAACAATATCCACACCACACACCAGGGTCGCATCTAGCGCTGCGAGAAAATCACAAATTAGCTGCGTGTTTGTTTAAGACTGGATGTACCAACGAGATGTGGACTGTCTCTTCTACAGCGTGATGTTCTTTTGTTTCGCCCTGGGTGTAGTAGCATGGAATGTTATGCGTGCGCTCATTTTAAAAAGCATTAAGCACCCGGAATAATCTCGCCGGTCGATCATTAAAAACAATTTCTCAATAAGCCGTTCGTGCGCGGCTTCCACAGCTCTCGCCCCGGCCCCGCATCGGACAAAAATCCGCTCGGATCTAAGCTGCTGAAGGCAACGCGCATTGTGGCTTTGAATAATCGATATAAATCAATATTATATTTATGCGCTCCGAGACATACGCGCGTACGTCATGCGCAAAAGGCGAAGAGCAAGCACGGCCGGGATAAGAACAACAACAACACACATACACGCGGAAAATAAGCGCAAAACGAAAAACCGAACGGTTAAGATTTGCGGCCGGCGATTACGCCGTCCCTCGTCCTGCGCGCAACATAAATTACAATTTTCTCGATTAAAATTATCGCATTTTTATAATAAAAAGGATTATTTATATGCCCACGAGTATGTAGGTGCTTCAGCAGCCTGTCGGCCGCTGAGCGTTGCTTTATTTTTCCGTCTTCGTGCGAGCGCGCTGCTGCCTAGTTGTTTGCACGGGGCCCCGATCATGTATTGAGAGCTCGGCACTACAGTTAAAGTGCATCCAATTAATAATAAATTATAGTTAGGTAGTGCTCGTAAAGTAATAAGCGCGGGGAATTTTAACGCCCAAAGTGTGTTCCACGAAGTTGTTATAAATACGAGAGCGCGCAGCAGCCGATGGATTGGCTGTGCGTTGTGCGCGCACATGGAGAAAACCGTCGGCGAAAAAACCAAATGAAATGTTATGAATTACGTCGTTTCGGATTTACGTGGTGCGCGCTAAGGCACTCGTTGATTAGCCGCGAAGCTGAGAGACTGCTGCCACGGCTTGGGACTTAACAGGCCAGTAGACCGGATTTGTAATGATGCCCACTGTACCGATAAGGCCCAGGACGTAACGCACTCTTTTTTCAAATCTTTTATTCACCCTGAAAAATCAATGATAGTTGATAGAGGATGATTGTAAATGATACTCCAGATGCGGGATAAGGCACGTAGTTCTAGTTCGAGCACTAAATGCGGCGGAGTAAATTAATTGCACGCATTGCGAGCGCGATTGTTAATTATTTTCGCGAGCGGCGCGCAATAATGGCACGAACAACGCCTCGCGCTCGTAAATAATACGGCGGCGTCTTCGTTTTCTCCTGCGGTGCGCGCAGATGTGATCCGCGATCCTGCCGGCACGTACACCGTGCACTTACACTCGGTGTGCACCTACAGTGTTGAACACGCGCGTATTTTTCTCCAGCATGTCAAAAGGGCAACGAATTTTCTACTCAGTATTTGAGTTATGACTTTCTATGACAATGGACATGATGATTAGGTACTATCAAAACCAATAAAAACCAAAATTTTTGGTGAAAAAATGTATTTTAGGGATTTTAGTGATTCTGGTAACTTTTTCCGACTGCGTATGATTGAGGAAGTGACGTCAGTGTTAAGCAGAATGCTCTGTTTGGGGTTTTAAATAGATTTCTTCGCAGTTTTCAGCGTGTATTGAATTTCATATTTCGTTAAAATAAAAATGATTTTTAGCAAGAAAAGTAAAAGCGGCCATAACTTGCGCGTTAATAATCCCGCACGTCGCGAAGCAAGATTTTAATTACGAGATAAACCAGCGCAATCCGTTTTGATTTATTCGGGCAATTCGAAAACGATCCGGCGGTAAAAAGCGGTAGCATATTACGCGCGCATAATACCCATGTCGACGCAGCGGGGCGATTTTAATTGCGCGTAATGCCATTAATATTCTCGCGGAGTGTCGCCGCGTCGCGAAGTGCAACTCGCACAGCACATACACACACGAAAAAAAAAAAAGATGCTGGCGCGCCGACGTGTTCGTATATATTATTTAGTCGCTTTTTATCCGCGCCCGTCGCGCGTCGAACAAATGCAGCCGGTCATTAATAAATGATCGAAATCTATGATTTGTTACGTACGAGAATTAAAATAAATTAAATCGTCCCGCAACGCTGACTCGGCGGGTCGGGTCGCGCGCTCGCCCCGCTTGATTAATTAACAACAACGCGCGCGCCCGCTTATCTTTCGCCATGTATCTATATCTCTTCAACTTCCAGTTTCCTTCGGCGCGCGCGCCTTCGTGCCGTTCCTCGATTCGTTTTAAAGAGAGCCCGTTATGAACGCAAGGACAAAAGGCTACCTATTATGACCGCGCCGCGCGCTGCGCCGGCCCGGCCATCATAAATAAGATGCGTGTTTGTTTATGTTTTATAATAAATTATCGTTCAGGTCGCCGGTCCTGCCCGACCGCACTAATGATAAGCGAAGAATGCCGGTCGGTGGTCGCGGCCGGCTCGGCGCAGATCTCGATCGAATTCCACCGCTTTTAATTTAATTGTGCGCACAGCCTCCTTTCTGCAACCACCCACAACAACGGCGCATCGAACTCTCGCCATCACCATCGTTCTCAGCCGATTTCCATTCTTATTTGAATCGCTAAGTGACTTTAATGTTTTGTTAATTCTCGCCGTGCAAAGCTTATGCAAAAAATGCATAAATATCCTTCGACGTGTATCGTGACATTATTGGTATTATTAGAAACCCGCAGGTACGGTGCATTATTATTAAGTCGCGCTGCACAGCTCCGAGAAGTCGAGATTGTCGAGCTTGTGAAGTTTGAGCCGGCGTCGTGGATGGCTTGGATTATTGCGGAGGAGCAGCGTGCACGACGGCGACGTGCGCGCTCGAAGTAGCCGACGAAGAAATCTAAGATTTAAGAGATACGTATCTCCGGCTAACAACTATAACTACACATGCATGTCCAGCGCGCGGGTTCGAAGCAACAGCAAATTGCTTTCCCCTTCAGTGCACATAATATTCGTCCGCGCGCGGATGAGGATGTTACGAGGTGACGCGCGGAGACCGACAAGAACGAAGACAAAACACACACACACACACATCTAAACCGAGAAAAAAAAATCGTGCGCGATTCCGAATTCGATGCCGTAGAGATGCGCGCGCTCCCTTAGCGGCGATAACCGCATTTGACGTTTTGATCGATTCAATAAACTCATTCGAGCGGCGGGCCTTTTTGACGAGCGACGCGCATTCTTCGACGATTGTCCGGTGCGATAGGTCGTTAGAATACCGCCGCGCAGATTACAAAGTTTAATTAATTGTGTGTTGATTCGATTAAAAAGTGGGCATCCGACGAATGCGCGTGTGAAATTTCCTTTTGGACGCGCGCTAAACTTGTCATCGCATAGCATCGCCATGTATCATGTGGGTAATTGCCGGCCGCATTTACATTTATAACTTACTCACCGGCGTCGTTCCGTGGAAACGCTAGAATTAACAAATTAAAACTTACCGGGAACCTGGCCGCCGCTCCGTCGTCGGTGACGCTTGTCGCTGTGTGTATGCTGTGACTGTGCCTGAAAACAGAAACAAACGGTTGGTGTTTATCGATTCCGTACGGTTGTTGATCGGTTGTTGGGCACAATGCACAATAACTGGAGAAATCGCGCAAACGGACAAGACAGGCGGCGACCGGTGGCGACAATTTATGGATTTCGATTTTCTAATCGGCAATTATCCGCTCGAGCAATCTCCATAATCGCGCGGCGCAGCTTCAGCGCGTTTTTTCGCCGTAACAATCGGCGCGCAAAAATTCTCCGCACTTGTACGCCGCGTGTCGCGTAATTAGACCTACGACATCGGCATATTAAATCAAGGCTGCTGAAAATCGCGCGGAACGCGCCGATCGAGCGAGCATTAATCGCGCAGATAATTAATCGGCTTGCGACCGGCCATTTGTCGCATTTTGAAATATTTTATAATTGCAATTAATGCGCTGATATTTATAAGGCGTTATAATTCATGCGATTAGTCGTGCTATTTTAATTGGCGTTCGGGTATGTTCATGAAGCAAATTCCGCTGCGTCTCCGATACAATACAGCTTATATTTTTTGCGTCCTCTGTGTGCGCAAGGTGTTAACAAGTTCTTTTCTTGTCGTCGTTTTTTTTTCTCTCTGCAGTAAGTAAGTACATAGTATCTGGTGTTTTCTCTTGACGAGCATTTTCCGTCACGAATACGCCGCCGGACGCATCTATCAGCCGCGTATCAACATATTAATAAAACTGTTTACTCGTTTCCACTTATCACGCAACCAACAACGCATTCATTACCGGCGAATCGTTTAATTCCATCGCGATTTGAATAAATCATTTTTATCAACACTGTGGTGCCTAAACGCCAGTTAGATATAATATAAGCGCCGCTGTTACAGAATTACAAACGACGAGTATTATTATTGCGATCGGTCGCAATCGTACCAGGCTGTTTGCTCGCCTGCTAGTCGCGTTTGCTTCTTCCTGCTCTTTTTTCCGCAGCCGGCGCGCTCCTTCGTCTTCATAAAGTTTCCGTTGAAAGTTTTTCCAACGGCTTAATGGTTAACTCGCCATAACACCGGCAATAAATCAGACGTCGTAATTGAAAATAAAGTGTGATAGTTATACACTCTTTGCGCTGTAATGCGTTCGCGTGCGTTTCTTGCGCGGCGCGGTCGAAACAATGCGCGAAACGCGGCCGCGTGCAATTACGAACGGCGATGCGCGCGGATCCGTCCCCGACGTCGACGACAATTTAATGCTCCAGACGCTCTTCTCGTGTGACTGCGCCGCGATGCAAACGGCCGAGTAGATAAAGTTGTGTTTTTCCAATGTCCATGTCGATTGCATTATTTATCAGTGCGTACGGTCTACAAGCGTCACTCTCACGCAACTAAATCAAATTATACTATCATTGCGGAATTAACATGACAAAATAATTCCTCACCTTGCGGCGTGTCTTCGACAATCGGCAAGTTATGCCCGCCTTGTTCTGTAATTTATGACCCCGCGCCGGGCGATATTTAACGCGGCTGAAATTGTTGCGAGTGTAATCCTTTAAGCCGGCGGACGGCGGCGGCGCATTATGTAGATGAGCGCCGAATGAAAAAAACGCGCTGAAATGCAAAGCACGCGCGGCACCGGCATTCGAATGCAATTCGCGAAAAAGAATGCGTTTCAGCGTTCCGAGTGATACAAATTCAACACGATTTCGCCGCGAAAAAACGCCCGGAATGCGTATTAAAATACGGTAGTTCTGAATGCACGGTAAGTACGTGTAGGTACAAACGACGCGGCGGCGGGCGAGGATGAAACGGCGACAATGCCGCCGCTTGGAATTTCGCGCTTAAATTGGCCGCGGAGCGCGTCGGCGGCGCACCTTTGTCACCCGGGGAAGTCACTTCGGCGGCATTGTGCGCGCTTCAATTCACTTTTCAATTAGATCGCGCGCGCGCGCACGTTAATGTTTATTGGGATAATATCCATTTAGCGCTCGTTGAGCATCGTTCCAACACGCATTCTACCTGCCGAACAGACATTATACTAAAGAAAAATCATTTGCATTTTTTTCCATCACCGATAGAGAAAATAAAAGAGTTATATTCGGGAAATACGCAATTTACTCATTCAATTTTATTGAGTTTTTTGTTGTTGTTGTTGCGGAGTATCGCAGTGGCGCTTCTAGCCCGCGATTTTCTCAATCGTTAAAAATACCAACATCGACCACGGCCGGACTGCAAACGATGCACAAACAACAACAACAACGACGTCGACAAGCAATAGAATACTTGTTATGACTCGAATGAGCGCAACAAAAACGGCCGAACGGTGAAGAAAAACCGCAGGTCGCGGCTGCGATCCCGCGCAAGAAAACGCCGGGCTGCCGAGTGGCGTGTCGAGTTGTTTAGCCGTACACCGAGCGCATTTTCACGCAATTATTATGAATTATAACCGACTGCTGCACGTACGTCGCATGCTACGTCTATTACACGTCGCGCGGAAAAACCAGCGCGGAGGCAGGATCATCGTGCAGCCTCTCATCCTTCGCACGAATACCGGATGAATATACAACCGCCGTCACAAACTGGTAGTACGCCGAGCCGGGCTAAATACCCGCTGTCCGCGTCTTCGCGTCGTTTTACATTCGTTTTACGAGTGCGGCGAAGTTATGGGCTCGCGGTTGAGGTATGAAAAGAGTTCTGCAATGTAGGTACGCATATTCATCCGCGAGCGCACGGATGAATAATAAATTAAGCCAATTAGCCGTCGTCGTAGCGGGGCAATTAAGAGATGGACGCACGAAGTAAAAATCGAATTTCATGATCGCCATTCGTCGTCCAGCGGGAAAAATGACGACGCTGAGTTAGCTGCGCGCTGAATTATAAATGGATGATATAAATTTTCGAAGTGCCCGTGCGCCGCTCGTAAATAAACGAGGATCGCTTAATTTGTTGTAATTAGAGTGTATATTAATTACGATTCAGATGCTCCGACAACGGTATCAAATATTATTTATATCTCCACGTAATTACTCTATTTCAAAACACATTAAACTAAATCAAACAAAACGAAACGGATTTTTAAATTTAAATTTCGAAAAATTCTTCGAAAATGTATTGGCATGCAATGAATAGTAAAACATACCGCACTAAATATACTTTATTTATAGTTCACAATAAATTATCACCACGACTGACAAATAATTATTCAAGTTGTGACGTTTTAGTAAAGCTCGCTCAGTGTTGTGCGCTCAGTGTTCTTCGCGTTCCTCTAGTTTTATTATACGCGGCATTATCTGAAGGAACGGGCCCGATCTCCGGGCAGCGCGGTACGTCAAGACGTCAGTTTAATCGTCGGTTTAATTGTTGTTGATTAATTAAATAAGGTGGCTGCCGTTTCGCAGGTTTATTGCTCGCCGCCGAATGGGAAACTTGGACGACCTCCGCTACTGGAATCATCAACGCCTCTCAATGCTTACAAACAGTCGTAAAACACAAAAACACACACCGAAGAATTTCTGAAATAATGGAAACAATAAAAGATTTATGTTTATTAAAGTCTAAATTGTGTGGATTTTAAGTTATTTGCCTTCGGTTTGTTGGTTTCTATCCATTTGAAAGCTTGCTGAAGACTTTTAGACCTCCGAGTGCATGTGCACAACGAGCGTAAATATGCAAAGCGTTTAACCGCGTTTTAAATGCCAAATCGACGGCAAACGCGAGCGAATTAAATGGAGTATATACACCTATTCTACCTACCTCTGGGAGCGTTATTTATTTTTGAGCGCGCGCGCGCGCGCCGGATTCGATTCATTTGCATGCTTCGACACTTTGACATTTCGCGTTGTGCGAGAGCGTCGCGCGGAAAAATGCCGAAAGCGTATCAATAAAATATTGAAATTAATGAAACGCAAATAAGAACTGAGAAACATAATGGCGACATGCCACTTGCGGATCGAGGATGAAAAATTCAATTCGAAATGGCAAACACACGCAATATTCACGGTGCGTATGCGCCGTATGTTATAATTAAATTAGATAGACAATAACGCCGGAAAAAAACGTTGCAAATGTCAACGCGCTCGAGCGCTGCTAACCGCACCACAAAACGTTGTTGCGCTACGTAGTTTGCCCTCGTTTATGATAACTCTGCGAAAGAGCACAAAAAATCGCTTTATTAAATTATTCCGATATTCTAATGAATTCGACATGATAAATACATAGTGCCACAATCGAACTAATTGAAAGTGTAAAGAACAGCGACTTGTACGCGCCGTATTATCGAGCAACAATTTAAATGTTGCATGTGCTATGAGAAATGTGGCGACGGTATCGATGAACAGGTGAGCAGGTGGTTATGCAACGCCCGTGGAAACAGAGCAACAGGTGGAATTTGCATGAACACGACTGGTGTTTTATTCAAATCGCGATTCTTTTCCAAGCCGGGCCCGCAGCCGAAATGGACGGAGACGCGTTTATGGGTTTATGGATCTATTAAATTTCGTTCGATCGGTTCGGTACGGACTTAATCAGCGGCAATTTGCCGCGTGCTTTATTTATTATATGCTAAACTATTCAAATAATTACGCGTGTTGTTTCAGGTTCCAGTGCTGGTTCAACTGCTTCGGCCATCTGTCAGATTGATATGTAAATCCATAATTAGCAACCGTTTAAAAATGATTCGCTGGACGAAAAGTCGTGCTGAGGAAATCGTTGCCTATCGCAGGCTGTGTAATAATAAAGATTTCTCGTTGTCGATGTGATTTTTTTTTCTGATTTTTTGTTTTTGGTTTGTGGTGCGCTTATTTTACATTCTTGAGCATTTGGTCATGCACGAGCAAATATACAAGATGCAAGGACAATGATAACTCGGCGCCGTGTTTCCCATCGTTCTTCGGCGGCTGCGGCGGCCGCGGCGGCTGCAGCGACGCGTCTCAAACGTCAAACCGCGCGCATCGCTCTTCCTTGCTCCGCCGCGGCGCATAAATAATGCGAACGCAAACGTATCGCATTATAAATATAAATATATCGCGTTCGGAGCGCACTTAATGCGTTCGAATAAAACAGCGGGCGATCTGACAGCGCGACACGAACGCCCGAAAAAAAGACGAACATGCGCCAACGAAATAAATCTGCAATCACACGGACGCACAATCACATAATCGTAAAATCGTCTTCGTAAGTGACTATATTCACGTCATGATATCATTTTTCTCTTCTTATACACAAAAAAAATATAGCGCGTTTTAAACGCAAAAATGTGAAATTAGTCAAACGATAAAACATCGCGGACGTTCCGGTAATGATTATGTGACGAACGAAAACGAGCCGAATGAATAATTATAATTTACGTGCGCGTCCGTACGGGACAATGCCAGCGCTCAAATTTCATGTTTGTCTTCGCTACCACGAATGGAAGCGCTGCGGCCGGGTCTCGGGCTCATCCCCGTCGGCGACGTTTTGAATTATTTACGAATACAAACACCACGCGAGCCCAAATTGGTTAACTTGTTAGTAATTTGTTGCGTTTTTACCATGGGTGCATGTCTCGCGGAGATTAACACGATGCCGCTGGAACAATTACGGTTAATAGGAGCGACGCGGCTCTCGATGATATCCACCGATCGGCGGTAAATGTTAATTAATTTTCGTGGCGTCGCCCGGCGCTGTTTGCTCGTTGAAATTAATATCGCTCGGCGCAAAAAATCCAACCACACGCGCGTTTAGACATTTGTAACGTCAAATACTCGAAAAATTTCTCAGAAGTTTACCAAAGGCGTTGAGGAAGCAGAGACATTGCGTTTGCAGCCGCAGCATGAAGAGATAAAGCTTCGAAACTAATGGAAAACTGTGAAACAGCGGGAGCCTGCGGTCGGGTCGCCCATTCACGTCCCATTAAAACCGATAAAAACACCGATTACGCGCTGTAATTACGAACAACGCGCGGTAAATGTTAATCAGTTTTTCAACCAATAATCGCATGTAATTGCGTCAGCGCATTTCTTTATTAATTCGCGCGAGATGAATTCGCATTCGTTCGCATATTGAAATCGCAACAATCGACGCCCGCGTCGCAACAGTGCAGTCGCATTAACGATATCTAATCCTTCCTAATTGCGGATCGGAGGCAGCTGAGCAAAGCAAGCAGCTAGCAGTAAGGACGGGTGGGTGCGCGCGGTGCCCCGGCCCTGCCGGCGGCTGATTACCAGCGAGAACCGCATGTGGGAGTCGCATACCAAAGGATCCGTTCACTCGCGTGCGCTGCCAACCGAAGAAGTATCCATCCACAAATCCGCCAACCAGCACAATCCAAGCAAAAAAAAAACTCCACACACCACACAAACAAACAAAAAGTGTAATATTGCTCGGCAAGAAAAAGTTATGATTTTTTTTTTAACTCGGAAGTTGTGATTTTGATTTTCTTTGGGTTGGGATGCCGACAAGATGCTACCGAAAAAAGCATGTTTATGAGTAACACGCGACTTGTAGAAAATCGTTTGCATGTCGACGGCCATAAACGGCGCGTTTCGTATTAAGCTCGGGACATTTTTTGCGCGGCGCGGTGGCGATTTTTTGCTGATGACCACGCCGGCCCCGCTCGAGTGCACCCAAGTGCAGCATGCGCCTCTCCCGCGAATCGAATGCGTTATGCAAATGAAGCACGTCGCTAAGCGCTTTCGAACAAAACAGATAACAGCATAATGCCAGCAAAACAATGAACATTCATAGATGGTAACTACTAAACAACTACACACCGACTAAATGGCCGAACGCGCGCGCGTGCACCGCGGATCGCAATGATGGAAACGAAGCGCGCAAAATCGCGCGCCGCCCGAACGGAAAAAGCAAAACGTAGGTACACAACAGATAGCAGCCGCTGTGTATGCGGTGGTGAACGCGCACGTTTTAATGACGCTCTAATCATGTTTGTAATTGTGCACGCCTTCCCAAACGCAGCGCGCGGCTTGTAGGAGCCTATCATCGAATCGGCGCGATTTTTCCAATCGGGCAGCGCAGCATAACTGCGCTTGATGAAGGCAGGCGCGCGCTTTGCTCTCTACTTAGCGATTCCGCTTTTTGCGAAACTATGCGCGTTTTTTCGCGCCGGCGATTTTTCCACGCTGCTTGTTCTTGCATGTACGGCCGTCCGGCCGACGTTATGCATAAGTTATACCTCTATAACGTTGATTAGTCGCGCTCCATCGGTTTCCGTTTTAATGGAACCGCTCGCCGGGCACGAACACGCGGCAAGGGAAGATGGAAAAGCGGTCGGGCGCACGGATGCATGCGAAAAGCGCCGCCGATGACGCGCCCGCTTATCGCCCGCTTATCGAGCGCTTATCTACACGACTCACGATTTACATCGAACGCCAGCTGAATGTAAGCCGCGCGCCCGATAAACGCGAGGAATATTGATTAATTAATAACAGGATGTTTGAAATTCGCGCTCGGCCGCGCGTGCATTCTTCGCTGCGCGCGCTATCCACGCCGCAGATCTTAATGAACATCAGCTATGACAAAACGACGCAACAAAACGCCTGAAAATCCGCACAAAACACATTCAACTGTAAACCGAAAAAGCGAGCAAAATGCTGTGTGTTGTGAATATCTAGGTATCTATCTTATACCTGCGTCGTCGACGTTGTTCGCCGCCAGCGCGGATATTTCGAAATCTCGACGCGGGGCGCATGATTGATTGATAAGCGCGCCCGTCGACTTCTAACAAGCTAAGTGGTTGTTTATCTATTGTGAATTGTGGCATATTGCCCGGTATTGCCGTCGAGCGCGATTATTCGTGATCGATCTCGGATGGAGCGCCGACGACCGTCACAAGCTGCGAACACACACGCCGCATCAACCGCGTCGACCTTTCTATTAATCAAATCCTCATGACTTCATGACCGCTGTGCGCTGCGCCGCGCGCGACTGACCCTTGCGAGGTTTACGATGCCATTCATAGATCATATCGATTTTCGAAAATTTCCGAGCGGAAAATCAAAAACGCCACGGAAACCCAGCGCATTCGACAGATTAATCACTCTCAGCCGCATGACTTCTTTCCTATTCGTGATGCCTTCATGTCTTTCTTCGTTATTTGTTGAAAGTTATATTGTTGATCCTTGCGTGATGGCAATGGATCAATTGCTATGCTTTGACAATTCAATTCCTTTGTTACTTTTATCAACAAATTAGAAAATAATTTGATTTAAACACCTTCACAATTTATTTGCAAAGAATTTTGAATAAATATAGAAGATAAAAATTAAATGTAATTGAAGAAAATTAATCAAAAACGACAAAAATGAACTCAAAAATGGTTGAAATAAGCATTCGATGGTCTGAAATGTTTTATACAAACATTCATGATGAACTGATATGTGAACATGCCAAGCTGGGTGAGTTGCTATCATGGGCAAGAGAGCCTTATTCATCGATGACTCAACGAAAGCCAGCAAAAAGACAGCGCCGACCCAGACGCCCTCGAAGATTGCGCGCAATGCGACTACCGCAGAAGAAACCCGAACAAAACGAATCCGTTCCGATCCATCTCTCGAAAAAAGCCACGAAACAAATAGGCGCGAGACTAGGCGAGACTAGAGGATGATGCTGGACGATGCGACCAGCGCGGAGGTTTTGTATTACTCAGTGTCTCGGATGTCTGTTCGATTTAGTCGAGCGATCGCGCTGCCCACAGCGCGCTCGCATTGGAAAACGATGATTCGTGTTACGCACAGATGATTTCGATTCCGTCGTGTGCGTTTTTTCCTTCGTCTCCATCTCTTCGTTATTTTTCTCTTCGGTTCTTCATCATCATCGAAGGCTTTGCCCCCATCGCGACGACGCCGGGTAAATTAAAACTTTAGCGAACCCGAGATGGGATGCATGAATATCTTATTAGATTGAATAACTTACAATAACTTAAGGAGGGCTTAAGCAAAGCCACTTGGCGCACTTGCGCGAGTATCGAATGGTGCGGAGTAATAAGTTGTAATCATGCGTTCGCATGCGTTAACGGCGACCGGCATCCACGGAATTACCGGCGCATTAACGAGGAGCTAATTGATTTTATAATTTCGCTCAGTGTCTCTTTTCTAATCGAATGCTAAGTAGTAATAAACTCGGCGACGACGACGTTTCGCCGGACTGACGGACGGATGCCACAATTGCAATCCGGGGAGGCAGGAACTTCCACGCATGCGGCGACTCGACGATGACTATAAAATTTTTAATTATGCCCCGCATAAATGAAACCATCAGGATTAACGCATTTACGAGCGCGGTGATTTTGACGTCTATTAAATACGGATTTTTATTTTATGCGTTCGCTTGAAATTCCAACTTGAGATTTCGATGGCTGTGTTGCTCACGGTGATATCAATAAAATTGAGTTTTCAAAATCGTATCCATAATTTAACTAATATAGTCCGACGGTTTCCACGATTTTCTGTCCGCCCGATTTTTATGATCGCGCTTGTTTCTACGCCGTGGCCGGGTTATTTCTTATTCGCCTATTATTCGAATCGATAAAAGCGATTTCAATAAAAAGCTTAAAAGCCAAAGCGTATCGAATCGAAAACGAAACGAAACGACGACAATATTATCGGCCGGACGCATTCCACATTAGATTTTTTCCGAAAAACCGTCCGATCCCAACAATCCAATCCGACTTATGCATATAAACGCAAACACCCAGCCGCAACAATATCACATTCATGCATGGCGCGCGCGCGCGCGACGACTTAAGACGCTTGCTTTCTTGATTCTTATATCGCGGCGCGCGAGTTCTTTTCGTTGTCGTCGCCCGAAAGGAAAATCCATCGAGACGGAGGAGCGCGCCGCATATCTTTGTGTACGTGCACTATTTGCATTAGTTTATAGCCATAAGAGATTTCGATTCATAGATATGTTAATGCGGAGGCGGCGCGCGCGCGCGCACATTTCAGCCATTCGAGCCGATTCCGATCCGTTTCCAATTCGAGGTGCGCACGGCGTGCCCGAAAACGTTTTCGGAAAATCCAAGAATGCATCTCGCGAAATGACGAAATTGTTTCGAAATGTCAACGGCACAAATCGCCGCTTTGCCATAACCGACTCATTGAATATATAATAAATCATCAATTTTTGATCATCGCCATATAAAAAAATGTGCTGTATTGATGTTTATTGTTTAACAATTCGGGGATGTCGTAGGTATTCAAATCGCTTTGATTCACAATGTTTTATTCCATCATCACATGCCAGTGCATGACGAGAACGTGACGCCTCTTCTTCGGTTTTCATTAACATTCGATACAATATTAATGGCTGTGACATGCAGAAATCCAATAAATTTGCACACAATCGTCCCGCAATCAATTGATGTCATCTTGCGCGATTGTACAACACGGCATCGTGTTAAAAATCCACAAATCGTCGGCGAGAGGACAAAAATCAGTGAATAAATATAGACATTTTCAAAATGTGAAAGATATTTGGTTTTTCAGTTGAGTGGAATGCGGTAACTGAGTAAATATAGCGGACGAATTGAAATTAGCGTATGTCTGTGGTATGCGCACGCAGGCAGGCGACAGCATCACCGATTAGTAAATTATAAGGCCATAAAATGCGATTTTATTGCATTTTATTTGTCGGTGTATTTCATTTAACGACACACGACATTCACATCTTCGAGTACGAGTATAAAGTCGCTTCGGGTTAAACACGAGCAGATTTTATGATTTTTGGAATGTTTCAGTAAAATCAGTGCATTTCATTATGATAAACTTGTACTTCACTTTTATAACATAGTAAAAATTCCAAAAAAACAACAAAAATTTACGCGTTTTGTAAAAATTTCGCGTTGTTTTAGAAAAATTTCTTTTTTTATCTTCGACGGGCTGCTGGTAGATACACGTAAGTCTCGAAGTGGCTCAGACCAGCGTAACAAGTAATTAATTGATAAATGATCCTGGTCAGTATTAATGATGGTCTTTAATGCGTTCCAATGCGGTGTTGTTACAACACACATCATTGGATACGTATAGATGTTACAATGTGCTACAACTTCCATACACGCGTTACGATTGACCAGCCGAAGCAAAAAAAAAAGCTGCGCCTTTATATAGAATTGTAGCTGGAATATCATACAAGTTACATAATAAAGAAATAACACCCTCTTGAGATCAAATTTCAAGTGTGCGCATTATTTTGTATTTTTTTCCGTGTTGAATGCTTTGAAAACATCCAGTATGTGCGTGGAACGCGCTCAGTCATGATTGATTAATCTATATGGAAATCGAAAAGGTAATTGGCCGCAATTGTAATTGTAATTTTGTTTGATGAAATTTTATAGACGAGTTTTTTCAATTTGCTGCGTGCGCGCGCGCTGCTTCCGCACAGCAGTCGCCGCCGAAATCTGAATCTAAATTTGGTGCGGCGCATCGTTAATCGATCGCAGATGATCCAAAGCAACAACCAACGTCTGTACAAACGTACAGAATTAATGACCTGCTGGATTTGGACGTTCCCGCTGTTGGTCTCGATGCTCACGCCGATCCGAAACCTGCGCCTTTCTCGATCGATTGCGTTTTAATTTTACGATTATTTTTGTAATTGCTTTTGATAATTCGGTTTTGTGTATGGTCTGGGATGTCGTCGCGGCCGCACTCCGAAGGCGTTCATTAATAAACTCGTAAAAGTGTTGCATTTAAATGAGCGAGAGAGATAAATGAAATTTATTCGAGATTAAGTTATCAAAATGATTATGAAGAAAGGTACATAAAAAGTCGCCTAGACTTCGGCTGAGTTCAGATATCTAGCGACTTTGAAAGTCGTAAAGAAATCGAACACGTTATTGTCGTTCTGAGCTTGACGCTTGTGAGTTGGGTTGGACGACGAAAATTTTCATTTCCTACAAAACGAGCGCTCGATCGACATGCTCGCATGTCAATTTAAATATTTCTTTCGTGTCGGCGACCTGGACGGCCACGAAGGCGTGTGTACCTACAGATATCGAAGAGAAACTATTTAAGCGATGAATATTGCAGCGTTAGCAGCAACAATTCATAACGATGCACATCGCGTGTACACACACTGGTTCAACTAGTTGAACTAAATCAACTCCGGGCCGAATAAAAACATTCACATATGAACTAACAATCGCGGTGCATCGCCGAGCTCGATTCCGAGTTTCTGATTTATTTTGTCATGTCGACAAACATCGTACCGTGAAACATCGGCGTGGTGTAGCGCATGAATCTCGACGGGCCCCGCCGATCGGGACCCGCCAATATCGCCGGCACCATCGCTCGCAATCAGCGATCCCTGGCCGGGGGGACCCGCGTGCATCGTCGACTTGTTGTTAGTCGTCTTTATTGGCGATTGGCCCGAGCCGAGCGCGCGGACCGCCAAAGACGTCTTTAAATATCGCCGAGCTTCATGGCTTTACAAGTCGATTTTGACGTTAAATGCGCAGCGCTAGTGCGCGCGCGCAGCACACACGACCCAGCGCGCCATAAGCTAATGCAAATCGGCGCGCGCGCGCGCGCCAGCTGGAAAAGTGCGCTTTCCGCGCCGATGTTTAGTCGCGACGCGCGTCGTCTTAACGTTTTAATAAGCCCGCTCCACCGGCGGCGGCGAAGCCAAAGCAAGCGGGCCGAGTCACGAACGTGTCTTAAACGCTCGCCAAATAGGGCGCAGGATCGCTCCGAGGACCCATTACCGCGCCGCGTTATTAATACGGGCGTATTAAAAGTCGTTTGCGTTTATCGGTTTTCCGCGAGACGCACGGAATAACTGATTGCGAGTAATTAAAATCGATTTCGTCGGCGGCGGCGGCCCGAAACAAAGATGCCTTCGATGCGCGGCTACCTTCTTGCGTGCGGTTGGCGCGGAATCGCGGCCCACGGCGCGCCGCAACAAATCATTAAAATAAAGCCACGCACTACTACTCCTACCTAAACAAATCGTTAACGGTGATTAACATTTGTTGTGAATTATTGCGGCGCGCTTCGAAATGCAGCGTTTTTTTTTCGTATTTATCTACGGAAGACACGCAAAAGCGTCATAATTCGCCTACGTAATCAATTAAACCTTCTTCGAAAAATCTCCGGCGAGTGAAATAATGTGTAATTAGTAAATTTCAATTTGTTGCCCAAATTGAGCTGAAATTATCTTCATTTTTTTTTCTCTCGACGCTGTGTGATCTATATATCCTGTAATTACCACGGATGATTTTGCCGTCAAACACGGAAAAATGCCGCCGCAGCGCACGGTACAAGCGCACGGGTACAATTAAACATGTAAAACTTTCTATAATTGGTATGCACATTAGACGATTAGTTTCTCTTTGCGTTTGACGTCTGAAATCCGTCCGCTCTCGGCCGGAGCATAAAAATACCCCCCGGTGCTGATGTTCATCTCCCGCTTCTATAACGACTACTAAATATTTTCATACGTTCATTTATTATTATAATGATAGAGGAGTCGCGGCGCGTCGGTTTTGTTTTGTACCGTTCGTCGGCGACCAGCGCCTTCCGGTTTTCTGCATGCCGCCGCACAAAAGGAGAGGCTGCGGGTCAAGAGGTGCCTTTGCAATGAATGCCACCCCGAAATCGCTTCATTTCAACATCATTTACAACAAAATTTACAAGCGAAGAAATAAAATTTCCAATTGTTTATCGATTTAATTTTAAATCTCGTATGTGTTGTTTAAGGATGAAATCAAAGATTGAGGAGATAAAGGCACGCGCTAAAACACAAACGCAAACGGCGAACACAGCTTTCACCGAACTAGATAATCACACACAACGGCAATTTCGGTTTATTAGCGCTCGAAAATCCGTACGCGATCGGGCGCGACGGGCGCACGCACGCGCTGCTCGGATTCTTAAGTGGCGGACAGAAAAACGGAAGAAACAAAAAAAACGCAACGTCTCGCCGGCGATGCGATGCGTGTACAATAGCGCAGCGCTGCTACCAGGCTCGAGCCACGAAAATGATGATTGATCGATTTGATTAGGAGGCACTTTTGGTAGCGGTGCGGCGGCGCGGCGAATCGCCCGTGCGCGTTTTGCAATCGCAATCACATTTAGCGCTGGCTAATAAATAATTTTCGTTTCGTTGCGTCGGTTATGTTATTAAATGTGAAATTAAATAACGCACAAAAAGCCACCGATGGTGTTCTAAGTGAAACTTAAGTAGTCGCCGGCGATGTTTTTGTCGCTCACGAAACTTTTTCAGCTTTCAACAATCATTACAACATGAGTTTGACTTGCGGTATTAATACTGAACATAGCAGACAATCGTAAAATCTTATATTATACTTTCATAATTTTATTTTGAATGAAAATAGAATATTTATTTCTTGATGCTTTTTGCATTTCCGGCCATCCTTATCGTGTCTATACTCGTAGATATGATCCGGTGAATGTGAATTAACGAGCATGGAGCAACTTGAAAAATCCGCGGCGCACAACTCGTGAATGGTTGATGCATGTGGAATATTTCATTTTATTGTGCGGTTTTACGTATTCGCGACGTTTTCACGATCGCGGCGCGCAGTCGTTGCGCGCTTTACTGTTGCGTACTTTATGGACGCTGTTAATCTGCCACCTCGGGGCAGCGACGGCGCGCGCTGTGACACTATTTCGCGCAAAAATATCGCCGCCTGCATGCGTCGTTAAGCAGGGCCGCCGGGACGCGCGCAGGAAACAAAGTACACCATACGATATTGCATCGCGCGATCGTATCGACGCTTTGATTTCGTAATTTTCAGCGCGCGCGACAAGCCCGTGCATGCACCTACGTGGGCATCGAAAATATAAGTGATATTAATATGAATTACCCAGCGACTGGTCGTCGACACGACACTCTGTGTAGGTACCTACGAAGGTCGAGTTCACTTGCAGGCCGGCTGAAAAAGGCGAGCGTGTCGGATTCGTTTCAACTCTCGTGCGGTTATTAAAATTCAATTTATATTTGTGTATCGAGATTAATTAAATTAGGCGTCGGGCCGCTAGCATAAATAAAAACGCGTGTGCCGTGTTGTGAGTACATAAAGTAATAAAGCAATAAATAACGCTAATAAACTTTATCGAAATAACCTTCTTGGAGTGTTGCTCCAAGAGAGGTTTTTCGACGAGGAACCAACTGTCAAATAGAGCGCTCCGAGTGATTCATAAACGCGGTGTCAACCAGAATTAATTTTATCAAGATGGAAGATTTATTATTTAACGCTCTGCTTGCGCGGCCCGGCCGTGTGTTCATGTGTTGTGTTCGATTTTATTTTCGTCAGCGGCTTTATTAAAATTCAGATTTCCAAACAATTTCGACACGAAACGCCTCGGATCTCATTAATTTTATCAACCGCGCTTTTATTTCCAGCTCGAAACAAAAGTTAATTAACCGAATTGACATTCGAGCCTCATTTAGATGAGATGCCGTGCGTGTTAACGAATTTTCCTCCAAACATTTCGAAACTTCACTCCAAAGCATCAAAAAAGCTCCAAGAAGAAAGATTAAGATAACGTTTCATCTGCGAGAGCTTTCCGAGCTTTGAAAAGTGTGTGACATTTGGATCAGCTTAACAGCCGGCTGCGGGAGATATAGACGTATTAGTCGCGAAGATGTAGAAGCCGAGATCTCCTCCGCCGTCACACACTCGCTCGACACCGACGACGACTCGTGTTTCGTGCTGGAATTCTTTTCATCGATTTTATGTTTTATTTTGGCTGCGGCGAGATTTTTATGTAAATAATTTCGGCTGCTATTAGGCGGGCGTGCGTGCCCTGACACTCGCACGCTTTGACGTTTGATTGCCTCGCCTGATAAAGAAATAAAAACGCCGAGGACGAGGCGACCGCTGCGTCTAATAGCCGCGGATTGAAATCGAGACGCGGCCCACTATCACAAAACACAGACAAATGTTAAGATACAACAATGTACGCTTTTTTAAAATCATTTTTCTTCTAGAATGTGCCATTTTGAGGGATTTAATCGTGCATAAAATTCTGTATAAAAATATCTGCTATTATTATTTAAATTTTGTGTTTTTTTAAAGAGAAATACGTTTTACTCTACTTTTACTCTTTAAAAGTGTAATGTGTGACTTTGTAAATATTTAATGGCAGGCATCAGCGTGCAATCGTACAATTTAAAGTGTTTGAGTTAACTAAGCTTTTCTTGATTGTAGACGCTTGAATCCCCATTCGTTAATTCATTAGATTCGTTTATGTTGCGGCTGGTTTAAGTAATTTAGTAGCTGGCGGGCATTTCGTCTTACTGCGTCTTGACTTTGCAACTTTGTAACACACTTAACTACAACGAGTCATATCATAATCAAGTAATAGTTTCCGCAAGATAATAAATAACAACGTCACACGATCGAATCGCGCGTAATTTAACTTTTAACTACTGCACCACTTTGTAACACAAATTAAACACTGTATTTATGATATGTGACTTTAAATAAATATTTCTAATAGATGAAATAACCGTGAGTATAATGAGTGTTGTCTGCGAAAAGTGCAGGATGTGCGACTATCAAAAAATAAAACGTTATAATCAGCGCTGGTAGCTGCGAGTTACGTTTCGTTAAAGACAACCCGGTGATTATGCAGTCAAAGTCGAGCGCGTGTTGCGCGCGCGCGCTCTCCGGCAAGCCGCCCCGTCGTCGAATTCGATCGCTGCTTGTTGCCCGCGCGCGCAAATCACCGAGAAACCGAGAAGTCTTCTTACCACTGGGATCCCCGAACGCGATCCGTCTCGACGGCGATGGATGCGAAGAGCGCGACGGGCCGATGAGGCGAGGAGCGACGGCGTCTGCACGGATCGCTAGAACGCAACAGAGGACGTGAGTGAAACGCACTGCGTAGATGCTGCGCATGTATACATCTAATTAATTATACATTAAAACTAATGGGCGGCACTAATTGAAACGAAAAAAAAAACAACAACAACAAGAGAGGTAAGATATGAAAGGATATAAAATGTAAAGCTTGACGAAACCGAAAATATTACTCCGACGTTGAGGAAAAACACGTTAATTATCATTAACAAACAATTAGGCTCTTTTTTTCGGACGCGCATCAGACGAAACAAAGCTTTATCCACCCGAATTCCAAAACATTTTTAGTTTAAATTTCGAACTTTTCTTTTTTCTTTTTTTATTCTTCTTTTTTGTTTAGTTTTAGGATTGAAAAGTTCTCAAATTGGCACTGTAACAAAACAGAAAGGTAGCCAATGAACAGTCAACTGTTTAACGGGTAAGTAATTTATTCAATTGGCAAGTTTATCATCACAATATCAGCACTAATCTAAACCGAATCATGCAATGAATGTAAAAGAAGCAAAAACAAAAATAAATAAAAAAAATCGCATCCATTAAATCTGTTTATGTGAATGAAATGAAAAATAATTGACTTGCTCAAGCAGTGTGTTCATTAGCATGCATAAAATTACACTAAAAATTCTTCGCTTCTTCGCTCGGCGTTTTTTTCTCCATTTGGTGTCTTCGTGCTGCTTGCGGAGAGGACGTTTCTGATTAATTGCGATTCTCGGACCGTATGGATAATTCCATTCCAGCTAATAAAGTAATGATGATTTTAGTCTTTTGTTGGGAATCATTGTTACACAAGTTACACAATATGTAAAGATACTCACGCCTGGAATACGTTTGAGAACTTTTCAACCCATAAATAATGCAAGTTGTTGTTATTTTTTGTTGGTTTTATGATTATTGTCGATGTGTATATTTAGGATATTAGAAATTTGCGGTAAATTTGAATGCACGTACGTACGTGTGCGTGAGCGTCATAAAATCGACTTGATTTGCGCCCCGGCAAATTGAAATTGAGTACATTAACACTCCCGAGCGCAGATAATGGTCGCGAATAAGAACATTAAAGTCGTGCGTCTGTTGTGTCCCGTCGGACGACATACCCGTCCGTTTTCCGCGTGCGTGCCGGCGCAGGCGCGCGTCGCGCGAACGAGTTTATTGCCTTTTTATTGTAATTGCGCTCCGTACGCATTTATTACGTTTCGAACTCACGTCGCGATCGCCTAATATCCCAATACCTACGTTTTCTACTCTCTCTCGCGCCAGCCATTCACAGGAAATTCCTTGGTGCTACAACCTGCAAATCATATCTACGCATCATTATACACGATCGTGAATAATAACCCACTTATCTACAACTGTTGGCTGTTAACTGTTTTGACACAAACTAATTTCAGCAGTGCGGTTTGGAAATGTCGTCGTGAAGAACGCCGGGTGTCCATTTCCATATGCAAAACGCGAGTTAATTGCAGCGCGCGGCGTGCTGTGCATTTCGCATCGGGTTTTTTTGCGACCCGCACCGCTGCATGCACATGCATTTATGCATTTATTTATTCAGGAGCGCAGCGCGCGCAGCATTCGCGAGATAATCGCTCTCGGACGTTACGTTGGACGAGCAGCTTCATTCATTTATTTCATTCAATCACAACCTGCACACACACGCACACACACACACACGCACATGGATCAAAACTAGCAGCGGCCACTTATGTTATGACTTCGATTCTCGTCGCTCGCTCGTAGGAAGTTTGTAAAACTATTAATAAAATTAATCGAACGGTATCTTAATATGATTTCGTACCTGCTCGCTCGGCATTAGCTCCTAAATCGTGCATTATACGATAATAAAACGTGACCAATTCGAAACAGGAATGTTTCATCTTTTTTCTTCTGATAATGTTGGAAGTGAACAGAAGTGATAAGCACAAGATGCGCGCCGGTTTTAATTAAACGACTTCCGTTCGTGCAGTCGTGCCGTGCGCATTTATTAATTTCAGGATTCGAATCGAAGATGGACGCTGAAACACGGGCGTAATTAGTGTGGGCCGTTGCGCGCCGCATAAAATTTGCTATCTCAATTCGTTCCCGTGTGCGCGTGTCTTCATTCCGGCGCGAAGGTTTTGTTAACATGTCGTCTCGTTATCGGCGTCTTAGCACGTAATATCCGCGCGCGGTTGTACTGTCTATTGATATGGCTTTTCGTCGCCGATATTAAATGCACTGCTATTACCATCTGCGCACACAATGCAAACCTTTAACTTCCAACTTTTCACATTTCGGACTTAACCCTGCCTTGTGCATGAAATTAAGTTTTTACCAAGTTGTTCAATGCGAGCGTTGCAGTGTTAAGACGGGGAACATCCAGGCGAGATTTGAACTTCCAATATTCAACTCGTTGGCGAGGATCGTCGGGAACGTCTATTATGTGTGTACAAGCAGCTCGAGACTAAAGTACATGTTAAAACATTGAACTAATTGGCTCCCTTGTTAAAAGCCGTTTTTGTGCGGCGTGTAGGTACACCGCGCGCCGGTTTTTGTTGCCGTCGTCGGATTTAGATATTTAGTTGTCATGTTTTGCGGCTTGCCGACCGAGAGGCTTGCACCTATTCATTTTCTCATTAATATTCCAACACATCGACGCTGCAACGCTTAAATTTCGTACGGTGAAACGTATTAAACACCATTTGTCGATGGAGTGTTATGTGTGTGTCAATTAACATTAAATATACCGTGATACTTTTACATTGTTTAGGCAGCTAAACTAAAATTCCTAATTTTTAGATTTGAGTGATTTCAATTTATTGCGCAAATTTTTATAATTTTAAAATATCTTATCTTGTAGAGAATTTCCCGTAGATTAGGAATTTGCAATCCGTTCCTTTCTATCTCTTTTAGTTTACGAGATAATCGCAATTGAAAAAACTTCCAAAAACACAAAAAATTACTTTATTTGACACTTTTAGTTACTGTTTCTGAACTTTTGCCCCATGAAATAGAGATTTTTTATTGTATTATTTTATAAAGAATTTTCCAAAGTTTCAGAATCATCAAATCGTTGGTCGTTAGCGCTTTTAGTTTAGTAGATATTCGTGACCGAAAATTCTCAAAAAAAATATAATTAAGCAAAATATGATTTTTGCCCAATTTTGGTTATGAATTATTTTTGACTTCTCATATATGAATATCTCATCTTATAGAGAATTTCACGTAGATTAAGAATTTTCAATCCATTCCGATCTATCGCTTTTAGTTTACGTGATAATCGCAATTCTAATTTGTAAAACTAAATTAAAAATTTAAAAAGTGAATTGTTTCAATTCAGTATTTTAGCTCAAACAAAAAAATTCTAAGCTGCGAAATGTAAATTGGTCATCGAATTTCCTTTATACGCCTCGCAGTCGCTTAGTGGCCTGCCTCGAAACGAGTAGGTAATCTTTATTATAACTGTTCATCAATAAACAACAACAACTTGCACGTAGTTGGTAAATACGAGTATAACTGCGACCATTCGACAATTCCGACGCGTAGCTCGACCGCATGATCTGGCGTGTGTTGTGCAAAAGGCACACACAGGTACGCCGAGTTTTCTTCGCGTTTGAGAATCTCGTTGGCGAGGCACGGTGCTCTCTTCGCGCTCGGTTTGTCGGATTGTATGACTCCCGCATCCCGTCAGCGGAGTCTCGGTTACGGTTTTATGTTCCATTGCGTTCGCCTGCCATCCACGCCGAGGACGCCGGACTGTTATAATAGATCCACTATGATCGACTATTACTACTAACGCGACTCGTGGCTACACAAATTCTGATGTATACACGCGATCCTCTGACAGGGAGCATTTTTCGATTGAATTATTACCAACACGATCGGCTCTCCGGTCATTTTTTTCCTCCGAACTTCAACTTGACATTAAACAAATAACTTCTTCTACGCTCCACTTAAGCTTTTGATGATTTATTTTTCGTTTGAGTTGTGATACAAGCACCGAACGCATACAATGTACACATGAAAATAAAACTGTGTAAGTGCTTATTTTGATTATCCTGTAGAGTAGTAAAGCGACGCGTATTTTATTGGTGGACATTTGAATAAAGTTTTTTTTTTGCTGTACGGCGGGAAAAATCGCAGTTTACATTCGGTGACCGCGCGCGAGTAATCGATTGCAATGCTAACAAAAGCCAAACACTTCAATAAAAGCGAACACAAAACCAAATTGGCAATACGGCCGTATTGTGGCCGTGGCTAAAACAGGACATGAAGACCTATTTAAACGCCTACGGGGCCCGTGTATTCCGTTTCAGCGCGAGCGCGCGACTTTTTCGACTGAAACACATCGCAGTGCATTGTACGCGAGATAATCCGGCGTCGACAACTTCTTCTTCTTCTTCTTATTCTTGCCACCACTCGCGCCAAATAATAAAAATCCCCAACTCTTGAGTATGAGGTTCGCCTTGCGGTCGCAGTGACATTTTTACTCAATTCGTGGTTGACGCGAGGTTAATTCGCGACCGCAAGCAACAGTTGTGTCGATGTGTGGTGTGCGCTTTGGCGAAAACCACTCGATAGTTTATTAACTAACAATCGACGCGGCCGCGGCGGACTCATTAAACTATTACGCGCCGAAGGAGCGCGCGCAACCAGTTATTACGCGCCCCGCCGATTTGCATGTTAAGTGCGTTTCGTCTAAATTTAGCACGTCGTTAATTAATTGTGTTTTCAACGCCTTGCCGCTGCTTTCCGCAACACATTCGGCGCGTCCCCCATATCTCTCGTTTCGTCTTGGTGTCGTCTTGCGCGCACTGACGAAGAGAAGAGAAAAAAAAACCAACACACCGACGAAAAATAATTAGCATAATAAACGCTGAGGCAATCGCGCGCGCCTTTCATGACTGCGCGTCGCGCGCCGATAAAATGGGTGTAGTCGATTTGGTGTGTGTTTTTGGCCTTTAAAATAAGCACCTAATTGACAGTCACATTAAATGGAAATCAATCATTCGGATTTTTTTCCGTTGCTTCCTTCGCTTCAGCCGTGCTGTGGATGGATGACGTTCGATATTAGCCTTCGTCTTCTTCTTCGGCTTCGCGTCCGTCGCTTGGTATCACCTATTTAATTCATTATGCGTCGCTGCTCGCTCGGCTGGCCCGACACAAAGCCGCAGAGACTCGCCTCTTCGAGTACGCGGCTAATAGACCTACTACACGTTTCGTTATACTTATTAACATTTTTCGTCCTATAATTCGAACAACTACGGCCCGATTGAATCCGCTGCATACGAATTGATTCCACGACCGGTTGGAATGATTTTAGGCAGGGTTCGTCCTCATGTCAGTGTCAATCTTCGAAATTAAATTCAAATTTATTCAATTATCGAGAGCGCGTGTGTTTTTTATGATTAACGTTTCGATGTCTCAATGCGTCAATGTTCCACGCTGGCGTTTCGTAATCCCTAATCGAATTCGTAACGATCCATCCCGTCCGGTTTAATTACGAATAAAAAATAATGCTTAATGATAATTAACAAGCACTTACCCTTTTTTTCAGCGCGCGTGTGTGTGTGGAGCGAGTGGACGCGTTGTCCCGTTGCGCGCGTCGCGCTGCGCCTCATTGTGGCGTGTTAATTAAGCCTTTACAATTAGCTGAATTCCAATTGATGCTGTTGATTGGCTCTCTGCGGAGCTGCCCCGAAGAGGAAGAAGAAGAAGAAGACGTCCAGGCAGCGCCGCATCTGCAAGCAGTGAGATAAAAACGGCACGTTTTAGCAACGGCGCGCAAGCTATGACAACACAGGTCGGCGAGTCGTCGCCGATGGTGTTGCGAATGTTAATTAAACACCTAATTAAATAATCCACGGGCGCGCGCGTCGCGACCCGGGTGTATACGCACACGCCGCGGGCGACGTGCGATGCGCGTTTCTGTAATTAGTCCGCGCATTTGCTCCACGGCAGCACATCGCTTGTTAGTTAGTCGTTAGTTAGTTAGTTGCCCCGCAATTGGCAATTCCAATTGCGGCCCCGGCGACAACCGCATGCGCATGCGAGCCGCGAACTGTTTAACTAAAACGCGATCGGCCGGGCCTTAACGAGAGACCGTCCAAGTGCTTCGGCTGCGGGAAAACAGAATTCGATTAACAGAAACGATTAAATCGCGTGCATTTCTTCGACTTCCAGTTGGACGCTGGTCGCTTGCGCGCACATCCCGCCGTCGGAAGAAACGCGCGGCTGAGTTGTGAGCGAAGATGCAAGCGACGCGCGTTAAACTAGTTTTTCGCATGTACCGCGAACATGCGATCCGCGATTCTCCCCATGGCATAAAAGTTGGCTAAATTTATGACGAAAAACATAAATTGCCTGCGTTACCCACGTTATCGTACACAACGAAATAATTGGCCAACGTGCGCCTAACATTTACGCGGAGAAGAAGAAAAAAAAAGGCGGAATATAACTCAATAAAAATCAGTGCTTATGTGCGCGCCCGTGGATTAGAAGAATCCGAGCGCGATATAAATGCAAAACCGCATTATAATATTTCTGCCATCAGCATCCGAATCACACAATCACGGCATCTCCGCGCGGCCGCGGAATAAAATCAATTTGAAGTTTTATTTGTTGATATTTGCCCGAATGGGAGCGCGACGCTAAACGCTGCTGCGTGTTGCGAAAGGGATTAAAATAAAATTTGAATAAAATGTAGAAACATAACAAAGTTGTTTAGAGCCTCACACGTGTCAACTTTACATTTTATTCAAATGTCCGCCCGTAAAAATCGCGCTTATCCACATAACGCATAATTTATAACAAAATGCCTTTTAGGAGTTTTTCCATTTACCATTTAATAAAAAGCACACGAGGAAGCCGGCAATGTTTCGGAATGAAAAATGATAACGTAATGCTGTTGTCGTCTTTATACCGTACGCTGATTAGTTATGTCGGGGCGCGCGCTTGATGAATTAGTCTTGTATGGACAGCCGGTATGTGGTAAAACAATATTAGGCATGTATCTCATCTATTTGTTGGTAAATATATGTAAGTACTTGCTTACAAACAATATGAATAGTGATCACGACGGATGTTTGGACGTCTGCAATATGTTTGGAGCGTTTGGAAACGGTCGTAGGTGTATGAAAAAGGTTAAACTCTTGTTTCTTGCTCGCTTCGCGCAGCGATTTACATTTTCTACGTGATATTCAACGGGCTGAGCAAACGACACCAAAACCGAACACTTAACTTGAGACTCGAAATGATTGAGACGAAAATCGGCGTATAACTTTTGCGCGTGCGATTGCGTAACGTTTTGATTCGATTTCTGCGTCGATGATAAACGGTGCACTTTAAATGCTTCACATATTTTATTTGTTGTGGATTTATCAGCGAATAAAATAAGTGCCAGGAGTGGCAATGGGCGTGCGGGAGAAAATGCGCGCTTTCGGTGGTTTCGACTTAATTAACTCCTTATCGTTGCGCGCGAGTAAATTAAAGCTCGAAATTAGTGCTCATCGGTCGCGGCCGAGATCATCTCGTCTGCGGCTTCCATAATCGTCGACTGGTTTTTCCGTCGCGCGCGGGCCGCGAATGCCTCGCCGGTCGCACGTTTTTTCCCCTCAGTTTTCGTTAAGTGGCAGTCGTACCTTAACGTCTCCTGCGCTATTTATCGAGACGCGGTGCGCTTGCAGAGATTGAGCTGCGATCGCGATTGCGCGTTTTTTGTGGCGTCGCCGTCCGCCGAGAGCGCGCGCGGCACGTGATTTCCTGCTTCGATTCGAAAACGCCGATCGAGCGGCAAAATCGATCATCCGGCATAAACAGTAATTAACGATAATTACATCGCTCGAATCCGGCGCGCGGGCAGTTTTTCGGCGCGACGCGCGCTTTCGTAACTTCATTTCGATTCGGACTTGGAGGAAAAGGGCAGAGATGCGTGCGGCGCTGGTAGAAAACTGAAAGAAACGCCGCGATGAAATTAATTAGCGATGCGAAGGCTCTGTTAAGGAGAGTTGCTGAGCGCCAGGAAGCGACGCAGCGGGGCGCAGATTTTCAATTAAAAATTGAAATTATAAAAAAACCAGTGAGTTCATTACGAAATTGAATCGGAGTCGAAAAAGCAGTGATTGTTGCTGTGGCGGTGGCGCAATTAAGCGGCGTCGATTTCTATCGCGAAATCAAATGATGAAACGAGCCGGGCCCTGCGCGATGCGGCCGATCGGATTTGAAAGGCAGGCACGAAAATTAATGAATCAATAAATGACAAGCACCACTCCAATTTGCAATAATTCATCCGATATGTAAACGATAAAAGCACCGCAAATATGGGCCGCATTGTGGTGCGCGCGCGTTTTAATAACTGCGCGTTTTTATCGGCCGAGTTTTCACTCGCTGCTTACGGTGAATTATGTAAAAGGAAACAATAAAATGCGAGGCATCCGAAACGGCGTGCACGCCGCGACTTATAAACACAAATAGTTGTAGACCGACGTAATCGTAATAGTCGCGGCTGTTATAATAGGAATAAATTTTGCATTTTTTAATGAGCGCGCAGAGATAAACCCGGCCGAGCGCTGAACACATGTTGTCGTCCGCATCGCCTATCGCATCGCCTATCGCATCGACAACAGGCATCGACTAATTTTATAGTTTCATCTGTTTAGGCTTGTCCGTGTCCGTGCGTTATTTATTCATTTATTTATTTATGTCAATTGCTCCGCTTCGCTCCCATCCATCCATCCGCGTCGCGCGTTCATCAATATGTAGGTATCGCGGATGCGTTTCGGACGAAAATTAGCCTCACGCGTTTTCTGCGCCGGCGTTTAATTTCGATTTTTTGCCGCCGCCGCGGGTCGCGAATGCAAATGCAGAGACACGCGAGCCGAGGAGGAACTTCGAAGTTCGCGGAATGACGTGGTCCGAAGAATCCCGATCCTATGTACGGATGACACTTATTGCCGTGTAATTCACGGTAATGTTCTACGGCTTCATTATATCGGCGACGAGCTAATGCCGTACGTGCACGGCTCGTTCACGTCGCGAAGACGCGCGACACATACGAGATTCTCATTTTGCACGACTCCACTACCATCCAAAAATCACCAGGGACCGCAGACGTTTTATTTTATTTTAAAGGTAAAAACAATTTAAAGCAGAAAAATTTAAATAGAAATTTTCCGAAAATCATAAAAATTAATTTTTACACTGTCCAGCACAGTGATGGAATTTCGCGCGTAGGATTCGAAGGAGTGTTGAGAGTGGTGCGATCGTAACCCTCAAAGGCCGTTAAGATTGCGATTGTTATTTGTTATAACGATCATCGATTTTCCTCCATATTAAGATTCAGATCTGCGCGCACCGGACAACGATTAATCTTGCTCGAACAACGCGCGCACTTAATGTCTAATTAAATTCGCCATAGCATACGTCTTGCGTCCGGGCGCGCGCAAATGCACGCGCAACACGTTCCGATATCGACGTGCATCTAATGCTAGTTAATATAAAATTTTACTGCGTGTTCGAGCGCGGCTAATACGCAGGTTGATGTTGGCGGAGGCATCGGGCGTCGTTAGGCGCGATGCGCGGACGCGTCGAGCGTGCATTAAAAGGCGTAATAAACGCAGAACGCGATCGCCGTCGCCGCCGCCGACACGCGGAGGACCCGAGCAGCGCGCGATATTTGTGCGCGCCGGATTAGATTTATGGATCAATTCGGTTTTAATAACACGTGTCGACCGGGGGACTCACATGCGTGCGCGCATATTTTCGATACTTTTCGATCGACTCTGCGCGCGCGCGCGCACACCGTGGGCAAAAAGAACTCCGAAAGCTATTTGCATAATTAGCGAGATACCTGCGCATCCACATGGACGATGCGGGCTTAATTAATCTACTTAACTTGCGCACTTCCATAACCTGCTTAATTGCGCCGGAAAAAACTCGGCGCGCAGCGCACAACCAGAGCAGAATATTTAATAAAGTGCGCCAACAAAAAATTGTGATTGCGAATCGGGACAAGTCACCTCGAGAGCAGAGTTTTCAGTTGTAAAACGCACAAGTCATAAACGCGAATGTTTAATTATTGTGTGTGTGTGTGTAAAGTTGAACAACAAATCATAATAATTGGCTTGTCTTGCAGGCCGCTAAATTCTAATATCAACAATATCATAATAAATAGATATGCGTTCCACGGGGTTATTAATAAATGTAAATGAACGACATGCCTAATGGCAAGCGGCATTAACGAACGTGCGAAAACCGCGTCGCGCAAAAAATTCGCCGGCGATTAGAAATAAATGAAAACAACCGCGGCCGGTGATTGCGGGACGCGTTTGAATTCTATTAGACTGCCGGCAGCCGCGTCGCGGATTATGATAATTACACAAACGGCAACAAGTGGATGGAAAAAATCGGTGTGTGTGTGTGTGTGTCCAGCGTCTCTCGTCCAGCGACGTCCGACCGCGTCCAGCCAGCCGCGTCCACTGTTCACTTCTCACGCATGCCGCTTATTAATTCGCAGCTAAACCGATTTGACAGCTCCAGCTCGATATCGCTATCGCGCTGCTCATTAGCCGATATCGTGCGATACCTCGCGCCGGCCCGATATATGCATTTATCGTTAATTAGTTTTCATTATAATAAATTATGCGTTCCGTAATGAAATGCGAGCGGCGTCGCGACTTGCGACATGCACGCAGCGGAAGTGGGCAGAGGCGGTCTTAAGAAATGTTGGCTGCTCTCCGCGCCGCCGGCGCGAGGGGGGATCGAGAATGGAGCGAATTGTGGATTGCGGATTTGGCGTCCTCGTAAACGCCGATGGAAAATTATGCGCGCTCGAAAATGATTTATTGCCGCATGAATTTGCTGAATTGCGCATTTGCGCTTAATTAATGCGCATTGGCTGGATGTTTGTTTAGTTGTGTCGATGCATACACACTTTGTTCACCGGCCGATCAATTGTGCACGTTAATATTAATCGCATTAATAAAACTAATTAGCTGGATTAATTACGTGTTGCGTGCATTTGCAAAAAACTATTGTTATTGTGAAATAATCCATAAAATATTATGCCAGGTGGACGAAAAAATTATTTACTTACAAGAATAATGAGTATCCAGCGCCATTTTGTTTCAATTTAATTTAAACGCCTTGATTTGCAGTTTCTAATGAGGTTAAATATACGCTCGAGTTTAATTCGGATACAAGCAAGAAAAAAAAAGCGATAAAATAATACAAGCAATAAAAGAAAAATTTATGGCCCGGAAGAACCAGTTAATCATTCATAATATGCCCAACAAACCAAACGTAATGCATTGTTGGCAACATTCAAGTAAAGTTCATAAAATGTGTATTTAATTAATGCGCGCTGCCTTATTTGCTCGCATTATTTGAATATTTATTCTTCGCATAAACGCTCCTCAGGTTCGGGTGCATGTCGGTCGCGATTGTTAATATCGAAGAAACTGATTAGATTATGTTCGCCTGAATCGTTCGTTAAAAGCTCGGAGCGTGCAGCCGCGAAAAAGTAGCGGCGAAAGAATCGATTTGTTTAGCACACAATTAAATTAAGTTAAATGCCAGCGCGGCGATTGCGCGACTTCGAGCCGATTGAATATCGGAATCGGCCTTTGGGCATGTTCGATTCGTCGGGAGATCTTTTACCTAACAAAAGCACTTTGTATCCAACCACCCGACTACTTCCAAGAGTGAACTGAAACTAATGCCGCGTCGAGATCTAATTGATTGATCTAATAGTCGTTCTATTGCGTTTAATGTTTCGTTTGATCAATTTATTTTGTATTTAATTTAAAGTGATTGGATAAATTGTTCTGGAAAAGTGAAATTTTATCTTTTTTGGTCAAAAAATGAAAATAAAGAAAGAAAACGCAATAATTTTGCAAGTTTTATACCTGAACGTAGCGAATTTCAGTAGGCCTGCGATGGTAGTTGGTAGATGATAAATTTCAGCCGACATGTCCGCGATCTATTTGTGCGTCCCTGTCAGAGCGCGCGCCGTTTATGCACGTAAACGGTGTGAAAAGGTCAGACAAACGGCAAACCCGCCGCGGCCGGTCGCGCGCGCGCTACGTGCTTCTTATTTCAGAATCGCACCTCGCGGACTCCGCCAACTCCTCCGACGCTGCCCGCAGCAGGCACGTCGTGCGTTATACGCTCGTAATCTCGGAAAATACTTTGCTCGCACTTTAATTCTCCGCCAGCCAGCCGAGCGCGCGTCTTATCCACCGCCGGTCCATACGTTTAGTCGGTGAGTGAATTGCCCATTTCAGCTTATTATTGGCGAAACGTGGCGGAGTCACAGGGCACGGGGGCAAGTGCACACCTAAATTCGTGTGTGTGTGTGTGTGTTACCACTGCCAGAATTACGGCGGGCTGTCAAAAAGCTTCCCAATTAATCACGCTCTTTGTGTTGCGCGAAGTTTCATACCGGTGATATTTTGGCAGCACAGGACCGGATTGTAATTTAATATTATTTTAATAAAAAAAAATTATATTTAATTTATTTTTTTACTAAAGAAATTTTTGTTTGTATTTGATTGTTTTTTTGGTTGGTGGATTGATTTAAACTAAACGGCGTTCCGGCACTGATGTGGTAGCCGAAGAAATCGAGGATCGGCACGAGGTTCTATTAACCCACACGCGCGCGCGTGCTGCGCTCGACGCACGAAACCAACGGTTTCGAACAAAAAGTTTAACGCGTTCGGTGGAGAGCAAATATCATCGCGCGGTCATAAACGGACAAAAACCGAAATAAATGGATATTACGCGTAATCGTTGCTAAATTACGCACTGATACTTAGTAATGGACGTACTTATCGTATTGGTTTTTGCGCGCCGTGCGTCCATTCAGCCGCACGCGCATCCTACTTACCTGGAACAAAAAGACATTTAATTAGCGATGCTTACGCCCAGCGTCGAAAACGTTGATATAAAATGCACGCGCGGACAAGAAACAAGCACGAGAAGTGCTTCGCCATGCAAGGCTCGAAGGCTGCGGCAAGTCGTGGCACGGCGCACGAGAAATTCCGATCGCACAAGATATTTGTTATAAAAGACATAACTGATAATTACAAATTGCCGCGGCTTCCTCTTTGCGTTTGCATATTAGCGGTGCACGCTGAAATATTCGCCGGCCGACGCTTTATTCTCTGCAATGCGGCCGCGAATTCCCTTCGGTCTTCCGTTTTATATTCTTTCATTTATTTGCACTTAAGTTGAACGCTGAAGGATTTGGATTCCGCCGGCGGTATGTGGCGGAGTTTCGAGGGAGATGAATGAAACCACGCACTCGCCGATTTCTCCATTTCTGCGCGCGCGATGCGCACTTTTATTAAGTCATGCGTTTTACATTATGGACGTTATTAAATTCAAACGGAGAGGATACGTTTATGTGTTTTATCTTCGCTGCGTTTAATTAGGAAGTGCGTGCGATTACCACTCGCCGCGCACGCACACTTGAATAAAACATTCTTGCATTCTAACTTCTTCAATTTGTTTTTTTTTTTTTATTGTTCGCGAAATACATTTCTTTAATGGCGGTAATATTTTGAGCGTTTTTATGTAAAACAAATGCGATTTGCGTCAGAAAATTACAAAGTCAAAATTTCGCAAGCCGAAATTAATTAGATTCGCATATTGTGTTAATTGCAGCACAATAGCGGATCGTCGGCATAATGCGCTCATTAATTGTCCGTACGCAGCGAGCGACGCACGCACTCTTTCTTGTTTAATAACGCTCGCAATGCATATATGCAAGTTGGTAATTTTTTAATTAATATATGAAAAATAAAATTGAACGCAACAAAAACCTCATGGGTTGGTATGTTGAATCCGCCGGATGGACGAGACCATTTCATTAGATTAGCGGTGACCACGAAAGTGGCCGCAGCACAACTTATTCATCTTCAACACGAGCAACTTGAACACAACTTGTACACGAGTATGTATGCGCGTACAACTTATAGAAGTTCTACACTTATACAGCTTATACAACTTATTAAACTTATTAATAATAATAAGATGGGTTGCGCCTGCTTGCAGACATCCAAGCTCGCTTCGCGGCCTAATTAAATTGTCAGGGTTCGTCGCTTGCTCGCGCATTTCTGCCGGAATGCATTCGACGCAGCGGCGCGCGTAAATTGGGCGTGCGATTATGACGCACATGGGGGAAATTATTCGTGGCAAGAAATCGATCCCGTATACCCATACTGACAAAAAAACAACAACTTATTTTAACGCGGTTAGATTGAGTTTCGCTGACTTTGCGGTGCGTTGCGGCATGTTACGGACGAGTAAAGTGGAAATAAACGAAATAACTTGCTCGGTTTGTGTTCGTCGTCGTCGTCTTCTTCTTCTTTGAAACTTTGATTGTTGTTGTAAAAGTTGGCATTCTAGCGTGTTAAGTTGTGTTAAATTGCTTGCATGACGCTCATTGAAATCTCCGGTCCGCCGCTTTGGTGACTTTTTTACCCTTTAACGAATTACACAAAACACACGACGGCTGACGTGCAACATAAACAAGCACCACAAAGTCAGTTGAGTACGAAGCGCACGCCGAACTTCAAAGCAAACTTAGATTTTTTCATGTTTCGAATTATTATTTTAAGCAAAATAGCAACGTAAAAGTGCTTTTATGCTTCGGAGTATTAAAGCAAATGGGCACGCGGAGGAAAAAAAAACGCCGCTTGTTCTATCTCCGCGGCGCGCGCGCGCTCTTTTCGCTCGTTTCGCTGGAAATTCTTGAAAGAAACATAGGTAGTGCTTGAATGGAAGTAGTAGGTGCGGACGCACGATCCGACAAACAGACAAGACGTCGAAACGACTGGAAACAACAACAAACTGGAAGCCGAAAAAATGAACTAGAAGCTCGGAGGAAAGAACTTTGGCGTGTGCACCGCGAGCAAACATTTGCGCGAAAGGACAATATGATACAAACTTAACTTGATAGAGATCATTTTTAATCGATAAAGTTCATAAATTTTCTTGAGAGTTAAAAGGTACTTACATTTTTGCCTGATAAAAATCCACTTGCTTTTAAAACACATACAACTCGTGCGACGTGAACCGCAAACGACACAAACTTTTTTGTTCACATAACCAAATTTAATTAATTTATAAAATCAAATTTTTGTTTGTATTTTTAATCGAATTATCTGGCGGTTTTTGCGAGTTGTAAAAAGTTAAAAAGTGAATCAGCTGATTGGCACTACGCGCGGGATGAAACCGGACCGGATGAAAGCACAAGTCTCGAACTTCTTCGCCGGATGGTGGAACAACACTTTGCGTGCTGGAGGACCGCGCGGCGGCGGCATCGACGGCGGTGCTCGGCGCGTTCACCAAACACATGTTTTTCCGGCGGTCGGCGCGCGACTCTGGCGCCGTGTTTGTTGTGTTGTTGTTGTTTAGTACAAAGTCTGCGGCGGAATGATGCAGCAGCCCGGCGGAGAGAACTAGACCACTCCCGCCACCGGTCATCGTCTACTACAATGCGACCTCACGCACACGCATACACACACCGACACACATACACGGGCGGCGCGCGCGCGTTCGCGCTCTCGGTTCTTGCTCCGCGACTCTTCGCGCTCTTCGCGGCCGAGGACCCGGGGAGCAAAGCGTGTTCCTCCCGGGGCGAGTAAGTGCGCAACGCGACGTGCACACGTACCTACATGCTGCACGTGCACCAGATGATCATCCAGCGGGAGACACGAAAAACGGGATTTCGTCGGCATCCCTCACCTCGATGGCGTCTCACCTCGGCGCGAAGGGCGGAATGTGCGTTTGCCGCGCGCGCGGATTGCAGCCGATCGAACGGCGCACTGTTTATGGAGTTATTAACTCCGGACCGCGGTGACTTTAATGCGCCGCGGTACGCAGGAAGCATGCCGGACGAGCCCGGTGACTTTAACGCCCGGCGGAACGCCAGATGATTTGACATTAAAATGCAAAATTACGCCTTTGCGCGCCGAACACATTTCGATAGAAACATAAGTAAGACATAAATTTTGTTTTATCTTTTACACTCGAGTGTTTTATTTAAATATTAGATATACACACGTAGGTATGACTTTTACAGTTCGCAGCAAAAGAAGAAAAAAAACTTATTAAAATGCATGATCACTGCTCGCAAAATTGACTTTGACGAAATTCCAGCTGCGAATTGAACAGTTTTTGACTATTTATGGGTGTGAGATTGTCGGCTTACAGCGCAAAAATTACGGTTTCTTGTCATTTGTATTCATTGATCAGAATGCCTCAAAGACTTCCTTAATTACAATCAGACTTAAATTTAAAAAAAAACTTTTTCGTTACTTTGGTATCTCTTATATCAATCTTCTAGCCCATAAAACCATCAACAACTAAATTTTAACTTATTTATTAAAATTAATCAGTTCTGATAATTCTTCTCATAATTTTCGATAAATTATTCAAGTAAAGCATTTATATGCAGATTTTTCAGGCTGTTTAAATTAAATAGCCGAATAAATTTATTTGTGACGTATATGGATGTCCGGACCAATAAAACAATCAGCGACTGCGATGTTGAACATATTTATTAAAAGCGTTTTCGATAATTTTAGCGCGAGAAACAAAAACTTTCCAGTTTTAGTCTAAACTGGTCGATTTAATAAGGAAGTTTATAATGTTTTGAATAGTTTCAGTTTATTAACACGAACCGGCCGCGAGTCGTGGGATGCGCGCGATCGAATTTCTAAATCAAGCCCGTGTGTAAACGAAACCTGTTCGCGGACAGTTCGCGAGCATAATATTTATAATTTTGAGCGATCCGAGGCGAGCGATGTGGCGGGCCGGCCGCGCGATATAAAGTAGCATTACGTGTGGCAAAGTGCTACCGGTTTTCATGTCAACTCTCATTAAAAGCGCTTCGAAATTATTCGTCGCCGCGTTTGCGCGCATCCCGTCCGCCGGTGATACAGCGGATACGCGACGCACTTACGTGTACATACGGCCGGTTTACTCAAACGGTCAACTTTTAGTGTTTGATAGCAGTCCTTTAACTTCTTTACGACGAGGCCCGCAAGGACTCGGCGCGCGCGCGCCGCTCTTTTTGCTGCCGCTGCCACTTCGATAGAGTATCGGGCCGCTTCGTTCCGACGGTGATTAAACATCGTGAAGTATCTAAGACGTTACTTAAGTAAACAACGTCGGAATGTCTTTTTCTGCCTTATCAATGTCGGCATTAATCTCGGCGCGCTGCTGCCGCGCGCCTGGTAGCTGGAGCACACAATGCCGCATTTTTCGTCGATTATGTTTTGGTGAATTTGTGTTTTAAGTAATTTTTGTGGTAAATATGCGCGGCGCGTCGTCATGAAAGCATCCGCGACTCGTTGTTATATGATGGACGCGCGGTGGCTAATATACAACACGCTGGATCTCGAGATCCACGGCGGGACGAAAACGAAGAAATAATGAGCGCCGATTACGCTGCTTTTAATTGCGCCAATTACTCATTCATTTCGTTTTCAACGTCTCATCTCTCCATCATTTCATCGCTGGAACGCGGATTGGTTTCGTCTATTTATTACTGCGACTTGCAGTCCTTTAACTCGCTTCGTTTCTGATGAAAATGCTTGTGATTCGAGTGTAATTGCGTTTTGATTTTAATCGTGTGTTTGCGTCCGCGGACTTTCCACGTTCTGAGATACCACGGACTCGGAGCAATGTCGTTCGTTATCGTCGGATTAATCATTGCACAAGATATCAATCCAATAATTAACCATTCTGCAATCTGAATGACACAATCCATTTTTCCTGGTAGATATTCTCATCAATCCAGTTTCAGTTTGCACGGAATTTATTTCTTCCAGTTTTCTTGGCTATGTGCTCAGGCAATGTTGGAGTTGCGGTACAAGTGCCGAGCACGACACTTTGCTCCATAGAATCAAAACGCGTGCCTATTTCCGAGTTGGTGTTATTTTTTACAACTGGTGCTTTGGTTCGGAAGCAAGTTTCGGGAATCAGAGATACCAAATGTAAGTGGATATGCGAAACCGTAACGCATTATGGCAAACCTTAAGTTACGAGCGTGGCGTGCCGTTCGAAAAGTTATTACGGCGCGGTGGACGGTCGTTCGTTTCGCGCGCGCGTGTTGTTTGTGTACCGACGAATGTAGGTACGTTATTTATAATAAACACGGACCACCTGGACGGTGATTAATACGTGGCGTGCTTCGGAAACGCAACGCAACGAAATCCACGGGCCCGAACACGGCGCGCCGGCACGACGGACCAGCACATGCACTTCCTTCGGCCAATGCCGCGCGAGTTTTCAATCGGCGAATACAAATAATCCACGATTAATGGCGACGAGGCGGCGGAAAATAAATCGGCGACGCGTGCCCCGAAATACAACGCGCGTCGCACCGTCTAGAAGAAAGCGGCCGGCCGGCCCGCGCGCTTATTATAAATGAGCGACGTATTAATATGCTTTTTTCGCTTCACATTCGACCTGCACGCATTAGATCTTGTTCTACACCATCGAATGGTACCATACTGATTTTTTTCCAGTCCGAATCGACTTTTACACTTGTTTTTCGTTGACTGCACGTATGTAGATAAATGGATTTTAAATTGAAACAGTCACTAATGTTCGGTTTGAGAATGCATCATGTTTCATATTTCATATTTCATTTTTTCTTCGCTTCGCCGAGTAGTTGGCCGAGCATCCGAAAACGGTATAACAAATTGATTTTTAAGTATGTTAAAAAATGGATTTAGAAATTCTCATTAATTATTATTAAGGCAAAAACGGATTATTGATTATTAATAAAATTAATGTGAAGTCTCTCGACGTATTCATACCCAACCGACCGGCACACCAGCACAGCATACCTACCTGCCTACCAGCTAATAACCGTCAGACAAACGAATAAATTTCTATAATTAATTTCAACTTGTGATAGAGCAATCAAAATATCAAAGCACTCTCCTTCTCCGCGGGACGATTGTCAAGTGGAGTCAAGGTGCATTTCATGCCTCAGCAGAATGGTTGCGTAATGGGCCTACCGACCAGAGTGGTAATCACATTGTTTTCCTCACAATGCTTCCTTCCTGTGCTGGTCGGTCGACGGGTCGACTCCATCCCAATTCACTTAAGTCCACTTAGCCGGCCGGTTACACACGCTTCACACAATGCTCCGGCTACACCTAGCTGCGCATTCAGCCACATTGCGCACAATGGCAATGGGCATTCAATAGTTTTGTCTTCCATGTCCTGCCATGTTCGTACTAATATGCTCACAATGACAACTCGAAGCCACTCGCGACTTGAGAGTTAACTCATATTAACTTATGTATTAAGCATTGTTCTCCCAGTAAGTCTTGTCGCCCGCCGTCCGTCACTTCGCGGCGGGATCCGTTTGATTCACTCCGGCGTTGATTTGTTTCCAACTTTTCATGGATTTTCGAACGCGGCGATGTTTGGAAGTTGCACTGCTTTCACAATGAGTGCGCGCGACTTTTAGGGCATCAGGTGACGTCCAGGTGGGATTGGTGCACCTACGAGGAAGAAATAGCAGGTACAGCTTACATAATCGCAGACACGACGATTGTTCGTCAGTCAACAACGGAAAAAATTGGTTTAAGGTTTAAGTACAGTTAACACCAGTTTATACAATATCTCCGTCTAACAAGAGCTACCACAGTAGTCTGATTCATTGGTCACTTCAGCTTTTTTTCTTACTGCCGTTTTCTAGCTGTTTTCTGAAGTTGCAGTTTTGGTTTTGCTGTCGACGATGGCGTGACTCATATCAGCCGGCCCGAGGCGATGCGTGGCGTGCAACAGATTCCATCCACTCAGTTAATTTCTTAGTGCGGCGGATTTTTCTCGCTGCACTGTAATTAATTTCAAGCCAGGTGAAAATGTCTGAAAACTCCGGCTTGCTGTAATCACCACACTAAGTGATGTGTCATGTTACAAGAGTGATAAAAACTGGACTCGTTTCTGCTTAGTTCTTTGCGAGTGTTTGAAGAAATGTTGCGGTTCTCACCAAATCGCAAATTTGATCACGTAGACTAGATTTGCAAGATTTCCTGTACGACTACAACGGCTTTGTTGTTTGCTAACAAGTGCATTTTTACATTTGCTGCCTCATCTACTACCAGCAAGCAGGCAATAGGAAACCACTCTTGATAACAATTTCACGTTTGATAGCAACTCCGACGTGTTTTAATTCGCACATTTATCCGTTACTCGTAAATCATCGCGAAACAACGAGTTTTCGTCCTCTACCAGGTGTTCCCTCCGGTAGCCCGCATGCTCTTTGTCGCTGGCATGCCTGGCTCTGCTTCAGATTTCTTGTCGACGTCTCGTAAGGCGATCGGCGAGTGGGAAAGGAGTTCGCGACGCACCCGGTGGCGCGGCAAACACCTACAATAAATAATAAATGGTACCACAAGTACTCGCCGGCCGGCTTCTTGTTAAATTTTCGCTCGTAACACGTAACATTTAACCCAGCAACAATCTACCAGCCGGCCGGCCAGCAAGGAAGCGCCAACGTTGTCTATCGGCCATGAGTTATTACGACGATTTGTTATCGCTAAACTCGAACCGCAATTACAAGCACAATTGCAATTCCACAGTGTTATTTCGTTGCTGAATTCGTAATTGCGAACGCTATTCTAATTTTAATTCCATGCTGCGGAATGCAACACGTGAGATCTATTTCAGCTTCGCGCGGCTGTCAAAAAAAGTCGCCATCATTCGTATGCGCTGAAACTTGTGTACTCAAGCGGGATGGTAATACAATTACATTTTAAATGCGCTCATTTGAAACGAAGCCAAATTGGTCGGGCGGGTAATAGACTGGTGTGAATTATTGCGCGCTCGCCGAAGAAGTGCGGGCGCGATAATAAAGCAAACCGCGCGCCGAAGTTCCGCGTTGTGCTGCCTTCGCCAAACACTTAATGAAAACTATTCGTTAAGATAATTTATCGCTTGTTATTAAAATGTTCGAATTAATTATGACCGATGAAAAACACCGCCGACGAAATGGACTCACTGCGGAGCTGGTTGCTTAGTTAAGAGTCGAAGAAACGCCGACAAGAACGCGAAGAAAGCGCGTTTTTCAGCAGGCGCACTTCTTCGTTCAGCCTGCGAACATCTGTAGGTACAGTTGTACATCTGTGCGGTTTACGATTTATAATAAAATAAATTTAATTTTGTAATTAAACCTCAATATATTGCCGGTGTTGGACATAACTTACACAAACACTCCGGTTTTATTCGTAGGACACTCTCGGCTGTAACATAATGCAATTAATACAATTAATTGGGTGTTGTATTGAAGGCACAATGGCAGGCCGAAAGATTTATCTGCCGGCAGCCGCAGAAACACGCGGAATTATTTGTTTTTCTTGTTGATTTTTCGCGCTGTGGCCCGGTCTAAATAACACACAGGAAGATGATATTTACATGTCATCAATATGCAATGCTCGTAAAAGTTTATTGCGGCTGATAAATAAGAGAAACCTACGTGAACGCATCGCGGGTTTATCGCTCCGCACTGCCGCACTTGGTCGAGCAATTCATTATTAATTACGTGTCCACTTTTTCAGCGCCGCTTTCGGTGCTGCCACCGCAAGAAAAATCGTAAATCGATCCGGAAAACGCGGCCGATCGCCGGTGATTGAAGCGAACGTTGCATTGACTGATACAAGGCATTTAGTTTAATTTAGTGTTACATTTAAGCCCGGCTCGTTTATCTGCGACGGGACGCGAAAATGAATGAACCGATAATATAATAAAACCGGCGGCAGAGGCATTAATTAGCAATTAATCAATCGACAATCGGCTTTATATCCTCATTCTTCCACCGACCGTTGTCTAATTTATCTGAAGGCGGCGCGCGGCCGCCCGTTAAACGCACATAAAGTACGTTAAAGGCAACATTGTATTCAGTCCCGGTGCATGATCGCTTTTTGCGCTTATCACCGGCCCAGCGCGCTTTTTATAGAAATAACGCGCTGCCGCCTGCGTTTACGAGTGTAATCGGCGTAAGCGAAGAGGCTGAGGGCCGCTAAGTAAATACCAGCGCGCACGAATGATGAACGGTGCGTTAAAGCGCGCCGCGTCGACTAAGTTATGACGTTTAATCGACTATAACAACGAAACCATCAGCATCCACGCGTATAATAATAATCGCGTCGTTAACACCACGCGGGACAATAAAAACGAAATTTATCGCTGATGCGGATGGCTCAATAGTTGGCGCGATCTGTCACCGGGCCGAAACCGATCCAATCAGCGGCAATTGGAACTTGGGGTATTTGAATAAAACTTGTCGAGCCACTAGCCGCACTACCAGCTTCATTAATTAATCTGTTTTCCTAAGTTTACAGTTTCTGCTCGCGTTGCGGCTCAGTTTCTCACTTGTCGCTGGATTTCTCTCGCGCCGCGATTCCGACTTGATTAAGCGCAAAGTGGTCCGCTGCAGATGAGATCGCTCGGTGTGATGTCGCGATGTGAAACCGAAACGATCGGACGCTATAAAGTCAATGTCGCTTTATTATGTCACCGGGATTATACTGGCTATTCACCAGTGAACCGGTTCACATGCGGATTGCATGCTGGACACCGGGCGCTCCGCGAACACCCTGTGGACGGGCGCGCTCGTCGATATCGGGTATGAACATTAACATTACGTGTACACGTTGTCGATCGGACGGCCGAACGAATGTAATAAAAGTTGTGTGCGTGTTTCGTTTATTTATTTATTTATGCGATTCCGCGGCCAGTCGACGATTTTATCGACGGAGTCATATTGGATTAGTTGGTCATTTAGATCATCGGCCGTTTCATGGTAAATTAATAAAAATTTAACGAAACGAATGAAAAAAAGGCTACTGAAGACATGGATGGCAGCGCGACGGAAATGAAATGCGAGGCGCAGCGGTCGCAGCGCGCATAAATCTCGGCCGAAGAAGTAAAAATGAACACCGAATCTGTTAAATTTCCCACGAGACTGGCCGCGAACATCGGCGAAGAATGCGGTAACACGGCTACTGGTCGCGACGCGCTGTAAATTTGACGCGATGATGAAAACCGAATTTCATCGGAAATTTGAGTTATGCAGTGTTTAATATTTATGGCTGTTTTTATGAATAGGAACACGACATCAGGAAGCTTTATTAAATACTCATTTAATTTGTGTGAATCATTTCTAACTGCTTTTTGAGATATTTGTGTCTTTTGCTATTTCTGCTCAACGCCGGATGGAATTGTGGTTGAACTATCTAATCTACAAGCCAATATCTCAGAGCTTTTTTGCCTATTACTTATTGTGAGAAAGTTTACTACTTTGTAATATTTGTAATCTAATCAAAACAAATGCATCGAGAGAGCGTTGTTTCGTTCAGAGTTAGAAATCGCGTATGCTGGTCGGGATAGCCTAAGCCTTCGGAGTCAATGTTGCGTTGAATTTGAGAAATGCGCGCATTCCTTTGGGTTTTACACAAAAAGACGTAGTTGTGGTCGACGTTTGTTTGCTCAATTTTGCGTTTGTCAGCGTTTTTGTCGTCGCATTGTTGTTTTTTTTTTGAGCTACCACTGGATGTTTTATATAGAAATATATAAATATCGAATGCGCGATTGTAAATTATTCGTGGGCAGCCAGGGTAGATGTGGGCATGCAAACACCGCAGCATCCGAAAAAAGAAAGCCAATGGCGAGCGTGCGCGCCGCAATATAAAATGCAAAACTTGCACGGGTATGAAAAGTTTCGCACGAAAGAAGGCACGGCGCATGAAATAAAGTAAAATGGGCGAAAGAAAAGTGTAGTACCGGAACATCCATCTTCAGTAGAGCGTGGCGACGTTTCTCGCGTACACGTAGACCTTCGACGACGAAGACGACGAGGACTGCTCGCGAGAGCAACCAGAAGATAACCAGCGTGCTGGTTCGGCCGCGTGTGCATGTAATCTGCGTTTTGATTTTTATTACATGTGCGATTTTTGATTTTCGGATGGCTGCGACTTGGTTATTGGCGTTAGGCACTGCGGCCGCGATTCCGCACGCTGGTAACAAGCATAAACTTTACATTATATTTTGTCGCGGCCTGAAAAAGCCAACCTAAACAAGAAAATTAAAGAAATAAACAAGCGCGCGCATGACGACGCGATGTGCGCTGCAATTCAATTACAGCGAGAAAAAGTCATATTCGAGCGGTGCGGTAATAATAGATGAATATCCACGTCGCATTATCGAGCGAACCAAGGTGGACATACGGACGGAACCCGGCTAGAACCTGTTCTATTTCTATGTTTATTACCATTATTGAATAAGAAGGAAACCCTTTCCCACGGAATGCCAAGCGAAGACGCAAAGAAGGAAAAGAATCTCCTCAGAAAAGAATACCGAACGAATTAAAAAGAGGAAAATCCTCAGCACATAAAGTACGCACCATCAAACTGCGCACAGGATGGAGCAGCGTGGAGCCGCACGGACTTCCACTCGTCGCGCGACAAGAAAGGAATCGCTCGGTGGACGGGATTGATAGTAGGAACGTTACCGTTTAATAACAATACGCGCGCTAGTTAAGTGGTCCAGCATAATGGCCAGCGTGTTATAAATGAGGGCGATGGGGTGAGGAAGGCGAGAGAAAACCGGTGCGGACGGCTGCAAAAGATGCGTTTCACAAAAATTGAATTATATTTCTAATTGAATGTCTTGAATGGCGGCATGAGCTGGTGCTTCGGTTAAATGCGATTTCATTGCGAGAGACATTTGCTCAATTTCCGCCGACCGGTGTTTGTTTGCCGAGCGAGTTAAAATATTTGCGATGTCGGTTTGTTTATACGCAAACAAACACTCGTCACCGCCGGGCGCCGTGATTCATGTCGGCGAGCGTCTCGCGCTTTTCATCCGCGGTGCGAAAACGTGTGAGCGTCCTTAGAAATTCGCATGAATCGCAGCCGCAGTTCAAACAAACGACGAGCTGAGCGTCACCGAACCTGCGAATCTAAATCAACTTTTGCCCCGCGCGGCTCATTTCGCCATCCGTGTCTCACGCGAACCCCCTCATCCGGCTGGACACGAACCCATAGTCCCGGCGCGCGGAGTCATCGCGATCGTAATGTTTGTTTGATTTATGTGTCTTCGCGTTCCGTCCAGCGCCTTTCTTCCACCTCTCTGTTGACGCGCGTATTTGTTTATGCGCTGGTTTGTTTTTTTTTGCATACCCTCATGCCCAACGTCGATGCCGATGCACGGCACTTATGCCATCAGCGGGAGCGCGGCCGGGTCGCAAGGGGGTTGCTTGATTCATTCATTACGCCGGAGAGAAAAAAGCAAAGCTGGCTGGGTCTGCTCGGACGCACGTTGCTTCTTGCGGCTCGGGGGCTCTTCGGGACCTCTTCTTCTTCTTCTGCGCTTCGTCTTCTGTTTGAGAGCACGGACGAAGGTACGGTGATGAATAATTTCTCACCTCGGTTAATGTTTCAAGTGAGGCATATAAATGGACCTGTTCGGATGCCCGGCGACGCGAGTGCTGAACGGACGACGTCGTTAGCCTGATATGTGAGATGCTCCTCGCCGGCGGATTTAAAGCGACGACCAGAGCGCAGAGGCGCACCGGAGGGACGCCGGGGTCGCATGCGTGCCTACGCTTACCGTGTGGTCCGATTTAACAACGTGCCCAACGTGCATGCTGCCTAGCAAAACAATAACTCCTTCAGACGCATTCGACTACCGAAAGACCCAACCGCATCGGCATCGACGACGGCCGATTTACACATGATTTTACAACTGCTTCCATGCACGCTCCCATTATTTTCGATTCGATGGCATAGATTTTCGTTGATTTTTAAGTGCACTCGGGAATAATCTAGAATATATGACTGGTTTATGAGAGGTGCGATGGGTAGCAGGATGACGCACGTAAATTTCTAGTCCTTGAGCGACATACGAAAGTAAAACGCAACAACTACTCGTCGCATTAAACAACACAAAAAGGCAAAGGACGCAAGGTGAACCCTCCGCTCCGACGTAATAATACTCGACTCGGGTGCTCGGGCTGGCACTGGGCGAGGGCAAGAAAGAAACAAATAAAGAAATGTCCATAAAGAAACAGCTGACCGGTACTACACATTAGGGTCGGACCTACTAGTAATAGCATAAAAAAGCACGCGCATTTAAAGCGATCAGATGTGCAATGTGTGAAATCTCCAACCCCTTAACGACAAAGCTCATAGCTCACTACCACGGGAAAGAAAACGCAGCTATGAGCTGTGTTTTACGCGCGCTTTGTTCAGTCAGATCTTCGAAACATTTGTGCTCCCAGGCTGTGCATTTTATTTTATTGCGTATTTGTGGAAATTTTTGCCTGTCACAAAAAAATCCCGAATCATCTTAGCAAATGGTGCCTTGACTGCTTGCGCCGTAAATAACGAAAAATGATGAACGGTAAATGCCGATAAATGGCAAATGATGAAACGTTTAAAAATGGCAAAATGGCAAATGACGTTTCAGATAAGGCGATACGGCGGCGATTGCGCACGTAGCGTAATGCCACGCAGCGCACAAAAACAACAAAAAGCGCCAAACGCACAAAAAGAGCGAAATAAAGTGGAAAACGGTCACAATAAGACGTTTAAAGAAACGCATAAATAAAACGAATAAGCGCGGTAAAAAGTCCAGCGCGCGGCGGTCACCACGCAATCGATCTGAATCTCGCTTGATTTATCGATGTCGTAAGCGCAACTAAGTGGACGACGCGATGACATTTCGACGACAAACGATCGATGATTGATGTTATGTTTATGATTGTTTAGTGTTCGCGGCGGAGTTTTATTTCTGCAACTGTACATCACTCCGAGGATGCCTTTGGGTGGAAGGCGTGCGAAGCTACGGCCTATGCTGTAATGGCGCTATGAAAAGAATTCAATTCTATTATTATAAATGAAAAGAACGTCGAATTACTTTTAATTGATATATAAAACCAACCTGTTGAATAGAGTCAACGGCACGTGTTGGAAGGTATGCGGCACGCGACCACGGGGAATATTAAGTGTCCCGTTCAGGAATGCACTTCTTTAGGGGGGTTGCCGAGGTCAAAAAAGACTTTTAGAGGCTAACAAATATGGTGTTGTTGTCTATTTCGTGTTTACACAAATATTTTTATTGCATTTTATAATTTAATTTTACTATGATCTATAAAACACGTAATTGATGACCGTTCTAGTTGAATAATATAATCTATTTAAACAGTTGCAAATAATAGTAGGTATATAAAACCAGTTTGGTTGCTGATTGGATTTTTATTTTAATGCACGTGGCACATCTCGCAGTTGTGCGAAATAGACAATAGATGAAAATGGAACTAATCGCACAATTTATAATAATATTTCACAGCGGCGAGCGGCGTGAGTTTTTACTCGCTCCTGGCGCATACAAAGGCGCAAGCTGTTTGCATAAATTTATTTGCATCGCATAGCTTCCCGATGATAGACCAGCTAGCTGCATGTAGTCGGCGCAGTAACGAAATAATCTGCATAAATGAAAAATTCAAACAAAGCTGGACGAGCATCTCCTCGCATCTTTGCATCGCACGTACGCATGTGCTCAGCGCAAAGGGTGGATTTTGCTTTTTTTTTGCATCCCCCTCGGCAGAAAGGTACGTATTGTGATGGACACAATGCAATACTAGTTGCACGCGAAGAAAGCTGGCCCGATCTACAAATTATGCACCTCACCTACATTTTTACGCATAGATAATAATACGCCGGTGTGGACGAGGGTGATCGCATGAGGGTTTGCAATGCAAAATACGCGGGGTGGCTGCCAAACCAGTAAATCGGCAAAATGATGGGGTGTCTTCACCCTCTACAAAACTAGAGAATCTCGTTACTAGTTTTGCGTTCTGCAGTAATGCGTTGCTGATGGCTTTGGTCCAAGTCGCGGACCATCAAATTACGCTATCATGATACGATGAAGTATTTATTATATTAATTGTTTGCGTTTTGAAATAAAAATTTTAAAAAAATGCTCATATTTAATGATGATTAGAATTTGGGCTCTGCGAAATGCTTCTTAAATAATTGATTTCCAGTTTATTAAACTTGGGGCGAGGAATATTCTATATATCTGCTACCAATCACGCAACTTCGTGCACACCTTGTAACTCCTATACTAACGCAGCCATTTACGGCTTCTGTTTGCTGGATTCTATTCAAGGAAAATATTTATAATGTGCATAGCATTTCCACCCGTGAATCTCTTTGAAAAAAACCTTAAAATTCCAATCAAAAATACTTATTTTTCTACATTTGGAACATTAGGTTTGGAAAACACCCTATATCTCCCGATCCAATAGAACAATTTTCTGCATTTTAACGTGAAACTATAGTCTGGCAGATCCTTTATAAAAAACTTAGTATTTTCATCCTCTCAATTTCTTAGAGCTACCCTAAACTTTCTGTCAAATATTTTTGTTTTTGTCAATTATAAAAACTTGATGTAGAAAATACTCAATAACTCCGCAACTAATGATGCAACTTGAAGTTTCTTAACGTGAGGTTAGAGTATTGGAGATTCTCTACAAAATACATAACATTTTTGCCCTATCAGCATCCAGAAAGTATCTTCAAATTACCATGAAAGTTGCTGTTTTTTTTAAATTTAAATAATTTGCTGTGGAAAACACCCTATATCTCCGCTATCCATGAAGTAACTTGAAATTTCTTAGCTTGAGGTTATAGTATAGAAGACTATCTACAAGATTCATAATATTTCCACCCTTTCAGCCTTTTGGAAGTACTCTAAAACTTCAATTAAAAATTGCAAATTTCTGAAATTTAACAATTTTGTGTGAAAAACACCCTATATCTTTGGTTTCCTGGGGAATATTAAGAATTTCTGAGCGGCATATTATAGCGAAAGGGCTTTTCTTTAAGTACCTTCATTTTCAACCTTCAAAACCATTAGGAAATGCCCCAAAATGCTCATCAAAAATCGTTATTTTTGTCCAATAAATGTTATTTTGGGCCGAACGACAGGGTCGAACTTTTCCGTTAAAATTATTTTGTGTCGAAAGACAGGGTCGAACTTTTTCGTTAAAATTATTTTGTGCCGAAAGACAGGGTCGAACTTTTTTGTTAAAATCATTTTGTGTCGAAAAACAGGGTCGAACTTTTTTTGTTAAAATTATTTTGTGTGGAAAGACATGGTCAAACTTTTTTCTTAAAATTATTTTGTGCTGAAAGACAGGGTCAAACTTTTGGTCAAACTTTTTTGTTAAAATTATTTTGTGTCGAAAGGCAAGTACGAATTTTTCCGTTAAAATTATTTTGTGTCGAAAGACATTATGGCACAAAAAATTTTTAACGAAATAATTTTGTTATAAAAAAGGCAAAAGATTTCTCTTTTTTATGTTGTAAATTAAAAATTGGAACTTTTAAATTCTGATTTCAGATTCTTATAGACTGTTTAATTCTACATTAGATATTGAAGTAACATTTTTCATAACAATAACCGTTTAGGCCCTATTTGCAATTTTTATTTTTTGTTTAAGAACTGATGGAGAAATCAAGTAATTTAGTTTTTTTCACTTTTCTCGGAAACCAATAGAGATAAACGAAAATGGTTTTCAGATTTGGCTGCAGGAAGGAATTCTATATTATATAGCAGTTTAAAATTTTCAATTTGCAGTACTTACGTAATTATTGAAAATGGTCAATAACTCGAAAACTAATTAAGATAAGAAAACAAAACCAAGTTTAATCGACTTCTTGCAAGATTCTTTACCATGCTAGAAAGTTTCGTGAAAATCTGAGCTGTGGTTCAATTTGATGTGTTTTGATTTTCACCAGGTTTTTCCGAAATAATGACGATATCGTAAAACTGACTAGATATCTTTCATCCCCTTGTAATTCTCTATAGATTGGCGTTTTCCATTTTCTTCTAGCATAAAAAATAATTTTTGAGCCAGAAAGTGGTCAAGTGTAACCTCTTGACTACTTTTGAGTGATTTTTATAAACTATCCAGAATCAAAGAACTAAATCTGCCATTTTATAGAGGCTTATCGTGTCATGAAGAAAATGCAATTACATTTGCTGTGGCGGTTATAGTTCCCGAGAAAATCGCAACGGAAAAGTGTTTTTCATGGGCTTGAAAATGAAAATTTTAAAATCTTATCTGACGTAGAATATTTTGCTGAACATAATGCAGTTTTCCGATTTTGATTATCACTATTAGTTCCTGAGATAACCGGTACGGAAGTGTTGCGGAAAGTACCTACATGTATTACTTAAAGGTCTCTACAGGGTAAACGGTAAGTAATAATAAGTAAAAAATTATATTTATAAGGTAATTAAGAACTCCTCTATGCATTGGTATTATTAAGTTTTAAAAATAATTAGGTCCACTTAATAAAATAAAATGTCAGGCGCCTCCGCCACATTTTTGTTAATTATTTGCACTTTTTATAAATTACAAAAACAATAGATTTTTATTTCAGATTATGAAAGAGTACAATTATCTGAATGAAATATTTTAGTATTCTTTTTTAATTGGGTGTTTAATTTAAAAGATATACTCATAAACCTCTGAACAAATTTGACTCATTCTGGCGTCAATAAGGCCTTAAATAATGGTTGTAGAACAAAAGTGTACTAAAATAAATGATTTGTAATGATCCGTTTTACCATAATCCTAAAGAAAAACTTTAAAATTAACAATTTTAATTTCTGCCATAAAAACCAGGCGAAGAAGCAGGCGAAAAGATTTTGTCATAAAAAAGGCAAAACCATTTTATTTTTTTATCAAGAAATTAAAATTAGAACTACCCAGTTCGAACCTGACTTTTGACACAAAATAATTTTAACGAAAAAGTTCGACCCTGCCTTTCGACACAAAATATTTTTAACGGAAAAGTTCGACCCTGTCTTTCAGCACAAAATAATTTTAACGGAAAAGTTCGACCCTGTCTTTCGACACAAAATAATTTTAACGGAAAAATTCGACCCTGCCTTTCGACACAAAATAATTTAAACGGAAAGTTTGACTCTGACCAAAAATAACATTTATTGGACAAAAATAATATTTTTTGATGGGCATTTAGGGGCATTTCCTAAAGGTTTTGAAGGTTGAAAATAATGGTACGTAAAGAAAAACCCTTGCTCTATAATATGCCGCTCAGAAATTCTTAATATTCCCTAAGAAACCAAAGATATAGGGTGTGTTTCAACCAAATTGTTAAATTTCAGAAAATTGCAATTTTTAATTGAAGTTTTAGGGTACTTCCGAAACGCTGAAAGGATGGAAATGTTATACATCTTGTAGAGGGTCTCCCATGCTATGACTTCGGGTAAAGAAATCTGAAATTATAATATTGGTAGTAAAGATATAGGATGTTTTCTCCATCAAGTTTCTGAAATTTAAAAAAAAAAGGAATTTTTGTCAGGAATATTGAAATATTTCCTAAAGGATTACAGGGCAAAAAATTGCTCAAATGGTAGTGCAGATGTTGGATGATTTCCAGAACAAATTCAAGAAGGTTTTATTACCCCAAGGTGGTCATAGGTACAGAAATAATATAAAAATACCAGGAAAATATATAAATTTAAAAATATGAGTTTATTCATAAAATTATTTACATTTATTACAAATTTTAATTACAATATAATAATAACACATGATAGATCACCAATCCTGAAACCAAAACAGTAAATTTTATTACATTGATTATAAGTTGAACAATTACAACCAAACAGTATCAGATACATGGGCATAAATACGAGTGTATAACTGCAAGAACAAATAACCATAAATCGGACAATAAAATTTTAAAATCATAATGAAATACTGAAGTCGTAAGTACGAGTATGCGTGAACGTTCAACTTCGGTTTTATCGAATAAGATTTCGATTGGTCAGGCACAGAACACGCTTTTGTAAAATTACTGTTACCTAAAAAAAGGGCTGGGAATGTAACCAAAACTTACGGCTAGAACGAGCCGGCGTATAAATCTTCAAATTTTTCCAAAATGCCACCGATCGCACGCATCGCGCGTAAATAAAAAAAGCTCGTAAAGTTTTTTATTGTGTTATTTTTGCTTCATAAATAAAATATTCAGTTCGAATTGAGTTACGTGGATGGTTCACGTCGAAAGCAATCCCATTAGTCTCGCGAGGCGTAGGACGCGCGACCGTTGGACGTGGATGTCAAAGAAGTCGCAGGCGAAGAAATCGATGGCCGAAAGTCGTCTAATCACATTCGAGTGTGAGTACGTACGTAGCAACGGTAATGGAAAAGTGACATAAAGAAATCTTCAAATATCATAAAAATACTCGTAAAATCCGAAAACAAACTCGAATTTCGTCGCGACACGTCTTTTTTAGGGCATAACGCAGATGGCGTATTTCATGCGAGTGGAGTGAACTTTCGTCTCCAACACGTATAGCCTCGCACCAATTGCCCGAATGAATTATCATACTGGACATTTTAATAAGTTAATTAGGTGGATTAGTTTCGTGCTAATTAACATTTTAAAAATATTAACGAATCGAGCGCGCCGGTCGCGCGGCTTATTATTTTCAACGGAATCAAAACGCGAATGAATTCGAGCACGAATTTGAGAGCATTTGCTGGTACGTCAGGTCTTTTGCTCCTCTCATCCGCTGTGTCCGTTGTCGTAATCTTAGTAATCTATCTCTGCTTCGCCGGGGCTTCGTATTTATTTTCGTCGTGGACGCATTCGCCATAACCACGAGTTTCGGATTGTTCGGAGACCCTTTGGACGTACGCGCACTCGTAATTCCAGCGTGTGTAATATCACGTTTAAAGCGTGTAATTTTTGGCCG